>NC_143576.1:142723463-143465571 GCF_048544385.1 Mastigoproctus giganteus
ATTGCAAATAGTCAAAATTCTTTTATATACATGCAACATAGAGGTTGAACCTAAACATTTTATTATACTCTTAGTTGTTTTCACACTCTTTGTGTGTAGAATAGGTAGTGTGTGTGTGTGTGTGTGTGTGAGAGAGAGAGAGAGAGAGATGTATTTATTACCTTAATCTAAGAGAGCTAACATAAAAATTTATATAAGCAAGTTCATTAATGTATGCATTAACAAACTTGTTTATATAAATTTTGTCATGATTTATAATAAAAAATGACAGCAAAAAACCACGACTTTTATGCAAAAACCATGAATGTTTCATTTTTGCTCATCTTCCAAATTGTACATTTCATTTCTCCAACAAAGCACATGGCAACAAACATAATATCCAGTGCTTCAGCTATAATATGGAATATATAGATAGCCTAAATGATATACATGAGTAAAAAACAATAATAGCTGCCTGATTTCAATGAAATTTCAGAAGGCTCATAAAATCTCTCTGAAAGGCCAAAACATATTTCATGAAAATCCATCCACCAGGAGCCAAGTTATTATATGCAGACAGACTGAAGAACAGACAGACAGACAGATATGATAGAGACAACAGATGCATTTCACACGCACTGTGTTGGCTTTGATGCACACCCTTGTGTAGAAACGGACTGGTCCATGATCTGATAAAGGTACAAATCAGGAACGGCTGATATAAGATTGCAGTCTGCATATGTGGCAATCAGTTTTGGAATGTCTGTGAGGAAGAATGGGTCAGCATCAAGATCTTTCCAACTTTGAACATGGAATGATTGTGGCGGCAAGACATGCCACCAGGTGTCAATATCTCAACAACAGGCCAACTTAGCTAAGTGCTCCCATTCTGTGGTGTTATGAATAAACTGGCTCAATAATGGTCAAAACACCAGTCAAATGTCACAAAGACACAGTCACATGTGGTCAATGCCTGTGGCAAGAATTGCTTCTTGTATAGTAGCAAAGGAGCAATGCAGCACAGTGGTCAGCTAACTACCCGGTACAATGTAGGAATAGCAAGACTAATATCTACATGGACTATGTGCCAGACATTAGCTCATATAGGCTATTGCAGTCGACAGCTGTTGTGGGCACCTATGCTCACTGCTAGACAGACACAAGAAACTGCACCTTGCACGGGCATGTCAGAACCAACACTGGATCACTAATACGTGGAAATCTGTTGCCTGGTCTGATGAATTTCATTTCCAACTCTATTGTGCTGATGGGTATATCATTTGGAGACACCAGTATGAGGCCATGGCACTTGGATGTGTTATTGGTGTTCAGCAGGCTAAAGGCAGTGTAAGGCAGTGGGGTTGTGGCTTGGCAACTGTTTTCATGGCATAACTGGGTTCTCTGATCGACATTAATCAATGGCTCAATGAGAACACTTACCTTTCTATCATTGCCAACAAAGTACATCACTTTGTTGTCTGGATTGTCTGGATAGTGTATCCAGACAATTCCAGCATTTATTGACAAGACAAGTGTATAGCATTTATCAACAAGACAATACACCACCAAGAGGCCTAGCAGGTTCCTAACTGGTTTCAGTAACATGACAATGAATTCTCCATCTTTACATAGCCACCCAACTCAACCAATCTCAACCCAATTGAGCATGTTTGGGCCCTACATGAAAAAGATATTTAATGCTAAAACTATCTACCTGAAAATGTGTAAGCATTACATGCAGAGGTAGCACTACCACAGGGCACCCTACAACACCTGAAAAATACACCAAGACATATATAGGCTGTATTATTTTGGGAAAAGGGGACTGAAAAAGGTATTAAGTAGGTGTTGCTAATGCAAAGTCACTTAGTATTTATGTGAATGTGTCTAAAAATCAGATAAAATGCATATATTACTAGATGATTAATTACAAATTATATTCTGTAATTCTTTTTAAAAGATTAGTGCAGTAGAAAAAGAGTATATAGAAGTAGCATTTGGGAAAAAAAAATATAGCATATTATAGTGAACTTAATTTGGATATACTAATTTATAAATATGCATTTCTTTTTTTCTTTTTTTTTTTTTAAATAAGGTTAGCCATGGGGTGTTCTGTTTTACACTACAGTAGCATGGCCTGTATACTCAGAAAACATTACCACTGTTGTTTGAACCTCTCTCCACTATAATGACCACTTTTCTTTTTTGCTTCCATGTGTAGTATGCTAATAAACAGAACAACAGATATGATAAAATCTGAATTATATGTATTCAGAGAGTACCCTGGTGTTGCAATGATGACAACCCAGGTGCGAAGTATAACTCCGCAATATGAGAGATGCTTGATGGTGTGGAATAATTTAGATTACAGAATAGTTTAGGGCTAAAGCCTAAGGTTATGTAGGGAGTTAACTAGCATACAAGTTAGGGCAGTTGCCTCAGGTTATGTAGGGAATTAACTACCATACAAGTTAGTGCAATTGCACTCTACTAATGCTAATAAAAGATCTTTATAACTTCAAGAAAATAACATGAGCCACCTATATGCAGCAGGATAAGCCATCAAAGTAGAGGAGCTCTCTTTCAAAGAAATTTTGCTGATAAAGAATGATTCATCTTATATTTGCAAATATTCTTTCTGTTTTTACTCCAACATAACCACACAGGTCAGTGATTTTACAACTAGCTATTTTAACAATAACAAATCATTAACAGTATTTAGCAATCACATAAAGGAACCACTAGGTGGGAGTGATCTCTGCATTCTGATGTAAAACTACTGCCAAAGGTAAAGGGAAGAAGTTTTGATTTCATAAGGTGAATAGTTTTAGAGTTAGTGTTTAAATTATTTACAGTGGGACCAATTGATGATGTTACCAATTGAAAATTCTATATGAGAAGCAATCATAGAAACTACTAAGCTTTTTATACCAACTAAGACATATTGTTCAAAGTTTAGACCTAAATGGATGACAGACGAAATGATGAAACTAGTGGCAGAGAAGAAAAATACATGGTAATTATAAATTATTGGGAGTTACAGAAACCAATAGTAAGTATAAACTAGTCTGCAATCAAGTTACCTAGGGGGGGAGGCAGGCATGCTTAAGCTAATTACAAGAAGTTCTTGGCTAAAAAACATGCAAAGAAAAATGGCAAAGGATTATTTGCTTAAGTTATCACACTGATTCACTGGATAAATTGCATAACTACCAAGATTCTGAAGGTTGCTGACAAGCTGAATAAATATTTTATATGTACACAAAGAAGTTTTTAGGGATGAGGATACCAGAAGTATATCTAATTCTAACTGAGAGTTAAATGTGATAACTCAAAAGAATTTGAAAGAGAAATTGTTGAAATATTGGACAAATTATTAGAAGGGATGGGCAAATGAAGTGTGTAATTTTTTTTTTTCTTCCTTGCATCATTTTGCTAGTACTAATACTAATACAAAGTAAAAGGGAATATCTCTATCTATCTTAAGTAAAAGGAACACTCTTCTATGTTTAAGAAAAAAAAAATTAACTCTTATCTGGTTAATATTTTGCATTAGCTACAAGAACACAGAAAATCTCTTTTCTTTCACAAAAACAAAAGGACATATACATAAATTATGGAAGGACAGTTGCAGCCCAGATATAAGTTTTTGTTGAACTAGAGAGCTTATTTCAATTTAAGAAGCACTTGATAAGATCAAGTGCTAGTTATTTTTTTTTTTTTCAATTTAAGGCTGATGCTAAATAATGCTAGCCTCCATGCATTCCTTTGTCTTTATTAACACTAATACTAAAAGAATTGACAATTTACCTGTTTCAGCTTATTTCGGTTTTCCCTTGAGATCTGTTTTAGTACTCCTTGATCGAGAGCAAATTCACTTATAGGTATTTTTGCATCTGCAGGAAGTTGATCATTTTCTGCCATCAGACTTTCCAGCTGAACAAACAGAAAAGCTTCCAGTTATGTTCCACATATCTAAGTATTATATATCAATAATAGAAAATGACAGGTTTCTGTTTCAGAGATCACAAAATGTGATCTCTTAAGCAGAAGTTTATCAATCAACCATATACCTTTCATCAAATATTTGGATTTTAGATAAAGAGAATATAATGAAGAGGGAACTGCATAAAATTTAAAAAACAAATCCTTTTTCTAGCAGCCAATAATGTTTGCATATTTATCACAGTTTATTGAAACAAACTACAACATGCAATATCTAATCTCCTAGCTCAATTAGCATGTAAATATCAGTTCCATTTAGAGTTCATATTTAAGTTTTTATATACATCATGTTGAACAAAGGGGAAATTCTTTACTTATATTCATTGCACTTTTATTTATTACTTCTTGCACATTAAGTATTACACACACTTCTTTATTTAAGAAAATAAAAAAATAACAAAACCTGAACTCTTATCTGGTTTATATTTTCCATTAGCTAAATAACATTTAGTGATTAAAATAGATTTATTCATTAATAATAATATACTTGTTGTATTTATTATTTTATAGATATATTTTAAATAAGCTTATAATCTCACTCACTCCCTCACGTGTGTGTGTGTGTGTGTGTGTGTGTGTGTGTGTGTGTGTGTGTGTGTGTGTGTGTGTGTGTGTGTGTGTGTGTGTGTGTGTGTGTGTGTGTGTGTGTGTGTGAGAGTGAGTGAGTGAGTGAGTGAAATAGGTAAAATAATGGATTGAAAAATGCAATGGTAATAATGGAGAGAGAAAAATAAAGTTAGGAATAAATGTAAAGATGATATGACAAATGCACCTGTGTGCACAAAGCAGCAACAAAGGATAGATAAGATTATGTGTGTGAGATAGAATTGATAAGTCTGTTAAAAAGTGCCAAGATGGATGCATAAATTACACAAAATGCCACAACTAATAGGAGAAGGATAGCAGAAATACGAGATATTATAGCTGTCAGAAAGAGAGAAAGAATGTGAATACCTATGCGATATGATGAATTAAACAAAATTATAGGCTGAACTGCAAAGCAAGGAACTTACCTGCAAAGCAGGTAAGCAAAATTGATTACATTTTAATTTAATAATTTCTCTACCCACCTTTTGTGGACCTATTACAAAAATTACCCACCCATATCTGATGCTGGCCACTTCTCCTTATATTAATTTAATCAATTTTGCTAAAAGTAAATACTGATACATAATCAGGTATTTCATCAGGGGACAACACCTGATCATCAATATTCCAGGTATCAATTATATACAGTCCATTCCGGTTATTTGGGACACATCGGGACTAGTGCATTTTGGCCAGATTAAGCGGCTGCCCCAGTTATCCGAAGTTTCATGTAAATAGTTAAAAATACAATGTACCTCCCTTTACAATTAGTTCACTGTACAATCAAATCACGTTACAACGAACTCACCATAGTAAAGTACCGTTCATTATACGATGTGTAGTAAGCGCTGGTCATTGTGATCACGTCTGTGAATTGAATTTTAATTCAATTAAACAGCGATTCTAATTAGAGAAAATAGGAGGAATATTATCCACAGGCTATAAAAGTAAAGATATATTAAGCACAAATTTACCCTTTATTACCTTACCAATTAAAAAATTAAATGATACGTGAAAATCGGAAGAATATACGTGATAATCGGAATAATTAATATGTACTGTAATATGTACATACGAACTAGTTGACATTTCTGTTTACTGACATTTGTGGGTGGGGGTTAAAATTTAAAACATTAAAAAGATAAGCAATCAATAACAAAGAACAAGGCACACACAAACTGCAAGTAACACAATATGCGCAAGTGAGAACAGAGTAACGAGTTACAAAGCTTTAAAAATAGGAATGAAGAGAAGATCTGAAAATTAATTTTTTTATATGATTGAAGATTCCATGCATGTGTAAACACATTTCACCATAATAACCCACAGAATTCCAGCTGTCGGTATTATCACAAATTCAGTAAGATCGAGTTTACTGTTCGTTTGATAGATTTCACTAACAGAAAAGCCCAATAAACAGATGACTGCTAATTGTTTTTATTGTTTTATGGTTGTGACTTCCAGAATTTCGACTGAACCACGTGGTACCATCGGAGATAATCGTAGGGTAATCTCCAGTGCTGCAGTCTCCTGCCCCGATTAAACGGAATGCTGTCCCAATTATGCGAAGTAAACCCTGGCTATTTTCTCGATTGGTTTCTGTTTTTTAAGATTTGCCCCAAATAAAAGGCTGTCCCAATTAACTTGTGGCCCAAATAACCAAAATCCACTGTACTTTATTTTTGCAACTAGTTGCTTTTTTGTTATTCTTTTGGTTTTTTATTTCGGCTATTTTTATTTTTTGGCTCCTTACATAGCAAGCATTTGGTATTAGTCCCTTTTTTCTACTACCTCTCTCACAGTCAGGGCCCTTACTAAAAGGTTTGGCTTTACGATCCCAGCTAGCTCGGTAATTTTATTCGTAAAACTATTAGTGCAATACAGGGGTGATACAAACGTACCTACTGTCCTTAATCTCTGCTGGGCCAATCAGAAGGCTTTTTCTTGCTGTTTGTGAGAGCACTCTATATTTCTCGTGTTGTTTGTTCTTCCTTTTACCTAGAGGTTGGTAAGCCTTGCACCGCTGCTCATACCTCCACATGGTCTGGGGGGACAGGTGAGGTGGGTAACCCCTTGCCTGGCTGAATTGAGCAAGTGGTGTAGTAGGGGCAAGAAGTTTTGTTTTGACATTTTAACTTTTTTGAAATTTTTCACAACTCAAGAGGGGGCTTATTTTACCTCTCCTGAGGTTATTGAGAGCATTTTGATGTATTTACAGGCTCTCGATTCTGCATTGTGAGTTTGTAAATTTTGTAAATAGTTGGCTGTTTCCCATTTTAGAGATTCAGCTTTTATTGTAAATATATTTAAATTTTATAATATACAATTATGGAAGAAGATTCTGATAGCATGGAGCCTACAGAAACAATTAGTGAAGAGGAATTGTTAGAAGTAACATCAGCAGTCACTAATGATGAAAGAGAAGAGACAGATAAGAAAATTCTATGACAAGCACAGGACTTAGCAGAAATTGAGGTATTCCCTGGAAGAACTATTCCAAGAACTCTGCCACCAAAGGTTCTGCATCATTATCTCTCTCAGGCCTACCTAAGGCCTCACAATCTAAAAGTGATAGTGCATCAAAATCAAAGAAAATGATATCAAGGTCAAGCAACAGTGCCAAAGAAGGAACAGTCTCGAAATAAAGATACAGGAGGGACATATAAAAGAAAGCAAGATGATCATAGTAAGGAAAGATCTAAATTTAAAGTGTTTGAACATGTTAAAGAAATAAGAGGAAGATTGAAAGCCGATTTGTTCGATAAATATAGTCAAGTTCCCATAGTCACCATGAGAATAATTTTGGAGATGTGGGATGTATTGGAAACAAAAGCAAGATGTACACAGGGAGAACTTGCTATTGAGGGAAAGGGCTAAGGTAGAGAAAGCCCACAAGAGAAGCATGCAAAAGTTCGATGAAATTTACCGGTAAAAATGTTCGCAATGTAGTTTCACCAATAAACTTTTTCGAAGTTTGCCGTGCTTCTCATTGTGTGCTTCCTTTACCTTTGCCTTTTTTTCCTTAATAAACAATTTATCCACTAGTCCACCAATGATTCTAAAGAAAAAAGGTCAGGTTACTCCCTCCACTTCAGGAGGATTTCAATCTCCCATGGGATTCAATTTCTACTCCTGACCGATAACACCCACTGTATGTTTACAATACAAATGCCGTTACAGCAAAGTACTTTTACCGGTAAATTCATCGAACTTTTGCGTGCTTCTCGTGTGGGCTTTCTTTATCTTCACCAGGGAAAGATTAGATAAAAAGGCTCAAGAAGTGAAAACTTATGCTGGAGTAATAATAGAAGAAAGTCCAAAAGAAAAGACAGTCCCAAAGGTATTGTTGATAAAAGGTGATAGTAAAAGATTTAAAACCAGTGAAGAGGTTAAAACAAAATTATTAAAAGAAATAAAGCCCTTATTAAAAGATGTGAAAGTAAAAACATTAGAATAGTACGAGAATGTGGTGTACTAGGGGAGGCTGAGGGGATGATGATATATTCAAAATCAAAGGCTGTGCCAAGGTACAGGAAGTGGGTTTAAGACTGAATGTACCAAGGATAATTCATCCAAGGATTGTGATTTTTGACATAGATAAGGATGTAAACCAAGAAGAGTTCCTGGATCAGTTGTAGATAAGGAACTGTAAAGACTATGAAGTGTCCAAGAAGGCATTCAATGAGAATGTCGGGCTTGTTTCTGTAAATAAATCTAGAAATAGTGATAAGGTTAATTGGGTGCTGGAGGTCAGGTCGAAGGCCTGGAAAGTTATTGGAAAGCGTGAAAGATTATATGCCCTATGGATGGCATATAAATTCTGTAAAATCTTCTCGGTAACACAATACTTCAAATATCTAAGTTTTGGACACATTTAAAAATACTGTCAGAGAACTGTCGTTTGTGGACACTGTTCTGAAACAGGTCATTCTTACAAAGATTGTACTCACAAAAATGAAGGACCAGTTTGTAATAATTGCAAACTGGGGAAGAGGGCAATGAACCGTGTTGCAATGGATAAGAACTGCCAAGAATATAAAAGAGCACTGCAAATATATAAACAGAAGATAAATTATAGCTGAAAAACTGAGTGTGGTACAGTTAAATGCACAGGGAGCAAAAGGTGTAGCATCACAATTGGCATATGAGATGGAGCAGAAAGAATTAGATATTGCTCTGGTTCAAGAACTTTATAAAGTGATGGGTAAAGTTAAGAAGATATCTTATGGGTTATAGGATTGTGAAAAATAGGATTGTGTCTGAAAGTGATCATCCCAAAACTTATTTTGGTAAGGAATGTAAGAATGGTGGTGACTAAATTAACTCATCTCTCAGATGAAAGTATAATATGTTGTGAAATTATTGGGAATATCTTTTTGTTTCCTTATATTGTCCACCTTCTGAGGAAATTGAGTCATATATAAAAAAGTTAGAGAAGATATGCTACAAATTTAACCCCAGGGGCTCACATCTGGTGAGTATGGGCTTGGCACACCCAGGGTCCTGAGCTGGATATCATCATTCTTCTCTTTCTTGGTGATTCCCTAGATGGAGCAGAAAGACTTCGAAGATTAGGGATAATGGTGTGGTATTGGAGATGCAAACAGAAAAGGAGCTACAAGAGGTAAAGGAATGCGAGAGCATTAAACGATTGGGCGTGATTCTCTCGACTCCAAAAGAGCCAGGGCGAAAAATAATATTGTATCATGTGGAAAAAACGATCAACAAGGAAGACCTGTTAAGAAGACTTATACAACAAAAATTTACTAAATATGAACATCTCTAGGGAGGAAGTGAAGATGGAGATATTTGTCCGTTTTTGTAGTATTAATAAAGCAAAAACAGGAAATAATTGGGTCCTCCAGGTGTCAAGGCATATTAGAAGTCATTTGTTACTGCATGGTAAGATTTTCATTGGCTTCAAAGTAACTAAGTAACTAAATTGTCAGGGATTTGGTCATACAGCCAGAACATGTTATCGCACAGACCATGTCTGCAGTCACTGTGCAGGCATAAACACTCCTACACATTCTGTACTCATCAGCGAGAACAACCAATCTGTTCCAATTGTAAGGCAAAAAATCGAGCTGCAAATCATTCTGTAAGGAGTAAACAGTGTCCAGAATACTTGAATGCACTTAAGTTGGTCAAAGAAAGAGCACGGCAATTTGATAACGTTAATGGTAGATATTGACAATCACTTAATTCTTAATCAGTACAATGCAAAATCGAATGGTAACCTATGTATACTACAGATTAATGCTCGGAGATCAAAATTGGTGGCTGATGAAGTTAAACTAGTGTGCAGCAGAGAGAGAGAATATTGATATAACCTGCATACAGGAACCATACTTAGTGAAAGGTTGGAATACAGGATATCCACTTTCAGCATGTGTACTCTGTGCAGATGAAGCAGACTTAAGAGCTGCAATTGTAGTGTTTAATAAGGACATAGTTATTACTGTTATAAATTCATTGTGCTCTTCACAGATGGTGTGCATAGGGGTAGAGTCAGATCTTGCATCATTCTATCTATGTTGTATGTATTGTCATCACTCAACAGAAATTAATTTCTACATCAGGTACATGGAACTGGTTCAAAATCGCTTGGGTAGTAATTCAGTAATATTTGCAATGGATTCTAACACAAGATCAGCATCGTGGTTTGATAGAATTACAAATGATCGTGGTCATCAACTAGATGAATTCTTGGCTTGTTGTGAATTGTTTATACAAAATCTACCAAGTTCAGATAGTACTTTCTTCACTGTTAAGTACTATCTGAACTGTCTGAACTGAACTGAACTGTCAAGTCGATATTTGATTCTCCAAATATTGACTTGACAATCAAATATTGTCAAGTCAATATTTGGAGAATCAAATATTGACTTGACAATCTGTAATGTAAGGGCAGCTGGTATCGTGGACGATTGGCGATTAAGAGCAGACTGGATCTGCTCTGATCATTGGGCCATTGTATTTTCTGTCAGGGACATAACAAAACTAGCTAAGTCTCAGGAACAGTTATGACGATTTGCTATCGAAAATGCAAAGTGGAATAGGTTTGATGAATATATTCATGTCCAACTTGGGAATCTGGGTATTTGAGCATTCAGTCAGATGTCTGGAGAGAATGCAATGGAATTACTTCAGCACTCTCTCTTTGAGGCTTCCAGCACATCTATGAAGCAAAAGAACTGTAATAGGATTCCAGTTAAATGGTGGTCTTGTGAGTTAAGCCAACTTCGGAAGCAGGTTCATAAAGTGCGGAAAAGGTACCAAAGAAGTAAGCATAACAATGGGGAGGAGGAAGTTAATATTCTTAAAGTAGAGTATCAGAGGATACGGAGTGCATACATGCATATGATATCTAAATCAAAATTAACTGCCTGGAGAATGTTGATTAGAACAGTGGCAATGAGAACCCATGAGGAATTGTATATAAGCTATGTACTGGCAAGACTAAAATATATAATGGAGATACAGCATACTCTATTGGAGGTGTTGACCATGAAAGTACGAGTTGGAGAGAAAGTATGTCTGCGATTTTGGATTATCTGATTGGAGATACTATCTCTTAGCAAGACGATGAGGAACAGATGTTGATGAAAAGGCTTAATCATGCTTACTCTGGGGTACATGACGAGGATCCCTTTAGCCTGATTGAACTCTGTGATGCAGTACAACGCATAAGGAACAATAAATGCCCAGGGATGGAGCTCATTGAAGGAGAGGTCATTAAACGGGCTCATCGACTGATACCACGGATCCTTCTTGAAGCTTTTAATAGCTGCCTGCGTGACAGGGCCTTTCCATCACCATGGAAGGATGCTGTATTAAAGCTGATACTGAAGGGACCATCTAGGCCAAAGAATGATCCACAATCTTATCGAAAGGTGTTTGAAAGGATGCTGGCGAGACGGATTACTGACTATATTGAAAAAAAAACTTAGGCTGGTCTGGCAGACAATATGGTTTTACTCCAGGTCGTGGAACAGAAGATGCACTTTGGGCATTGCGAAACTATATATTAGGCTCGAACAGTAAGTATATCCTCGGAATCTTTATTGACTTTGAGGGAGCTTTTGACTCCATTCAATGGAGCAGCATTCTTATGATGTTGATACTTGTAGGCTGTTCAACTAAGATCTTTAGGGTGGTAAAGGACTACTTCACATACCGTGACTGTTAAGTCGTCGGTTGATTCTATTATACGAGAGGTGACCAGGGGATGCCCACAAGGATCGGTTTTTGGACCACTAATGTGGAACCTAGTTTTGGGGGACTGGTTGCTTTGAGCATACAGAGATGGTGGCATATGCCGATGATCTTGTGTTGCTTATTGAAGGAAATACACGGATGCAACTATAAACCAGGTCACAGCAGGTTTTGTTTGAACTTAATAACTGGTGTAGGTTACATAAACTGACTGTATCAAGAACCAAAACAAGGAGAATGGTCTTTAAGGATAAATTTTCAAGTAGAAGACTCCCACTTGTTAGAATGAATGGGTCGAGCCTAAAATCGGCAAGGCAATTAAAATATCTAGGCATTATGTTTGATGGATCTTTGACTTTCAACTCACATGTTACTTATCTATCAGAAAAGGTGAGGAAATTTATTGGGATGATTACTCAAATCACTAGAGTTGGCTGGGGAATAAAAGGTAGGGCGCTGAATTTGCTATATGAATGTGTATTTATCCCCATGGTAACGTATGGTGCACCAATTTGGTTTGAACATGCAAGTGGAAAAGTATTTACTAGAAAGCTCAGTTCCATTAAAAGAGTAATGCTCCTTAAGATGTGCATGGCATGCAGAACTGTGTCGACCCCAGCTTTGCAGATTGTGACTTAAAAATTACCTATTGATCTGCATTTATTGTATTGTGCATTGGTTTACTTCATCCACCATGGCATTCCCTGTTCTTTTCTGAATATACAAGTGGACATTTTGGCAGATCCCAGGAAGGAAAGGACAAGAATCTGGGATGCTTTGGTAAAAGCCTGGCAAGAGCATTGGAGTGTTTGTGATAAAGGGCAGATTACACAAAAATTTTCCCCAGATTTAAGAAATGAAGCCTCGATAAAATTCAAATGGTTTGCCCCAAACTTACAAGCTGTGTTCTTATTAACTGGTCATGGTTCAATTAATGCAAAGTTGCATTATTTAGGAATTAATGAAAGATCTAGTTGCCATTGTGGTGAAAGAGAATCACAGGAACATATGTACAACTGTGAGGAGTACTGCGATCTACGATTTGAATTGGTATCTCAGGTTAGTAATCTCAATCTTATGGCAGAAGGCCGCGAGACAATTCTAGTTGATAAACAGGAGAACTTCTTGGCTTTCCAAGCCTTTGCAACTGCAATATTTCTTAGGCAGAAGACTCTTCTGCATCTGGAAGCCTTGGATTTGTAATGCGGTATGGTGTATGCCGAATTACCTAGAATTCTGTGAAATCGTGGAGGCTTGAGTCTGCTATATCCACTGCAACTCCAGCTCCTTGTGCTCAATTACCTAAAGTTCTGTGAAATCGTGGAGGCTTGAGTCTGCTATATCCACTGCAACTCCAGCTCCTTGTGCTCAATTACCTAAAGTTCTGTGAAATCGTGGAGGCTTGAGTCTGCTATATCTGCTGCAACTCCAGCTCCTTGTGCTGGCATTTCTGTTCTCAGCAGCTCCTTGTGCTGTAATTTCTGCTCTCGGCAGCTACTGGCGCTGGTATTTCTCTTCTTGGCAGCTCCTAGCACTGCTGGCTTTCCAACAGACTGTGAACAGATGCAGATCTTTCCAATGAAGTTTGGACTTTTTCTGAAATTTAATTATATGTATATTTTATTTTTTATGTAATTTGATTATTTTTCGATTTGTTCATATCAATCTTTTTTGGTCATGACAGGTTTTATCTCTCCATGTACTTGGGCAAATAGGAGAGGGAGTATATAACAGTACTGCTAAATTATGTGTAACTGACAGCGGGGTTGCCATTGGTTGGCTGGGACCACTTTAAGTAATAAATATCAATCTCTCTCTCTCACTCACTCACAGGTTAACTCAGGAATTTTTTTTTTTTTTTTTGGCTGGTGCAGCATAAGCCTCAGGCTTCCTTGCCACCATATGGCCAATAATAATAAAATAAAAAATGTTATTACCTAATGATATAATCGTTGTTCTTGATTCTAATTTGAATTCCCCACTCTGGGGCAGGAGGGAGTCTGATGAAAGAGGTGAGATTCTTGAGAATTTCCTTCCTGCCTCGGGGTTTGTGGTAATAAATACACCAGGACATCAGTCTACTTATTCCACTGTACATGAGGAGTCCCATATAGATTTAACTGTGAGTACAATTCCTGTTTATAGTAAGATAGAAAATTGGCTGGTCCTTGAAGACTTTTCGACTAGTGGTCATAATGCAATTCTCTTTGAAATAAGTAGTGTTGTAGTTGCCAGAGAAAAGAAAGAGTTAGAGAGATTTACAGTGCATACAGCAAATTGGACCAAATTCAACCTGGCATTCCATACTCAGATAAATAATGTCAAATTAACCCTAGGAGCTCACATCTGGTGGGTATGAGCTTGGCACACCCAGGATCCTGAGCTGGATATCATCATTCTTCTCTTTTTTGGTGATTCCTACCTACTTCTCTCTCTCTCTCTCTCTCTCTCTCTCTCTCTCTCTCTCTCTGGTGCAGCATAAAATGGGGCTTCCTGGCACCATATGATTAATAATAATAATAAACTATAAATTGGTGGAGTGGATTATTGGATTTACAGAGAAAGGAGTTAAGGACTGTTAGAAAACATTTTCAATTTTATTGTCGTGTTGGTGACGTTAATATGGCCGATATATATAAATTAGAATATAAGAGGTTAAGGAAAGAATATGTTAAGAGTATAAAGCTGGTTGTAAAAGAAACTTCTTGGAAGAAGTTTGCGAATGAGAAAGGATCGAGAGACCCATGGGGATCAATTTTTAAGATTGTAACTGAAAAAGTATGTTTTAATGACATGAGTTATGCAATTAATAGAGGAAATCTTAGTGCCATTGATTGGTACAATTACACAAACATAATCTTGAATCAATTGTTTCCGGCATTAGAAATGAAACAAACAGATGCACTGCAAGGGATGGTCAGAGGTAATGCTTTATATCAATCTGATAAGGATGAAGTGTTGTTTTCTCAAGATGAGGTTTGAGAGGCGATTGCACAGGCTAAGAACAACTGACTGCCAGGCCTTGATTTGATGGAAGTGAAAGTAATGAAAAGAGCATTCCATTTGAGACCTGTTTTCTTTGTAGATATGTATAATAAATGTTTAGACAAAGGTTCCTTTCTCCTGGCCCGGAGAACTGCGCTATTAAGATTAATTATAAAAAGTCCAGATAAGATACCAGAGGAGCCTGGTGCATACGACCTGAGGTCTTTTATATCTGTGCTGGCAAAAACATATGAATGACTACATATTAGTAGAGTTATGATTATATATGAACAAAACCTGTTGTCTTCTTGTAACCAATTTGGTTATAGGAAGAGAAGATCAGCAGAAGATGCCGTGTGTCAGATGGTGAGATATACACAGAAGTATGAGGGGTGGTATGTACTTGGTGGGTGTTTTTGTGGATTTTCATGGTGCATTTGATAGACTGTGATGGGAAGGGATCTTAACTAGGTTAAGCAACAAAATATTCTGAAAAATTGTTTACTGAGTTTCAGCAATATTTTGAAGATAGGAAAGTTGTCATAAGAATGGCTTAAGCAGAAATTGTAAAAGATGTAGTGAGAGGTTGTCCTCAGGGCTCTGTGATTGGTCCTTAGGCCTGGTGCATGATAATAGATGAATTCCTCCTGAAATTATATTATGTGGGTGTTGATGTGATAGCCCATGCCCTTCTCTTTTGATGTATGGTAATGCTCAAACCCTTATAGAAGTACAGGATGCAAGAGTTTTGGATGATTTAATGGAATGGTCCACATTGTACGGCTTACAAATTTCTGAAACTAAAACTGTGCAACTATTTTTAAAAGGACAATTGAGCAAGAATAGGCAACCTTTGGTTCGTGCACATGGAGTGTCTTTTCGATATGTCATTACAGTAAGTACTTAGGTGTTTTGTTTTAAGTATTTGAAAAAGAAGATAAGAACATTATATGCCAAGCTAAAGAGAGTTATAAGGGTGGACTGGGGCATAAAGCGTGGAGCACTTAATTTATTGTATGACTGCCTCTTTGTCCCAATAATAACATATGCCTCAACAGCCTAACTTCATAGAATGACAAATTCGTTAATTGAAAAGTATATTTTGCAGGCTCAAAGGTTTGCTCTTTTGTCTATCACTATGTCAAACTGTTTTGACAGATGCTCTTCAAGTTGTTTCAGGTAGGCTGCCGGCAGATTTGTTGATTATTCTGTCTGCTCTGATGTATTGCACAAGGAGGAGTATAAGAAGGACCATATTAAATGTGAGTTCGTGCTCGGATGATGGAAGGCTGTATACCAGACAAGATGTACAATCTGAGAAAAGAAGGATACTGTCAGAGTTAATGTTAGAATGGCAAAGGAGGTGGGATACCTTGGATAAAGGTAGGGTTACCTACAAGTCCATGCCAAAAGTTAATATTATTGATGTAAAGAAAGTTTGGCAGCAGTTTGGTGTGAATGCAGCCTTCTTTATTACTGAGCACAGTCTTGCTAAAAGACTCTATGAGTTAGGGTTGGCACAAGATCAGAATTTCCCATATGGAGACCATGAGGAAACATTTGAACATATAATGTTCTATTACAGCTGTTGTTATGTCGATATAAGGAGTCGACTGGAAATATTAATGGGAAGGCTTGAGCAAAGATCCTTATGGACTATGTTTGTGGAAAAATATAAGTTTGCTTATTTTTAATGATTTTGTTTATGCTGTATTTAAAAGGAGAGAGCAAATAAAAGCTAAATAGTAGAGCCCACCTCCAAGTGGCAAGGATGAAAATCAAGTCCATTGGTATAGGCGGAACTTACGATGATTGTCCAAAGTTTATCTCACTTGGCTTGGGGCAAGTGGCATAATGAGCTCTCAATTTTAGTTACTTGTATTATTTTGGGTTCTGTTAAATTAATTAATTAATAATTTATTGAGTTTTATTATACGGCATGAGTTAAAAAAGTTAAGTTCTAAGCAACATATAAGCTTCGGCTTGGTGTCTTGAATGAATGTCCTTAATCTCTCACTATCTTCACCTTTTTATCTACACTTTTATCCCTTCCCTATCCTCAGTTCACTCCCTTGCCTTATACCATTTGCTTGCACTAACTTTATATACATATTATCCTTAAATTTATTCTAAGTTGTGTCATTCGCTTATAACCACTTATTTTTGCATCTGGATAGCACTGTAAATGTTTATTTTCATTTTATTTTATTACCACTTTACTTCTTAATTCATCTTAATTTATTTTGTTATAAAACATACACTGCATTGGGACTACCTTGTCCATATTTTTGTGAAAGGTAAACACCTTTACTTCTCTTCCATAGGTATGGACAAGTATAGAAATGCAATCTTTGATGCATGATCAGGTGTAGTCCCTTGATGAAATACCTGATTATGTATCAATATTTACTTTTAGCTAACATCACATTTTAATTTCATAATTTCTCTACCCCCACCCTTTTTTTTTTTTGGATCTATTACCAAAATTACCGACCCATATCTGATGCTGGCTACTTCTCCTTATATTAATTTAATCATTTTTGCTTTACAGTTCCCTGCTATTTTGCAATTCAGCCTATAATTTTGTTTAATTCATTATATCACATAGGATATTCACATTCTCTCTTTCTTTCACATGCCTGTAATATCCCCTATTTCTGCTATCCTATTAGTTATGGCATTTTGTGTAATTTATGCATCCATCTTAATCTTAGCACACTTTAACAGACTTATCAATTCTATCTCACACACACACACACACACACACACACACACACACACACACACACACACACACACACACACCTTCTTCTTCTTCTTCTTCCAGTCACATAGCTCTCTGTGGAGCTATTGTGGCCACAAACAAATTCCTCAAACTGCATTGATCACGTGCTCTACGAGTGGAATCGCAAAGTGTCATGCCCAGAAGTTTACTGATCCCAATCCTTCCACCTAGTTGCAGGTCTTCTTCTGCACTGCTTCCCCTCAATTTTTCCTTCCATTATATTCTTCAACAGAAAGTTTTCCCTTCTTACTATATGACCAAAAAACTTGAGTTTTCTTTTGTTGATGCTATGAAGAAGAATTTTAGGCCCTCTCAATTTTATTCAAACTCACTCATTTGTTCTTCGATCCAAGTAAGAAATATGCAGTATTCTCTTGTAACACCACATTTCAAATGCCTCAATTTTCTTCCTGTCAATGCTTTTCAGATTCCATCCTTCACATCCATAAGTGGCAACTGGAAAAATTAATGAATCAATGATTGTCAGTTTCGTCTTTAGGGGCAGATCTTGATCTCTCTCTCTATAATTTTGTCAGATCAGTGGCCAATGTTTTAGCAATTCCCTGTCATCTCATTATGACATTTTCACCTGAGTGCACAAAGCAGCAGCAAAGGATACAAAACTTTATATATGAGAGGTAGAATTAATGTCTGTTAAAAAGTGTGAAGATGGATGCATAAATTACACAAAATGCCATAACTAATAGGAGAAGGACAGCAGAAATAGGAGATATTATAGGCGTGAGAAAGAATGTGAATATCCTATATGATATGAATTACGCATAATTAAAGGCTTCATTGAATAGCCAATTAGAGAGAAGGGAACTGTAAAGCAAAAAATGATTTAATAAAAATGATTAAATTAATATAAGGAGTAATTGCCAGAATTAGATATGGGTGGGCAAATTTGGTTATAAGTCCAAGAAAGGGGTAGAGTAATTATGAAATTAAAATCTGATGTTAGCTAAAAGTAAATATTGATACATAATCAGATATTTCATCAGGAGACTACACTTGATTGTGTATTTACTACATCTGATCATATTTATCTATTTATTATTACAACTAGAATATACTGTAGAAAGGTTTCCCTTATACAGTCTTCATAGCTTTTGATGCAAAATAACCTTACCATTTGGACAGCGGACAATTAATACGTTCGTCCTATAGGTCATTTATAACCTTTCTCTTTGGATATCAGTTGGCACTTTCGAACATTTCCATCTAAAGATTTGATGTTGCTCATTACATGTTATAATCTAAAATTTTTTGCTGTTATATTCCTCAGTTACCAGTGGATATATAAACTGTTCACTTCAATATATGTGAACAATTCTGACCTGGATTTAAAAAAAAAAAATTGTGTACTTCAATAAGGCTATACTTATACAGTCTCCAAAGTTTTGATGCATAATAACCCTACCATTTGGTCTCCAGTCAATTAATTTTGGCCTACATTCATTCTATATGCTCTTATTTTAAAATTTGAAACCCTTAACAGCCATTGTATTACTTCTTGATTTGCCAGACTTGTCACTCCTATACTCAATCACTTATATGATATATGTATTATCATTTCATTTTTTGACTATTCTATTCTTATTTTCGAAATATCTTCAACCTTTTTGTCAACAGAATTTAGTTATTCCAAATATATCTTGCAGCTATATATTTGCACTATATAATTACCACTGTGTATATTACTTTCTCCTTGTCTACGTTTCACTTTTGTATCTCTACACACATTTTATCAAAAGGGACTATAGAGGTCACTAATTCTATCCTCTTTTTACAGCTTTATTTTAAGTCGGCTTTTTCACTATAAATTATTATGAGTTCCAGGCACTCTCTCTAATGTTTGTTTGTTATTTGTTATTTGGTTTTTTTTTTAGGAGCATTAGCAACTAAGGCCATATTGCTCCGGGATATGCGGTGGTCATTCTTTGACCTTTCCGCATCCTCCGTATTTGGTGGTGACGGGCTCGAACCCCGGTCTAATCAAGAAGCGTGTGCTATGCACTGCTGCTCCTTCCCACCTGGCTACGGAGGCGCCTCTCTCTCTAATGTGTTACTGCTTTAGCTTCAGTTACGCGAATCAATCCAATTAGATATTTTCCCACCTCAACTTTTCATTAGTGTTAGTTGAAAATTCCAGGTATCGATTTTATACTTTATTTTAGCAACTATCTGCTTTTTTGTAAGTCTTTCAATTTTTATTTTCGGCTCTTACAATGCAAGCATTTGGTATCAGTCTCTTTTTTCTATTAACTCTCTCACAGTCAGGGTCCTTACTAAAAGGAAGGATGGGCTTTATGATCCAGCTAGCTCCAGTAATTTTTAATATCTTTTTGTTAGCTTTTTATCTTTATACTTATTTTTTTCTGTTCATAAAGCTATTAGTGCAATACAAAGGTGATACAAGTTCCTACTGTCCTTAATCTCTTGCTATCTTCACCTTTTTATCTATACTTTTATCCCTTCCTTATCTTCAATTCACTCCCTTGCCTTATACTATTTGCTTTCACTAACTTCATATACATATTCTCCTTAATTATATATTCTAAATCGTGTCATCCACTTATAACCACTTACTTTTTGCATCTAGGTTGCACTGTAAACACTTATTTTTATTTTAATCTTATTACCACCTTACTTCTTAATTAACCTTAACTTATTTTGTTATGAAACATACGCTGCATTGGGACTACCTTGTCCATATTTTTGTGAACATTATACTGCTTTATCCCCCTATTTGATCTCACTCAGCTTTATTCTTAAATTTACTTTTCTTCCACAGGTTAGCAACACAGTGTTTGATACATGATCAGGTAGTCCCCCTGATGAAATATTGATATTGATATTGATACCTGATTATGTATCAAGATTTACTTTTAGCTAACATCAGATTTTAATTTCATAATTGCTCTACCTATTTCTTGGACTTATAACCAAATTTGCCCACCCATATCTGATTCTGGCTATTACTCATATTAATTTAATAATTTTTATTAAATCATTTTTTGCTTTACCGTTCCTTTCTCTCTAATTGGCTATTCAATGAAGCCTATAATTTTGCTTAATTCATATCATCGTGGCGGCTCTGTAGCCAGGTGGGCAGTGCTACGCACTGCCCACCTGGCTACAGAGCCGCCATGATGATATGAATCAAGCACATACACATACAATCAAGCACATACACATGGAGGAATACAGCACTAGAAGAACAAGAAAACATGGAGGAGGAAATATCTAAGGATGAATTCAACACAGCCTTAAAGTCCCTTAGCAATAACAAAGCACAAGAAATGACAACATACCTGCAGAGCTTTTAAAATACAATGGAGAAAATCTGAAGAAAGCCTTATTTGAACTGATGAACAGGGATGAGCATTGGCTGGAGGATTTCTGCACATCAATCATAATCCCCATACCCAAGAAGATGTCACCAACAGTATGTCAAGACTATAGAACTATAAGTCTTATTACCCATGCATCCAAGATTCTGCTAAAAGTTATCAAAGTCCATATTGAACAATTTCTGGATGACTCACAGTGTGGTTTCTGCAGAGGCAGATCAAAGAGAGACACTACTGGATTGTTGAGCGTGTTGGGTGAGAAAGTGTATAACATGGGAAGAAATCTCTATGTGTGTTTTGTGGATTACGAGAAGGTGTTTGATAGCATAATCTGGAGAGAACTGTTCCCACTGCTTGAGAAAATCGGATGCAAGAAGATTACTAGACTGATCTATGACTTATATAGAAGACAAAATGCGGTGATAAGAGTGAGGGGAGAACTAACAGAAAAAAGCTTGAAATTAAAAACGGAGTTAGACAGGGACACTTACTTTCACCTGAGTTGTTCAATGCTTTTGCCAAAGTGATAATAAAGGAGGCACCTGGGAATAAGAAGTGGGGGATTAAAATAAGTGAAAAGTACATACAGGCTATTAAGTTTGCAGATGATCAGGCCATACTAGCAGGTTGCCCTGCTATGCTGCAATAAATGATCAAAAGACTAAATAAGAAAGCGCTGAAGTATGGAATTAAGATAAACATTATGAAAACTAAGGCAATGACGATTGGTAAAAGACAGTGGTGACTCGTGACTCTGATGTTTAGGGGTGCCTGCATCTTAAAGTTACATTAATTTGCTTTGATTATAAGACATGTAGACATACACAGTAATAATAATAAGCAAGTTGAAAATACTACAAAACATTAATTAGACATTTACCATTAACACACTTAAACTTTTATTTAAAAACAAAATCCATTCTTCGCTTTTTATTTGTTGAAAATAGACTTTTTCATTCAAGTTTGGTGCACTGTTGACCAAGCTTTTCTCTATTGAAAGCATTGCATGAGCATTTAGCCTTTCCTGAACCATAGTGGTCCTTAAAAATGTTTTTAATCAGGCAGTGTTCGGGCTCTGAAGTAGTCATTGGAATGGTAAAAAGAACTTTTATGAGTTTTGTAACTTCACCAAGAACTTCAGCTAGATTATTTTCTGAGATAAATTTTAGCAAGTCAGTTAATTTTCAATAATTGTGTAGATCATGTCTGCTATAGAAAATTTGTAATTCCATAAGAAGTTTTTCTCTTTCAATCATGGGATATGCCTCAGTAGTCTCCCGTACCTCTTCCATGGGCATTTTCGTTCAAAAAATAACAAAGTTCTCCTTGTTAAACAATTTAGCAGCAATTAATTGCTTTGTAAAAGAATATCTCTCACCTATGTCGACACTTATATAGTTGCATACTTCCTTCGCTTCAATCACGAGTTTTTTTGAAGGATTTTCACAGTACATTGAATTCCTGATTTTTAGAATGGCATTATTAAAGTTTCCTATATATTCACATATTTTAGCTGCATCAATTTCTCGAAATTGCATTTGATTATAAATAACTTTCATGTGAGGCATTATCTGATGGAAAAGTTCTAACCGCAACTCGAATTTTTCATTACTCAAGATGTGCAAAATTCCAGTTGCTTCTGAAATCTTCTTATCTGCGTTTGCTGTCGCTTGTATTGATGCACTTTTTTAAGTATTCAAAATTTTCATAAATGCTGTTCACAGTACATATATTGAAGTTCCATCTTGTAGGGAAAGATCGGACAACACGGCTGTCCATATGCTTTCTCGGGACAGAGAGAAACTGTGGTGATCTCAAGAAAAACATTGGTATCGACATGAGGTTCGAAAAGAATATTCTTGAATTTCGCATACTACTTGCTGCATTTCTCATCATCAGATTCAGTTGGTGTGCATAGCAGTGAATAAAATGTGCATTTTTGTACACTTCTTTTATTTTAGCCTGATTCCCCCCTTTCTTGCCTTTCATCACATTTGCACCATCAAATGTCTGAACAACCAGTTTTTGAGTATTTCCTTCGGGGATTATGTCTAACTGATCTAGAATGCACTTCAGTATTCCATCCGGAGTGTCGAATATCGACACTCCGGATGGGGCGGCCTTCTTTTTTAATCGCATTTTTATCTTGGAGAGATAATTGTAAAAAACTAAGTTGCTGAAGTTTATTCACTGTCATGCAATTTACTTCATGGGGAAGTATGGAGGCCATGATCAAATCAATTTCACAAAATCGTGTGTCATAGAAATAATATTTTACTTACACATCACCTCATAATATAACTTCAACTTACCGAGTTCAAGCTCAATTTGTAATTAAGCTGTAATCACATAATTACACTGTTGAACGTTGAGTATTAACTTAACACTAATATTATTTAGTTACTTAATGGGAATTTGGGCGAATAACAAAAAGACACCGAAATTGTGGCTACACACCCATCATGATCAACGATGAAATCAGCACTGCACACTTTACAGTGACTGATTGGTTTCACCTATAAAAAAATGTATATTAACAAGTTGCCAATGGCAACTAATTACCAGATATTCACTGGAATACAAAATGTGTGACTGCCTGGGGCACAGTGAGACCTAGGGTTAATTAAACTTCAAAGTTGGAAATGATTTTGTGTTTTTATTCGTTTATTATTAAAATGATTACTGGAAATAGAGGATGGCCATATTATATGCAGGTCCTATTAATAAAAATATTCATTGCGTTGTATTGTTCTTCACAAAATTTCATATAACTCCATTCCCTGTATATCTAGATTTAAATAGCTGAGGGTGCCGCAGTGCTTATGGATGAGCCACCACTGGTAAAAAGTTAATTCTCCGAACTGAGATCGATGGAGAAAGAATAGAACAGGTAGAGCACTTTAGATATCTGGGACAATTATTTGCACAGGACATTTCATGCCAAACTGAAATTCAATCCAGAATTGCAATGGTAAAACAATCTTTCAAGAATAAACTGTCCTTATCCTGAAAAAGGCCTCTGAGGTTGGGAAAATTCATATTTTAGCATTAAATCAGCTCACACACCAACCATAAGAATAAGTATTTACTGTAACTAAAATATTTACATATTAAAATAAAATAAAATAACTATTTACAAAAACTCCTATTATATTACATTAAATTATATACATGTAAAAACATTAAAACTGTGATAAAATCCTTAAGATAAAATACACTAAAATAAACCGAATTAAAAGCGATAAAAACAATAAAAGTCTCTGGAGCTTTCGGAAGCATCGGCTTCCTTCCTCAGCAGTAACAAAACTTCCTGCAGCATGTCCATATATAACAGGCTCACGGTACCTATACACGTGGTGCAGTCGGCGCATGGTCTGAACTGGAAGCGGAAATAGCTCGGGAACGTGTTAAGCAGAACCGTTCATCCGTACTTAGGATGATAGTTTCAAACAGAGGATGCATACGCATACCTCTGTCCCTATTCATAATACTGTGGTCGGATGAACAGATTCGTAGGCTCTCGAGCCATTTACGGTTCCAGAACCCATGCGCTCGATCCACGATAACCGCATCCTCTGGGGAAATTTGATGCTGCTTCTCCCAAAAATGTTCGGCCACAGCAGACTTATTGTAATCAGCGGTTTTTATAGCATTTGCATGCTCCCCCAGACGATCCTTGAGCCATCGTTTTGTCTCGCCCACATAACATTCCCCACAATCCGGGCATTTTATCCTGTATACTACTCCACTACTCAGGTCCTTTGCTATTGGGTCTTTTACCTGAGACAACACTGTGTGCAACCTCCGCCCGGGAAGCTGCACACAGCGTGTTTTATAACCCCGCAAAACTCTAGCGAGATGCTCAGTAACGCCCGGATAGTAAGGATAGTTTTGCGGGGTTATAAAACACGCTGTGTGCAGCTTCCCGAGCTATTTCCGCTTCCAGTTCAGACCATGCGCCGACTGCACCACGTGTATAGGTACCGTGAGCCTGTTATATATGGACGTGCTGCAGGAAGTTTTGTTACTGCTGAGGAAGGAAGCCGATGCTTCCGAAAGCTCCAGAGACTTTTATTGTTTTTATCGCTTTTAATCCGGTTTATTTTAGTGTATTTAATCTTAAGGATTTTATCACAGTTTTAATGTTTTTACATGTATATAATTTAATTTAATATAATAGCAGTTTTTGTAAATAGTTATTTTATTTTATTTTAATATGTAAATATTTTAGTTACAGTAAATACTTATTCTTATGGTTGGTGTGTAAGCTGATTTAAGGCTAAAATATAAACTGTCCTTGATTACACAGAAAAAAATAATAAAAACATATAGCTGGTCGGTCACACTATATGCAGCAGAGACATGGATTCTAACAAAGAGAGACAAAAAGAGGCCTTCGAGATATGGTGCTGGTGCAGAATGGAAAAAATTAAATTTTAAAATTTAAAATAAAATTAAAAATTTAAAATTAAAATTAAATTAAAAATTAAACGGAAAAAGTATCAAATGTGGAAATATTAAGATGTGTCCAAGAACAAAGGAAAATTTTAGGTAGAATAAGATCAACTAGACTAAAATGGGTGGGCCTTGTGATCTGACATAGTGGATTGCTTCTGGATGCAATGAAGGGGACTGTGGATGGAAAAAGCCCTAGGGGTAGACCAAAAAAGACCTTCATTGGTATGTTGCCAGATGAAGCGGGACTTCAAAACATTGAGGAACTAAAACAAATGGCACAGGAGAGGCAAAGATGGCAACAGCTCATCGGAGGAACTGACCAGTCACAAGACTGAATTACTTAATCTTCAAATAGGCCTCTGGGGTTGGGAATATTCATATTCATAATAATTACACAATACACCAACCGATGTTATAAACAGTGTTATGTTTATTAAAATAATGTTGTAAATAAAATAAAATAAAATAAAATTTAAATAAAAACTGATAAAAACTGACTGTACAATATAATATGAATTTAAACTGCAAAGAATTATTTACAATAAAACAATGTAGATGAAATACAGAATGATAAAAGCGCTAAAATACCGTAGCTTCTGAAAGCTACGGTATTTTAGTGCTTTTATCTCCGTTGAAAGAGATAAACCTCACTGCTGAAAAAGGAGGCAGATGCCTCTGAAGGCATCTGCCTCCTTTTTCAACAGTGAGGCTTATCGTACGGCAGATCCTTAAATATCAGCAGGCTCACGGTTCTCAGCACGTGGTTCCACAGGAGCATGGGCAGTGCTCTCACCATGTGCACTGGAACCAGAAATGGCTCAGGAGCATACCAGGCGGAACCACTCATCCCGTCCAAGAACCAATGCCTTGAAGAGGGGATGAATGCGGATTAATGCTATTGCTCTCAGATCTATTAATGGTATTGCTCTCAAAGGAACAAATCCCCAAGATTTGTTCATCTTGTAGATATGTCATCATCCCCCTCTTCAAGGCAGTGGTTCTTGGACGGGATCAGCAGTTCTGCCTGGCACGCTCCCGAGCCATTTTCGGTTCCGGTGCACATATTAGGTAGGTATTAGGTATGTTCGGGGTCTGACGGCACCTGGGATTTCTCCCATCTCCGCGTATGTTCTCTGTATCGGACAAGCCAGAGATTTAAAAGTGTGTGGGATATGTACTGTGTAGTTTGTTGTGCCCATTGTTCGTCCGGCCTGTTAGCCGCCGGGCCCCTAGTGAGACCCGACGTTACCAATACCTGCCACAGGGAGGCCGGCCGGGTGTTACCAATATTTGTACTCTGGCTGGTCTTGCCACTTACTTTCCTGGGATTTTAGTGGCTAGGACCAAAAAAAAAAAAAAAAAAAAAATCGAGGTTGATATTAGTGATACTTTACAAGTTAGTATTAATAGTGTGCGACGTGGGGCTGTGCGGTGAAAGTGAGTTTTAAAAACCAAATAGGTTCGGGCAAGAATTTTGATGTTCTCTTTTGATTTTGACATGTAGGGCTAAACGCTGTGCAAGACAAAAGTTTGGGGGGGATGAAGACTGGGGGGAAGAAATTGGAAATAAGGGGCCGACAGAGTAGATGGCCCCTGCAGGTAGTGAGGCATGCCCGTGCCCCACCAGAGTGAAAAAATTGGGGAGGCAAGGAGAGGCAAGCCTCTCCTCCCCAGGAGTTTGGAAAGAAAGATCCGCTCAAGAGAGTGCGGATTTGGGTCGCCAATAGGCTGTTCCGGCGGAAGAGTGCCACGTATGTCATCTCCATCAGGTTGCAGGCCCTAAAAAATTGGCCGTTGAGTCTCATCTAGGTGGGACACTAATAGGGGGTTAAATCTGGATGTCATCCTTCCAGACTGCATGTGGTCTGGGGCTTATTTTCTGGTCATTATCTTGGGGTCATAATCAAGTCTACTGGCTGTCATTATGGGGTTTTATCCCTTCCGTGATGTTTGCTAGTCCTTACACTACCTTTTGTCATTATGTAGTGGGGCTATGCTGCAAGGTCTTGGGGCAGTGTCCCTTTGTTCTGATGTCACGACTATTTAAAGGTGTTTTTTCGCTTCTATTGGCGGTAATCATGACTCTTGTAGTTCGACAATCTATTGTCACTTGTCTTTTCCTAGTGCATTTTGTAGTCAGTCCAAGGTCTGTATAGTCGGTTCCTCTGTGTCGTCTCGCTGCTATTTGCAGTTTTGTTTTGTCTCATTCCGTTAAGGTCTTCGGTATATGGCGGCTAGTGTTTGGCGCCTGCTAAATAATCCCTGGGCAAAATCAGTTAAGGCTAAATATTCTTCTTGTGTATCTAGTAGATGTGACTCGAGATCCCTCGGTAAATAGTGAACTCTAGTTATTAGTCTGCATCTAAGGTCTTCGTATTGGACACACTCAAACATAATGTGCACCCAGCTTTCTTGTTCCCCGCAAGTACAACGCGGATCCTCCACTATTCCCAATGCTGTAAGCTTTGCATTGAAAGCCCCATGACCCGTAAGGAGGTAGGTCGTGTAAAGTCCGGGTTGCAGCCAGGTTGGAAGAATGGGGTATACTCTGTCTACGTCCGGGATGAACTTTTTGGTGATGTTCCCTTTTGTTGTGTTTGTCCAGCGGTATTGCCAGGTTTCTTTAAGGTATTTCTGCAGCCTGTTCTTTTCAGCCTTGTGGGTTGCATTGTTATCCACTGTGTAGTCTTGGTGGGTGCAAGGCATTCCTTTGGTTATATAATAGGCTATTCCAGTACGTATGATGTCCAGGTCAAGGGGAAGGGCTCCGGCCAAGACCTGTAGGGCAACAGTGCTAGTGGTGCTACAGGCTCTGGTAATGGTTAACAGGATAGTTCTATGGATTGAGTCGATTATGCGTCTATTTACGGCGGTTGATGCCTTGTGATACCAAACTGCAGAGGCGTATGTTACAGCTGGTAGGAATGTCGTTTTATAATATAAGGAGAGCACGCGACGTTTAAGTCCCCAGTCCCGACGAACCACACGTGCTAACAGTGCAGAGTACTTCCTTATCTTTGTTCTTAAATGTGTGAGATGCTGCTTGAAGGAAAGATTACAATCTAATATCACCCCCAGGTACTTAAGCTGGCTTTGGAGTTTCACTGTGGTGTTGTTCACCTTTATTTGAGGTGGCCTGTGCAAGTCAAGGGAGCCTTTCAGTAAGATTGAAGATGTCTTAGTTGGTGAGATTTTTAGGCAGTGTAAGATGGTCCAGTCCTGTAGTATCCTGATGGCATGGTTTGCTTTTACCTCCAACTGGGTTCTATTGTCGGCAGCAATTTTCAAGATTAAGTCGTCGGCAAAAGCTTGGGTTTGGACGTCACCAAGGTCCATGGCCAGGAACTCATCCAAGACAATGTTCCACAACAGCGGCCCCAGGACAGAACCCTGGGGGCAACCCCTGCAGACACGGCGGTTTACCCTACCATAGGGTGCCACGACACTAATACTCCTGTCGGTAAGGTAAGACTTGATAGTGAGATACAAATTGCAGGGAAGGTTGGCCCGCCTTAGCCTTGCCAGGACACTTGGCCACCAAATGGTGTCGAAAGCCCCGGCAAAATCTATGGAGATGATTAGGTAGTATTTACTGTTGCAACTGGCCACACCGTGCAGCAGATGTCTAAGTGCCTCTACTGTCGAAGACTCAGGCTTAAAGCCGAACTGGGTAGACATGTGCAGTTCAGCACTCTTGTAATGTGTGTCAATTCGGGCATATAGCATTCTCTCAAATAGTTTGCTGATCACTGGTAGCAAAGCTATCGGTCTGTAAGTGGTTGGCTGTTGTGGAGGCTTCGTGGGTGTTTTTGGGATCAGCTTCAGTCCCGCAGTCTTCCAGTTTCTTGTGAAGATGCCTTGATGCAAACAGTTGTTAAACAGATTTAGAAGGAGTTCGGGGGTCAGATCCGTTACTTTTTTGACAATTTCCGCTTCGAGATAATCGAGGCCAGGGCACTTATTATTTCTTACGTGATTTGCCGCGGATTTGATGTCATCTAGCGTGAACGGTGGTTCACGGGAGTCAGTGGTGTATATGTCATTTTCTTGACATATTCTATGCTGTTCAGGTGAAGTAGGCATGGCAGTCTCCGGGAAAATAGTGCCCAGAATATTTGTGATTGACTGTTGCCATGTGGTGATTTGGCTCCCCTGTGGTGTCAATGTGGTAGAAATAACTTTCCCCCTGGGGAGTTTGTTTGTGATTATCCTATAGACTACCCCCCATGGCTCATTATTTCCTGTTATGCCTGCCAAGTTTTCCCAGGCTCTTTGTTTGCTCTTGTTTATCGCATCCGTATATCTGTTTCTTGCTTCTCTCTAGTGCTCCTTTAGTATCTGGACCTCAGCAGCAGGCCATGTGCGTCTTGCCCGTTGAAAGAGTTTTCTTCTTCTCATGGTCTCCCTTCTGAGTTGCTGGTTCTCGTGAGTCCACCACGGGACTGCTCCCGGTTTGGGATTTCTCCTCTTCATTGATGCTTCACTCGCCGCAAGTATTATTTCCGTTACCCTCTTTTGATTCTCGTCTGGATCCCCATTCTGGTTTGTTGTTTCCAGGTGTAGGGCTGCAGCGGGCATTAAAACCTCTCTGAACCTTTCCCAGTTCGCCCAGCGGATGGCGAAGCGATTTAGTGTTTGTTTAGGTATCAGTAGCCTGTTTAATGATCTTCTGATTTGGCAGGTAATCACCCTGTGGTCGGAAGTCGTCCACGAGTCTCTGACGATCCAATCATCAACGTAACCTGCAAGGTTTCTCGTGGACAATGTGACATCAATAGTCGCCTCCCACAGGGTATTACAAAATGTAGGCATCTGGTGTGGTCTGTTCAGGATAGTGAACCGGGAGTTCGAGAGAAAGTCCTCTAAAATCTGTCCATTTCTGGTACCTCTCCTGTCTGGGGTCAGACTGTGCCAGGCTGGTGAGCGGCAGTTTACATCTGCCCCAATTATGATCCTTTGATCAGGGAGCATGTCGGTCAAGGCCTGCAAGTACCTGGTGATGGGTGCGATGTCCTCGCCCGGCCTGCTGTAAAGGGCCACAGCATAGATTTGGCCCAATGGCGTTAAGATGTGGGCACACGCCGCCCAGGGTGCACAAAGCTGTGTTACTTTAGTCACAGTATAATTGGGATTGCGCACCACAACTGCAGCCCAAGGGGTGTCACTCTCGTCATGGACTATTTTGTATGCAGCCGGATATCCGCACACTCGTTTTGAGTGGGTATATGGTTCCTGTAGTAGTAAGACGTCAGCTGCTTCCTCGTCCGCTATGACCCTAAGTTGCTGGGCCACTGCTCTAGCTCTCTGCGCGTTATGCTGTATTATTGCAATTTCGGATCTATTGTACTCTTTGGGGCATCTCTCCATAGTCGGTTCGTGACTGGTATAACCCTTTTACTTTAAGATAAACTGGACAGTTCGGGTCTCTGATAGAATGCGAATGGTCCATTTTCCCTGCCTTGCAGTTTGTACAGATTGGATCTTGCTCCTTGTTTGGACATGTTTTATATTCATGTCCCCTGCCAGAGCAGTGACCGCAGGTTGATTCTGTTTGTGTACATGTATGAGTTGTGTGGCTGTATTTACAACACCGGAAGCATTTCGGGACTGCCACATGCTCCCGGAATCGGTGGGATCCCCATTCAATGTAGATTCTCTCTTGATTCTTTAATTGCTGCCAGACAGTCGGGGCCAGCTCTAGAACCCAGTTTCTGTTTGGTCCTGCCCTAGATCTGGTGGAGTACCTAGGCTGCACCAGGGTTCGCTGTTCCTGTAGTTGCTGGGGGGTCGGTCTCAGATTTCTGTTTATTATCTCTGTGGCTAACTGTTCCGGGGTTAGGTCTTTGTCAATGTCAAAGACAATGATAGCAGGTCCTCTCTTTTTTGGCAATTCTGCAGTCAAACCCAAGGTGGCAATTTTTGGGTTATCCATTATCGTCTGTATGTCTTCGTTTCCCTCCGTTTCAATAACGAGTCCTACATTCCTCGTTTTCCGAATGGACTTTATCTTAGTAGCTTTGAGGTCATCCCTTAGTTCCTTCATCACAGTTGTCTTTATTTCTTCACTAGTTCTCTTTTCCTGTTCCTAAGATAAACTGGACAGTTCGGGTCTCTGATAGAATGCGAATGGTCCATTTTCCCTGCCTTGCAGTAAGATAAACTGGACAGTTCGGGTCTCTGATAGAATGCGAATGGTCCATTTTCCCTGCCTTGCAGTTTGTACAGATTGGATCTTGCTCCTTGTTTGGACATGTTTTATATTCATGTCCCCTGCCAGAGCAGTGACCGCAGGTTGATTCTGTTTGTGTACATGTATGAGTTGTGTGGCTGTATTTACAACACCGGAAGCATTTCGGGACTGCCACATGCTCCCGGAATCGGTGGGATCCCCATTCAATGTAGATTCTCTCTTGATTCTTTAATTGCTGCCAGACAGTCGGGGCCAGCTCTAGAACCCAGTTTCTGTTTGGTCCTGCCCTAGATCTGGTGGAGTACCTAGGCTGCACCAGGGTTCGCTGTTCCTGTAGTTGCTGGGGGGTCGGTCTCAGATTTCTGTTTATTATCTCTGTGGCTAACTGTTCCGGGGTTAGGTCTTTGTCAATGTCAAAGACAATGATAGCAGGTCCTCTCTTTTTTGGCAATTCTGCAGTCAAACCCAAGGTGGCAATTTTTGGGTTATCCATTATCGTCTGTATGTCTTCGTTTCCCTCCGTTTCAATAACGAGTCCTACATTCCTCGTTTTCCGAATGGACTTTATCTTAGTAGCTTTGAGGTCATCCCTTAGTTCCTTCATCACAGTTGTCTTTATTTCTTCACTAGTTCTCTTTTCCTGGGGGCCATCTGTGGTCACAGGTCTAAGCACAACAAAGTTGGGTGTCATCAAGAGAGGTTGCTTCCTTTTTGGGGGCCCGGGCTCAGTTTGTTTTCCCTGATTTTGATTACTCCTCAGCGTTTCAGCAAAAGTGGGAGCACGCTGTTGCATTTTATTTGTCCCACATTCTTTATAGGCCTGCAGCCTCGCGGTGACCTTTTCATTTTCAACATATGTCTTGAAAAGGATAGTCTCCATCTTGTTAAAGATTGTGACGATTTGCGACCTCACAAGGGTGGTTATTCTATTATTCGGTTCTTTAAATATTGATTCCAGTGCTGTTTTGAGTGCCAGTGACTTTTCATAGACAGTGCCCACCGGTAGGGAGGGATCTATGGGGGGAGATTCCTGCTGCTTTTCATTGTTTGTTTCTTCGTTCGCATTGACATTTTCCTGAGTGTCCTTATTCTCAGTTTGGGAGCGTGTTCCCCGCTCTATTTTCGCTGTTAACAGCTTTTTGTTTTTACGCTTGCTTTGTGTTTGGGGGGGTCCCAGGACAGGCTTCTTCTGTGTCCTCTTGTTGTTCTAGGGGGGTTATCTCGTCGTCCTGCCCTTTTGGCTGGGTTTCTTTCAGTTTGTGATTTTTGCTATCCATATCAGCAAAGGTTCCGGATATTCGGACGTGCGGATTATCGGGGTTGTCAATCTTTATATCAGTTTGTGGCTGTAATATGCTGGTGAACAATACCCGCTACACGCATACAGGTCAAAGAGATTATTTTGTAGGTTTTTAGGGCTTCCAAAATTTGGTCCGCTCTAATCAAAACGATTATTCTAAACATATACTGCCAGCATATTGCTGTACTGGTTTACATAGGAAAATTTCTTAAAAACGTTCATATCTCTAAATATAGTTAACGAAAAGTCACAAAAGGTCACCTGTACATCCAGTCCAATTTCCTCTTTCTTCCAACACCATCTGTATGCTTCAGTCTTCTGTTGGTACTTGTTTCAGAAGCTGGAGAAGAGAGCTACCCACTGATACCAAAACTTTATGTACTGTACGTATCGTATTCCCAGCAATATCCACTAGGCCTAACTGCCAACAATGCGTGTTTGACTACAGCAAAGCGTTAGCAGAATGCTAAGCCTAAAGGGATTTGGTCTATGACGAGAGAGTACAGACCAGATAACCCTCGTAATAACAAAATTTTTTTTACCCACTTAATCCACTTGCGAAGTTCTTTTAGCTGGCACACTTTTCCAGTGGAAGAAAATACTTTAAACACATTAATATAACTCAACATTCAGGAGCTCCAGAACACGTGGCTACACTGAATGACGGCCATAGTGAGCGCAGCCTATGCTCCTGTGGAACCACATGCTGAGAACCGTGGAGCCTGCTGATATTTAAGGATGGGCCATATGATAAGCCTCACTGTTGAAAAAGGAGGCAGATGCCTCTGAAAGCTACGGTATTTTAGCACTTTTATCATTCTGTATTTCATCTATATTGTTTTATTGTAAATAATTCTTTGCAGTTTAAATTCATATTATATTGTACAGTCAGTTTTTATCAGTTTTTATTGAAATTTTATTTTATTTTATTTACAACATTATTTTAATAAACATAACACTGTTTATAATATCGGTTGGTGTATTGTGTAATTATTACGAAGACTGAATTACTGATGATGATGATGATAATGATGAGTGCACTATTTTAAAATAAAATTATTAAATAAATGTTTCATATTCTTAATTCTTAAAATATAAAATTTCAAAACTATCAATTTCTTACGATTCCACACTTTCAAACAGTGGCAAAACTACCATACCACCCAGTCTGCTGCTGATGTGCAGGAAGGTGTTTCAGGAGTCAGAAAAACCTAACAGATGATTTGGTATGGTTGTAAAGTATCATGTGGGGCTCTTTGGCAACCTGGTGCTGGGGAAAAATTTATATTCTGTTATCCCCTGAGTATTCAGTTTCCTCACCTCCCTACCTTTCCTAAGTTAGAGGCAAGAGACAGGTGCAGAAACTGAACATTAACAGTATTTTAATGCAGGGTAAAATAATGGAGTCACTGGTTAAAGATGCATTGCAGGATCATCTAGACAAGACTGCAGCAATAATTCAGACACAGCATGGGTTTGTTAAGGGAAAGTCTTGTCTGACAAATTTGATAGGATATTATGATGTGGTTACAAAGGAACTGGATGCAAAATATAATTCTGATATCATATATTTGGATTTCAGGAAAGCTTTTGACACTGTTGCACATGGAAGACTATTGTACAAATTGGAGCAGAATGGTATTAAGGGTAAGTTGCAACAATGGATAAAAGGATGGTTAAGTGGGAGAAGACAGAGGGTGGTAATCAATTGGTGCTGCTCTTCATGGACTAATGTTATTAGTGGAGTCCCACAGGGTTCGGTGTTAGGTCCACTGTTGTTTTGTATATTTATCAATGATATTGATGAAGGTATATCAAGCTTAATGTCGAAGTTTGCAGATGATACAAAGGTTGGCAGGGTTGTTAATGACAGTAATGGCAGTGTGCTACTGCAACAGGATCTAGTTAATTTGGGCAGATGGGCTAAGAAGTGGCAACTGAAGTTTAACCTTGACAAATGCAAAGTACTGCATATGGGTAGAAGTAACCCCAGAAAAACGTACCAACTGTGTGTTACTACACTTAAGGTGGTAGAAAATGAAAAAGACCTGGGAGTAATTGTGCAGTCAGATATGAAGTTTTCTGAGCAACGCAGACAGGCTGCCAGGGCAGGTCATGGGGTTTTGTCAATGATATATAGGAATTTTGCTAGCAGGGAGAAGGAGGTGATTGTCCCTCTGTATAAGGCAATGGTCAAGCCAAGCCTTGAGTACTGCGTACAGGTCTGGAGGCCTCATTTTAGGAAGGAAGGATGTAGATTTACTTGAGCGTGTACAGAGAAGGGCAACAAGATTGGTGAGGGGAATAAAGGGATCCTCTTACCAAGAGAGGCTTAAGTTCTGCAAATTGCAGTGGCTGGAGATTAGGCACCTGCGCGGTGATCTGATTGAGGTGTATAAGGCCTTGAATGGGTTCAGCACGCGGAATTCTGATGGGATCCTTCCACTTGTTCAGATTATGAACCTAAGGGGTCATAAATTCAAATTAAGAAAACACAGAGGTAGAATAGATGTGCGGAAATTTGCCTTTAGCCAGCGGGTGGTTAATTGCTGGAACAAACTTCCATCTGTCGTTGTGGAAGTTGACAGGTTAAATAAATTTAAGGAGGAACTGGACAGGCATTTGGAGGGAATGGTGTGATTTTTTTATTTTATTATTATTTTTTTATTTTTTATTTATTTTATTTTTTTGGCTGATGCTGCATAAGCTCATACAGTTGCTTTCTTGCATCACATGCCACTACTACTACTACTATTTCCTTTGGAAAACTGCTGTTGTTTTGCAAAAGTTTAATTGCCTAGTTGAGGGAATATACTGTAGAAAACAATTCAAAAGCTCTGTGTCCCACTTTGGAAACTACTGCAGAAACTGGTTTACCTCTATGAGGTAGAGTTTGCTGCTTCCAGTAACTATTGTGAAATTCATGTTCTGCTTAAATTTAATTTTTTTATGTGCCTCTGGGTGGAGGGGGGGAACATGATCACACTCACATTATATCTAGGTTGCACCATGGACCCCAAATCACTTTACTTTCATGCATAAAGAAATTTAAAATAAGAGATTGCATTAACAAATACAAACATAGTATTTTCAAATAATAGCATATTCCCAATATAGTTTACTGTATGCTTCTCTCACGCCACGCTTTCATTCTTGCTTCTATATTGACAGAGGAAAACTACTGGCCAAAAAAATAAAATTTCAGATAACAACACTTTTTAATGATTTTAATTCTTTTTAAATTGTAAAATCAAACAACCAAAATCTTGAAGAGCACTTTGGCTTTCAGAGGATGTTTTAATTCTTAATCGATTAGCTGCTAGGGAGAGAATCTTAGCTGCACTCAGTTAACTCCTTTTATCAAATATAATCATAGGCTAATAAACTGATTTAATACTGGTAATTATTTTAAATTAAAGAAGGAAAATTCAGTTTAATAGATGCATGATTTTGTTCCTTATACATTAAATATAATCTATACAATCAGAAATAGTTACCTTTTCTTCAATAACAGAAAATTTTTTTCTCACTTCTTCTCGTTTTTCTTCATATTTTTTTGCCTCTTCTTCTTCCATCTAGCAGAAATATTATAAAATGAAATATGCAATGGCTAGATAAAAGTATGTTCTGGATACTATGTAATAAATCAATATAAAAATATTCAATAGAGATTTGACAATAAAGAAACTAAAACTAAAACAAAACTAAAACTAAAACTATATCAAACTGGGCCTGCTACCTGGGAGTCTAAAATGCTAATGGAACTGATATTCGGGTGACACTCAAGTATACCTAATTTCAGCTAAGTCCGGTCAGTCTGTTACAACCGAATCCTGTTTTCACCTTCACGTTAGTAGGACTATCCATAACCCTGGGTATAGACACCATGTGCAAGTCCAGAAACATGACCTAGTATACTGGAGATGACCACCCAAGTGTGAACCAACATAAGCAGGAGTTGAGGTGTGGTGCCCACACCATATGGAGAAATGCCACCCTCCCTTCTGTGTTACCAGCAATACTAGGTGATAGATGACTCTCATCAACTGGTGCAATACAACCACTTTGCTTACTGTAGGCTTTAAGTGGTGGAACACATGTTTAATCTCAAGAGCAAAGCTCCAGCAACTCCTTATCTCTTCCATCACACAGTATGATTGATGTCACTTGAGGTTATGATGGCGAGATCCAATCTTCCTTACATTACAAGGGTGTAATGTAATGTAGGGTTCAAAAATGGTGTTCGCAGGCCAGCTGCTAGATGAACCTATTGGTAATTCTCTAGGAGGCATTTGGATCAGCTAGTATATAATCTCGCCGCCTCTTCTCTGCCAGATAATGACTGTAGGGAGTCTGAGTAGAGTGTGGGGGGGAATTATTGAGGCCATGTTATTCAAGGAGCTGGGTATATTCTTACCATGCCATATCCAAAAATTTCATTACTTCATTAGCATTAGTAGAGGCATATGATGCAAGAAAACAAGCTTATGCAGCATCAGCCAGAAAATAAAAACATTCCACTTCACCCTCCGTTCGTTCGAAATACCTGTCCAGCTGAGCCTTAAATTTATTTAGGCTATCAACTTCCACAACAAGGGATGGAAGTCTGTTCCACCAACCAACTACCCGCTGGCTCAAGACAAATTTCTGGACATCTATCCTACATCTGTCTTTCTCAATTTGAATTTTTGTACTCTCAGGTGATTATTCTGAGCAAGAGGCAGAATCCCATCAGCATTGAGCATGCTCAAACCATTAAAGGCTTTATCCACCTCTATCAGAACACCTAGCCGGTGCCTAGTCTCCAGACACTGTAATTTGCAAAACTTAAGCCTTTCTTCGAAAGAGCAACCCTTTGTTCCATTTATTAACCTTGTTGCCATTCTCTATACACGTTCCAGCAGCTCTACATACTTCTTGAAATGAGGCCTCCAGACCTGTATACAGTACTCAAGGTGTGCCCTGACCATTACCTTATACAAGGGAATAATCACCTCCTTATCCCTGCTAAAAAAATTCCTGTATATCATTGATAAGACACCATGAGCTACTCTTGCAGCAAGTTTGCACAGCTCAGAGAACTTCATATCTGCCTGCACAATTACCCCCAGGTCCTTTTCATTCTCTACCACTGTCAGTGTAGAACCACAGAGTTGATACGTTGCTCTGGGATTGCTGTTTCCCATATGTAGTACTTTACATTTGTCAATGTTAAACTTCATTTGCCACCTCTCAGCCCATCTGCTCAATCTTTCCAGATTCTAATGCAGCAGCATAGCGTAGTGTCCTTAACAACCTTGCCAACTTTTGTATCGTCTGCAAACTTGGACATTAAGCTTGATATACAATCATCAATATTATTTATAAATACAGAAAACAATAATGGACCCAACACTGAACCCTGAGGGACTCCACTAATAACATCAGTCCACGATGATGGGATCTATCCAGTTATATTAAAGGAGGCAGCAAAGGAAGTAAGCAATCCATTAGCCATAATTATGAGAGCTTCCTTGGACTCAGGGAAGGTACCCACAGACTTGAGATGGGCAAATGTAACCCCAATTCACAAAGGAGGACAAAGGCTGACACAAGTAATTATAGACCTGTGAGTTTAACTTCTGTTCCAGGAAAATTAATGGAAGCACTGGTTAAAGAAGCACTGCAGGATCATCTTGACAAGAATTCAGTTATAGCTCAGACACAGCATGGTTTTCTTAAGGGAAGGTCTCGCCTGACCAATTTGATTGCATACTATGATGAAGTCACAAACGAATTGGATGCAGGGAATAACTTTGATATTATATATTTGGATCTTAGAAAGGCTTTTGATACTGTTGCACATGGAAGACTGCTGCACAAATTGGAGCAGTGTAGCATTGGTGGCAAATTATTGTTATGGATAAAGGGATGGTTGAGTGGCAGAAGACAGAGAGTGGTAATTAATGGACACTGCTCATCGTGGACTAATGTTATTAGTGGAGTCCCTCAGGGTTCAGTGTTGGGTCCATTATTGTTTTCTGTATTGATAAATAATATTGATGATGGTATATCAAGCTTAATGTCCAAGTTTGCAGACGATACAAAGGTTGGCAGGGTTGTTAAAGACGCTACTGACACTATGCTGCTCCAACAGGATCTGGAAAGGTTGAGCAGATGGGCTGAGAGGTGGCAAATGAAGTTTAACATCGACAAATGTAAAGTAGTACATACGGGAAACAGCAACCCCACAGCAACGTATCGACTCTGTGGTACTACACTGACAGTGGTAGAGAATGAAAGGGACTTGGGGGTGGTTGTGCAGGCAGATATGAAGTTCTCTGAGCAGTGCAGACGGGCTGCAAGAGTAGCTCATGGTGTCTAATCAATGATATACAGGAATTTTTCTAGCAGGGATAGGGAGGTGATTATTCCCTTGTATAAGGCAATGGTCAGGCCACACATTGAATACTGTATGTTTGAAGGTCTCATTTCAAGAAGGATGTAGAGCTGCTGGAACGAGTACAGAGAAGGGCAACAAGGTTAGTGAACGGAACAAAGGGTTGCTCTTATGAAGAAAGGCTTAAGTTTTGCAAATTACAGTGTCTAGAGACTAGGCACTGGCGAGGTGATCTGATAGAGGTGTACAAAGCCTTGAATGGTTTGAGCATGGTCAATGCTGATGGGATACTGCCTCTTGCTCAGAATAATCACCTGAGAGGTCATAAATTCAAATTGAGGAAAGCCAGATGTAGGAGAGATGTGCGGAAATTTGCCTTTAGCCAGCGGGTAGTTAGTTGGTGGAACAGACTTCCATCTCTTGTTGTGGAAGTTGATAGCCTAATAAAATTTAAGGCTCAGCTGGACAGGTATTTCGAATGAACGGAGGGGTGAAGTGAAAGGGTTTTTATTTTTTTTTTTTTTGGCTGATGCTGCATAAGCTTGCTTTCTTGCATCATATGCCTCTACTAATGCTAATGAGCAGTGTCCATTGATTACCACTCTCTGTCTTCTTTCCCTCAACCACCCCTTTATCCATAGCAGCAATTTGCCTCCAATGCCACACTGCTCCAATTTGTGCAGTAGTCATGTGCAACAGTATCAAAAGCCTTTCTAAGATCCAAGTATATAATATCAAAGTTATTCCCTGCATCCAGTTCTTTTATGACTGCATCATAGTATTCAATCAAATTAGTCAGGCAAGACTTCCCCTTAACAAAACCATTCCGTGTCCGTGCTATAATCACCTCCTTATCCCCGCTAGAAAAATTCCTGTACATCATTGACAAGACACCATGAGCTACTCTTGCAACCCGTCTGCACTGCTCAGAGAACTTCATATTTGCCTGCACAATTAACCACAGGAACTTTTCATTCTCTATCACTGTCAGTGTAGTACAAGAGAGTTGATACGTTGCTCTGGGGTTACTGTTTCCCATATGTAGTACTTTACATTTGTCAATGTTAAAATTCATTTGCCACCTCTCAGCCCATCTGCTCAACCTTTCCAGATCCTGTTGCAGCAGCATAGCGTCAGTAGTGTCCTTAACAATCCTGCCACATTTTGTATATTCTGGAAACTTGGACATTAAGCTTGATATACCATCATCAATATCATTTATAAATACAGAAAACAACAATGGAACCAACATTGAACCCTGAGGAACTCCACTAATAACATTAGTTCATGATGACAGGCATTTGGAGAGAATGGTGTGATTTTTTTTTTTTTTGGCTGATGCTGCATAAGCTCATTCATTTGCTTTCTTGCATCACATGCCACTACTTCTACTACTACTACTACTACTATTGAGTAGTGTCCATTTATTACCACTCTCTGTCTTCTCCCCCTCAACCATCCCTTTATCTATAGCAGCAATTTGACTCCAATGCCACATGGCTCCAATCTGTGCAGCAGTCTTCCATGTACAGCAGTATCAAAAGCCTTTCTAAGATCCAAATATATAATATCAAAGTTATTCCCTCTATCCAGTTCTTTTGTGACTTCATCATAGTATCCAATCAAATTGGTCAGGCAAGACTTTCCCTTAACAAAACCATGCTGTGTCCGAGCTATAACTGAAGTCTTGTCTAGATCATTCTGCAGTGTTTCTTTAACCAGTGCCTCCCTTAATTTTCCTGGAATGGAAGTTAAAATCACAGGTCTATAATTACTTCTGTCATCCTTTGATCCTCCTTTGTGAATTGGGGTCACATTTGCAGATCTCCAGTCTTTAGGTACCTCCCCTAAGTCTAAAGAGGCTCTCATAATTATGGCTATGGGTTTTCTTACTTCCTTTGCTGCCTCCTTTAACATAACTGGATAGATCCCATCCACCCCGAGTGCCTTTTTTATATTTATCCTCAACAATTTCTCCTCCACTTTCCTCCCAGTTATACAAAATCATCTAGCTCACTGCCAGAGTTTACTTCACCTCTGGCATTCCCCTTCCTGAATAACTCCTCATGTGTGAATGTAGATGCAAAATACTTGTTTTGTTAGCCACCTGAGCAGGATCCTCAACTTTTGAACCATTTATATCCAGTGGACCAATCTGATTCATCTCTTTCCTTCTAGAGTTTACATAGGTAAAGAACTCTTTTCTGTTTTTCTTTGCATCCTTTGCTAAGGATTTCTCATAATCTGCCTTTGCCTGACTAATCTCCTTTGTGACTTGGTTACAGACCAGCTTATATCTATCATGGGCTTCCATGTCACCCATTAATTTTTATGTATCCCATGCTGTTTGTGTTGTTATTATTTGGTTTTTAGGAGCATTAGCAACTAAGGCCATATTGCTCCAGGAATATGCGTTGGTCATTCCCTGACCTTTCCGCATCCTCCGCATTTGGTGGTGATGGGCTCGAACCCCGGTCTAATCAAGAATCGTGTGCAATGCACAGCTGCTCTTTCCCACCTGGCTATGGAGGCACCTGTATTCCATGCATTTTTCTTCTCTACCATATGTATCATTAGTTCATCTAACATCCATTTAGGCCTAAACCTTGAACAATATTTCTTAATAGGTACGTAAAGCCTAGTAGCTTTCAAGATAAGTTCTTTGAATGATTCCCATTTTGAATTTGCTGTTGGTAACACATCAGTTGGTCCTACTGTATAGAATTTAAATCCTGTCTCAGACCATCATAGTCGCCTTCACGAAAGCAAAAACCCTTTCCATTACCCCTGATGGTAGTTACCTCTTTGAGTAAATCCCACTTCAGCACATTGTGATGACTGCCACCTAGTTGTTTCTTTCTCTGCAGATTCTTAAGGCACGAAGAATCACTACTAATAATCAGATCAAGAGTATTAGTTCCTCTGGTTGCCTCCCAAACATGCTGATGTAGAAAACAATCATCCAATAAATCCACAAAAGCCTTGCAAGTGTGTGAGTGACCAACCCACAAATTCCAGTCAATATCTGGGAAATTAAAATTCTCCATTATAAGACTCTCTGATTTACTGGCCCACTCTATTTCCTGTACAGTTTCTTATTATACTTATCAGAGACATTAGGCCTATAGCACACTCCTACTCTCAATTTTGATCTCCCAATGCTTATGTCACACCAAACTGACTCGACACTGCACTGTCCAGCGATGTCGATTGGCTTTACTTCCTTGAATTTTATGTTTCTTAACTAATAGCATAACCCCTCCTCCCTTCCTATCCTGTCTATCCTTTCTGTAGACGTTGTACTCCCCAAATTCCAGTTCTGCATTCCTTATATCTGTGTGACACCACGTCTCTGATATCCCAACAATATCTGCCTTTGATGTTTTGAACAATACCACAAATTCATCAAATTTATTTACCAAACTCCTAGCATTGATGTACACACAAGTATACATGCACATGTTCCTACCTGGGTTGTGTTAGCTACCCTAACACAACCCATGTGTTTACTTGTACCGCAGTGACTCCCAGCAGTCTCTGAAATACCTTGAATCTTGTTTTCCAGGCTGCAGCTCATCCTAATTGAAGCAGCACAAGAATCACTTTCATCTCTGCCAGTGGCTACTGTTAATCTTTAGCTAGCAGTTTTCCCCCAAGCTAGCAGTTTTCTGATCCACCTAACACTGCCTCGATAGCATCAGCAAATATTCTTGCACCCTTTCTATTTAAGTGTATCCCATCCCTGTTGAAGCAGTCTCTCCTGTTAACTAGTACAGACCAGGCTGAAAAAAATTCTACCCCTTGGGCCTTGCACAATCTTTCCAGGGACGAATTGATCGACAAGGCTCTCATCATATACTCTCTCTTATCGTGTCTGGGCAGAATTTCCGACACTTTCAAATTCAACCCTAATTCATGGCTTTTCTTCAACAGTGAACTGTACTTTTTAAGTAATTCCACCGGTCTCCTACTCTTAATATCATTAGTGCCAATGTGTACAACTATATCACCTTTTGTGCCCTTAAAAGATGATATCCGCTCTACAATGTCATCACCCTTTGCCTCTGGCAGACATACCCTGGTCCTGTTCCACCTATCCTTTTTACAAAGCATGTTCCCCGTTTTTCTGACAATAGCGTCACCAACAATTCACTATTCAGCTTTATTATTCACTGCAATGCACACCAACTGAATCTGATGATGAGAAATGCAGCAAGTAGTATGTGAGATTCAAGAATATTATTTTCGAACCTCATGTCGATACCAACGTTTTTCTCTAGATCACCACAATGTCTCTCTGTTCTGAGAAAGCATACGGACAGCCGTGTTGTCCGATCTTCTTCTACAGGATGGAACTTCAATATATGTACTGTGAACAGCATTTATGAAAATTTTGAATACTTAAAAAAGTGCATTTTGAATATTTAAAAGTGCATGAATACAAGCGACAGCAAATGCAGATAAGAAGATTTCAGAAGCAACTGGAATTTTGCACATCTTGAGTAATGAAAAATTCGAGTTGCGGTTAGAACTTTTCCATCAGATAATGCCTCACATGAAAGTTATTTATAATCAAATGCAATTTTGAGAAATTGATGCAGCTAAAATAAATGAATATATAGGAATATTTAAGAATGCCATTCTAAAAATCAGGAATTCAATGTACTGTGAAAAATCCTTCAAAAAAACTCGTGATTGAAGCGAAGGAAGTATGCGACAATATAAGTGTCGACATAGGTGAGAGATATTCTTTTACAAAGCAATTAATTGTTGCTAAATTGTTTAACAAGGAGAACTTTGTTATTTTTTGAACGAAAATGCCCATGGAATAGGTACGGGAGACTACTGAGGCATATCCCATGATTGAAAGAGAAAAACTTCTTATGGAATTACAAGTTTTCTATAGCAGACTTGATCTACACAATTATTGAAAATTAACTGACTTGCTAAAATTTATCTCAGAAAATAATCTAGCTGAAGTTCTTGGTGAAGTTACAAAACTCATAAAAGTTCTTTTTACCATTCCAATGACTACTTCAGAGCCCGAACACTGCCTGATTAAAAACATTTTTAAGGACCACTATGGTTCAGGAAAGGCTAAATGCTCATGCAATGCTTTCAATAGAGAAAAGCTTGGTCAACAGTGCACCAAACTTGAATGAAAAAGTTAATCTATTTTAAACAAATAAAAAGCGAAGAATGGATTTGGTTTTTAAATAAAAGTTTGTTTTTAAATAAAAGTTTAAATAAAAAAAATAAATAAAATGTCTAATTAATGTTTTGTATTATTTTCAACTTGGTTATTATTATTACTGTGTATGTCTACATGTCTTATAACCAAAGCAAATTAATGTAACTTTAAGTTGCAGGCACCCCTAAACATCAGCGTCACAAGCCGACACTGCCTTTTTCCAATCGTCTTTGCCTTAGTTTTCATAATGTTTATCTTCATTCCATACTTCAGCGCTTTCCTATTTAGTCTTGTGATCATTTATTGCAGCATAGCAGGGCAACCTGATAGTATGGCCTGATCTTCTGCAAACTTAATAGCCTATATGTACTTTTCACCTATTTTAATCCCCCACTTCTTATTCCCAAGTGCCTCCTTTATTATCACTTTGGCAAAAGCATTGAACAACCCAGGTGAAAGTAAGCTTCCTGTCTAACTCCGTTTTTAATTTCAAGCTTTTTCTGTTAGTTCTCCCCTCACTCTTATCACCACATTTTGTCTTCTATATAAGTCATAGATCAGTCCAATAATCTTCTTGCATCCAATTTTCTAAAGCAATGGGAACAGTTCTCTCCAGATTACGCTATCAAACACCTTCTCGTAATCCACAAAACACACATAGAGGTTTCTTCTCATGTTATACACTTTCTCACCCAACACTCTCAACAATCCAATAGTGTCTCTCTTTGATCTGCCTCTGCAAAATCCACACTGTGAGTCATCCAGAAATTGTTCAAAATGACTCTCCATATGGACTTTGATAACTTTTAGCAGAATCTTGGTAATAAGACTTATAGTTCTATAGTCTTGACATACTGTTGGTGACATCTTCTTGGGTATGGGGATTATGATTGATGTGCAGAAATCCTCCGGCCAATGGTCATCCCTGTTCATCATTTCAAATAAGGCTTTCTTCAGATTTTCTCCATTGTATTTTAAAAGCTCTGCAGGTATGTTGTCAATTTCTTGTACTTTGTTATTCTAAGGGATTTTAAGGCTGTGTTGAATTCATCTTTAGATATTTCCTTCCTCCTCCATGTTTTCTTGTTCTTCTAGCGCTGTATTCCTCCATGTGGATGTGATTGATTGTCAATTATCAGCTTTTTAATTATCATTCTTTTCAAGCCATTACTATTCACTACAACCACTTGTTATTAATACATATAAATATACATATATATATATATATATAGATATATTTATATGTGAGGTAGAATTAATAAGTCTACAGTGACTTCATCTTCCCCCGGACTTTCTGATTCTTCATTTCTTCAATGCATAATCTACCTCATCAGGAAGGATATCGGGTATGTCATATGCGTTACTAATTTGCGATCCATCTTCCTCACTGCTGGCATCATTCCCTCGCTCCTTGTATAATTCTCTATAGTAGTCTTCTGCTATTTATAAGTACACCATCACTATTCTTCAGTTTCAGTATCATTTGTCTTTCTGTATTACTGCTCGTGGCTGCTGATTTAAGTCCTTTGTTTTCCCTTAATGCTTGTTCCACTTTTCTTGTGTTAAATCTTCTTACGTCTTCTCTGAGTCTCTTTCTAATGGCTTTACATAACTCAGTATACTCAATTTTCTCCTTGTCAGTGTTTATCTTGCTCTTCATTTGTCATCTTCGGTTCATCATGACAAGTGTTTCTTCACTAATTTTTTCTTCTTTGGATTTCTTTTTACCTATACGTTTCTTGAGCTTTATCACTTTCAAAAAGTTGTAATATTCCTAATCGATATCTTGGTCCTGAGCCATCTGCCAAAGCTCAAACTTGTTCTTCAGTTCCAGAAAAGGTGCCTCCATAGCCAGGTGGGCAGGAGCAGCAGTGTGTACCACACGCTTCTTGATTAAACCAGGGTTCGAGCCTGTGACCACCAAATACAGAGGGTGCGGAAAGGTCAGGAAATGACCACCGCATATCCCAGGAGTAATATGGCCTTAATTGCTAATGCTCCTAAAAAAACAAATAACAAACAACAACAAACAAACAAGTTCCAGTACATACTGCTTTGTCTCCTCTTCTGTTATCTCAAGGACCTTTGTATTATTTACACAAGTCAGTTTTTTCCTTTCTTTTCTTACATCTATATCAAGTGTGCATCTTACCCATCTGTGATCGCTTCCAACATTTACCTTGTTGAAGGTGGTAACATCATTCACAATATATCTTCTGTTAGTGAGGATGAAGTCGATTTCATTAGTTGTTAATCCACTTGGGCTCTTCCATGTACACTTTCTGTTCACCCTTTTCTTGAAAAAAAGTGTTCATTACTGACAATCCTTGAGTTATTGCAAATTCCATAAGGCTTTCGCCTCTTTCATTTCTTTCACCAATTCGAAAATTTCCTATAGTTCCGTTTTCTGCGCTGTTTTGTCTTTTTCCAACCTTAGCATTTAAGTCCCCTATAATGATAGTGTAGTGGGTTTTCTGCTCATCTAGAAGACTCTCAATTTCAGTGTACATTTCTTCATCATCATGGCTTGATATTGGTGCATAAATCATTGTAACTGTTGAAAAAAAGCCGTGAATTAGAGTTGAATTTGAAAGTGTCTGCAATTCTGCCCAGACACGATAGGGTGTGTGATGGGGGTTTAATGGCGCACGAGCTGCTGGGGCTATAGTGCGCCTAGACACGATAGGAGGGAGTATATGATGAGAGCCTTGTCGATCAATTCGGCCCTGGAAAGATTGTGCAAGGCTCAAGGGATAGAATTGTTTTCGGCATGGTCTGCACTTGTTAACAGACGGGACTGCTTCTACAGGGATGGGATACACTTAAATAGAAAGGGTGCAAGAATGTTTGCTGATGCTATCGAGGCAATGTTAGGTGGGTTGGAAAACTGCTAGCTTGGGGGGATACAAGGACTAATAGATTAACAGTAGCCACTGGCAGAGGTGAAAGTGATTCTTGCACTGCTTCTATTGGAATGAGCAGCAGCCTGGAAAACAAGATGTAGGGTATTTCAGAGACTGCTGGGAGTCATTGCGGTAAAAGTAAACACATGGTTGTGTTAGGGTAGCTAAGAAAAAGAACAGGTGCATGTATACTTGAGTGTACACCAATGCTAGGAGTTCGGTAAATAAATTTGATGAATTTGAGATATTGATCAAAGCATCAAAGGCAGTTATTGTTGGGATATCAGAGACATGGTGTCACACAGATATAAGGAATGCAAAACTGGAATTTGGGGAGTACAACATCTATAGAAAGGATAGACAGGAAAAGGAAGGGAGGATGGGTTATGCAATTAGTTAAGAAACACACAAAATCCAAGGAAGTAAAGCCAGTCGACATCGCTGAACAGTGCAGTGTCGAGTCAGTTTGGTGTGACATAAGCACTGGGAGATCAAAATTGAGACTAGGAGTGTGCTATAGGCCTAATGACTCTGATGAGTATAATTAGAAACTGTACAGGGAAATAGAGTGGGCCAGTAAATCAGAGAGTCTTATAATGGGGGATTTTAATTTCCCAGATATTGACTGGAATTTGTGGGTTGGTCACTCACACACTAGCAAGGCTTTTGTGGATTTATTGGATGATTGTTTTCTACATCAGCATGTTCGGGAGGCAACTAGAGGGAGTAATACTCTTGATTTGATTATCAGTAGTGATTCTTCATACATTAAGAATCTGCAGATAAAGGAACCACTAGGTGGCAGTGATCACAGTGATCACAGTGTGCTGAAGTGGGATTTACTCAAAGAGGTAACTACCATCAGGGGTAAATGGAAGGGTTATTGCTTTCGTAAAGGCGACTATGATGGTCTGAGACAGTATTTAAATTCTATACAGTGGGACCAACTGATGATGTTGCCAACAGCAAATTCAAAATGGGAAGCATTCAAAGAACTTATCTTGGAAGCTACTAGGCTTAACATACCAACTAAGAAATATTGTTCAAAGTTTAGGCTTAAATGGATGTCAGATGAACTAATGAGACACATGGCAGAGAAGAAAAATGCTTGGGATACATATAAATTAACACATGACACAGAAGCCTATGATAGATATAAGTTGATCTGTAACCAAGTTACAAAGGAGGTTAGGCAGGCGAAGGCAGATTATGAGAAATCTTTGGCAAGGGATGCAAAGAAAAACAGCAAAGAGTTCTTTACTTATGTAAACTCTAGAAGGAAGGGGATGAATCAGATTGGTCCACTTGATATCGATGGTTCAACTGTTGATGATTCTGCTCGGGTAGCTAACAAACTAAATGAATATTTTGCATTGACATTCACACATGAGGAGTTATTCAGTGAGGGGAATACCATAGGTGTATTCAACTTTGGCAGTAAGCTTGATAATCTTGTAATAACTGGTAGTAAAGTAGAGGAGAAATTGTGGAAGATAAACACAAGAAAGGCACCTGGGGTGGATGGGATCTATCAAATTATATTAAAGGAGGCAGCAAAGGAAGTAAGCAAACCCTTAGCCATAATTATGAGAGCTTCCTTGGACTCATGGGAGGTACCCATAGACTGGAGATGTGCAAATGTGACCCCATTTCACAAAGGAGGATCAAAGGCTGACATAAGTAATTACAGACCTGTGAGTTTAATTTCTGTTCCAGGAAAATTAATGGAGGCACTGGTTAAAGAAGCACTGCAGGATCATCTAGACAAGACTTCAGTTATAACTCGGACACAGCTTGGTTTTGTTAAGGGAAAGTCTTGCCTGACCAATTTGATTGGATACTATGATGCAGTCACAAAAGAACTGGATGCAGGGAATAACTTTGATATTATATACTTGGATCTTAGAAAGGCTTTTGATACTGTTGCACATGGAAGACTGCTGCACAAATTGGAGCAGTGTGGCATTGGAGGCAAATTGCTGCTATGGATAAAGGGGTGGTTGAGGGGGAGAAGACAGAGAGTGGTAATGAATGGACACTGCTCATCATGGACCAATGTTATTAGTGGAGTCCCTCAGGGTTCAGTGTTGGATCCATTATTGTTTTTAAGGACACTACTGATGCAATTCACAGGGTTGTTAAGGACACTACTGATGCTATTCTGCTGCAACAGGATCTGGAAAGATTGAGCAGATGGGCTGAGAGGTGGCAAATGAAGTTTAACATTGACAAATGTAAAGTACTACATATGGGAAACAGCAACCCCAGAACAACTTATCAACTCTGTGGTACTACTCTGACAGTGGTAGAGAATGAAAATGACCTGGGGGTATTTGTGCAGGCAGATATGAAGTTCTCTGAGCAGTGCAGACGAGCTGCAAGAGTAGCTCATGGTGTATTGTCGATGATATATAGGAATTTTTCTAGCACGGATAAGGAGGTGATTATTCTCTTGTATAAGGCAATGGTCAGACCACACCTTGAGCACTGTATACAGGTCTGGAGGCCTCATTTCAAGAAGGATGTAGAGCCGCTGGAAAGAGTACAGAGAAGGGCAACAAGGTTAGTGAATGGAATAAAGGTATGCTCTTATAAAGAAAGGCTTAAGTTTTGCAAATTGCAGTGTCTGGAGACTAGGCACTGACGAGGTGATCTAATAGAGGTGTATAAAGCCTTGAATGGTTTCAGCATGCTCAATGCTGATGGGATTCTGCCTCTTACTCAGAATAATCAGCTGAGAGGACATAAGTTCAAATTGAGGAAGGACGGATGTAGGTTAGATGTCCGGGAGTTTGCCTTTAGCCAGAGGGTGGTTGGTTGGTGGAACAGATTTCCATCCCTTGTTGTGGAAGTTGATAGCCTAAATAAATTTAAGGATCAGCTGGACAGGTATTTCGAATGAATGGAGGGATGAAGTGAAAGGTTTTTTTTTTTTTTTTTTTTAAATGGCTGATGCTGCATAAGCTTGCTTTCTTGCATCATATGCCTCTACTAATGCTAAGCTTTAGCTTGTACCTCTTAGAAATCCTGAGTAGTAGTCTTGACACCCTTGGTGATGTACTTTTGAATTCGCAAATGTTGTTTTTTATATCTTTATAGACCAGAAAGCCAACTCCACCTTCACTCCTTTCACTGTTTCCATTGGTGTACAGCAGATTTCCACTTGATAAAATTATAAGTGATTCATTTCTTCTTCTTGTTTCAGCCAAACTGATAATATCCCAATTCACATTTTCTAATTCCTTTTCCAGCTCTAATATCCTGTCTTCACCCCTGAGCGAACTTATGTTGTAACAGGCCAAGTTCAGTTTCAGTGCATGGCAGCCTGGTTATACCCAGAGATTCTTAGTACCCTCTGCTTCTACTCTGATCCTCTTGCTGCCGTAAGAGGGGTAGTGAAAGCTGCTGGGGACTGAGGGCCATTTGTTTCGTTGTGCTGTCATTTGCTAGAGAGTTTGGTCTTTTCCCCTTCATGCCAAACAGGCATCTTGAAGAGAACCACTCTACATGTTTGTTGCCACTTAAGTGACGTAACAGGGCTTACCATCGAGAAGATGTGCATGAGTGGATTTTAGGTATGCAGGCCAACTGGACTTCTCCTAAATCTGCTTAGATAGAAATATATTGGATCCATGAGTGTTTTAGACTGAGTATCTGATAACACACAGAATGCCGGTTCCCCTCTAAACCCCTAGCATCACTGCCTCTTAACATCAGCAAATATTCTTGCACCCTTTCTATTCAAATGTATCCCATCCCTGTAAAAACAGTCTCTACTGTTAACAAACACAGATCATGCTGAGAAAAATTCTACCCCATGAGCCTTGCACATTCTCTCTAGGGCCGAATTATGCTGACATCCATGCCAATCAATTCGGCCCTAGAGAGACACTGTGCAAGGCATCACTGGGGTAGACTTTTTCTCAGCATGCTCTGTACTTTATTATTATTATTATTATTATTATTAGCCATATGGTGCAAGGAAGCCTGAGGCTTATGCTGCACCAGCCAAAAAAAATTTCTGAGCTACCCTGTGTGTGTGTGTGTGAGAGAGAGAGAGAGAGAGAGAGAGAGAGAGAGAGAGAGAGAGAGAGAGAGAGAGAGAGAGAGAGAGAGAGAGAGAAGTAGAAGGAAATCACCAAGAAAGAGAAGAATGATGATATCCAGCTGAGGACCCTAGGTGTGCCAAGCCCATACTCACCAGATGTGAGTCCCTGGGGTTTGGTAAGTATATCCTCAGATCTTTTACCCTTAATATCATTAGTGCCAACATGTTGAACAATATCACCTTTCGTGCCCTTATATGATGATATCTGCTTTACAATATCAACGACTTTTGTCCCTGGCAGACATACCATGATCCTATTCCACCTATCCTTCTTGCACAACATATTTCCTGTTTCCCTGTCAATACAGTCATCAACAATAAGTACCTCTTGTGAGAGTAGTGCATTCTGCCTTGAAGCTGCCACTGTGTTGTCTGATGCACAAGTGTGAGATCGGTGCTGTGTTGGGCAGCTGAGAACTTGATGGGCTCTCATTTGAAAATTTTCGAGGGCATCTACCCTACTCTTCAAACTCTCATAAATGCCCATCAGAACACCGAGTTTTGACCTAATTTCTTCACACTCCTTACACATAGCACAAAAGACATCCCCCTTGGCTGGATCATGTCCTATTTCAGAAAGTTGTTAATAAAATTCAAGAAAACATACATAAATTGATTAAGAAATCAATGGAAGATACAATGATTGTTGTTTTATTCATTAAATCATAGGGCTTGAAATTAGCATTAGCATTAGTAGAGGCATATGATGCAAGAAAGCAAGCTTATTCAGCATCAGCCAAAAAAAAAAAAAAATGCTCCCATTTCACCCCTCCATTTGTTCCAAATACCTGTCCAGCTCAGCCTTAAATTTGTTTAGGCTATCAACTTCAACAACAAGCGATGGGAGTCTATTCCACAAACCAACTGCCCGCTGGCTAAAGGCAAATTTCCGCACATCTATCCGACATCCGTCCTTCCTCAATTTGAAAATAATCATAATCAATAGTGCATTTCATACTTCATAATCAATAGTGCATGAAATGCACTATTGATTATGAATTATTACAAAATGAATATTATTAGCTTGGAATGTTATGTGCAGCAAAATGTGAAAACAATTACCTTCATATATATTAATAATTATTCAATTAGTAATTAATTGGAAATGACAATTGGTTATTTACTTTTCGCTTCTATTAATCATAGAAAAAAAATAAAAAATTTCATTAATTTAAGAAATAAAAATCTCATTTTTATTAAAAATCAAATTTTAAAAATAAAAAATTTAAGAAATAAAATGTACTACATAAATTAACTAATTTGTTAATAACTGTAAATGGATGAACAGTAGAATAAATGCAAATAAAATCCTATGTGTACTGGGCACAGTAAATGAGGTAATCTCTTTAAACTCTAGGATGAATCCTTTGGGCTGGAAAAGTGTTGTTTCCTCAGTCCATAAAGTAAACCCTAAAGAGATAATGGGAAATCACTTTAGGTGCTCCTCATAATCAGCAAAATCTGGAAGTCTCTGTTGAATGACACACTTCAATACCACCTTGTTAAGAATGACATTCTAAAGAAATCGCAGATGGCTTCATGAAGAAAAATTCTACCTGACTGACATGGTCAATTACTATGATGAAGTCAAACAGCTGGATGCAAGATACAACTCTGACATTATCAGCATCTTGATCTGATTATGAATAGTGATTATTCATGCATTAAGAATTTGCAGATAAAGGAACCACTAGGTGACAGTTATCACAGAGTACTGATGTGGGATTTACTTAAAGATATAACTACCATCAAGGGTAAAGGGAAGAGTTTTTGTTTTCGTAAAGGTGCCTACAGTGATCTCAGACAGTTTTTAAATTCTATACAGTGGGATCAACTGATGATGTTAAAAACAGCAAATTCTAAATGGAAAGCCTTCAAGGAATTAATCTTGGAACCTACTAGGCTTTTCATACCAACTAAGAAATACTGTCCAAGATTTAGACCTAAATGGATGTCAGATGAACTAATGAGGCTCATGGCAGGGAAGAAAAATGTGTTGGATGTATATAAATTATCAGGTGACACAGAAGCCTATGGCAGATATAAGCTAGTCTGTAATCAAGTCACAAAGGAGGTTAGGCAAGCGAAGGCTGATTACGAGAAATCCTTGCCAAAAGATGCAAAGAAAAACAACAAAACACAAAGACTTCTTTACTTATGTAAACTCTAGAAGGGGATGAATCAGATCGGTCCACTTGATGTTGGTCGTTCAACTGTTGATGATCCTGCTCAGATAGCTGACAAACTGAATGAGTATTTTGCATTTACATTCACACATGAGGAATTCTTTAAGGAAGGGGAGGACAGAAGTTTACTAACCTCTAACAGGGAGCTAAATGATTTTGTAATAACAGCGAGCAAAGTGGAGGAGAAATTGTTGAAGTTAAGCATAAAAAAGGCACCTGGGGCAGATGGAATCTATCCAGTTATATTGAAGAAGGCAGTGAGGGAAGTTAAGCAAACCCTTAACCATATTATGAGGGCATCCTTAGAATCAGGGGAGGTACCCACGGACTGGAGACGTGCAAATGTATCACTAATTCACAAAGGGGGTTCAATTATATACCTGTTAGTTTCACTTCTGTTCCAGGGGAAAATAATGGAGTCACTGGTTAAAGTAGTGATGCAGGATCACCTAGACAAGACTGCAGTAATAGTTCAGACACAGCATGGGTTTGTTAAGAGGAAGTCTTGTCTAACCAATTTGATTAGATACTACGATGTGGATGCAAAAAATAATTTTGATATCATATACTTGGATTTCAGGAAAGCTTTTGATATGCTGTTGCATATGGAAGACTGCTTTACAAATTGGAACAGTATGGCATTAAGGGCAAGTTGCTGCACCATGGTTGAGTGGGAGAAGACAGAGAGTGGTAATAAATGGATACTGTTCTCTGTGGACTAATGTTATTCATGGAGTCCCCCAGGGTTCAGTGCTGGGCCCATTGTTGTTTTCTGTATTTATCCATGATATCGATGAAGGTATATCAGGCTTAGTGTCCAAGTTTCCAGATGATAAAGGTTTGCAAGGTTGTTAATGACAGTAAAGACAGTATGCTACTGCAACAAGATCTAGAAAAGTTAAAAAGATGGGCTGAGAAGTGGCAACTAAAATTTAACATTGACAAATGCAAAGTAACCCAAGAGAAACATACCAACTGTGTGGTTCTGCACTCGGGGAGGTGGAGAATGAAAGAGACCTGGAGATAATTGTGCAGTCAGATATGAAGTTCTCTGAGCAATGGAGACAGAATGCCAGAGCAGGTCATAGATTGTCAATGATATATAGAAATTTTGGTAGCAGAGACAAGGAGGTGATTAATCCTTTGTATAAGGCAATGGTCAGGCCATTGAGTATGCGTATAGGTCTGGAGGCCTCATTTTAGAAAGGATGTAGAGTTGCTAGAACAAGTACAAAGGGCAACAAGATTAGCGAGAGGAACAAAGGGGTGCTCTTACCAAGGGAGGCTTAAGTTCTGCAAGTTGAACCCCTGCAGACTAGGCAACTGAAAGTGATCTGATTGAGGTGTATATGGCCTTGGATGGTTGAGCAAGCTCAATGCTGATGGGATTCTTCCTCTTGCTCAGATTAACAACCTGAGGGGGCATACATTGAAATTGAGGAAAAACAGTTGTAGAACAGGTTTGCAGAACTTTGCCTTATCCAGGAGGTAGCTGATTGCTGGAACAGACTTCCATCTGTTGTTGTGGAAGTTGATAGCTTAAATAAATTTAAGGCTGAACTAGACAAAAATTTGGAGTGACCGGATGGGCAAAATGGGAAAATCAGCCAAAACTTTTTTTGGCTGATTTTCTTGCTTTCTTGCATCATATGCTTCAACTAATGCTAATGCTAATTATATACCTAGATTTATAGCATTTTTTTACTATCCCCCCATGAAAAGTTACTGTTTAAGCTAGATTTAGCTAAATTACAACCCCTGATCGAGGATAACAGATCCTTAGTTAGATCAGGTTTGTGACTCATTTATGACTGCCCTTTGTTCTCCTTGTCTGAGGGACAAGAAGAGACAAGGGCAGTCATAAATGAGCTATAATCTTCATAAATGAATTTCCAATCTTAATTAATGATAATGATAAGTGAATACAAGGGAAGCTATCAAAGGCTGTTGATAATCAAAGATGAAAGAGTGGTTAATGACTAAAACTAAGGTGTGTTGCTTCAAATGATTTGTGGAGCAATTACAAATGTCTAAAATATAGCAGCTCAGGTATAATACTAAAAATATAAGATAGTGCACCTGGGGGATCACACAGCCAAGAGTAAATTATAGAGGGGAGAGTTAAACATGACTGAGGACAAAAAGACTAGCATTACAATATAATCAAACATAAAGTTTACCATGCAGTGAAAACATTCAGCAAGTAGCATTAGCATTAGTAGAGGCATTTGATGCAAGAAAGCAAGCTTAAGCAGAATCAGCCAAAAAAAGCAAAAAAAAAAAAATTAAATAAATAAATAAAAATTAACCACTTCCACTTCACCACTCTGTTCGTTCGAAATACCTGTCCAGCTGAGCCTTAAACTTATTTAGGCTATCAACTTCCACGACAAGGGATGGAAGTCTATTCCACCAACCAACCACCCGCTGGATAAAGACAAATTTCCTCACATCTATCCTACATCTGCCTTTTCTCAATTTGAATTTATGCCCTCTCAGGTGATTATTCTGAGCAAGAGAAAGAATCCCATCAGCATTGAGCATGCTCAAACCATTCAAGGCCTTATACACCTCTATCAGATCACCTCGCCGGTGCCTAGTCTCCAGACACTGTAATTTGCAAAACTTAAGCCTTTCTTCGTAAGAGCACCCCTTTGTTCCATTCACCAATCTTGTTGCCCTTCTCTGTACTCGTTCCAGCATCTCTACATCCTTCTTGAAATGAAGCCTCCAGACCTGTATACAGTACTCTAGGTGTGGTCAGACCATTGTCTTATACAAGGGTATAATCACCTCCTTATCCCTGCTGGAAAAATTCCTATATATCATCGACAATACACTATGAGCTACTCTTGCAGCCCATCTGCACTGCTCAGAAAACTTCATATCTGCCTGCACAACCACCCCCAGGTCCCTTTCATTCTCTACCACTGTCAGTGTAGTACCACAGAGTTGATACGTTGCTTTGGGGTTGCTGATTCCCATGTGTAGTACTTTACATTTGTCAATGTTAAACTTCATTTGCCACCTCTCAACCCATCTGCTCAACCTTTCCAGATCCTGTTGCAGTAGCATAGTGTCAGTAGTGTCCTTGACAACCCTGCCAACCTTCATATCGTCTGCAAACTTGGACATTAAGCTTGTTATACCATCATCAATATTATTTATAAATACAGAAAACAATAATGGACCCAATACTGAACCCTGAGGGACTCCACTAATAACATTAGTCCACAATGAGCAGTGTCCATTGATTACCACTCTCTGTCTTCTTCCCCTCAACCACCCCTTTATCCATAGCAGCAATTTGCCTCCAATGCCACACTGCTCCAATTTGTGCAGCAGTCTTCCATGTGCAACAGTATCAAAAGCCTTTCTAAGATCCAAGTATATAATATCAAAGTTATTCCCTGCATCCAGTTCTTTTGTGACTGCATCATAGTATCCAATCAAATTGGTCAGGCAAGACTTCCCCTTAACAAAACCATGCTGTGACTGAGCTATAACTGAAGTCTTGTCTAGATGATCCTGCAGTGCTTCTTTAACCAGTGCCTCCATTGATTTTCCAGGAACAGAAGTTAAACTAACAGGTCTATAATTACTTGTGTTGCCCTTTGATTCTCCTTTGTGAATTGGGGTCACATTTGCACATCTCCAGTCCATGGGTACTTCCCCTGAGTCCAAGGAAGCTCCCATAATTATGGCTAAGGGTCTGCTTACTTCCTTTGCTGCATCCTTTAATATAACTGGATAGATCCCATCCACCCCAGGTGCCTTTCTTGTATTTATCTTCAACAATTTCTCCTCCACTTTACTCTCAGTTATTACAAGATTCTCTAGCTTACTGCCAGAGTTGAATACACCTCTGGCATTCCCCTCGCTGAATAACTCCTCATGTGTGAATGTCGACGCAAAATATTCATTCAGTTTGTTTGCTACCTGAGCAGGATCATCAACAGTTGACCCATCGATATCAAGTGGACCAATATGATTCATCCCCTTCCTTCTGGAGTTTACATAAGTAAAGAACTCTTTGCTGCTTTTCTTTGCATCCCTTGCCAAAGATTTCTCGTAATCTGCCTTCGCCTGCCTAACCTCCTTTGTAACTTGGTTACAGATCAACTTGAATCTATCATAGGCTTCTGTGTCACGTGTTAATTTGTATGTATTGCATGCAGTTTTCTTCTCTGCCATATGTCTCATTAGTTCATCTGACATCCATTTAGGCCTAAACCTTGAACAATATTTCTTAGTTGGTATGTAAAGCCTAGTAGCTTCCAAGATAAGTTCTTTGAATGTTTCCCATTTAGAATTTGCTGTTGGTAACATCATCAGTTGGTCCCACTGTATAGAATTTAAATACTGTCTCAGACCATCATATTCGCCTTTACGAAAGCAATAACCCTTCCCTTTACCCCTAATGGTAGTTATCTCTTTGAGTAAATCCCACTTCAGCACACTGTGATCACTGCCACCTAGTGGTTCATTTACCTGCAGATTCTTAATGCATGAAGAATCACTACTGATAATCAAATCAAGAGTATTACTCCCTCTAGTTGCCTCCCGAACATGCTGATGTAGAAAACAATCATCCAATAAATCCACAAAAGCCTTGCTAGTGTGTGAGTGACCAGCCCCCAAATTCCAGTCAATATCTGGGAAATTAAAATCCCCCATTATAAGACGCTCTGATTTACTGGCCCACTCTATTTCCCCGTACAGTTTCTTATTATACACATCAGAGTGATTAGGCCTATAGCACACTCCTACTCCTCTCAATTTTGATCTCCCAATGCTTATGTCACACCAAACTGACTTGACACTGCACTGTCCACCAATGTCGACTGGCTTCACTTCCTTGGATTTTATGTATTTCTTAACTAGTAGCATAACCCCTCCTCCCTTCCTAACCTGTCTATCCTTTCTGTAGACATTGTACTCCCCAAATTCCAGTTCTGCATTCCTTATATCTGTGTGACACCACGTCTCTGAAATCCCCACAATATCTGCCTTTGATGTTTTGAGCAATACCTCAAATTCATCAAATTTATTTACTAAACTCCTAGCATTGGTGTATACACAAGTATACATGCACCTGTTCTTTTTCTTAGCTACCCTAACACAACCTATGTGTTTATTTGTACTCCAATGATTCCCAGCAGTCTCTGAAATATCCTGCATCTTATTTTCCAGGCTGCGGCTCATTCCAATAGAAGCAGTGCAAGAATCACTTTCACCTCTGCCAGTGGCTACTGTTAATCTATTAGTCCTTGTATCCCCCCAAGCTAGCAGTTTTCCGACCCACCTAACACTGCCTCGATAGCATCAGCAAACATTCTTGCACCCTTTCTATTTAAGTGTATCCCATCCCTGTAGAAGCAGTCTCTCCTGTTAACAAGTACAGACCAGGCTGAAAAAAATTCTACCCCTTTTGCCTTGCACAATCCTTCCAGGGCCGAATTGATCGACAGGGCTCTCATCATATACTCCCTCTTATCGTGTCTGGGCAGAATTGCAGACACTTTCAAATTCAACCCTAATTCACGGCTTTTTTTCAACAGTGACCTGTACTTGTTAAGTAATTCCGCCGGTCTCCTACTGTTAATATCATTAGTGCAAACATGTACAACTATATCACCTTTTGTGCCCTTAAAAGATGATATCCGCTCTACAACATCATCAACCTTTGCCCCTAGCAGACATATTGTGCATATTGGGCATATTGTGTTCTATAAATAATTTATCAAACCTTTGCAAACAGAGAAAAGGATACCATTATTTCTCTACATGAATGATAATGATACCAAACCTAATTTCACTATCCGCTCATTCCAATCAGGTCCGGAGACCACACCTAAAAAAAGACAGAACTTTTAGAGAGAGTTCAGTGAAAGATGACTAAACTGATGAGGAATGCTAATTATTGGCCTCTGATGAATGGCATAAAAGGTATGGTCAGTATAGCTTGGTAAATACACACCTTAGGGTAGACTTCACTGAGATAAATATATAACATATATAAGATCCTGAGGGCGAGCAATAAAATGAATGAGAGAAGTACATTCTCAATGACTGGAGAGATAATAACCAGGGGATACAAATATAAAGTAAGTATAAGTAAAAGAAGGCTGAATCTCATAAATTTACTTTTTGGCAATGTGTTATGAATCACTGGAAATTACCTGGAAAGGTGGGACTGATCTGGAGAGTTTGATGAAAGCTGGGGCGTTACTTTTTGCTCATTGGAAAGGTATGGTAATTTTTTTTTTTTTTTTTTTTTTTTTGGCAGATGCAGAAACAGTTCTTGCCTTGTCATCACCGAGCCATTCTAATGTATTTTGGCTGTAGTGGCCATTTGGGTGAGAAATGTTTCATTGTACTGATACCCAGGGTCTCACATCTGGTGAGTATGGGCTTGGTACACCCAGGGTCCTGAGCTGGATATCATCATTCTTCTCTCTCTCTCTCTCTCTCTCTCTCTCTCTCTCTCTCTCTCTCTCTCTCTCTCTCAGGGTAATAGGGAAATTTTTTTTGCTGGTGCAGCATAAGCCTCAGGCTTCCTTGCATCATGTGGCTAATAATAATAATAATAATTAATAATGAAATTATGCCATTTCATCAATTTCAGTATAATAACACTTAATGTGTGCATGTGTCTAATGTATTGGAACTTGTTCATTTCTACTGTGTATCCAAATTACTTAAAAATAACAATACAAAATTTTGGTATATAACTTATAAATATACTTACTATATTATTAGAACTATGCCTTTAGTGCTCCCATATGCAAAATAATTTCTAGTTTAATATCTAATTCTGTATTGAAAAATAAGCTTTTGAATTGTCTGCTTAGAATTCTAGTAAATTTTGTTCATTTAGCATTATTAAGTTGAATGAACAAAAAGTTACTTGCTCACAGACTCAGTTTCCTTCATAATATTCATTAATAAAGCTGGGTTTTTTTTATTTTTTTTTTATTTCAATTTATACTCTGGGACCACTGTATGATAGGATGGGTACTGATGACATCATTATAGCAGCCCACATAATGCTCAGTTAACAAATGGGATGTTTATTGATTGTGACATTACAAGGAATTAATAACATTATAACAATATATTTTTGACTTCTCTAAAAATTAAAATTTATCTTGTACATTGAAACACAATGAAAATACCAATATGGCTTAATGAATGTGAATAGTCTTATCGGCATAAAAGCAATTATAATTAAAAGAATACAAAGTTCTGTTACTTGTAACTGTCTTCACTCTGTTTAACTAAAATGCCACTTTCCTACTAAATGCACTTGAGCACATTAGGACATATAGTATCACTGCTCTTACCATTATACCAGCAATTACTATTTATGTGTCTGCATAATACCATGTTTCTTCAATCAAGTTCATAACATTTCTTTATCCTTTTCAGAATGAACTATATAGGCTTGGGTCATAAATTATATATCTTCAGTCTTTTTAAGTGCAATAAAAGAAACATTGCATGAGCAACATTCTTGACAGCACGTTAAAAATGGCAATGTTAAATAAACCAAGTTGTACACTTTCTTGTCATATATGAGAAAACTTAATCACAGCAGCTTTTAAATCTTGATATACTGGCTATAGGTTACACCACAGTTGGTTAAACATTTTGTTATGAGAGAGCAACAGCAAACTCAAACAATACAGAGCTGTTCTGTACAGTACAATATACAGAACAACTCTGAATTTAAAGGGGTTACAGTTCTCTTTGTCAGAAATAATCATTAGTAAGTCATCTACACCAGTAGATGAAATTCATATTATTTTATTAAGTTTGTACTGGTACCTTTAACTTGGCAGCAGTGACAGGAAGCCTGACAGATGCCTTTCCAAAAATAGTGATCCTGTGTTAATAGTTAATCAAAGATTAAAAACTTCAATTTTTTTTTTTTACCTTCCTAATCCTAAATATAGCCAAACTTTTACTGCAACAGTTTCTGAAGTGATTTTTTTTATGGTTTTCACCAAGCAATTGTGCATGAGAACCTGTCAGATTCTCCACAACCAGCTTTGCAATTATTTGCACACAAATTAGCAGTTGCATGAAATGCTAACAATGGTAAGAAGTTTCACATTATATGTTTATTTATAGGTCACAATTACTTGCTTTCCTCTCCACTTGTTCTATAAAGGTCTGTAGTCTTACAGGAGTTGTTTATGTAAGAACACGAAACTTGATATTCTCTCATAATAGAAAGTACAGGACTCTGCAGGAAGTAACATACATAAGTTCACATTTTGTTCCCTGCAAAGCTTGCAAAATTTGAATAAAATTGGAAATAAATCTGAAAATGGAAGTAACTAATAGTTTCAAATATATATATTTCATATTATTTAAAAATATTTATATATATTATGTTAATGAATTGATAGACACTAGATTGTTATATCATGTGGTAGATAAAGTAATTTATTTTCAAAATGATACAATGTTAAAGGAATTGAACCATCTCAATGCTAAATACTTAAAACTATTTATGGATCTAGATCTTATGTGATCTAGATGATCACAAGAAGATATGCAGATGACATCTTCCTCATTTGGAATCAAGGAAAAAAACCAACTCAACAACTTCCACCAAAACCTCAACAGCTTTCACCACAAAATCAAATTTAAGGTAAAAACAGGTGAAAACAAATAACTCCCAATTCTGGACATACTCATCTCAATAAACCCTGACAACCTACAGAGAACAGTATACACGAAACGCATGGACACAGAGGCATCCTAAACTACAAGTCCTCAAATAATTTCTCCACAAAAATAGCCATCATCAGTACCTACAGAGCCCTAAAAGTTTACAGCCAACCGGAACTACTGGAACAGAAAATCTGAACCAGAAAAGCAATAGCTATAAAGAACCAATATCCTCCAGCATTAACACAAAGCATCATCAACAAAACTCTAAACAATAATTCCAGACCCACACAGAAGAAAAAAGACAAACCTAAGACTAGCCTCATTATTCCATACATCTCAGGAATTAACAGGATTCTAGCAAAAGCCACAAAACCCACAACATCCCAACATTCTATGCAGGAACCCGATCTCTGATACAAAAGTTCTGCAAATTGCAACATCTGGAGACTAGGCACCTGCAAGGTGATCTGATTGAGGTGTATAAGGCCTTGAATGGATTGAGCAGGCTCAACACTGATGGGATTCCTCTTTCTCAGATTACAAACTTGAGAGGGCTTGGTTGGTTGGTTATGTTAGAGTTTAATGATGCATGGACTATGTTTGTCATAATGCACCAGTTCATAGGATATGATGTGTTTCAGAGGTGCTTGCTTTGAATTTCTGTTGCTCCTTTTATTCTGATTCATACTCCATTCAGTTAGTCTGTTGCTTGTGCTTACTTCCTTAGAGATGGTATAAATTAATATCTTTAAGGAAGGTGTAAACATCTGTACGGTCATCTCTATCATTCAGGAGATCTGCTAGGGTAATGGTGTGATGTGTCCTATAAACATTTTTGAAGGCTTGTTCGAATTTGTTTGCATATTTAGGACAGTCTATTAATATATGCTTTACTGTCTGGATACTATTACAAGTCTGGCATCGTGGTGGTTCTTCTGCTCGCAATAAAAAAGAATGCATAAGATGGGTATGCCTGATTCTTAGTCTGGCCAGTACCATTTCTTCTTTTCTTGGCTTTTGTGTACTAGAAATCCAGTTTTCAATTTTCTGCTTTATTTGGTACAGTTTGTTTTCAGTTTGTAGATTCAAAGTTTGTTGCCATTGCATCAGGCAAGTATGCCATATCACGGGTTTGTAAATGAAATAAGGGACTGAGATCTCATCTGCTGTCTGCAGTATGGCTTATTTTGCTGATCTGTCCATTGCTTCATTTCTGGCAATCCCTGTATATCCTGGAATCCAAGAAAAATGTATCTCCAGTTCATTTACAGTGCAGTCAGTCAGTATTTTTGTATGTGCCAGAGGATTGGGTATTTGAATGTACCTCTGCTCTGCATGGCTTATAATGAATTTAAGGAATCTGTGTATATTACACTTGTTTTGTAATGCATATTTTGTATATGAGTTAAAGCTATTTTTTGTGCATACAATTCTGCTGTGTATACACTGCACTCTTTCAGTAGTTGTTGCATTAATGTAATATCTGGGAAAACAGCTGCTGCTCCCACTAAAGTGTTTGTTTCCAAGCCATATGTGTATATTGGAATATAGTCAGAAAATTGAAGTCTGTGTTCTGCATGTAACTGTTGAAAGATTGTTGCAGGTATTGCATTTTTACTCCATTTCTGAAAGGAGAAATCACATACTGGGATATGCGAATTCCATGGTGGAGGGGGTGTGAACTGGCAAGTGCACTACCCTGTCCATATTAAGGTTATGTACTGCTAAAAATTCTTGCATTCTAATCCCCAGGGGTCGATTTGCTTGTTGATGATTCTGATAAATATTTCTGCAATGTGGATCAGAGAGCATCTCCCAAGCGGGATGTCTGGGCACATAAATTTTATTTTAAATGCATAATCCAACACCAGTTGTTGTCACCTAAGTGTTAGGGATAGTTCGTTAGCTTTGGCATAGAGACTTTTTATGAGAGAGGTGTGATAGGCACCAGTGGCTATAAGCAGTGCATTGTGATGAACTGGATCCAGACATTTCAGAGCTGTTTTCCATGCTGAGTTGTACACTGGGGCTCCGTAGTCCAACTTTGATCTAAGTAATGCTTTGTATAGATTTAATAAGGAATATCTGTTGATGAGAGAATTTAAATGTATGTTAAGATGTTTTGTACAGCTTTTTTGTAGTTGCCAGATATGTTCCACGAATGTGAGTTTCTTATCTAAAATTAGCCCAAGAAATTTTGCTTTCAGCTGTGTTGGTATATTCTGGCCTTCTAGTTTTAATTCTGAATCAGGATAGAGATTTCCTTTGTGGCAGAAATGTACACACATTGTTTTTTGCGTTGACAGTCTGAATCCGTTATCTAGTGTCCACTTACTTACATTGTTGATTGCACATTGTAACTGCCTCTCAATTGTTCTCATGTTCTGGGACTGACTAGAGATACTAAAGTCATTAACATAAAGTGCATGTGACACTGAAGGAGGGAGTTGGTTTGTGAGTGAATTAATCTTTATGGAAAACAAAGTGGCACTTAAGACTGAGCCCTCTGGGAAGCCTTCTTCTTATTGATAGATTTTGGAGAAAGCTGTTTGCATTTTGACTTGGAAGGTTCTGTTCATAAGGAAATTCTGGATAAACAGGATGACTGCCTCTGAGTCCAGCATGGTGCATGTCTCGTAGGATCCCATATCTCCATGTGGTATCATATGCTTTTTCAATGTCAAAAATACGGTTACTATATATTGTTATCTTATGAATGCATTTCTGATGTTGGCTTCTATCCTAACCAGGTGGTCTAGTGTAGATCTGTGATTTCTAAAACCACATTGCCTGTTTGTGTAGATGTTATTTTCCTCTAAATACCACACCAATCTCTTATTTATAATTTTTTCCAGTAATTTTCCTAGACAACTGGTGAGAGCTATTGGTGAATAGTTGCATGGATTTGTTAGGTCTTTGTCAGGTTTAGGGAAAGCTAGTACTATTGCATGGTGCCATGTTTTTGGAAATACATTTTCTTGGAATATTCTGTTATACAGTTTCAATAGATTTTCTAATTCAGTCTTGTTTAGGTGATTGATCATATCGTAATGTATATCATCTGATCCAACTGCACTCGGTTTGGCTATGGACCAAACTTCACGCAGTTAATTTATTGTAAATTGTTGATTTGTAGGACTCACTCACCTTTGATTTAAAATTGATCTTATTTTTTTCTGATTTTTCTTTTTTATCAGAAATTCTGGAGGGTAAGAGGTTTTTGCTGATACTTTTGCAAACGTTTCACCTAATGTATTTTCTATAAAAGTAGGGTCAGTCAGACTAATTCCACTGCAGACTAGTATTGGTGATGGCTCTATATTTACCTGTCAATTTTCTTATTTTATTGCAGACTACGTGAGCTTATTTATTGTAGATGTGAATTGGATCCATGCTGTTTTTCAACTCTGTTTCCTAGTGAATTGTTCTATAGCTCGCATTCTCCTGAGAGGGCATAAAATGTAATTGAGGAAAGTTTGTTTGTTTGTTGTTTGTTATTTGGATTTTAGGAGCATTAGCAACTAAGGCCATATTGCTCCGGGGATATGCGGTGGTCATTCCCCGACCTTTCCGCATCCTCCGTATTTGGTGGTCACGGGCTCGAACCCCGGTCTGATCAAGAAGTGTGTGCTATGCACTGCTGCTCCTGCCCACCTGGCTACGGAGGCGCCATTGAGGAAAGACCATTGTCGAATAGATGTGTGGAAATCTGTCTTTAACCAGTGGGTAGTTGATTGCTGGAACAAACTTCCATCTGTCGTTGTGGAAGCTGATAGCTTAAATAAATTCAGGGAAGAAGTGGACAAACTTCTGGAGCAAATGGATGGGTGAAATGGGAAGTTTTTTTTTTTGGCTAATGCTGTATAAGCTTGCTTTCTTGCATCATATGCTAATACTAATGTTAAAAACTATCCAGACAACAACATCTATCATCTAATCCTAGAGGCCCTGTGTACCTTATCCAATGCTCATGGAACTCAATCTATGTCGGAGAAACATATAGAAGGCAAAACAAAAAGACACAAGAACATAAACAAGACACTCAATGCAGCAGAATTAAAATGCCTAAAAGACACTCAACACAGAAGAATTAAAATGCCCAAAACAGCTGCCTTTTCTGTAAAGGCACATGGGATTTCCAACACCACAGTTAGTTCTAACAACTGATCCATCCTATGACAGAAGAATCTCCAGGTTCATCCTACTTCAGAAGCTTCGCAATCAACAAGAAGCAAGGAGTTAACCTCCATGACACTTATTTCATACAGATATCCTGAAGAAGTACTCAACAAAAAAAAATCCCAAACCTCTTCTTAATAAGAAATTCCAGGGAGCCAAGTCGAGTCAAGATCTAAAATTTAATTTATAAAGATTTAACTTAAATTTAATAAGCAATCAATCAACAAATAATAATAATTATCATTACTTTAATAATCATAACAATTTTATAATGACATTGTAGTTTAATTTAATTTTAATAGTAGCACAACACAATCAATTATTAAATACTTCATATATCGATCTAATAATAAAGTTCAGAAATATCCAGAGATACACTCTCAAAACTGGTCCTCACTTGTTGAACTAAAACAAGTTTTTTTAATATTTGCTTTTCTATGATTTTTTTTATAAGTTGGACAAACATCTAAAATGTACATAGTGGGCTACCCTTTATAGAATATTACTGCCCAGAATACAGTGTTTAACCCACATAAACTGTATTCAGCATAAGGATAACTCAATCATGTGTACAAAATAATTCTCTATCGGCTTTTGTGCAAGTGGACTAGCACCAAAATTTATGTGTGAGGTAAAAAAAAGGTAAACTGCAGCCATTATCAACCCACTGCAGGATGGAAGCCTCCTCAACAATTCATGCTGAGGGGAAATGGACCATAATCTGCCACGCTGGTCCAGTGCGGCTTGGCAGATCGACCGTATTTAGCAGTCAGGGGCTTGAACCCCAGTCTACTCAAAAGAGCGTGTGCTACGGCACTCCCACTCCTGAGCACTCGGCTACAGAGGCCTTTATGTGTGGGAAACACTTCTAACTAACCTTATTATTGGCAGTTCCCTTTCACCAATTTCAAAAAATTTCATTTAGAAATGGCCCACAATTAGACCTGCCCCTGTGAAATTCATCCTACTATCCACATAGCTCAGCTGAATCCTGTTTTGATTGAAGTTCTTTTACTATTTGGTTTGACAACAGCTGCTAGAACATTAACAAAATTATATTAATTCTAATAAGAGATTAAACACAGCCATTTACTCCAGGTAAATTTTAAAGACAAAAAATTATTGTACAGTGTTGTTTAATCTCTTATTTGAATTAGTCAATTCCCAAACACATCTTTCTCTCAAGAAATCAAAATTACATTAATTAAATCAAAACTGAATAAGCTTTAGATAAATTAGCCTTACTTTTTTTTTGGCATTCTCCTGCCAAGTTAAATCCTAAAAATAAACAGAAAACACAACTGTTAACAAAACTGTTTCCAATAACAATGCACAATTTAATTTTTAATTGAGAAAGATGATATAACAACTAAATGAAAAAATGGAACAATTAATCAATGTCTGTCAAAAACAAGGAACCCAACATACAATTTTCAGCAAAATCAAAAATTTTTAGAAATATTTATTAATGAAAATGGATTGTTATAGTCATCATCCATCTACTACATTTGGGAGGTATTCCTGAGATGAAATAGTGTTGGTGGTGGTGTTTACATTTGTGACTGCTGGGTGGATGGGGGAAATCTTTGGTTTCTAGCTGCTATCATGACAGATCTCTTTGGGTCTCTGAAAGGGACCTGATTTGCAGGGGAGGGCCCCAAAAGGCTGGAGTGGGATCTGTAAATAGGCAAAAATGATGATCTCTTGGAGATCTGTTGGAAGATAAAGAGAGCAATCTGGGGCTGTTATCTTCCCCCATTCCTGGTGATCTGTTCAATGAGAGCTAACTAGGAATCTTCTACACTATTCACATTGAAATTCCTAGGGGAACCATTGAATTATTCAAGTCTCTATGAATTCTCTTCTTCTATTGTACTGTTAGGGAGAAGTTGGTTGGTTCACTAGATAGTACCCATTAGTTCTCCACAATGCTGGTAGGCACATCATTAGCATTTACATCCTTCATAGTCTAAGTCCTGTATTGAACAATGCCTTTCAAACATCCATAAGTTCAAGAACTGTTTGAAGTATTAATGAAAAACAAATTTTTACTACAAAAATATAAACATACATCTCAGACAAAATTTATTGTAACTATTAAGTATTGAAAATAATGTCGGATAAGTGTTCATAATGAGTTGTTATGTACTGGTGAACTCTAAGGAAAACAATCTCCATTAGAGGTTAAAACTTTGTTATGGCATTAATTTCGGTCTTTTTGTTTACTTTAAATTCTTCTCTAATATCTATGGCTTGCTGATGCAAACTCACTTCAAGTAATCCTGTTGTGAACTGTTTTTCTCACCGTTCTGTCCCCTCCACCCTTCCTTTCCAAAAAAAAAAAAAAAAAATTGTGGGAAAAAAAAAACATCCAAACACCCTTACTAAAGTCCACTCATCTTTCTATGAAGGTTAGCCCCAAAATAATGTGTACTGTACACATGCTCCTCACTCCATATGCCTGTGCAACTGACATTTATCAGATAATAATTTGAAGTTTAACCTCAACAAACATTATTCTGTTTGAAATAAGAGTTGTTGCATTGAATGCTTGTGTAGAGGCTTTTCAAAATGGATGGTGTGATATTGCTTCATTTCAGGTTACAGTTTCGGATCAAAGATCCTTTATCAAAATTGAATAAAGTGTCTCAATATTTTTGAGACACTTTATTTTTTACAGGGTGTCTCAAAAATATTGGTACAAACATTTAGGAGAGGTAGTTAACATCTAAAGGAATGTGAATCGCATAGGAACCCATAACTGGAAACGTCATGGGAAACTAGTAGCAGAAATGACACAAGACAGTAATTAGTGGCAAACATTTATTTAACATAATATTAACAATGGAGTACGAGATGGATGCATTTCATGATGTTACAACAGATGCTCGAAGGTTGCACCATGAGACGCAATGCATGCGTGACACCGACGCAGCATGGACTGGCGGACATGGTCGAACACACCTGGAGTTTCTTTGACAGTAGCAGCAGCTCAGACGAGTCTCGCAACGAGATCCATTTCCGTCTCAACAGGCAATTCATACACGATAGATTTGAGGGCTCCTCCACAGAAAGAAATCAAGGCTCAATAAATCAGGTGAGCGTGGGGGCCAGGCAACGGGTCCACCATGGCCAATCCATCGACGCCCAAAACGCCTGTTCAAAAACGGTCACGAATACACCTTCCATAATGGGCAGGCACCCCGTCATGTTGAAACCAAATGTTGCATCTCACATTTGCTGGAACATCGTCAAGTAATCCTGGTAGAACTTGTTCAAGAAAGATCCGATATTTAGTGGAGTTCATGCGAGATGGTAACAGGTATGGGCCAACTAAGCAGTCACCGACCATACCTGCCCACACATTTATTGCGAAGCGACGTTGTGCCACATGGGGGCGCACACCGTGTGGGCCCTCTGCTAATCCATACACTTGGTGCATGTCTGCCAGCTCACAGTTTGTATATCGATGCATGCTCTTCTCGCGGCTACTACTGCTTGAATGAGTAAACCAGAAATTTTCCCTCTCACGAACTGAAGAACAGTGCCGTGTACCGACTTACGGTGACGTTTCCGGTTATGGGTTCCTATGCAATTCACATTCCTTTAGATGTTACCTACCTCCCCTAAACGTTTGTACCAATATTTTTGAGACACCCTGTATATATATATATGGTTGAATGCTGACACAAATTTATGAACTGTTGCAGGAAGTGTTTGGTGGGTCAACAGTAAATGAAAGCACAATTTCACATTGGTCTACGGTTTTATTAAAGCAGAGCCAGTCTGAGGATGAGGCTGTTGCTTCAGATTAAAAGCTGAAAGGGGTGCCAAAAGGAAGATTAAATAATTGCCAATGTTGCCATGATTAATAGTAGGGCACAATTTTTCATTTTTGCATCAGATACTAAAATGGCTCAACACGGCCCTGCATTAAGGTCAGACCAGTGTTGAAGACAAGCAAGATTCAGGTAGACTACAAATATCTAAGGGCAACACATCAGCAGTGATAATTACCACCATTTTGGAGGAAGACAGATGTAAGACCTGTGAAGAAAGAGCCAATAAATTTGGAATATTAAAATCATTGCTGCCACTGACAATACATGGACATGTGACTTTGAACCTGAACTGAAGTCACAACAGGCTCAGTAGAAGCATTCATCTTTGCCACCACATCCCTCTAATTATCACAGAAACAATCAAAGGTGAAGCAAATGGTCAAGTAATTTTTGGAGTATTTAAGAGAGATTTTGCAGAGTATACTAAGTGAGGACTTGCTGGAAGAGATTTGGGTGGCTAGTGCAAAAGAGAAGCATAGGTTATGAAAATAAATATGGCAAATATGGCTTCATGGGGGGGAGACATATCTCCCATATATCTGTGATTGGCAACAGCATCTAATCACTTAAAAAGGGTAGTTAGATGCCCATCCTTGTTTTGGAAGATGCTTTTCTAATCTATAAAGTGAGGGTCATAGAGGACATATTTAATGAAAAGAATTATACAGGTTTTTTTAAATTTAACTATAAAGTTGAATCACTGTGTGTACCAGTGTGATTAATTGTGCTAATGTTTAAGAAAACCAATGAGGGAGTGTAGGTGTCCACCTATGCTTTGAGGGAAAAAAAAAATATTCCCATTATCTACAATTTAACCTTGATATTTGTCATTAAAGTTGCAAAGATTTAATCTGAAAATTCTTCCTCAAAGCATATGTGGACACCTACATACACTCCCTCATTGGGTTTTCTTAAACATTAGCAGCATTAATCTGACACATATGCTTAAACACACTGATTCAACTTCATAGTTATTATTATTATTAGCCATATGATGCAAGGAAGCCTGAGGCTTATGCTGCACCAACCAAAAAAAAAAAAAATTTCTGAATTACCCAGAGAGAGAGATAGTAAAAGGGAATCACCAAGAAAAAGAAGAATGATGATATCCAGTTCATGACCCTGGGTGTGCCAAGCAATTACTCACCAGATGTGAGCTCCTGGGGTCAAATATAATCTAACCATGGGGCTCACATATAGTGAGTACGGGCTTGGCACACCCAAGGTCCTGAGCTATTTGTTTGTTATTTGGTTTTTAGGAGCATTAGCAACTAAGGCCATATTGCTCCAGGAATATGCGGTAGTCATTCCCTGACCTTTCCGCATCCTCCGTATTTGGTGGTGCCGGGCTCGAACCCCTGTCTAATCAAGAAGCGTGTGCTACGGACTGCTGCTCCTTCCCACTGGCTACGGAGGCGCCAGGTCCTGAGCTGGATATCATCATCATTCTTCTCTTTCTTGGTGAATCCTTTCTACTTCTGATTCTCTCTCTCTCTCTCTCTCTCTCTCTCAGGGTAACTCGCGAATTTTCAGTCTTGAGGAAGAGTGTCCTGCTTGTGAGCCATGCATTGGAAGCAATGTTATCGATATGATCTTGATGGAGGTCATTGTAGTGTCTACCATGGAGTGTCTTCTTTGCCCATCTTTCTAACTTCGTTTCTTGTGCCATCTGGGTGGGTGGGGGTTCCTCGCTTAGGTTGAGTGGGGTATACCACTTATCTATCTTCCTTATGGCCTGGTGGAGTGGTGCTGTGTTGTTCTCAAAGTAATCCTTCAGGTTAACTATCACTGTTTTCTGTTGCTCTATCAGGCCCCTTCCTCCATCTTTTCAAGCTATTGTTAGTCTCTCCACTGCTGACTTCGGGTGGTGTTGGCAGCTCTTGGTCATCATTGTCCTTGTCTTTCGCATGATATCTTCTAGCTCGGTGTTAGTCCAATCTATGACCCCGAAGGTGTATGTTAGTACTGGAGCTGCATAGGTATTTATGGCTTTAACTGTGTTCCTTCCATTCAATTTTGCTTTCAGCAGGCTTCTGAGTCTCTGATGATATTTTTCGGTCAGGCACTTCTTGATTTCCTTGTGCTCTAACTGCTGAGCCTGCATCATCCCTAGGTATTTGTAGGTCTCTCCTTCTGTCATAGCTTCTATCTCTTTACCAGTCAGCAGCTGGTATGTTTTGGCCAACTAATTTTCCCTGGTGCAGTGTGTGGTCTTGCATTTGTCTAGACCAAATTCCATCCTGATGTCCTTGCTGAATTCTTCGGTGATCCGGAGTAGTTGCTGGAGTTGCTTCTCAGTTGCCCCATAGAGCTTGATGTCATCTGTGTACATCAGGTGGGTGAGGGTGTACAGGTTCTTTCTTCCTTCTTTGAGATTATATCCATACTTTCTGCCATTGAGCATGGTGGATAGCGAGCGGGTTGAGTGCTAGACAGAACCAAAGTGGGCTCAGAGCATCTACCTGAAAGATTCCTCTTCTAATGGGGATTCGCCTGGTTGTGATGTTCTCGACCTTAATGGTGGTACTCCATTTTGCCATTGTTACTCCTAGGAAGTTTGTTACTATCGGATTGACCTTGTAGATCTTCAGGGTTTCTATTAGCCAGCTATGAGGTACGGAGTCGAAGGCCTTGCGGTAATCGATGTAGGCCATGTATAGGTTGTGGTGTTTCTTGTAGGCTTGCTCCATAACTGCGGCATGTATGGTTAATTGCTCCTTGCATCCTTTGCTCCTCAGCTTGCATCCTTTCTACTCTTCGGCCATTATGTTCTGACTCTCTAAGTGGTCTGATATCTTCTTGGTTATGCAGCTGGTCAGGATCTTGTACATCAGTGGGAGGCAGGTGATTGGCCTGTATTTCACCAGGTTTCTTGTAACTTCATCTTTAGGCTTCAGATATGTGACTCCTTCAGTGAGAAACTTTGGGATTGTCTCTGGGTGCCTTATCATTCGAGTGAACTGCTCTGCTAGGTGTCTGTGTGTGCATGTGAGCTTCTTGTACCAGTAGTTGTGGATGTTATCAATTCGCCAGTTGTGGATGTTATCAATTCCTGGGGTTCGCCAGGTGTGGATGTTATCAATTCCTGGGGTTCGCCAGTTGTGGATGTTATCAATTCCTGGGGTTCGCCAGTTGTGGATGTTCCTGATCGACTGTGTTACTTCTTCTTCTCGAATCTCCCAATCTCTCATCTCTTGTATGTCCTTGGTTTTCTTCCATTCTACTTCTATCCAGGGTGCTCGGCTGTTATGTCTTACTTCACTGCTCCAGATATTTCCCCAGAACTCCTCGATCGTCTTCTTCTCGGGTGGTCCATTTCCTGCTTTCTCATCTTCACCCAGTTTCCTGTAGAAGGCTCTTTGGTCCTCATCGAAGATTTGGTTGTTTATTTTACTCTGGGAGCTCTCTGTGCATCTGCGCAGTCTCTTGCTGAGTGCGAGGAGGTTCTGCTTCAGTGTGTCCAAGTACAGTAAACCCCCGCTATTCACAGGGGTTACGTTCCTGAGAAATGCTGCGAATACCAAAAACGTGAATACTGAGTTATGGCTCCCATAGTAATAAAGGGGTTCCGTTCCAAAGTATGAAACATATAAGAAAAACTAGTCTAAAATTTTGTCTATGTATGTATTATATAGTATGAATCAGAGCTGTAATACTCAATATGTTCTACGTTGATAATAATATTTGTAGAATAATAAGAGGAGTTTACCTTAATATAGTATGTAGAACACTTCCGTATGATACCCTCCAGAATATGTACCTTCATAATATGACTATGTACATAGACAGTACATAGTGAAATGCAAGCATATGGCATCGAAATGAAAATAAGAAACAATTTAATATTAAATGTAATATTTATTAGAAATTTCAAACAAATCTTTCAAACCAGCGCCTTTGCTACAGCTAAAAAACATATCCCGCCAGTGCTATCACCAGTTTCGCTAAAGTGTTGATAAAGGAGTTTTGCCTTTTCACGAATGATGAATGAACTTAACGGAATTTTATTTTGAGTTTGGTCTTCTATCCACAGATTTAAAGCTTTTTCCATTTTTTCTAATTTAACATCACAAGTTACAGAGCAAATTTTTGAAGCAATTAGCGCGTTTTCACGGACACTATAGCGGATTTTTTCTTCAGATTTTTTGATTGATCGTACCGTTGACTCATTGATTTTATGTTTTGCCACTGAGAAGACACTTTCACCATTAGAAATTTTGTCTAATAACTTAATTTTATTCGCTAATGTCATCACCTTCTTTGATATTTTCACATTTCCTTGTTATTCATAGCCATATTTTTGTACGGGTTAGAAAGAACTTGTCCAAATAAAGTCACTTTCTTCCATTAACACATTCAAAAAAATCTGTTTTACATTGCAAAATGGTAGATTTATCACTTTTGCAAGCATATAAATTTATAAATTGATAAATTTATAAGCATATAAATTAAAAACAAACGACGAAACCTTCCATAGCAAGCGCATAACACATACTGAACAAGAATTTGCGAGAAACATCCACGCTCGCAATTTTGTCACCCCTTCCCCCCACCCACTGAGTGCTGTTTTGACTGGGAAAGATAATTTTAGCCATGCCTATGTTTTTTTTATGGTGGAAAATGTTCACGACACTTTAAAATTCTCATTTTTTTAGGTTTCATTTTATATTAAATCGGCGACCGTGAATACAGATACCGCGAATAGCGGGGGTTTACTGTATTCTCCTATTTTCTGATTTCTGGTCTCATGTTTGCTGTGGACGCTGTCTCTCTCTCTCTTGAGGATGCTCTTCACTTTTCCAATCAATTTCTTACTTCTATTACCCTGTTGGTACTGGGTCAACTGACCTATCTTGACTCTTAATTCTTCTATCTTCTGCTGAAGTCTTCTTTCCCAAGCTGGTGGTTCCTTCTGTTTTTGGTTCTTCTGCTGCTGGTCTCTTGTTTCTTTTCCATTGATCCTAGTAGCTGCTATGGCAACACAGTATATGGCTGTGTGGATAGCCTCCAGTGTTGCACCATTGTTGTCAAGGTAATGTGGCATTATTTGTCGATTCAGGTGGTCTGTTCTGTTACTCTCCACAGGATTTTATATGGCCTCTGCTTAGGTATCACGTGAGTTTTTGTGGGGTCCATTCCTTCAAATTCTGTTAGGGCCTTCTTCCACTCCTTCTATTCTGGATATCATGACTTCGTCTCTTTCCACCTCAGCTACTCTGAGTTGTATTTCTTCTTGCCGTTCCTTCTCTTGTTTCATGGTATGATGTTCCTCCTCTGGTTCCATATTGACCATATTCTTTGTGCTTTGTAGTTGATCACTGATATCCTGCTTGATTTTTTCCAAGATGGTAGGAGCTATTAGGTTCTTCGTGACGATGGTCTTTCTTTGGTCTGCTAATCACTGTTCGGTGACCTGAATATCCGGGTATCGTTCCAACCACTTGGTATGCAGTCGCAACCTGTACATTGTCATATCAGTCTCTAGCCTGGTTATTTCATAGTATGCTCGCATGATGTACGTATTCATTTCAATGCTCCACTTCATGCCTTGGCATTTTCTTCCTTCCTGGATGGTCACTAGCGCAGTCACACAGGAAGCACTTCCAGTTGGTGGGGGTAGATGGTCTTGCCCTCCTCTTATGGTAGCCTTACGGGGGCCAGCCCCACTTGCTCCACTATCTTGCTCGGGAGACTGTCTCAAACTTTTCGAACCGACCCCTCTGCCTAAGGCCTGAACACGAGTGACTTTATCCTATGCCACACTCGATGCAGTATGAATAATATTTCTCTGCAACATCATCCATCTATGGATGGTGGACTTGTTTAGCTTCGACTTATGTCCAATGAGTTATTTAATTTTATTTTTAGTCCTCGTAAGTGGCACTAGATGGCACCACTATCTGCCTCAGCTGTGTCATTCTGACCTTGGGGAAGGTAAGTCCAATGGGGTAACTTTCGCGATGTTTTTTTTATTTTCTTATCACCATTTAATGTTATTATTATTATATCGGTCTCCTAGTGTAATAGAGCTGCATTTGCTTCCACTAAGGTGGGATTCGAGCCCGGGTCCATCAGGCTGGTAGTCCAGGGTCTTAACCACTGGGCCATCATGCCCCCCTTATTATTATTATTATTATTATTATTATTATTATTATTATTATTATTAGCCATGTAGTGATGTGAGTATGGGCTTGGCACACCCAGGGTCCTGAGCTGGATATCATCATTCTTCTCTTTCTTGGTGATTCCCTTCTACTTCCGACTCTCTCTCTCTCTCTCTCTCTCTCTCTCTCTCTCTCTCTCTCTCTCACTGTAACTTGGAAATTTTTTTTTTTTTTTTAGCTGGTGCAGCATACACTACATGCCTAGTAGTAGTAGTAATAATAATAATAATAATAATAACACCTACCAAAATTTGGTACAAAAGTATGCTCAAAAGATTTGAGGTTATCATCCAGAATAAAAAGTAACCCTATTATTAAGTTTTTGAATTAAACACCCTTTTTTTCGATTAATTGTGTGTGTGTGTGCGTGCGCGCGCACGCGTGCATGCTCAAAGGGGTTATGTCTGTCTATTCATCTGAGTATTGAAAAACTGAACCTTACACTTGAAATATTAATTAATATGGAAGTATGTAGGGATGAAACACTCTATACAGGATCAATAAATAATAACAAAATAAATAATAAGGGTATTTATAAGAAAATATGATTTTTTTTTCAAATTTTATTTCAGAGCATGAAACAAGTATTAATCACTTTACAGGATATCAGAATTTCAGAAAAGGAGGAATTAGGTCAATGTTCCATATTTTAAAAAAATAAGAAAAATATAACAACTGATCAGATCTTACAACAGATCAGAATGCTGAAGTTCTGATCTGTTATGAAATTGATACTTGCTGACCAACTGAAACTTTGAAACTGCAGGTATATCTCTTCACTCTTAAAGAAGTGAAGTTACATACCTGCAATTCTTCTTCTTATGATTGTGGAATTCTAGGAGAGAAAAAGTAACCATATGAGCAGTTTGCATAGTATGCAAAATACAGCATCACAATAGAGAATGGCTAAGTGTTCATTAACAGGACCCAGTATATGCAGGACAAATTCCTGACCATATATACAGTATGAGGAGCAACATTGTGAGCCCATTCCACTGTTCAGATATAGTATGAGGAGCAACACTGTGAGCCCATTCCACTGCTCAGATATAAGTGAAACAATTTCATATACTAAAATTGCCAACATATGCTTATTAGTAAATCTGGAAAAAAGAATGTTCCAGCAATCGAAAAGCAGCAGAGAGAGAGAGAGAGAGAGAGAGAGAGAGAGAGAGAGAGAGAGAGAGAGAGAGGGAGAGAGGGAGAGAGAAAGAGAGAGAGAGAGAGAGAGAGAGAGAGATGTGAAATAATTAAATCGATTTACTGACAAAGATCTACCACTACAAGAATAAAAGTGTTCCAGTTTGTTTGTTTGTTTGTTATTTTTAGGAGCATTAGCAACTAAGGCCATATTGCCCAGGGGATATGCGGTGGTCATTCCCTGACCTTTCTGCATCCTCCGTATTTGGTGGTCACAGGCTCAAACCCCGGTCTAATCAAGAAGCGTGTGCTACGCACTGCTGCTCCTGCTCACCTGGCTACGGAGGTGGCAAAAGTGTTCCCAGACAGAAAAACATAACACAGAGTAGTGCTATTTTCTCAAACTATTTCAATACCTGCTTTGAAATAGTAATAATGAATAATGAGTGTAAAAATTAATGTTTATTCATATAAGCTAAATTAAGTTGGCTAATCTATAAGAAAATACTTATTAAACTTACATCAATATCACACTTTTTGCTGCTTTGTTGTAATTTATGTATATGACTAATTTCTACTTGATTTATATTTGTATAGTTCACAGAACATTTTCTTACAGGAGATGCTCTTTGACCACTATAAACAGAAAAACAGAGAAACAACATTATTATTATTATTGAAAAATGATGCAAGGAAGGAAAGCACAATAAAAATCTACTAAATGCAGTCAACATTTCCAACATTCATTTCTTTTACTTACTTGATGCAATTTATTCAATCCTCTTTAAATTTATATAAGCTCTCTACCCAGAACACCAGGACGATGGCATTCTAACAACAAATTACTCACTGACTAAAGGAATTTTTATTTATTTATTTTTTTATCTAATCTGTTATTATCTTTTCTTAACTTAAATCTGTATCTTTGTGCATGGTTCCTGACAAAAAGAAAATATACCCTCAGTATTTAGTTTACTTCTTAACCTTTTTAAAGCTTAAACACTATGACTAGGTCACCAGGAAAATGGTTTCAGTATGCATAACTGTAACCCACAGAACTGGAGATTATCTCTCTATAAGACAGTTAATCTTACAGAGAGATATAGCTAAGTTATATTATGCAGTTAGTACACATATGTTCGAGTTAAGTGTGGCTCAAATTCACATACCTGATAAGTACAGTTAATGATTGTATTTTTGTCTGACCTATGTAGTCATATTAGATTATAAAAAAAATAATAATAATAAAAGAAAATAATGTGTCCAAACCTGTATGCAATACTTTAGATGTAGCCTAATTACTTCTTTTTACAACAGAATAATCAGTTCTTCATCTCTAGTGGCATAGCTCTTATACAAGGTGGCCATAAAATAACCTAAAAATATGCAAATATTTTGAAGCACTGGTTCTCAAATTTTTTGGCCGAGGTACTGGTTCTCAGACATTTTGGCCTGAGGACCTTGTCAAACTCCTGAAAGTTTGACAAGGTCCTCAGGTCCCCCTAAGGTTATTGTAGGTATAGAATGCTAAGAAAGGGACACTTTTTGTTCTTGTGCATGTGTTTACTGTATTATAGTTGAACCAAAAAATAATTGCTACTCTTAAAATTGTAAATTAAAAAAAAAAAAAATGTAAGTATTATTAAGACTCCAAATGAAAAAATAGACTTACTCAGTGAATCTAATGAGAGACCTGCTGCAACAGATTTTCAGTGATCATTTTGCTGAAATTAAGCGTCAAAACTGATAGCTGACAGTGGATGTCTGCTGATGTGCCAAGTCTGTTTTTCTGTTTTGATTTTGTGTTGCAATATTTGACAAACTCACATTCACATAAATAAATCATCACAAATGATAAAAGTTTACAAACCGTTTTTTCTGCTATATTAGGAAAAGAGTCCAACAAACTAGCCCAGAACGAAGCCATTATACCATTATGGTGCTGTAAAACTGTATTCAGTAATGAGCCAGGAGATCTCTTAGTCATAACTCTCTGATCACTGACACTATTTGGTTACTACATATGAAGTACAGATACAATGGCTACTTCAAAGAAAAAATGTGTAGTCAAACCTTTGTCTCAATTAAATGAAGAATTACTGTGTTTGACAAGGAAGGATTCAGATCATTTCTCTCTCTTGGGTCTGAATTAGTATCTTCACTATCTGCCCAAAGCATATTATATAGTATCTGGCCCACCATGTAGAAACAAAACTTGGTGAGCAGAGTTTTAAGTCATTATGAACAGTGTCAATGAAAAAAAATACATAAATAAATAAAAGAGAAGATAGTTAACTTTTACATTAGTTATAGCTCTGTTTAACCACCGTTTAGCAAAATTTATGAGTTTCTTTACTATTTTGAAACTAAATTATATATATAGTAATTTGGACTGTATATTAAATATTGAAAAAGTCTTCATAGCTAGCTTAGTGGTTATTGTTGCTATCCCCCCATCTTGTGTAAAATGCCTTGGGTTTAAATTACACTAAACAGAAAGAATTTTTAAACTTTTTTTTTTTCACACTGTGGATGGGTTCGATGGTCTTGGGCAAGGATCCCATCCTTTTGGAAATTTAAATTTTTATCCAGAAAGCAGGAATACCAGCCACAAAGTGCAAAAACTTACACACATTTTATACTATACTTCCTTAGTTGCCTTGACAATTACATAAAAAAAAAAAAAAAAAACAATTATTTGAAAAGTTTACTCTGGCTATTAATAACATTGTGAAAATCAGGAACAGCAGAAAAATTAAAAGAAGACTGTTGAAAGGTATAAAAAAAGTCATCAAGAAATTTTTCCAGGGATGATGAGATACAGAAAAGATCTCAGGGAGAGAACAACCAAAAATTAAATAGGCCACTGTCCATTTTTCAAAATTTTATGGATTGCCCAAAATCCACAAGCTAAATTACAACTTGCTATCAATGGTGTCCAGTTCATAGACTTCAACAAACAGAAAACCCTTATTTGAGTGAGATAGGGTACAGATACTTAAAAATATATACTTGCAATTGTAAAAAAATGGATTTTTCATGCTTTTATATTGTAGTTTTAAAACAACAGGTGGAATTACAAAATTAATATATTGTTTTTTGCCGATTTCAAGGATTATTAAATGTAAAACTTTGCGCAAAGGCATGCCCATAATGGGAGCAAAACAGGCATGCTTAAGTATTAAAAGCGACACTTTTTAAAATGATATTTGAATCCTCAATAACATCTATTATTCTAGTCTTTGTAACATTACATTTGTACAATGTATTACGTTACAATATTATTTGTCTGTTTTTATTACTAGTCTCTTACAACAGCACTATGATCATCTCCAATCTAATCATTTATGTAACTACAATGTGCTATCACTTCTGTATAATCATATGTTATTACTGAGTGTATAAGTGTTATATTGATTAATTATATTAACCAATAATCAAATATATTGATTATTAATCAATAGCTAGTAAAAAATATAATCAATTTTTTATTAGCTATTGAATCAATTATAATGATTATCAACTGCCAAGTGATACTTAAAAAGATCCATTTCTGGCTAGTTTGCTGGATGTGAAGTCAAGTTTTTCATCACACAACCCCCACCTAAAACTGACTAACTAGGCTGGGCTGAAAATAAAACCCATGAAAGTCTCTACCCTCTTCATCTAGGTGAAACTCAATCTCGGGCATTTTTGCATATGGTGTGGAAAGACAGTGATCATACACAGCAATGAAGATGTTAATTGTTGACACAGACCTGCACAACTTTTATTAATTAAATACTTACCTCCAGCTATGACAAACGATTGTTCCATCAGCTCCTCCAGTGATAATCTGATCTTCAGAAAAAGAAAACTCTAAGCAACATCCACCTGCTTGCCAGCAATTGTGGGCTATAACTGATGTTGTATGACCCTGAATAAATAAGTATACAATGAAATTTATTAGTTTTATAAAAAAAAAACAATACATAAAAATAGAAAAAAAAATAAGTGACCAACTAAGAAAATAATTAAGATTTTAATACTGACAGTAATACAATTATTCTTAACAAGTAATTACATATATTAAAAGAAATGTTAAAAATATATATAATTTTTACATTAGAAAATAAGTGATAGAATAATGGCAGGTATAAAAATACCATACATTTGATAGAGAGTAAACAAAATATCACAGAGTATACAGCAAAGATCAGTAACCTTCTTTCCCTGGTGAGTGCTATTTTTTGTTTATTACAATAATAAAGATCTCCATAGATATTATTTAGATAGGTGTATGATGAGTCTATTGTTCTGCAAACTCCACTAAACACTCTGAACTCTTTGACTTCCCTTATAATTCAATTTTCTCCAAGCTAAGTTTCCTAAAGTGAAGTAATTTTCTCTGGTGATTTTAAATGTTCATAACTCTAGTTGGTTCAGTTTTCTATCTGCATGAATCCAGCTGGTCAAGATGCCAAGGCATTTGCAATTACTAATGACCTCACTTAGCTTGTCTACTTACTTACTAGAATATAAGACAATCCAAAGGACACATCCAACATTCCATCTTTTTCAAAGTACATGGTCAGAGTTAGTGGTCTTCTGGGCACTTCAAGTCACAACTTGGTTATGGTCTTTTTCTCCAATGGAGTCAGTCTCTCTCTCTCTCTCTCTCTCTCTCTCTCTCTGTCTGTCTGTCTGTCTGTCTGTCTGTCTGTCTGTCTGTCTCTCTCTCTCTCTCTCTCTCTCTCTCTTTCTCTCTCTCTCTCTGTGTGTCTGTGTGTGTGATTACCTGTGAGACTTCTATTCATCTTTTATTTGGATTACTTTTTTTTTTTATTATTTTTTTAAATTTTGGAATTGTCTTGCAATTTTTGGAAATTTTTTAAGAGGTGTGTACATATGGCCAAAGGAGATGATAGTGTGAAGAATCAGTTTTTTCCCATATCCATACATTGTATGGAAGGCCCTGGCATTGGTATAAGAGCATGTCAGTGTGAAGAACAGTATCGTGTACAATGCATAGAGAGGGAAAAAAGTTACCACTAGTAAATGGTAAAGATGGCAAGGAACAGAACAGAAGCAATAAGGCTGAACTGAGGAAAGGAGAGTAACCATTTGGATTACTTTTCTTCCACTGAACTAATAGACAGTTCAGTGCAAGAAAAGTAGGTAAAGCAAAAAAAAAAAAAAAAAAGAAAAGAACAGTTAAGGAAAGAAGTGACTTACTTTTTACACAACAAAATTCACTTAACAATTCACATTTAATTAATTAATGTTTTAATCATTCAAAAAAGAAAATTTATAAACCCCATGATATTCTAAAAATTATTATTTATATTTTTTCATAAATAATATATTAGTAAAATGCCTACCAGAAGCCTTGTTGAATTTACACATAATTTTCCATCTGTGCCAGTTGTGGCTAACCACATATGACTGGATGAAAGTGATAAATGGCAAACTGATACTTCATGTCCACTCGGATATATATTCTCAGGAGATAAGGTAATACCTGATTCATTCTGATTCTACAAAAGTAATTTAAGATGAATGATAAACAGTAATTATCTTTAAAATAATTAAGAACACTAATAACCTATTAAAATGAAAAACCCTACTACACTGCTGAGATAACTTCATGTCAGACTGTTGTAGGCATTGCGTTTTTGCTATATTATATATAAATATATATATTTATAATTTATTTCTATATATATATTTTGTTCACCTACTGTTATTTATTTAGGTTAACTTTACGTTACCTTGGACACTGACTGCATATAGGTGTCCAGGGATCTTAAGTTAAACTAGAATAAAGTGAAACAACTGATGTAGACACAAATATAATTTCAACATGTTTAATATAAAGGTTTCAGGCATGGGTTTATACATTATTGCTATTGATAATAAAGATTAATTTCACAACCAAGTTGTCTATGACAAATACACCCCCTTTTCGTATGCACAAATTCTAAGCCTTATAATAATTCGTTTTTGGCAAGGAATAATACCAGTTCTCAGCATTTATCTAGAAATCAGATAAATTTTCCCCTTTTTTATTACACTTGTTAATTGAGTCTTTTCTTAGCAGGAACACAGAGTGACTTTTCTTTTAGTTCTTAAATTAAGGTTTAATTCCTCTTCTCAGGACAAATTTTAGGACTAGACATAGTATGAATAAAGCGTACTTACAGTACCTTTTTCCATCACCAGGTTGGGCCAGTTCCATTATCAAAAGACAATTTTTCTATTCTGAGGCTTGAAATTCAAGGGATCCTTTTTTTCCCTTCCTCCTCCCTTTTAGGACTATCAGACCAGACTCAGGTGCTAGTGGACCATCTGGTTTTCATAAGTCAAAAATCACTCAAAACCCTTTTAGCCTACTCTGCTCATACTCAGCTAATTTTCACTGATCCAAAACCCTTTTCAGCATACTCCCCAGCCACAACTGCTACACAGCCTCTAGACACCACCAAAGCTTTACCAGAAAGACCACCTCCTTTTCCCACTACTCAATTCCTTATATATCAACTTATGTTCTCATTTCTCCTCCCCTTATTTATCTCTAATCTCCATTATCCTTTTGCCCTTGACCATCTAAAACCCTTTCTGTTCATTTTGCCGTACAATTCCAGTCTTTCAGCCTTTTCAAGGAAAATGTTCTTTGACCTTTTATGGGTCAAAGTTCCCCCTTCCTCGCTTTTACACACCTTCTTAAACCATTTATTACCCTTTTATATTCTATTCTAATTGTTTGCGTATTCAAATAAATATTGCTAAATTTAGCTAAAATCGATCCACTGGTGATATTCTGGCTTATATTACTCATTTATGGACAAATTCAATGGAAAGGTTTGGTGAAACACAAGCAGTTGCTCTTGACATCTCAAAGGCATTGAATTGTGTTTGGCATAAAGGTCTTCTAAACAAGCTTCCATCTTATGGTTTGCCAACTGTTTTTTGTAATTGGTTATCCAGTTTTCTCTATGATCGCTCACCGAGGGTGATGGTAGATGGCTCTCTGTCTTCTAACTTCTCCACTAATGCTGGTGTCCCCCAAGATTCAATTCTTTCCTCCACTCTTTTCCTCTTGTATATTAATGACCTTCTTCCATTGACTGGAAATCCTATCCATAGTTTTGCCAATGATAGCACATTGAATTCCACTTTTCATTTGGAGAAATCTTGCCCTGCTCAATCAGCTTCAACTTCTCGAACTTTTTAACTTCCTCATTTATTCATTCAGCTACTGTTTTCTGGAACAACCTTCCTTCATAAGTATTTCCTGAAAATTACAGTCTACAAGTTCAAGTCAAATGTCAAGAAATATATTCTCTCAACTTCCAACCCAACCATGGTACTAAGTACTATAGGTTCTAATACCTGTCATATTTGGGATTTTCATTAAAAAAAAAAAAAAAGAATTTTCATGCAAAAAAATTATAAAATTATTGCAATTTAGTAACTGTCTCACTGCTTAAAGGGTGACCTGAACATTGGTCACTTTTGACATATTTACATCCAATTTGGAAATAATTCATCCATTGATGAGCAACAGTTTTACTTAAAAGAAGCATCAATAAATGCAGTTAGCATTAGTAGAGGCATATGCTGCAAGAAAGCAAGCTTATACAGCATCAGTCAAAAAAAAAAAACAAAACCTTCCCATTTCACCCATCCATTTGCTCAAAATGTTTGTCTAGTTCTGCCTTAAATTCATTTAAGCTGTCAACTTCTACAATGACAGATGGAAGTCTGTTCCAGCAATCAACTATATGCTGGCCAAAGGCAAATTTCTGCACATCTATTCTACAACTGTCTTTTCTCAATTTAAATTTATGTCCCCTCAGGAAATTTATCTCAGCAAGAGGAAGAATCCTGTCAGCATTGAGCCTGCTCAAACCATTCAAGGCCTTATGCACCTCAATCAGATCACCTCACAGGTGCCTAGCCACCAGACACTGTAATTTGCAAATCTTAAATTGCAAATTACAGCATCTGTAAAAGCAACCCTTTGTTCCATTCTCTAATTTTGTTGCACTTCTCTGTACTCGATCCAGCAGCTCTACATCCTTCCTAAAATGAGGCCTCCAGGTGTGGCCTGACCATTGCCTTATACAAAGGGATAATCACCTCCTTATCCCTGCCAGAAAAAATCCTGTTTATCATTGACAAGACACCATGAGCTACTCGTGCAGACTGTCTACACTGCTCATGAAACTTCATATTTGACTGCACAGTTACTCCCCAGGTCCTTTTCATTCTCTGTCATCCTGATTGTAGTTCCAAAGTTGATATGTTACTCTGGGGTTACTGCTACCCATATGCAGTACTTTCCATTTGTCAATGTTCAACTTCAGTTGCCACCTCTCAGCCCATCTGCTCAACGTTTCTAGATCCTGTTGCAGTAGCGTACCGTCATTAGTGTCATTAACAACTCTGCCAACTTTTGTATTGTCTGAAAACTTAGACATTAAGCCTTATATACCTTCATCAATATCATTAATAAATACAGAAAACAACAATGGACCCAACACTGAAACCTGAGTAACTCCACTAATAACATCTAGACATTAGTCCAGAAAGAGCAGTGTTCATTGATTACCACACTCTGTCTTCTCCCACTCAACCATCCCTTTATCCATAGTAGCATTTTGCCCTTAATGCCATACTGCTCCAATTTGTATAGCAGTCTTCCATGTGCAACAGTATCAAAAGCTTAACAAAGATCCAGTATATGATATCAAAATTAATTTTTGCATCCAGTTTCTTTGTGACCACATCATAGTATCCAATCAAATTGGTTAGACAAGACTTCCCCTTAACAAACCCATGCTGTGTCCAAACTATAACTGAAGTGTTGTCTAGATAATCCTGCAGTGCTTCTTTAACCAGTGCCTCCATTAATTTTGCCGGAACAGAAGTTAAACTAACAGGTCTGTAATTATTTGTGTCACCTTTTGAACCTCCCTTTGTGAACTGGTGATACATTTGCACATCTCCAGTCCATGGGTACCTCCCCTGAGTCCAAGGAAGTTCTCATAATTATAGCTAAGGGTTTTCTTACTTCCTTTGCTGCCTCTTTTAATATAACTGGATAGATCCCATTCCCCCCCAAGGTGCCTTTTTTATGTTTATCTTCAACAATTTCTCCTCCATTTTGCTCTCAGTTATTAAAAAATCATTTAACTCACTATCATAGTTTAATACACCTCTGGTAATTAACTCAAGTTCTTATCACTTGGAAGAATTTTGATCCATTTTTTCCTGTTCACATAAAGTGGTGCACATAGACTGTTTGGCCTTTTGTATCCATAAGGACTATAACAGGAGTCCACATCAATTTGTTACAATACAATTCATTATATGACAGTTTGGTGCATGACAATTTGCTGTATGCAACAATTCAGTACATGATAGGTTGGAACAGTTCCAACATATGAGACAATTCCCCATCCAGGGCGAATGACGTTTCGCTGTGTGACAATTTGGTGAAAGATGATTGGTGGCTATGACAATTCAGTGAGTATGACAATTTGGTGTATTGTGACAATTCAGCGAGTATGACAGTTTGGTTTATCGTAACAATTCAGTGGGTAGGGCAATATAGTGTATCACGACAATTCGAAGTACAACAATTTAGTACATCGCAACAATTCTGTTAATATGATAATTTGATATATTGCAACAATTCAGTGAGTACAACAATTTGGTGTATGAAAATTTAGTGTATCGCACAAAGATGAGAAATTAACAAAATTAATGAAGTAAAAAGGGAAACAAGAGAAATTTTGGGACCTTAGAAAGCAGGAGTGCAAAAATTTAGAAAAAAGAAAATAATATATTTTTTATCCATTTATTTTGTATAAGAGATTTCATGCCAATCCTTCTCATAGGCAGAATGGGTTGGAAAGTGAGACTTGGACTCCAATTCCAACCCCTACATGATCTCCAGGGAAGCTTACCAACCTATCCTTAACCCATCCATGGTACAAGCCTACTACTAACTTTTTTCAATAAAAGCTATAGTAGAGATTGCATCTCTACTATAGTTTGACACAAGCTGCAAATTACTCAAATGGAATCCATTAATGGTCTCTACTTTTTGGTCTCTGGGCAATTCCCCCCCCTCCAATGTGTATTCTCTAAAAAATACAACTTAGAGAAGTGAAAGTAAAGTGTAAATAAGGTTCACTTGTATCCAATATTTAACCAGTCTTAGCTATTTTTTTAATAGGATCTCCTTAAAAAAGTAGAATGTGCATTAAAAAAAAAAAGGTAGATGGTATATGCTCTCTCAAAAATATATAATATCAAGTGATCACAGTGATCACTTAATATTATATGATATCAGATGAAATTAGTGATCACAGTATTGAGATCACTAACCATTTACATGTTCGGTGTTGAAAGTTTGCATTTTTTTGCTTTTTTGCCATCTGCTTTTCCATACATTGACAATTCAGTGAGTACAACAATTTACTGTATGCATGACAACTTAGTGTATGACAATAACTCCAGGGGATCACATCTGGTGTATGGGCTAGGCATATCCAAGGTCCTGAGCTGGATATCATCATTCTCTCTCTCTCTCTCTCTCTCTCTCTCTCTCTCTCTCTCTCTCTCAGAGTAACTTGGGAATTTTTTTTGGCTGGTGCAGCATAAGCCTCAGGCTTCCTTGCACCATATGGCTAATAATAATAACAATAATAATTCAGTGTATCACACAGATTCTCCTAAAAAATTCACTGAATCGTCATACTCGCTGGACTGTCATAGCTACCAATTGTCTTTCACCAAATTGCCACAAACAGTGAAATGTCATTGACCAAATTGTCTCATATACCGAACTGTCATACACTGAATTGTTACATACACTGAAATATGGTGCACCAAACTGTCGTACAACAAACTGTCTTGCAAAGAATTGATATGATCCCCTACAACAGAAGTCTAAGATATATCTAAATTTCAACAGGTTTGGTGCTTATTAAAGGTTTTGTTTTGTTTGTTATTTGGATTTTAGGAACATTAGCAACTAAGGCCATATTGCTCCGGGATATGCGGTGGTCATTTCCCGAACTTTCGGCATTCTCCGTATTTGGTGGTGACGGGCTCGAACCCCAGTCTAATAAAAAGCGTGTGCTATGCACTGCTGCTCCTTCCCACCTGGCTACGGAGGTGCCCTTATTAAAGGTTCATTACTGGTTTGTTGTAACAGGAAACTGCTCAAATGATTACTTTTTTTTCAGAATGGGGCAAGTTTGGCAACTTCCACTGGGATGACTGCAATTTTGATTCACAGTTATCACCAGTAACAATGCAATTGATGAAATCAGGATCCACTTCCATTAGTCCTCCATGACAGTATAGTGTTTTTATCACTTGTTACTTGTTTAGAGAAGTCTAGGTTCAACTCCCATCTATAACTGGAAGAATTTCTAAAGTCCTCTTCAACCAAGGCTGTAGTTAGCTGATCTCAGGTGGAGTAAGGCGGGTTTCTCCTTGTGAGTTATTCCAAGTTTTTCAGGCCACACAACATACAGATTGGCCAATAAACACACACTTATAGGCATAACACTCAATGGTCAAAACCACTTCCATTCTTCATTTCAGATTCTTGCACAGTTCTCAATGGTGAACCTCTTGTCATCATTCTGATGGTGACTCTTCCTCTATGCTTACTTATTGTCTTGACCTTTTACCTCCACTTCTTTTGTAATAAATAAATATTTAGTAGTTTTTAATCAGACCTTACATAAATATAGTAAATGTGATTTTTTCCATTCAAATGTTTCGTGACTTTGGTTAACCCATGTTCTTAGTTAACCCATGTTCTTAGTTAACATAATTGATCAAGCAAGATTTCCTCTTTATGAAACCAAGCTATGATCTATTAAGGATACTACCACTCCTATAGAGATGGGCTTATACCATACTCTTAACCACAGACTGCATGATCTTATCAACCACAGAAGTTATACTGACCAGTGTAGTTTCTCAACACCTCTTAACCATTTCTGGAATGAGTTCTCAAACATGCCTGAGCAGTAATTTTCCACTAGCAGTTGGCTCTGTGAAGTAAGTTTTTATTAATTTGTTCATGTTTCGACTTATTTGCCTAATATTTGAGTGTAATTATTTCAAAAAAATCATAAAAATTTCATAATAAACACCATTACTTCTTTTTTGTTATGATGCTATCTTTTGCATCCATTTATGTATCACTTGATTCAATTTTTAAAAAATTCAGAATCTCAATCGAGTGAAGGAAAAGAAAAAGATTGTACTTGTCAACCATTCTTATTCAATTTTGGATTTCAGAGAATTTTGACTTTTGTAAGCCAAAATTGGACAACAACAAAATCTTCTCCAATTTTAAAATATATTTTTGTGCTGCGTCTATAAATATTTAGAAACATATATAAAACATGTATAAAAGATGGCAGCAAATACTGCCATCTTTTATCCATGTTTACTTAGTGGAAGATTAGTAATGTACTTTGAAACATCATTTGAAACAACCTTGAAAAAGAAAATATGGGCTTACACAAGGCTCAGGATCCACACAAGAAATGTGTGTGTGTGTGTGTGTGTGTGTGTGTGTGTGTGTGTGTGTGTGTGTGTGTGTGTGTGTGTGTGTGTGTGTGTGTGTGTGTGTGTGCACCTGTTAACCATTTAGCACATCACCCTCAGTCTCAAAACATTTTTATTGACACTTTCTCAGAGATCACCATATTTCCTTATTTTTCATAAAGGGACTAAAATTCATATGGTGATGCCCATGTGAATTTTGGTATTCCTTTGGAATAGTTTTAACTTTTGTTCTGCATCACCGAATGTTTCAGAATTCATGAAATATGGCCATAAAAAATCTTCTCTCACTTTTGGTATATTACACTACTATTTCTATTTGCATACCATTTTTCATAATAACACCTTTATTTTTAAAAAAAAAAATTTTAATTTAAAAAAACCCTGCTTGTGTAATTCTTTTTTGCATCCAAAAATATGGCTGTTATTGTTGGCACTCTGTTTCAGTTAAAAAAAAAAAAAATATATATATATATATATATTATTCACAATTATATCCTTAATAATATTACAATAATGTAATGTTAATTAAAATACTATTACAAAGTGCCTGTTTGTTGGTGTCACACCCTTTCAGGGTGTGACACCAGCCAGACACTACTGTAAAATTTTTATTCTCACTATAAATGACCAAAAGTACTTGGACACACACACACACACACACACACACACACACACACACACACACACACACACACACACACACACACACACACACACACACACACACACACACACAGATAGTTTCAAAAAGGGATTTAATATAAAATCCTAATACACAGGCCATCTGTGGCCTGTTTGACAGCCTCAACCCTCCCAAACATATTTCCTACCAATTTACAGTAGGTGTCAGCTAGAATTTATCTCCATTTCTTCTTAAAAACAGAGCCAGCCTAGTCTAGTGCTCCATTCATCCCACAGATATTCATTAGGGTTGAAGTGTGGGCTCTGAACCATTCAGTCCAACTTTTTGTCACAAACCAGTCCTCTATAACCTTTGACTGCATAATACAGTATTGTTATGCTAATAGTGACAGGACCAGTGTTTGGAGTATTGCCACAGCGTAGGTAGTGCATAATTGTACAAATCATCCAAGTAAGACACAGACTTTATGATTTCAGACAGCTCACTAGAGATGGTTGACATACTGACGGATGTTTCTGTGGCCTCTTGAATCTGACAGACGACATATGCAAGCATGAACTACTACCCTCTTTATGTTGTATCGAACACACCTTCCAAGAGTTTGTGAGAAAATACACATTTTTTTTTCACTTACAAGTTGAAGTATCATTTTCAGTCCTCTAATTCTGAATAACATCTACCACAATGGATTTTGGGAGGTCCAAATGAGCCACAGTTGTGCTCCTAGAAAGGTTACACAGATGGCATCTAATCACTATCCACATGGATTCCATTCCTTGACTCATACTGGTGTCAAATATACTACTACTGCATAGGTTAGCAGGTAGATATGTCCGAGACAATTGGTATGCACAGAAAACTTCTGGCAGGTTACACAATATTTGCAGAGAGGTATATAAATACTTTTGGCCATACAGTATATAAGTTTTTGAATATGATGAACAGTTTAAATTTACCCAAAAAGGCAACTGGTGCAGCTCATATGTCTGAGGGCAAAATGCAAGTACTCCCAGTGTTGAGTGAATTACTAATCCCGATATTGGCATTTCAAGCTTCCATTCTCTCCTTTGTAAAGATTCATCATGTAATTGTCCTAATATGTTTGCTTGATACTTCTCACAATCTAAAGAAAGAAAAATAAAACATATTTATAAATAACATAACAGCATGCATCTTTCAGGATAATAGCATGCATACATAAAAATTACTCATGTATGTGATAATGTCAGAGTTCAATGTATCATAAATAACAAGTCAAAAGTATAAACTCAGAATTTATGTTACTCAGCTGAACCTTCATAACTATGGAAAAAAAACAAAAATTTCATCATCATCCAAATTTATACCCAGTGAGCAAATAAACAGGCCACTATAATAGCAAAAATATCAGTTTTGCATTTATCCTTTCTATGTTATCCTGCATCCATTAAATTTTTAGCAGTAGCCAGAGTAAGCACTCTTTCCTCTAATGCACAAACATCTAAAATTTATTAGTTTAAATGTTTTGTTTAAGTTAAATTATGACAGAAAAATACAGTATAATGTGCTTATTCATCAAAATAGCCTTATTGCCTACATCACAATAAATAACTGTTTAAGTTAACTTTGCTAAATTATGACAAAGAAATACAGTGTGCTTATTCATCAAAATAGAGTGCTTATTCATCAAAATAGCACTTAATGCCTTGCCTACATCACAATAAATATCATAGTTGTCACTATGATGCCCACTTAATACTTCATTAGAACTGCTCAGTTACTATTATTTTTCGGTGGCCATCCATACTCACAAGTGCCAACTTTTGACTTTCATAAAACTATGGAGGTGAAAAAAAACCTGCTTATGAGTGTAAATGGGAGATTTTTTTAAGAGTACACACTATACTAGAAATTAAATTTCATTGACATTATACACATTTTATATTAAAATGCAGCCATAGGATTGTTTACCAGTACACCAAACAGTTTAACAAATTTGCTGGCTGTGAATTTCTGTCTGGATTACCTGTTAGATATCAATTGATCATGATTATTTCAAGAAAAATAATATTGCAAACTTTATCCTCTTTAAAAATGTTGAGTCAAAGTTTTGTTTATATCAATGGTGATGCTTTTTTTTAGATTCGGCTGTATAAAAGCATTGCACAGTTTCACCAGAAAGGGAAGACCTCAACTCAATTTTTTTTCACCTCGCTGAATATTCTCTTGCACTTTGATTACAAATTATTAAAATGACAAAAATAACTTGGGATAATCTTTTATATTTTACTCTTGTTTGTGTACTTGTCAGTTCACTGACCAAGACCAATGTATACCAATTCCTTCTACTTTCATAATAGTGTCTGGTAGGTTCTCACACTGAAATGATACTCCAAAATGTCTGTTTCTTTACCTTAAATGATATTTAAAATTCCTGAAAACTTCATGTTTTTGGGGTTTTTTTTTTTTTTTTTTTTTTTGAAAAATCAATTCATTTTTCAATTTTGTTTAAAAAAACTTGCTCTCTAAATAATACTATCGGATGATGAATTGGTTTTCTAAATATGCTTATATTTAAGTTAAAGGTAAATAATATTTTAATTCAATGCTTCCAAAAACTCAGTTGAGCAACCTGCTTTCTTTCTATGAATTCTGTTTAGCATTAGCAAACTTTTTACTTCTGTATGGAAACATACTTTGGTCTTAGGAATTCACGACAGAAAATCAGCTGGCTGACAAACTACTGTTGCAATTTACCAAATTCATTCACAAAGTCATAGCTTCTGCTATGAGTGTATTAAATATATAAAATTGTAACACTTTATTGCATCGTACCAGTGTGCAAATTATTTGAAAGAATAATTGGAAAAATGCACTAATGGTTTTTTTTGTTTTTTTTTTAGTAAGACTATGTAAGAAACAGAGAAACTTCTCACATAGTTTTACTATTTTTTGTGACCTGTTAACGTTGATCACATAGTGTACCTGCATCTGACTCACATTAGTCTTTTGAAATTGTGTATGACAAGGAAGGCTGTCTTCATTAATTTATTGACAGCGAAGGGCAGTCAATAAATTAATGAAGCTCATGGTTTAGAAATTAATTTTTGCTCATGGTTCTAGACTCTATTGGCAATTCAAGTTAGAGGAGTTATACACCCATAATTAATTTTCTTTGAAAAGAAAACTTTAATGATATTAGTTTTTTTATTAAACTTTTAAGTATTTCATTAATCTTTATTGTTTTCTAAATTGAAAGGGTGTATCATCTCTGGGCCATATGCATAGCAATAGAATGAAAAACTTGCAGAATAGAGAAAAATCATGGCAAACTATTCTCAGGTGTTTATCACTGTCATATTAATCAATGACAATAAGAAGGATGTCATACAATTTTTAAAAATTACAAATTTTAACATAGTTTGCTATTTTTTTGAAAAAATAAAAAGATGTTTTACTGTGTTTTTGCAAAACAAAAAAAAAAAAAAAAGAAGAAAAACTATATTTTGCAAAAAGACAGAAAAGCTTTATGATACCAACTACATTATGATAGTAAAATGGAGAAGAGATCAAACTGAGTTAAAAAGATGGAGTCTCCAGAGCCTTGGCAGTAATGCAAACTTCTTTATATATCCAAAGAACTTTCCCAAAAGAGCATCAAATATTTATTAAACAGAATGTTTTGGACCCTTCATGAGGTACACCTCATTAATCCCATCTCTGAAAAATACACACATATGCTTTATCATCACAGGATGTCCACAGACATCTTGAATGTTTCAAAAATTCCATTTATTCTAACAGATTCTAAACATTCTTAATCAGCTTTTTTAAAGAATACACACACACACACACACACAGCTAACAAGTAAGACATGCTTATTTGTGACAATACTTTTCATTTTTACTCTCATAACTTGAAAACAAATGAAAAAAAAATATTGTATACCATAATTAAACACATAATATGTCCAACAACTTCTGTATTAACTTGTTTTTGAATAATCAATAACTGAGACAGCCATTTATCCATACTTCTGTTTTAATCTGTATAATTCTGGTTTAGGCATTTATAAGTTTTGGTGGCAAACTCTTTTGAAACAAAGCCTATTATATGTTTTCACATTTCTACATCTGCAACTTGCTATAGATGTTCATCCCAATCTGGTTCTGGATTATTGTAACCTATCTTCTGTTATAAATGGTTGTTGCTCTCTGAACTGAGGCTGGGTCACTGCCCAATCTCAGTTCAGAGAATGTTTACTAATGGCCACCACTTTTCATCATGGACTAACATTATTAGTGTTATCCCTTGGGGTTGAGTGCCACCCCTTACTGTTTGCAATTTTTATATTGTTGCTGTTATTTGGTTTTTAGGAGCATTAGCAACTAAGACCATTTTGCTCCGGGGATATGCGGTGGTCATTCCCTGACCTTTCCGCATACTCCGTATCTGGTGGTCACGGGCTCGAACCCCGATCTAATCAAAAAGCATGTGCTACGCACTGCCGCTCCTGCCCACCTGGCTACGGAGGCGCCACAATTTTTATATGATATTGCTAATGATGTAGATATGTCAAGTGATACTGATGAAGGTATATCAAGTAATATCGAAGTTTTCTGATGACATAAACATTGACAGGATGGTTAGCAACATCAAGGTATGCTACTGTGACAAGACTTAGAGATATTAAGCAGATGCACTGAGAAGCAACATTTGAGGGTTAACTTTGATATATGCAAGTGCTGCATTTCAGTTAAATAGTAATTTCAGATCAATTCCAGGAGAACAAAAAAGACCTAGGCCTGAAGTTCTCTGAGTAATGAAGATAGGCTGTTAGGACAGCTCAATGAGTTCTGTCACTAATGTAGAGAAATTTTGTTAAAGGGGACAAACAGGTGATTATCCTGTTGTATAAGGTAATGGCTAGGTTGCATCTTGAGTACTGCATACAGGTTTGAAAGCCTCATTTTAGGAAGCATGTGGATGCAGAAGCCCAAAGGTTAGATGCACAGCAGAGTTCTTTTACCAAAAAAAGATCTGAGATCTATAAACTGAAGCATCTTGAAACTGTGAGGAGCCCTCACAGGTGTCTAGTGTGAGGGCAGTGTTAATTTGTTAATTGCAGTGTTTAAAACTTTAAATAGATTGAGTAAACTAAATGCTATGGCACCTCTACTCTTTCTCAGCCAACATACATAAGGGGACATAAAATTTAAAGTGAAAAAGGATCGTTGTTGCAGGATAGGTGTGCAAAACTTTTCTTTCAGACAGAGAGAAACTGATTGTCAAAACAAATTTCCATCTGGTGTTGTGTAAGTAGGTAGTCTGAATAAATTTAAGGAAGCATTATTACAAATTATACTGGACAACAACAAAAAAAAATTTTTTGTACCTCCAGAACAAAATTTGCAGATTCCTTTAGAATCTGCAAAATGTCTCTATCAATGCCAAATTGTCTCTATCACACTGCCATTGAAAGATATAGTGAAATTTTAGTAACTTATGAATGACCAATTTCAAATATACAATAAGTTCAATTGTTCATTTTGCTTTCCCTCCTAAGAAACCAGCAGTAATCTCCAATCGTGGTGGTATTCCAGTGACTTTGGTGCCACATTCCTATTGTGGATAAGTCCTGATGAAAGCATTTCTCTTGCTCGTCAAGTAAACTTCTCAAATTCTGAGCAAAAAAAACTTGGGATGGGATGAATAAAATTAATTTTCACAGACATTCAGCAACCAATATCTTTATAACATTGCAGTAAAGTTGACACCAGAGATTCATAATCTTTTTTACTTCTTCCAAGGAATCCATGCACAAGTTCTTTAAGTGACAATGCACAAGTTCTGTATAATCTGCTAGTTCAGTATTCTAGCTTTGTTTCAAATACAACATATTTGAGGAGTTTCTTTATTTGAGGTCCAATGAAAATTCCTTCTTTCAAGTTTTACATCTGTTAAGTTGGGAAACACTTAGCTTAGACAGAATCCACTTCCTCTATCCAGAGCCTTAACAAAGTTCATCACTAATCTAAGCTTTATATGCAAATAGACAGTCATCTGTGACATCATAGAACATATTTTATATTACTTCTGCTACTGCGCAATATAATGTTTTTATGTTGTACAACTGCTCAAGGCGCCTCCGTAGCCAGGTGGGCAGGAGCAGCAGCGCATAGCACACACTTCTTGATTAGACCGGGGTTTGAGCCCGTGACCACCAAATATGGAGGATGCGGAAAGGTCAGAGAATGACAACCACATATCCCCGGAGCAATATGGCCTTAGTTGCTAATGCTCCTAAAACCAAATAATAACAATAAAAAACAACAGTATTTTGTGAAACCACAGTGTATACCAATTACCTCAATATCACCACAGACATTCCAAACAAAGTCATAGTACTTATCATAACTTCATTACAGAAGATAGTATATGTTTCCTTCATGAAAACAGTATGGAGTAAAGGAAATGATGGGAATGTATTTCCACTGTGCAGCAAAACTGCTTTTAAACTTAATTTTGAGGCATCAATGAATATATGCCATTCATTAGGATTTTGTTCAATGCCCAATCCATTCAGATGACTACTAAAATCTTTAAAGAAATATATAGTAATAGTATTTGCCATATAGTGCAAGGAAGCCACAGACTTTTGCTGCACTGGCACAAAAAAATTAACATGGAGATAAGAAAACACAAATTATATGCTTCCCTCCGCCCACAGGTTGCTTCCCTCCTCATCTAGTTGACCTTAGAATTTATTCAAACTAATTCAAAATCAACTTTACCTTCAAGGGAACTGGTTCCAGCAATCAACAACTTTCTGGCTAAAAGAAAACTTCCAACAAAATAATCTAAACCTCAAGACCTGTAATTTGAATTTATGGCCCCTAGTTCTGGAATTCTTCATAACAGTCAGAATTTCACCATCACTCATTTTACTAATCCCTCTCAGAGCCTTGTAAACCTCAATCAGGTCACTGCTGCCTGGTTGCCAAGCTCTGTAGCCCACACAATTGGAGTCTTTCCTCATATGGAAGTCCTTCTCTTGATCTCACCATTCAAGTTGCCTGTCTTTGGAACCTTTCAAGAAGCTCAAAGTCTTTTTTTCAGGGAAGGCTTCATACTTCAACACAGTATTCCAAATGTGGTCTTACAATTGCCTTATACAATGGGACTTATGACCTCCCTTTCTCTACAGGATAGCATTCAATAAATCATTGAAAGTACATCGTGGGCTTTCCTGGCTGCCTGTTTACACTGTTCAAAAAACTTCATATCTGCCCATATACTAACTCCCAGATCCCTTTCTTCCCCCAATATTTTTAGTTCAACTCCACCAAGTGTATAACTTATTTTGGGGTTGTTATTCCCCAAGTGTAAGACCTTGCATTTAGAGGCATTAAATCATAGTGGTTACTTCTCTGACCAATTTTGAAGTCATTTCAAGTCATCCTCAAGGAGTGCTGTTTGGTACTGATTATTAATGACTCTGCCAATCTTTACATCATCTGCAAATTTTGACATCATGCCTTCTATCCCTTTGTCGATGTAATTTATGAAAATGAGAAATAACAGTGGCCCTAGAACCGATCGTTGAGTTATTGTTATTTTGGTTTTTAGGAGCATTAGCAACTAAGGCCATATTGCTCCAGAGATATGCGGTGGTCATTCCCTGACCTTTCCACATCCTCCGTATTTGGTGGGCACGGGCTCGAACCCCGGTCTAATCAAGAAGCTATGCACTGCTGCTCCTGCCCACCTGACTAGGGAGGCACCACTGATCGTTGAGAGACCCCACTTCTGACGGAGTGGGGTCTCTCAACAATTCAATCTGAAGAATATCCATTAATCACAATCGTCTGCCTTCTGCCCTGCAGCAAACCAGCAATCTATTTTGGAATCTTACCAATAATCATAACCCATTCAAGCTTATACAGTAACCTCTTATGAGGGACCAAGTCAAATGCTTTGCAAAAATCCAAATAAACTATGTCAAAATTGTTACCTAAATCCAGCTCATGAATAACTGTGTCAAAATAGCCTACTAAGTTAGTTAAGCATGATTTACCCTTAACAAAGCCATATTGTGTGTCCTCAGATTATCATATCTACTAAATGTCCCTGGTTTGCCCTCTTAATCATTGCTTTAAGATTCTTCTGTCCCTGGTTTGCCCTCTTAATCATTGCTTTAAGAGTCACTGAAGTCAGACTAACCAGTCTGTAGTTACCAACTTCACTCCTAGAGCAGCTTTTATGTATTGGAAATACGCTGGCACTTCTCCAATCCAAAGGAATCTCCCGTGAAACCAAAGATGCCCTCATAATTAACTTCAATGCTTCAATACACTCCCTCGAGCTCCCCCTCAAAACTACAGGGTATATGCCATCAACTCCAGGAGCTTTACTTGCCTCTATGCTCAAAGGTTTTTCTGATAGACAGTCATCTGTGACATCACTCATTTCATATGGCTCTGCTTCACTCACACAGCCTCTTCTCAGCATGAAGGGTCTTCCATCAGTAAAGACAAATGCAAAGTACCTGTTTAATTCATCTGCAACATCAGCTGGGTTCTCTAAGACTTTCCAACACCCAGTGCACAAGGATCCAAAATCTGATTCGCTTTTTTCTTCCTTGTATTCACATACATGAAAAGTTCCTTGTCCTCATTCTTTGCTCTCTTAGCCAATGCTTTCTCATACACAGCCTTGGCCTCCCTGACCTTATTTGAGGTACTATTACAGATAAACTTGTACCTGTTGTAAGCCTCCATACTTTTCAATGCTCTGTAACTGTCCCATGCTATTTTCCACTCTATTTGACCAGCCAGCTCCCCAGTCATCCATTTCAGAATCCTCCTCCTCCTTCTGCAATATTTTCTTAAAAGTATGTATGCATTCATGGCTTCTGTGATTTTTTCTTGAATAGTATTCCATAATTCAAATGTATTCATCATTCTTGGCAGTCAGCCAGTTCGCAGATACCATATAGTACCTTAAACTATCAAAGTCTCCTCTTCTAATGTTAAAATCATGCCTTTAAGTTTAACTACTCCAACATCTTTCTTCATCTTCCAACTGATAATTGCATGATCACTTCCTGACAATGGTTCCTATAATTTAAGCCCTGTGATGTCATCTGATTTATTAGTAATGATGAAGTCAATAATTTTCCCATTAATGAAAGAAAGAGGTGGAAGACAGACAAGGATGAACATGTTAATCCTCCCCATTATTACTGCTATCTGTGAGCACATTCAAACATTATTACTGCAAGTAATATAACAGGTCAGTGTCATATTAGCATTAGTAGAGGCACATAATGCAATAAAGCAAGCTTATACAGCATCAGCCAAAAAAAAAAAAAAAAAAAAAAACTTTCACGTTTCACCCATCCATTCACTCCAAAAGTTTGTCCAGTTCTTCAATGAATTTATTTAAGCTATCGAATTCCACAAAGACAGATGGAAGTTTGTTCCAGCAATCAACTACCTACTGTGTAAAGACAAAATCTACTTATATACTTCCATAAATTGTAGTAAGATAAACACATTATGGGTTAACACAAAAACCTGTATTCATAGATATTTTGACATGATTTGAAATTTTAAGGATTATTTTTGAAATCTGCATGTGAAAACTGACTGCAAACAGTAAATGCAAAGGTGGTAAAAAGCATGTTGTCCAGTGTTACTGGAGGAGATAGCCAAATGAAATAGGTAGTTTTTTTGGCTGTTGCTGTATAATTTTGCTTTCTTGCATCATTACTGATACTAACAATAAATTTTGTTTAAGTATTTCATCGCTGATATTTGGTAACATTATTTATAGTTTCTAATGGAATCTTTCTGGAATGCATAAAATGACAACAATAAATCTATGATGACCTCTTAAATTTCAGCAATAAAACAATAAAAAATGGCTGCACAAAGTCCTAATGAAATAGAGGTCTCTTGAATGAAAATAATTAAGTAAAATCAGATTCCAAGAGTTTATAAAACATACAATTCTCACATCTCACCTTTAGAGAGATCAGATGGTAAAGTCAGTTTGGTCAGTATATTACCAACTCTCTGGATATCACATTCTGCAGGTCGAGACAAAATGGCAACAGTAGTAGATGTTGAATCATCACTGCTGAATATGGCAATGTCTACTACCTCTCCTTCTACCTCTGATTAATAATAATAAAAAAAAATTCAAATTACCAACAAGATGGGTCCCAAGAAGTTAATTTTCTACATTTATCTTGTCATCTTAAAAATGATTACAAAGAACAAAAAGTACATTTATAATATTCTGAAAGGTTAAACAAAATATCTATATAAAAACAACACAAGCATCTTAATCTAAAAAAAAAGTCTAATAATAATATTTTTCTGATGACATATAGACATAATTTTAGCTTGTCTTTCTTATAAAATTAAGACAAACAATAATAATGATTATTACAAAAGCTCAGTTATCCAAAATTCAAATTTCAAGTCAAAATATAAATTATTTTGAATTGAAAAGCATGAGTTAGCAAAAAAATTTATATATTACTTATTGAGAAAAAAAATGCGAAAATATTTGGCATAACTTTTCATATGCCTTTAATCTGCTTAATATTTTATAAAAATATAATATTTTTATAAAATATTAAGTTTTTATTTTATTAATTATATTAATTATAGGTACCCAGTGTAATATATCATATTCAAATCTCAGAATAAGGAGTAGTTCCCACCCTGCAGTGGTAGACCCTACTCCTTATTGTTGTTTGTTTTTCAACCTGCACAATGTGAAAATCAACCAGTAAATACACACATCATAATAGACAAAGTGTAATATGACATTTAATGTTAAAAACAGGGACAGACCAAACAACATTCCCTGATGGACCCCACTTCTAACCCTAGACCATTCTAAAGAGCAACCACTAATCACGACCCTCTGTCTCTTCTCATGTAGCTGTCCTGCAATCCACCTAAGGATCTTCACCATGATCTCAATCAAGTTTACATAGCAATTCCTTGTGCAAGACATAGTCAAATGCTTTGCTAAAGTCCAAATAATGTCAAAGTTATTTCTGCATCCAAGTAATGAGTAACTTTATCATTACAGTTTTTCAGGTTGGTTAAACAGAATTTTTAATTTAGAGAACTAAGCTGTGTTCCCTTGAGAAAATCTTTTCAATCCATATGGCCTTGTATTACATTCTTAATCATTACCCTCATGATTTTCCTTACTACTAAATTCAAACTAACAGGTATGTAGTTACTTACTGCTTTCTTGGAACCATGTTTATGAACCAGTGACACACTTGTGCTTCCCCTGAGTCTCATGAAGCCTACATGATTAACACTAATGATGTGACCCATCCTCTCAATGTTTCTTTTAAAATAACTTGGTATATGCAATCTATCTTATTAGCATTAGCATTAGCATTAGTAGAGGCATTTGATGCAAGAAAGCAAGCTTATGCAGCATCAGCCAAAAAAAAAAAAAAAAAAAAAAAACCACTTCCACTTCACCCCTCTGTTCGTTCAAAATACCTGTCCAGCTGAGCCTTAAACTTATTTAGGCTATCAACTTCCACGACAAGGGATGGAAGTCTGTTCCACCAACCAACCACTCGCTGGCTAAAGGCAAATTTCCGCACGTCTATCCTACATCTGTCTTTCCTCAATTTGAATTTATGCCCTCTTAGGTGATTATTCTGAGTGAGAGGAAGAATCCCATCAGCATTGAGCATGCTCAAACCATTCAATGCTTTATACACCTCTATCAGATCGCCTCGCTGGTGCCTAGTCTCCAGACACTGTAATTTGCAAAACTTAAGCCTTTCTTCGTAAGAGCACCCCTTTGTTCCATTCACTAATCTTGTTGCCCTTCTCTGTACTCGTTCCAGCAGCTCTACATCCTTCTTGAAATGAGGCCTCCAGGCCCGTATACAGTACTCTAGGTGTGGCCTGACCATTGCCTTATACAAGGGAATAATCACCTCCTAATCCCTGCTAGAAAAATTCCTATATATCATTGACAATACACCATGAGCTACTCTTGCAGCCCGTCTACACTGCTCAGAGAACTTCATATCTGCCTGCACAACCACCCTCAAGTCCCTTTCATTCTCTACCGCTGTCAGTGTAGTAGCACAGAGTTGATACGTTGCTCTGGGGTTGCTGTTTCCCATGTGTAGTACTTTACATTTGTCAATGTTAAACTTCATTTGCCACCTCTCAGCCCATCTGCTCAACCTTTCCAGATCCTGTTGCAGCAGCATAGTGTCAGTAGTGTCCTTGACAACCCTGCCAACCTTTGTATCGTCTGCAAACTTCGACATTAAGCTTGATATACCATCATCAATATCATTTATGAATACAGAAAACAATAATGGACCCAACACTGAGCCCTGAGAGACTCCACTAATAACATTAGTCCACGACGAGCAGTGTCCATTGATTACCACTCTCTGTCTTCTCCCCCTCAGCCACCCCTTTATCCATTGCAGCAATTTGCCTCCAATGTCACACTGCTCCAATTTGTGCAGCAGTCTTCCATGTGCAACAGTATCAAAAGCCTTTCTAAGATCCAAGTATATAATATCAAAGTTATTCACTGCATCCAGTTCCTTTGTGACTGCATCATAGTATCCAATCAAATTGGTCAGGCAAGACTTCCGCTTAACAAAACCATGCTGTGTCCGAGCTATAACTGAAGTCTTGTCTAAATGATCCTGCAGTGCTTCTTTAACTAGTGCCTCCATTAATTTTCCTGGAACAGAAGTTAAACTCACAGGTCTATAATTACTTGTGTCAGCCTTTGATCCTCCTTTGTGAATTGGGGTCACATTTGCACATCTCCAGTCTGTGGGTACCTCCCCTGAGTCCAAGGAAGCTCTCAATAATTATGGCTAAGGGTTTGCTTACTTCCTCTGCTGCCTCCTTTAATATAACTGGATAGATCCCATCCACCCCGGGTGCCTTTCTTGTGTTTATCTTCAACAATTTCTCCTCCACTTTACTCTCAGTTATTACAAGATTCTCTAGCTTACTGCTAGAGTTGAATACACCTCTGGCTTTCCCCTCGCTAAATAACTCCTCATGTGTGAATGTCGATGCAAAATATTCATTTAGTTTGTTAGCTACCTGAGCAGGATCATCAACAGTTGACCCATCGATATCAAGTGGACCAATCTGATTCATCCCCTTCCTTCTAGAGTTTACATAAGTAAAGAACTCTTTGCTGTTTTTCTTTGCATCCCTTGCCAAAGATTTCTCGTAATCTGCCTTCGCCTGCCTAACCTCCTTTGTAACTTGGTTACAGATCAAATTGTATCTCTCATAGGCTTCTGTGTCATGTGTTAATTTGTAAGTATCCCATGCATTTTTCTTCTCTGCCATATGCCTCATTAGTTCATCTGACAACCATTTAGGCCTAAACCTTGAACAATATTTCTTAGTTGGTATGTAAAGCCTAGTAGCTTCCAAGATACGTTCTTTGAATGCTTCCCATTTTGCATTTGCTGTTGGTAACATCATCAGTTGGTCCCACTGTATAGAATTTAAATACTGTCTCAGTCCATCGTAGTCGCCTTTACGAAAGCAATAACCCTTCCCTTTATCCCTAATGGTAGTTACCTCTTTGAGTAAATCCCACTTCAGCACACTGTGATCACTGCCACCTAGTGGTTCATTTATCTGCAGATTCTTAATGCATGAAGAATCACTGCTGATAATCAAATCAAGAGTATTCCTCCCTCTAGTTGCCTCCCGAACATGCTGATGTAGAAAACAATCATCCAATAAATCCACAAAAGCCTTGCTAGTGTGTGAGTGACCAGCCCCCAAATTCCAGTCAATATCTGGGAAATTAAAATCTCCCATTATAAGACTCTCTGATTTACTGGCCCACTCTATTTCCCTGTACAGTTTCTTATTATACTCATCAGAGTCATTAGGCCTATAGCACACTCCTACTCTCAATTTTGATCTCCCAATGCTTATGTCACACCAAACTGACTCGACACTGCACTGTCCAGCGATGTCCACTGGCTTCACTTTCTTGGATTTTATGTATTTCTTAACTAATAGCATAACCCCTCCTCCCTTCTTATCCAGTCTATCCTTTCTGTAGACGTTGTACTCCCCAAATTCCAGTTCTGCATTCCTTATATCTGTGTGACACCAAGTCTCTGATATCCCAACAATATCTGCCTTCGATGTTTTGAGCAATACCTCAAATTCATCAAATTTATTTACTAAACTCCTAGCATTGGTGTACACGCAAGTATACATGCACCTGTTCCTATTCTTAGCTACCCTAACACAACCCATATGTTTACTTGTACTGCAATGACTCCCAGTAGTCTCTGAAATATCCTGAATCTTGTTTTTCAGGCTTCTGCTCATTCCAATAGAAGCAGTGCAAGAATCTCTTTCACCTCTGCCAGTGGCTACTCTTAATCTATTCGTCTTTGTATCCCCCCAAGCTAGCAGTTTTCCGACCCACCTAACACTGCCTCAATAGCATCAGCAAATATTCTTGCACCCTTTCTATTTAAGTGTATCCAATCCCTGTAGAAGCAATCTCTCCTGTTAACAAGTACAGTCCAGGCTGAAAAAAATTCTACCCCTCGAGCCTTGCACAAACTTTCCAGGGCCGAATTGATCGACAAGGCTCTCATCATATACTCCCTCCTATCGTGTCTGGGCAGAATTTCCGACACTTTCAAATTCAACCCTATTTCACGGCTTTTTTTCAACAGTGACCTATACTTGTTAAGCAATTCTGCCGGTCTCCTACTCTTGATATCGTTAGTGCCAACGTGTAAAACTATATCACCTTTTGTGCCCTTAAAAGATGATATCTGCTCTACAACGTCATCAACCTTTGCCCCTGGCAGACATACCCTGGTCCTGTTCCATCTATCCTTTTTACAAAGCATGTTCCCCGTTTCCCTGACAATAGAGTCACCAACAACTACTAGTTCCTTTGGGACCAGCGCATTCTGCCTTGGGGGTTGCCGCTGTGTTTCACGATGACCAAGTGCAAGCTCTGGCGTTGATGTGGGCAGCTGAGAGCTTGATGGGCCCCTCAATTTAGTTCCTTCGAGGGCATCCACCCTGTCCTTCAAGCTCTCATATAGGCCCATAAGAACGCTGAGTTGTTGCCTGATTTCGATACACTCCTTGCATCGCGCACACACAAAGACATCCCCCATGGCAATATCATGTCCCGTACCTGAATGCTCCACAAACATCATGCAAGCTGTGCATTTTAGAAGGCCGTGATTCAGAAGGCAACTGCCCCCCCTCAGTTCTCCTCTGAGCCACAGCACTTCCATTAGCTTGAGCCTTTTGTTTTGCTGCTCTGGTCTGAGTCATGATTACTTTTAATTTAAATAAAATTTCAATTTCAGTTTATAACCCTAACTTATCTCCCAACACAGTTATAACGGCATATATATTTTTTAGTGTCAAGTATTAATTATCTCCGAGTTCCCTTTATATAACTTCCGTATCAGTTATGTATTAATTAATTATGTTACGTTTGTAATCTAAGTCGGTATATGTATTTAGTTAAAAGTGCAATTTAAATGCCATCGAAGTTCAACAAGTTTAATAGATTTTACCGATCACTGAAAATATTATAACCTATACTATACTAACGCTATCTAGGTTCGATATATAACGATCGTATGACAAAGACAAAGGCGGGAAATTTCGAACGGTAATCTACGGACACTTAAGTATTAATTAACTTTCAAATCTCGCTGTCTCAATTCAGAATAAACCAACGATACTTACTAGGTCTATAAGCTACTTACAAAAACTAATTTGATGTAAAAAATATTCAATAAGCGGCTAAATATGGCTAAAAAAAACTTCTCGTTCAGTGGAGTTGTAACTTGTAACACGTGGATTTGATACCCTTACCGATACTTTATGCAATTACAAGGCCGAGTAAAGAATAAATACACCAAATTAATCAGAAATATCACAAAATAATGCTATACCACTAAATTTAAATCAAAAGTTTTAGAAAAACAATAATTTCAAATCAATAAATAAGAAAAATCCACTAATCAATAAATAAGAACATGACTGGCCCCTTATTATCCTTACTTGACTTCAGGTGCAATATTTTTTCTAGCAATCACATTATAATTTTATAATAATAAAATTCTTGGAACACTGACAAGTCAGAATAAATTTAAAAAGTGTTAATAGTAAAAGCAAAAATAAAAAAATATCTAGTCTTCAAGCCTCTCACAAGATGCACCAATATAACAAACCCCACTATACTGTCTGGGCTGGAGGAATTTTTATTTATTATTTTTTTTTTCAATTGGGGCTGTAGTTAGCCGATCTCAGGTGGAGGGAGTAGAATTTCTCCATGAGACATTCTGGTCTTGTCTACTGGGTTTATCTACACTTCAACAGACATAATACATATAGTACAATATGGTCTAAGTCACTGAAGTTAATACAACAGGCAACGTATGGGGCAGACAACTTTGCTCTGGAGTCTATTTTATTTTTATTTTTACTATTGCAACTAGTTTTATTTATTCTGGCTGGTCAGTGTACCAACACTTTTCCTATTATACTATGATTTCTGATTCCAAAGGCCTTTTTTTTTCCAAAGAATAATTTTGACACACTCAATTTAGACTTTTCATACCTTCCCATGTGAAGGCTTTTTGTATAAACTGGAAAAATGTACCATTGATGGTAGTATGCTCCTACAGAGTTTTCAGTACCACAGGGTTCAGTACTGGATCTCTTCTTATTTTCGATATTTGTTAATAATACTGATGAAGGCAAAACAGGCTTCATGTCAAGGTAGTAGTAGTAGTAGCAGTGGCATTTGATGCAAGAAAGCAAGTGAATGAGCTTATGCAGCATCAGCCAAAAAAAAAAAAAAAAATCACACCATTCCCTCCAAATGCCTGTCCAGTTCCTCCTTAAATTTATTCAACCTATCAACTTCCACAACGACAGACGGAAGTTTGTTCCAGCAATTAACCACCCGCTGGCTAAAGGCAAATTTCCGCACATTTAATCTACATCTGTCTTTTCTTAATTTGAATTTATGCCCCCTTACGTTCGTAATCTGAACAAGTGGAAGGATCCCATCAGAATTCAGCGTGCTCAACCCATTCAAGGCCTTATATACCTCAATCAGATCACCGCACAGGTGCCTAGTCTCCAGCCACTGCAATTTGCAGAACTTAAGCCTCTCTTGGTAAGAGGATCCCTTCATTCCCCTCACCAATCTTGTTGCCCCCTCTCAGTACACGCTCAAGTAAATCTACATCCTTCCTAAAATGAGGCCTCCAGACCTGTACGCAGTACTCAAGGCGTGGCCTGACCATTGCCTTATACAGAGGGATAATCACCTCCTTTTCCCTGCTAGCAAAATTCCTGTATATCATTGACAAGACACCATGACCTGCTTTGGCAGCCTGTCTGCATTGCTCAGAAAACTTCATATCTGACTGCACAATTACTCCCAGGTCTTTTTCATTTTCTACCACCTTAAGTGTAGTACCACACAGTTGGTACGTTTCTCTGGGGTTACTTCTACCCATATGCGGTACTTTGCATTTGTCAAGGTTAAACTTCAGTTGCCACTTCTTAGCCCATCTGCCCAAATGATCTAGATCCTGTTGCAGTAGCACACTGCCATTACTGTCATTAACAACCCTGCCAACCTTTGTATCATCTGCAAACTTCGACATTAAGCCTGATATACCTTCATCAATATCATTGATAAATATACAAAACAACAGTGGACCTAACACCGAACCCTGTGGGACTCCACTAATAACATTAGTCCAAGAAGAGCAGCACCCATTGACTACCACCCTCTGTCTTCTCCCACTTAACCATCCTTTTATCCATTGTAGCAACTTACCCTTAATACCATTCTGCACCAATTTGTACAATAGTCTTCCATGCGCAACAGTGTCAAAAGCTTTCCTGAAATCCAAATATATGATATCAAAATTATTTTTTGCATCCAGTTCCTTTGTAACCACATTATAATATCCTATCAAATTTGTCAGACAAGACTTTCCCTTAACAAACCCATGCTTTAACCAGTGACTCCATTATTTTACCTGGAACAGAAGTTAAACTAACTGGTCTGTAATTACTTGTGTCACCCTTCGATCCCCCTTTGTGAATTGGGGATACATTTGCACATTTCCAGTCCATGGGAACCTCCCCTGAGTCCAAGGACGCTCTCATAATTATGGCTAAGGGTTTGCTTAGTTGCTTTGCCACCTCCTTTAATATAACTGGATAGATCCCATCCACCCCAGGTGGATGGGATCTATCCAGTTCTTATGTTTAACTTCAACAATTTCTCCTCCACTTTGCTGATGATACAAAGGTTGGGAGAGTGGTAAAGAATAGTGACAAAGACACCCTATATTAGATATGCCATGAACAAGATGGATAAATTATTTATTTCATCTGAAAAATGTAGATAAATTACAACAGAAAATGTAAGATTATGTATTTAGATAACATTTTCTGTAAAAGAAAAACATAGCCTCTGTAACATACTTTTTATATATGACCTGGATTTGGCACATTATAGCCTCAGCTGCTCATGCGCCAATAAAATCCAAATCAAATCAAATCAAATCAAATCTGTAACATACTCAAAGTAAGTATGTAACATATTCACAATGAAGTCTGATGAGTTTTGATGTTATTATCAGTTTGTAGTGAAGTACATACAGAGCAGGGTATTCAAACTGTGCAAGCAATGAAACATCTTCACCCTGTACCATGTGGTAGTAGAGTTATATAAATCATTTCTGAGCTTATTTTTTAGGAACACAGTGCTTTAAAGTTTGGCTCAACAGAAAAGAGTTATAGTATTAAATCTGTCTCTGCATCAAGCTTGCTAAGGTATTCGACTCTACCAAACCATAAGCTGAAAATGTTTTCTGGCACAGTATGTCACTAAAAACAGGATAACAAATTTGGCTGCTTTTCACAGAGCAATGAACATTCTTCCTTTAAACACAACCAAGAACTCGTTAGAAAATTGGTCTTGAGCAGAGTTTTTGATCCATAATTGGCTAAAATATCTGTCAAGCCTTCTTTTTAAATATTTTAGTAAATAATAAAGAAACTAAAATAATGGTAACTAGAACCAGGAAAGTACCATTATCAAATTTAACCACAAACTCCTGGAGGTATTCAAACTACCAGATGGGAAATATTGCTATACACCTTAGCTGCCAAGTATCCTATCCAGGCAAGATGCCTGCACAGTGACTTAACTGATGCATCTTGGAGAGGATTGAATAAATTAAATAATTTAGTTATCTTATCAGCTGATCTCTCTCTTTTTCAGCCTTGCATTGATCTGCCTTGATTAATATTAATATTAGTTCCTTAAACGGTGCTCTCCACGTAATCTGGTTCAAGATTACAGACTACAGAGTTGAAGAATTTTGAGTTATTGGGAACACACAAGTTTTTGAAAAATTTTGGAGTTTTACTGACCAAATTAGCATATTAAATCATATTCTATAAATAGCTTTTTATAGTCTTAGTCACATCGTTAATTTATTTTCAAATTTAACTCTAGGGATTTTGTAAGTTACAACCTAATATATCCAGAACCTTTGCATAAGTGATTTGGCACAAATATCATATCTCATAACTTGCATTGTAGTGCATGACAGGAGAATATTAATGTTTTAATTGTGGTAAATAGGTATCTTGAGAGTTAGAATCATATACGTTGACATTAATAGATAATTTTATTATCTATTATAATGAATTTATAACTTTACAATTTATAACTTTGCTGATGATACAAAGGTTGGGAGAGTGGTAAGGAACAGTGACAAAGACACCCTATATTACCACTCCCTGTCGTCTCCCATTCAACCATTCCTTTATCCATTGCATTAGCATTACTAGAGGCATTTGATGCAAGAAAGCAGCTTATGCAGCATCAGCCAAAAAAAAAAAAAAAAAAACCTTCCATTTCACCCCTCCATTTGTTCCAAATGCCTGCTTAGCTCAGCCTTAAATTTATTTAGGCTATCAACTTCAACCACAAAAGATGGAAGTCTGTTCCAACAATCAACTACCTGCTGCCTAAGGCAAATTTCCAAACATCTATTCTACAACTGTCTTTCCTCAATTTGAATCTGTGCCTTCTCAGGTTCTTAATCTGAGCAAGAGGAAGAATCCCATCAGCATTCAACTTGCACAACCCATTCAAGGCCTTATACACCTCAATCAGATCACCTTGCAGGTGCATACTTTAAACGCACTGCAATTTGCAGAACTTAAGCCTTTCTTCGTAAGCACACCCCTTTGTTCCCCTCAACAATCTTGTTGCCCTTCTTTGTACTTGTTATAGCAATTCTACATTCTTCCTAAAGTGAGGCCTCCAGGCCTGTACACAGTACTCTAGGTGTGGCCTGACCAGTGCCTTGTATAATGGGATAATCACATTCCTGTCCCAGCTAGCAAGATTCCTATACATATCATTGACAAGACTCCATGTTTGTTTGTTTGTTTGTTATTTGGTTTTTAGGACCATTAGCAACTAAGGCCATATTGCTCCGGGATATGTGGTGGTCATTCCCTGACCTTTCCGCATCCTCCGTATTTGGTGTTATAACGGGCTCGAACCCCGGTCTAATCAAGAAGCGTGTGCTACGCACTGCTGCTCCTGCCCACCTGGCTACAGAGGCGCCTAAGACTCCATGACCTGCCCTGGCAGCCCATCTGCACTGCTCAGCAAACTTCATATTTGACTGCACAATTATCCCCAGGTCTTTTTCACTTTCACTTCACTGAGTGTAGTACCACACAGCTGGTAGGTTTCTCTTTAGTTATTGCTACCAATATGCAGTACTTTGCAATTGTTAATGTTTAACTTCAATTGCCACTTCTCAACCTATTTGCCCAACTTATCTAGATCCAGTTGGAGTAGCATACTGTCTTTACTGTCATTACCTTGGCAACTTTTGTATCATCTGCAAACTTGGACATTAAACCTGATATACCTTCATCAATTTCATTGAAAAATATACAAAACAACAATGGGCCTGACACCAAACCCTGAGGAAATCCACTAATAACATTTGTCCACTAAGAGCAGTGTCCATTGATTACCACTCTCTGTCATTTCTCACTCAACCATCCCTTTTTCCGTTGTAGCAACTTACCCTTAATATCATACCTCTCCAATTTGTACAGCAGTCTTCCATGTGCAACAGTATCAAAAGCTTTCCTGAAATCCAAGTATATGATATGAAAATTATTTTTGGCATTCAGTTCCTTTGTGACCACATCATAGTATCCAATCCAATTGGTCAGACAAGACTTCCCCTTAACAAACTCATGCTGTGTCTGAACTATTACTGTAGTCTTGTCTAGGTGATACTGCATCACTTCTTTAAACAGTGACTCCATTATTTTCCACAGAACAAAAGCTAAACTAACAGGTCTATAATTCTTTGCATCACCCTTTGAACCCCCTTTGTGAATTGGGGATGCATTTGCACAGTCCATAGGGACCTCCCCCGAGTCCAAGGAAGCTCTCATAATTATGGCTAAGGGTTTGCATACTTCCTTTTCTGCCTCCTTTAATATAACTGGATAGACACCATCCACCTCAGGTGCCTTTCTTATATTTAACTTAAACAATTTCTCCTCCACTTTGCTCTTAGTTATTACAAAATCACTTAGCTCCCTGTTAGAGTCTGACAAGATTCTGGCATTCCCCTCCTTGAATAACTCCTCATGTGTGTGAATGTAGATTCAAAATACCCACTCAGTTTATCTGCTTTCTGTGCACAACCATGAATAGTCAAACCATCTATGTTAAGAGGATTAATCTGATTCATCCTTTTCCTTCTAGAGGTTACGTAAGTAAAGAACTCTTTGCTGTTTTTCTTTGCATCCTTTGCCAAGGATTTCTCGTAAACTGCCTTTGGCTGCCTAACGACCTTTGTGACTTGATTAAAGACTAGTTTATACCTGCCATAGGCTTCTGTGTCACCTGATACTTTATATGCATCCCATACATTTTTCTTCTCTGCCACGAGCCTCTTTAGTTCATCTGACATCAAACCTTGAACAGCATTTCTTAGTTGGAATGAAAAGCCTAGTAGCCTCCAAAATTAAGCCCCTGAAGGCTTTCCATTTAGAATTCAACTTTGATAACATCATCAGTTGATCCCAGTGTACAGAATTTAAAAAATGTCTGAGACCCCTGTGGTTACCTTTTAGATTTTAGTTAGATTTAAATCACCTTTACAAAAGCAATAGCCCTTCCCCATTAGCTTTGATGGTAGTTACATCTTTAAGTACATTGTGATCACTGTCACTCAGTGGTTCCTTTATGTGCAAATTCTTAATGCCTGAATAATCACTGCTGAAAATCAGATCAAGAGTATTACTCTCTCTGGTCGCCTCTTGAACATGTTGCTGTAGAAAACAGTCATCCAATAAATCCACAAAAGTCTTGCTAGTGTGCGAGTGATCAAACCACAAGTTCCAGTCGATATCTGGAATTTTAAAACCCTCCATTATAAGACATTTTGATTTACTGGCCCACTATTTCTCTGCATAATTGCTCATTATACTCATCAGATTCATTAGGCCTATAACACACACCTACTCTCATTTTTCGTTTTCCAATGCTTATGTCACACCAAACAGACTCAATATTGTTCTCCAACGTCAATTGGATGTTGGTGCACTTCCTTAGATTTTATGTTTCTTAACTAACAGCATAACCCCGCCTCTCTTCCTGTCCTGTCTATCCTTTCTGTTCACATTGTACTCACCAAATTCCAATTCTGCACTGCTTATGTATGTATGACACCGCATCTCTGATATCCCAACAATATCTGCCTTGGTGTCTTGACTAACACTTCAAGGTCATCAAATTTATTAACTATACTCCTAGCATTGGTGTACACACAAGTATACATGCACCTGTTTCTACTCTCTGTCACCCTAACACAGCCCATATATTTATTTGTTCCACTATGACTCCCATCAGTCCTGGAAATCTCCATTGTCTTGCTTTCCAGGCTGCTGCTCATTCTAACAGAAGAAGTGCAAGAATCACTTTTGCCTCTGCTTGCAGCCACTGTTAACCTTTTAGTCTGTGTATCCCCCCCCCCAAGCTAGCAGTTTTCCGATCCACCTAATATAATACACGTAACATAAATTTGATTTCATAATGTATATATTTAATAACATAAACTCGATAGCATAATACATATTATTGATGCATAACCAGTGCATAGTGTTATTATTGAATTTAAGTATATTAGTTCAGTGTGGTGTTCTCAATTAAATTGAATTTGAATGGAAATCATATCTGAAAGAAAGCAATACTCTTAATCTGATTATCACCTGTGATCCTTCATGCATTAATCATCTGTATATAAAATACCAAATAGATGGCAGTGATCATAGTACACTGATGTGGTTCTTACTTAAAGATGTAACTATGAGCAAATAGACTCTTTTGCTTTTATAAAGGTGACTACAGTAGTGTCAGACAGTTTTCAGTTTCCATGTCACCAACTGATGAATTCCCAACAGCAAATTCAAATGGAAACATTTAGGGATGCAATTATAGAAGCTACTAGGCTTCTTTTAATAATTAAGAGATACTGATCAAAGCATAGACCTAAATGGATGTCAGATGCACTGATAAGAACTGTGGTGGAGAAGAATGCATGGAATGCATAAAAATTATCAGGTGTACAGAAGCAGTGATATAATAAATAGATATAAAGTAGTCTGCAATCAAGTCACAAAGGCAGTTAAGCAAGCTAAGACAGATTGGAAGAGGCCTCTAGCAAAGAATGCAAAGGAAAACAGCAAAGACTTCTTTAATTATGTAAACACTAGGGAAAGGGATGAATCACAATGGTCCACTAAACATTGAATGGTTTAACTGTTGAAAAACCTATTCAAATTGAAATACTATACATGAATAAGTATTTTGCATCAATGTTCACACAAGGAATTTTTTTAGCAATGGTGATGCCAGAAGTTTATCAAAATCTAACAGAGAGCTGAATAATTTTGTGATAACTGAGAGGAATGTAGAAGATAAAGTAAAAAAGGTACGTGGGGCAGATGGGAACTACCAAATTATATTAAGGGAGGCAGCAAAAGAAAACAGCAAATCTTTAGTCAAAATTTAAAGAAAACCATAGGATTCAGGTAAGATCCCTATGGTCTGGAGATGTGTGAATGTATCTAAGATTTTCAAAGTGGGATCAAAGTGCAACATGCCTATTACAGAACTCTTAACGCAACTTCTGTTACAGGGAAAATAATGCAGTCACTGGTTAGAGAAGTATTGCAGCACCATCCAGAGAGGAATGCATTTATACTGCAGTCACAGCATGAATTTGTTAAGGGACAATCTTGTCTGACCAATATGATAGGCTACTACATTCATGTATTAAGAATTTGCAAATAAAGAAACCACTAGGTGGCAGTGCTCACAGTGTACTGATGTCGGATTTACTTAAAGATATAATTACCATCAGGGGTAAAGGAAAGGGTTTTTGCTTCCGTAAAGGTGAGTTTACAGTGGTCTCAGACAGTTTTTAAATTCTGTACAGTAGGATCAACTGATGATGTTACCAAAAGCAAATTCTAAGTGGGAAGCATTCAATTAATTAATTGTGGAAGCTACAAAAAGTTTCATACCTATTAAGAAATATTGTTCAAGGTTTAAGCCTAAATGGTTATCATATGAACTAATGAGACTCGTGACAGAGAAGAAAAATGCATGGGATGCATACAAATTATTAGGCGACACAGAAGCCTATGGCAGATATAAGCTAGTCTGTAATCAAGTCACAAAGGAGGTTAGGCAGGCGAAGGCAGATTATGAGAACTCTTTGGCAAAGGATGCTGAGAAAAACAGCAAGGATTTCTTTACTTATATAAACTCTAAAAGGAAGGGGATGAATCTGATTGGTCCACTTGATATCGATGGTTCGACTGTTGATGATCCTGCTCAGATAGCAAACAAACTGAATGAGTATTTTGCATCTGCATTCACACATGAGGAATTATTAAGGTTTGAAAATGCCAGAAGGTTATCAAATTGTAGAAGGGTGCTTAATGATTTTGTAATAATTGTGAGCAAAGTGGAGGAGAAATTGTTGAAGTTAAACATAAGAAAGGCACCTGGGGTGGATAGGATCTATCCAGTTATATTAAAGGTGGTGGCAAAGGAAGTAAGCAAACCCTTAGTCATAATTATGAGAGCATCCTTGCACTCAGGGGAGGTCCCCACAGACCGGAGATGTGTAAATGTATTCCCAATTCACAAGGGGGGGGGATCGAAGGGTGACACGAGTAATTACATACAAGTTAGTTTAACTTCTGTTCCGGTAAAATAATGGAGTCACTGGTTAAAGATGCATTGCAGGATCATCTAGACAAGACTGCAGCAATAATTCAGACACAGCATTGGTTTGTTAAGGGAAAGTCTTGTCTGACAAATTTGATTGGTTATTATGATGTGGTTACAAAGGAACTAGATGCAAAAATAATTTTGATATCATATATTTGGATTTCAGGAAAGCTTTTGACACTGTTGTGCATAGAAGACTACTGTACCAATTGGAGCAGAATAGCATTGAGGGTAAATTGCTACAATGGATAAAAGGATGGTTGAGTGGGAGAAGACAGAGGGTGGTAATTAATGGGTGCTGCTCTTCGTGGACTAATGTTATTAGTGGAGTCCCACAGGGTTCGGTGTTGGGTCCACTGTTGTTTTGTATATTTATCAATGATATTGATGAAGGTATATCCGGCTTAGTGTCAAAGTTTGCAGATGATATAAAGGTTGGCAGGGTTGTTAATAACATTAATGGCAGTGCTACTGCAATAAGATCTAGAAAATTTGGGCAGATGGGCTGAGATGTGGTAAAGCTGAGATGTAAAGTTTAACATTGACAAATGCAAAGTACTGCATATGGGTAGGAGTAACCCCAGAAGAGCATTCAAACTATATGGTACTACACTTAATGTGGTAGAAAATGATGTTTGTTATGTTTGTTCGTTATTTGGTTTTAAGGAGCATTAGCAACTAAGGCCATATTGCTCCGGGATTTGCGGTGGTCATTCCCTGACCTTTCCGCATCCTCCGTATTTGGTTTGTTATGTTGTTATTTGGTTTTTAGGAGCATCAGCAACTAAGGCCATATTGCTCCGGGGATATGGCGGTGGTCATTCCATGACCTTTCCGCATCCGCCGTATTTGGTGGTGACGGGCTCGAACCCCGGTGTAATCAAGAAGCGTGTGTTACGCACTGCTGCTCCTTCCCACCTGGCTACGGAGGCGCCTGTAGAAAATGAAAAAGACCTGGGAGTAATTGTGCAGTCATTTAATTGTGGTAAAGTTTTCTGAGCAATGCAGATAGGAAGTTTTCTGAGCAATGCAGATAGGCTGCCAGGGCAGGTCATGGGGTTTTGTCAATGATATATAGGAATTTTGCTAGCAGGGAAAAGGAGGTGATTGTCCCTCTGTATAAGGCAATGGTCAGGCCACGCCTTGAGTACTGCGTACAGGTCTGGAGGCCTCATTTTAGGAGGGAAGTAAATTTGCTTGAACGCATACAGAGAAGAGCAACAAGATTGGTCAGGGGAATGAAGGGATCCTCTTACCAAGAGAGACTTAAGTACTGCAAATTGCAATGGCTGGAGACTAGGCACCTGCGCGGTGATCTGATTGAGGTGTATAAGGCCTTGAATGGGTTGGGCACGCTTAATTCTGATGGGATCCTTCCATTTGTACAGATTACGAACCTAAGGGGTCATAAATTCAAATTAAGAAAAGACAGATGTAGAATAGATGTGCGGAAATTTTCCTTTAGCCAGCGGGTGGTTAATTGCTGGAACAAACTTCCATCTGTCATTGTGGAAGTTGATAGGTTGAATAAATTTAAGGAGGAACTGGACAGGCATTTGGAGGGAATGGTGTGATTTTTTTTTTTTTTTTTTTTGACAGATGCTGCATAAGCTCATACTCTTGCTTTCTTGCATCACATGCCACTACTACTACTACTATGACACAGAGACAAAGGAACTTGATGCAAAAAATAATTTTGACATCTTATACTTTGATTTCAGAAAAGCTTTTGATACTGTTGCACATAAAAGACTGCTGTAAAAATTGGAGTCACATGGCATTCGGATAAGTCACATGGGTAAGTTACTGTTATGGATAAGGGGGTTCAGTGAGTGGAAGAAGACAGAATTGTTATCAATGACTGTGGCTCTTCTTTAATAAATGTAATCAGTGGAGTCCCACAGAGTTTAGTGCTAAGCCCATTGCTATACAGGAATTTTGTCAGTGGGTATAAGACGGTGATTATCCCACTGTATAAGACAATGATTAAGTCAAATCTTGAGTACTGCTCACAGCTTTAAAAGCCACATTTGTAGAAGGATGTGGATCTGTTCAATAAGATGCAGAAAAGAGCAACAAGATTAGTGAGGGGAATAAAAGGGTGGTCTTACCAAGAAAGGCTACAGTTCTGCAATTTGCAGTGTCTGGAGACTAGGTACCTGCAAGGTGATCTGATTGAGGTGTTTAAGATTCAAAATGATTTGTATAAACTCAATACTGATGGAATCCTCCTCTTGATCAGAGTGTGCATGTGAAGAGGTATAAAGTTGAGGAAGGATGGATGTGCGGGATAGATGTGTGGAAATTTGTCATCAGCTGGTGGGTAGATGACTGTTGGAACAAACTTCTATCTGATGTTGTAGAAGTCAATAATTTGAATAAATGCAAGGAAGAGCTAGAAAAACTGTTGGTTTTTTTAGAAACTGTTGGGAAGTGTTAGTATTTTTTTGGCTAATATTGTTTAAGCTTGCTTTCTTGCATCATTTGCCACTACTAATACTACAACTAATACTAATGATGTTGAAGCTGCTAGTTTTGGCTGCAGTGATCATGATTTTGCTAAAACCAGATGACGCTGGAAAAACTTTTTTTTTTTAACTCTCCCCAGTAATACTAATGATGTATATGTAACTGATTGACCAATCAGAATGAAATCAGAATGATTATAAAATGAAAGAATAAAATTTATTTCAAAGATCCAATATATCATTTAATGGTTAAATATATTTTCCCTAAATCTTTACTGTTCTGAGTACATGTAATAATAATAGTATTTCATAAAGAAGCACTTTTTTAAAAAAAAATTTGTCTTCCAAAGTTTCTTGTTTGACTTATAAATAATGTTTCTGTATTTTTACTGTAATAAAATGCAAGCGATTATATTAATTTGGAGAATAGAGAAAATCAATATATTCAATCTGCATTCAGTAAAATCTGTCTTTAATTTCTAAAAATATGGATAATTCTCAGATGTTGTTGTTGTTATTTGGTTTGTAGGAGCATTAGAAACTAAGGCCATATTGCTCCGGGGATATGAGGTGGTCATTCCACATATTCTATATTCGGTGGTCACAGGCTTGAACACCGGTCTAATCAAGAAGCGTGTGCTATGCACTGCTGCTCCTGCCCACCTGGCTATGGAGGCGCCCTCAGATGTTAATTGCTGCTACTTTTAGCATTAGCAGAGGCATATGATGCAAAAAAAGCAAGATTATACAGCATCAGCCAAAAAAAAAAAAAAAAAACCCTTCCCATTTCACCTTAAATTTATTTAAGCTATCAACTTCCACAACAACAGACGGAAGTCTGTTCCAGCAATCAACTACTTACTGGCTAAAGGCAAACTTCTGCACATCTATTCTACAACTGTCTTTCCTCAATTTGAATCTATGCCCCCCCTCAGGTTCTTAATCTGAGCAAGCAGAAGTAACTGCCTCAGCATTGAGTCTGCTCACACCATTCAAGGCCTTGTACACCTCAATTAGATCAACTTGCAGGTGCCTAGTCTCCAGATGCTGAAACTTACAGAATTTAAGCCTCTCCTGGTAAGAGAACCCCTTTGTTCCTCTCACCAATCTTGTTACCCTTCTCTGTACTCGTTCTAGCAACTCGACATCCTTCCTAAAACAGGGCCTCAAGACCTGTATGCAGAACTCAAGGTGTGGCCTGATCGTTGCCTTATACAAAGGTATAATCACCTCCTTGTCTCTGCTAACAAAATTCCTATATATCATTTACAAAATTCCATGACCTGATCTGGCAGCCTGCGTGCACCAATGAGAGAACTTCATGTCTGCCTGCACAATCACCCCAGGTCTTTTTCATTCTCCACCTCCCTGAGTATCATACCACATAGTTGGTACGTTTCTCTTGGATTACAGCTACCCATATGCAGTACTTTGGATTTGTCAAGATTAAACTTCACTTTCCACTTCTTAGCCCATTGACCTAACTTTTCTAGATCCTGTTGCAGTAGCAGGCTGTCTTTACTATCATTAACAACCCTGCCAAACTTTGTATTTGGACATTAAGCCTGATATACCTTCATCGATATCATATACAAAACAACAATGGGCCCAGCACCGAAATCCGGGGAACTCCACTAATAACATTAGCCCACGTAGAGCAGTGTCCATTTATTACCACTTTCTGCCATCCCTTTATCCATTGCAGCAACTTGCTCTTATTGCCATACCGCTCCAATTTGTACAGCAGTTTTCCATGTGCAACAGTATCGAAAGCTTTCCTGAAATCCAAGTATATATCAAAATTATTTTTTGCATTCAGTTCCTTTGTAACCACATCGTAGTATCCAATGAAATTGGTCAGAAAAGACTTCCCCTTAAAAAACCCATGCTGTGTCTGAACTGTTACTGCAGTCTTGTCTAGGTGATCCTGCATCACCTCTTTAACCAACGACTCCATTATTTTTCCCGGAACAGAAGTTAAACTAAGAGGTCTATAATTATTGAAGTCACTCTTTGGACCTCTTAAGGTCACTCTTTATGAATTGGGGATACATTTGCACATCTCCATCCATGCCCCCCCCCTCAATCTAAGGATGTGCTCATAATTATGGCTAAGGATTTGCTTACGTCCCTTGCTGCCTCCTTCAGTATAACTGGATAAATTCCATCTGCCCCAGGTGCCTTTTTTACATTCAACTTCAACAATTTCTCCTCCACTTTGCTCTCTGTTATTACAAAATCATTTAGCTCCATGTTAGAGTTTAGTAAACTTCTGTCCTCCCCTTCCTTACAGAATTCCTCATGTATGAATGTAGATGCAAAATACGCATTCAGTTTGTCAGCTTTCTGAGCAGGATCATCAACAGTCGAACCACCAACATCAAATGGACAAATCTGATTCATCTCCTTCCTTCTAGAGTTTACATAAAGTTTTCAAGATTAATTCCTTGAAGGTTTCCCATTTAGAATTCACTGTTTTTAACATCATCAGTTGATACCACTGTATAGAATTTAAAAACTGCTTGAGATCACTGTAGAGTCACCTTTACGAAAACAAAAACCCTTTCCTTTATCCTCAATGTTTAAGGAAAGTTGATCCCACTGTACGAAATTTAAAAACTGTCTGAGACCTCTGTAGTCACCTTTACGAAAGCAAAAGCTCTTCCATTTAGCCTTTATGGTAGTTACATCTTTAAGTAAATCCCACAGCAGTATACTGTGATCACTGTCACCTAGTGGTTCCATTATCTGCAAATTCCTAATGCATGAATCATCACTGCTGATAATCAGATCAAGAGTATTACTCCCTTCTGGTTTCCCCTCGAACATATTGCTGTAGAAAACAATCTGCCAATAAATCCGCAAAAGCCTTGCTAGTGTGTGAGTGACCAACCCACAATTTTCAGTTAATATCTGGAAAGTTAAAATCGCCCATTACAAGACATTCTGATTTATTGGCCCACTCTATTTCTCTGCAAAATTGTTCATTTTACTCATCAGAGTCATTAGGCCTATAACACACTCCTACTCTCATTTTCTCTTTCCCAGTGTTTATGTCACACCAAACTGTCTCAACATTTCATTGTACACCCATGTCAACTGGCTGCAATTCCTTCGATTTTATGGGTTTCTTAACTAACAGCATAACCCCACCTATCTTCCCACCCTGTCTATCCTTTCTGTACACATTGTTCTCCCCAAATTCCAATTCTGCACTGCTTATATCTGTGTGACACCATGTCTCTGATATCCCAACAATATCTGCCTTTTGGTATTCTTGATCAGCACTTCAAATTCATCAAATTTATTTACTATACCTCTAGCATTGGTGTACATGCCAGTATACATGCACCTGTTCTTATTCTTAGTTACCCTAACACAGCCCATGTATTTACTTGTTCTATGATGACTCCCAGCAGCTCTTGAAATCCCCAACAACTTGCTCTCTAGGCTGCTGCTCCTTACAATAGAAGCAGTACAAGAATCACTTTCACCTTCGCCTGCAGCTACTGTTAATCTTTTAATCTGTGAATCCCCCCAAGCTAGCAGTTTTCTGACCCACCTAACACTGCCTCAATAGCATCAGCAAATATTCTTGCACCCTTTCTATTTAAGTGTATCTCATCCCTGTAGAAGTAGTTTCTCCTGTTAGCAAGCACAGACCACATTGAAAAAAATTCTACCCCACGAGTCTTTCACAATCTCTCCAGGGTCGAATTGATTGACAGGACTTTCATCATATACTCCCTCCTATCGGGTCTGGGCAGAATTGGAGACACTTTCAAATTCAACCCTAGCTCGAGACTTTTTTTCAACATTGACCTGTACTCGAATTAAATTAAATTAAATTAATTTAATTTAATTTAATTAATTTAAGTTAATTATATCTGCTGATCTCTTTACTCTTAAGGTCATTAGTGCCATGTGTATAACAATATCACCCTTTGTGCAATTAAAAGATGATATCTTCTCTACAACATCATCAACTTTTTGCCCCTGTCAGACATACCCTGGTTCTGTTCCACCTATCCTTTTTTCATAATTTATTTCCCATCACCCTGACAATAGAGTTACTTACAATAACTAGTTCATGTGGGACCAGCACATTGTGCCTTGGAGATTGCTGCTGTGTTGCCTGATTCACAGGAGTGAGTTCTGGCATTGAGTTGGGTACCTGAGAGCTTGGTGGGCCCCTCTTATTAATTTCCTCGAGGGAATCTACCATACACCTCAAACCCTCATAGATGCCCATCAGAACTCTGAGTTGGCACCTAATTTCATCACAGTCTCTGCACCTAGCACACACACACACACCAAGACATTCTCCTTGGCTAGATTATGTCCTGTTCTAGACAGGTCTGCAAACAATTCACATATCGCACATTCTTTTTTTACTCTGATGCATTGGAGAATCACCCCCTTCAGTTCTCCCGCGAGCCACAGTACTCTGGCTAAACCGTGAGTGTTGCTTTGTTGCTCTAGTCTGGGTAGTGATTCCATTAAAGTACAATTTAATTAACAATGAAATCTCTCATATCGTGGATTTATACTTCACAACTGGGTTGTCATCATTGCAACACCAGGGTACCTGCCAACCCACTGATGAGGAGCCAATAAGCTCTGAAACAGTGCCATATGGGTGATGGTATCTGCTGAGAATAAGTAACAATAGTCTTCTTCTATGGTGAAGCATTACTTATTCAAGGTAGTGCAATATCATGGCAACTCGTTGTGTCACAATATGAGTTATACTTAATGATGCCAATTTATAACTACTTATGTAGTTGGCTATGTACAGAAAGATGCAAATGCACTAACTTGTACATTAGTTAACAATGAAATTTAATAAGATTAATAAATTTTACTGATTAATTGATAATACTATACTAAGCTAACAGATTTCTAATACTGTGCGGTGTTTTGCTATCTAGTTTTACATTAAACCTCAAGCTGTCTAGTTCGGGATATACATTGTATTGTATAACAATGGTGGCAAGTTACAAACAGTAAAATCTACGGACACTAGGTATTAACTTTCAAAATTGCTCTCTAAATTCAAAATAAACCAAGGAGCTTGACTAGGACTTAATTTAATATAACAATTAAGTCAATAAAACTGCTAAATATAATTAAACTTGTACAGCTTCTTCAGTGTCTGGATTGTTATCTATATTATTATTTTAAACGTGTGTATGAAATTGATGTAAATTGATGTGTAATGAGGATGCCAATTCATTCACTGAAGAAGCAGAACAGTAAGCAATGAAATGTTTGAGAATCATCTGTATTGCTTCAAGAAATTAATGTTTCACTCTACTGAAACTAAAGTGCTTAGATTTTCAATACTGTACATTTCAATTTACTTGCGAAGTACAAAGCTAAAAGATTGTTGTTGTTGTTGTTGTTGTTGTTGTTGTTATTTGGTTTTTAGGAGCATTAGCAACTAAGGCCATATTGCTCCGGGATATGCGGTGGTCATTCCCTGACCTTTCCGCATCCTCCGTATTTGGTGGTGACGGGCTCGAACCCCGGTCTAATCAAGAAGCGTGTGCTACGCACTGCTGCTCCTTCCCACCTGGCTACGGAGGCGCAAAGCTAAAAGAACAACTTAGTTAAAATTTTTCAAAATGTATATTCTAATTGGCATATGCTGAGGATAAACCAACAGCTTTATTCCCTATTCAACATGAGTGAAATACTAACAGACGACACAATTATTTAAGGCAGTACTTTTCTCTCAGAAACTTAAAGCTACATATAACACCATATAAAGGAAACAGAAATCTGCAATTTAAAAAAGAATTTATAAACTGGATAAAAACAGTCATACACATGACTACTAGTGTCATAAAAAAGGCTGCATCACTAAAGACAAAGCTATCATCCTGTGTGATTCTATTTTGTCATTAGGTGTACACCAGCACACCTAATGATGAATTTGTTGAAGAAATTAAGCAGAAATTTGCAAATATATATTTTTTTAAAAAACAAATACATATTTTAACATAGTGTTACTATTTTTTTTTTGCTTTTAAATTTTAACAGATTTTTTTTTTTTTTTTTTTGGTAGTTGTTGGTGCATAGGCTTCTGTGGCCATAATGCACCTCCCAAGGTTTTTGCAGTACTTTGATCCAAGCCCGAGGCGGGAATCGAACCCACGACCTTCGGGTTGCCAGGTAGGCACTTTACCCACCCAGCTAGCCCGGTCGGCAACAGATTTGTCTTTTAATGTCTCATTCAAAGTAGGTCATATATCTTCATATTCTCACATTGGTGGCAGATGACTGCCAGATTATTGGTTGGGCGTGAGTGTCGGCTGTATCTGTTTTGCCTGATCATTAAAATTTATTGGTGTAAGTAATTATGTTGTGTGTCCTGTTCACAAACAGTACGTTAAAAAACTGAAGGCAAGAGCCTAATTTTATAAATAAAACCATTTCTTTGCATAAAGAAAAGATGAAGAAGAAGAGCTGAGTTTTTGCAATAAAAAGACTGTGAAACTGTTTGTCACTAACTATATTACAACAGTGATATGGAGAGTGGGTCAAACTAAGTAAAAAAAAAAAAAAAAGGTTTGCAGACATACCTGCCAATTCTCCATTGTAAATCTGGAGTTGGCAGCTATGTTTGTGATATGTATAATAGAAAAGAAATGTTAACATTAACTATTGGATCTAAAAGGTCATGTACCTATATTGGTAATATTATTATAGAAAATAATTATAATTATAGTGTTTCAAATTGGTATTATATACAAGTTTTCGTCTGATTTTTACAATTTTTAAAGTATTTGTGAAAGAAAAAACACACACATACATACTTACTTACATTCCCTAGTACTGAGAAGCCACTAGAGGGTAGACCAGAGACAATATATATAGGTTCAACAGTGCATCCCACAATAATATACTTCCCATAATGGTCATACCTATAACCATACAGATAAAAGAAAAAGTAAGAACAATCGTGACAAAAAATTTATATTATGTTAAACTATTTAAAATTATATATATAAGTATCATATATCAGAAACCCAGAATGAGAGATAAAAATGATTAATACAGCAGTCTCTGTTTTTTTTTTTTTTTTTTTTTTTGGGCATACGAACAAAGTACTAGATTTTACTGCATTAATCCTAAATGTCACAAAGTGCAAACTGTATAGTGTGTGGCAGGGAAATGGGTAATTTTAAAACCGGTTTACTAGGTACTAGTGAAGTGGGAAGAACTGCACCATATGGCGTTCTCTTTTCCACATCATATCATTTAATAATCATGGAATACTAAATTGTTCATGGAATGGAAAATAATTGTTCAAGGTTTAAATGGATGGCTTAAATTTAGGTTTAAATGGATGTCAGATGAACTAATGAGACTCGTGGCAGAGAAGAAAAAGGCAGAGAAGAAAAATGCATCGGATGCATTAAAATTATCAGGCGACACAGAAGCCTACTGCAAATATAAGCTAGTCTGTAATCAAGTCACAAAGGAGATTAGGCAAGCGAAACAGAATACGAGAAATCTTTGGCAAAGGATACTAAGAAAAACAGCAAGGAATTCTTTACTTATATAAACTCTCAAAGGAAGGGGATGAATCAGATTGGCCCAATTGATAGCGATGGTTCAACTGGTGATGATCCTGCTCTGATAGCTGACAAACTGAATGAGTATTCTGCATCTACATTCACACATGAGAATTCTTAAGGAAGTGAAGGACAGAAGCTTATTACACTCTAACAGGGAGCTTAATAATTTTGTATTAACTGAGAGCAAAGTGGAGGAGAAATTGTTGAAGTAAACATAAGAAAGGCACTTGGGGTTGATGGGATCTATTCAGTTATATTAAAGAAGCGGCAAAGGAACTCCGCAAACCCTTAGCCAAAATTATGAGAGTATCCTTGGACTCAGGAGAAGTCCCCACAGACTACAGATATCCAAATGTATAACCAATTCGCAAAGAGAGAGATCTAAGGGTGACACTAGTAATTACAGACCTGTTAGTTTAACTTCGGTTTCGGGTAAAATAATGGAGTCACTGGATAAAGATGCATTGCAGGATCATCTAGACAAGACTGCAGTAATAATTCAGACACATCACGGGTTTGTTAAGGGAAAGTCTTGTCTGACAAATTTGATTGGATACTATGATGTGGTTACAAAGGAACTAGATGCAAAAAATAATTTTGATACCATATACTTGGATTTCAGGAAAGCTTTTGATACTGTTACACATGTAAGACTACTGTACAAATTGGAACAGTATGGTATTAAGGCTAATTTGCTACAATGGATAAAAGGGTGGTTGAGTGGGAGAAGACAGAGGGTGATAATTAATGGATGCTGCTCTTTGTGGACTAATGTTATTAGTGGAGTCCCACAGTGTTCGGTCTTGGGCCCACTGTTGTTTTGTATATTTATCAATGATATTGATGAAGGTATATCAGGCTTAGTGTCGAAGTTTGCAGATGATACAAAAGTTGGCAGGGTTGTTAATGACAATAATGGCAGTGTGTTACTGCAACAGGTTCTAGAAAATTTGGGCAATTTGGGCTGAGAAGTGGCAACTGAAGTTTAGCGTTGACAAATGCAAAGTACTGCATATAGTAGAAGTAACCTCAGAGAAACGTACCAACTGTATGGTACTACACTTAGGGTGGTAGAAAATGAAAAAGATCTGGGAGTAATTGTGCAGTCAGATATGAAGTTTTCTGAGCAATGCAGACAGGCTGCCAAAGCAGGTCATGGTGTCTTGTCAATGATATACAGGAATTTTGCTAGTAGACAAAAAGAGGTGATTATTCCTTTTATATAAGGCGATGGTCAGGCCACATCTTGAGGACTGTGTACAGGTTTGGAGGCCTCATTTTTGGAAGGATGTAGAGTTGCTTGAACATGTACAGAGAAGGGCAACAAGATAGGTGAGGGGAATGAAGGGGTCCTCTTACCAACAAAGACTTCAGTTGTGCAAATTGCAGTAACTGGAGACTAGGCACCTGCGAAGTGATCTGATTGAGGTGTATAACGCCTTGAATGGGTGGAGCTGAATTCTGATGGGATTCTTCCTCTTGCTCATATTACAAACCTGAGGGTGCATAAATTCAAATTGAGGAAAGACAGTTGTAGAACAGATGTGTGGAAATTTGCCTTTAGCCAGTGGATGGTGTTAATTGCTGGAAGAAACTTACATCTGTCATTGTGGAAGCTTAAATAAATTCAAGGAGGAACTGGACAAACTTTTAGAGGGAATGGTTGTATGAAATTGCTTTCTTTATTTATTTTTATTATTATTTATTTATTTTTTTGGCTGATGCTACACAAGCTCATATGCTTGCCTTCTTCAATCACATGCCTCTACTACTACTAATAGTGGAGTAGTGCATAACGTGCATTACCATTAAGACATTTTTGAAAAGTGACAACTATTACAAGCCTGCTTGATGTTTATTTTGCATTCACTTTAAGCTTAAGTGTCAAGATCCCATACTGTCTAATCATGCCATTAACCCATCAGCAGTCATGAAAAGGACTGTTTGAAATCCAACTGAGCAGCGCCACTTCAACCTTGCATGCCTACATTTGAAAAATTAGCAAAATATAATTCTAAATAGTTCACCTTTTTTGATGCCACCTTTATTTTCAATCTTTTCTAAACAAAACTGTTGTTGTTGTTATCTGAGATTTAATGGTGCATTTATTACATAAAATGCTCATTTTTTTATTATAATAAATATTCATTTATTATATAAAAAAATGAGAAATTTTTATAAAGTCAGAAAAAAAATCTGAAATCAGAAATTATTAAAAAAGTCCAGTTTGCTTGAGGAAGTTAAAAAATTCAAATATATTTGCCATGTCACCAATGAGATTTTCTAGAGTTACTGGTTTACGAAGATTAACCAGCAATAGCAAGGTTGAAGTTCTGTCTTCTTTATAGTAGAGGCAGTCAATCAGAATATATTTCACAGTCAGGTTTATAGAACAATGTGGACACAGTGGTGGATCATCTCCTGTGAGTTAATGAAGATGGGTTAGATGGGTATGACCTATTCTTGCTCTTGAAAGGACTACTTCTCATCTTGATGTATGGACACTGGAGCGGCAAATTTTCAGATCCTATTTAATTTGAAAAAGTTCATTATTAGTCTGTGAGCACCATAGTGCTGTCCATTCTAACAGGCATGAATCCTGAATGGTTAATCCTTAGTCTGATGCCAGAACAGGGATATTGGTTAAATCTAAGGTAGTTGGATTTTTTGCAGCTTTATCAGCCAGTTCATTGCCCAAAATACCAGAATGTGCTGGAATCCAACAGAAGGTGACCAGTTGATGGTGTTTTTCAATTTGTAACAAAAAGTTTATAATTTCATCTAGAACAGGGTGAACCTTATCTTTTTTTTTGGCTTCTATGGCCATAATGCACCTCCCAAGGTTTTTGCACTACTTTGATCCAAGCCCAAGATGGGATTCGAACCCACAACCTTTGGGTTGCCAGGAAGAACCTTATCTGAAGAATAAGATAATGCCATGATTGAGATGAGGGAATCAATGTAAATAACAGATTTTAAAGAACAGTCAAAACACAGATTTTCTAAAGCTAGTTTGATTGCATATAATTCAGCTGAGAAGATACTGAAATCAGATGGAAGGTTTTCTGAAATAATGATATATGAAAACACTGCTGCTCCAACATTTGCATTAGATTTAGAGCCATCTGTATAAATTGGGGAAAAATCAATATACCTTTGAGTGTGAGCTGCATGAAATTGTCTGACATTTGATGCTTTTAAAATATTCTTTCCCCATTGACAGAGGCAAGTGTCACAGGTCAGTACAGGAGGAAGAGCCCATGGTGGTTGAGAGTAACTTGCTATCTGTTGTACGGAATGAATGCAAACATTCCAAACCTGCGACAGTTCAAGAAGGTGAAGACCAGCTGGTTTTACTATGCTAGGTTTATTTCTGTAAAGGTTTTCTAAAGGTGGATTGAAAAGGTAGGACTGAATGGGATGCGAGGCACAACTTTGTATCTTAACAGCATACTTTAGTAACAGTGCTTTCCTATGAAAAGTTAGTGGAGGCTCGTAAGCATCAATATAGAGACAATGTGTGGGCGACGTTCTGAAAGCACTAAGTGCAATCCTCAAAGTACTGCGTTGAATGGGATCAAGCCAGCACTCATTCTGGCAGAATCATAGATGGGAGCTCCATAATCAAGACAGGATCTGATTAATTCCTTGTAGGGCCAAAGCAGAGAGGTATGATCTGCATTCCATATTTGGGTGGATAAAGCTCTGAGTATGTTTAACTTTTTTAGACAGGAAGTACATACGTTTTTAATATGATCTATAAAATTTAACTTGTTGTCAAGGTTTAATCCTAGAAATCTGATGTTATTAGTGACTGGGATGGAGACAAAGTGCAAAGTGTGTTAGTTGTCTGAGAGCACCAGGGGGTCCCCCATATCCGAGTTGTATACTCTGTTTGTAGGACAGAACTCTGTGAAGGCCAGAAATTTAAAAAGTGTGTGGGGAGTGGATGGATGTGAACAATGGTACACAACACTAGTTGTGTACCACTGTTCTTCTGACCATTTAGCCGTTGGGCACCCGTTGGGACCCACCATTATCACACTTGGCCCTGGGGAGGCAGGTCAGGTACCCAGTAGATTTTTTGTACTCTGGCAGGCCCTGCCACCCAGTTTCCAAAGATTTCAGTGGCAAGGACCTAGGAAAAAATAAATGAATAAATAAAAAAGGGGGTTAACGCTAGAATATAAAAGGCCAAGAGAGGTTTATGTAAGCATGGTTTAAATTTGGATGTTATTAATTAGAAATTTGAAATTCAGAATATGGATGAAGTTTGCATTGCCTACAAAAATGGATAGCAACTGTTTCTGCTGTGAGAGTCAATTGCATTGAGGCTGGCCCACTGTTGTATTTTATTAAGTGATATCTGAAGCTGTTGTTCAACAGATCTTATATTTTTGGAATTTGCAGGAGATGGAAAGGTCATCTGCATAAAGGTAAGTCTCAAATGTATTTGGAAGCTGTTTGGTGATGGAATCTATTCTAAGAGCAAAAAGAGTGGCACTCAGTACTGATCCCTGTGGAATACCTTCTTCCTGCATGAACATTGCAGAGAGGGCATGTTGGTATTGAACTTGAAATGATCTAGTATGTAGGAAGTTCTGAACAAATATAGGAAGGTTGCCCTGCAGACCAAGAGAGTAAAGATCACTAAGTATGCCCTGCCGCCAGGTGGTGTCAAAAGCCTTCTCTATATCTATTGAAACCATTACAAGTTGTTCACGTTTAACAAAGGTATTATGAGTGGCAAATTCAGCCTTGACCATAAGATCCAAGCATGACCTATTTTTATGAAAGCCATATTGACTAGATGTTCTGACTCAATGATCCAGACCAGTCTTCTGTGGACAATTTTTTCTAGGATTTTGCTCGGACAGCTTGAGAGAGAGAGATATTGGTCTATAGCTATGGGGGTTGGTTGGATCTTTCCCAGGCTTTAGGAATGCCAAAACAGTAGAGTGATGCCAAGAAGCTAGAAAAACATTTTCTAAAAATATACGATTATAAAAAACCAGGAGCAGGCTCAAAGCTTTGTCAAGATGTTGTAGCATGACATAATAAATCCCATCTGGCCTGGCAGCACCATTGTGGGCTGTTCTAATGGCATACAAAAGTTCAGAATATTGCAGAGGTTTGTTATATGGAAGAAGGCGAGCAGTTTGAAAGTTAATAGCATGCTTTTCTCTAGTGTTTTTAATTCACTAGAATGGTGTAGTGTAGGCTGATGCTGCTGAGATTTCAGCAAAAGTATTGCCCAAAGCATTAGCAATATCTAAGGAACTGGATAGGTCTTGCTCATTCCAGGAGAGGATTGGAGAAGGTATGGTGGGAAACTTACCAGATAAATGTCTAATTTTTTTTCATATTATTTTGGGATCGGTGTTTCTGTTAAAGCTTGATGCAAAACGGGTCCTTTCTTGGCTTGCCTTTGTATGAAATATGCTTTAACCCTTAACTTCTTATAATGAATGAGGTTGGCTGTGGTTGGACATTGCTGATTCCAGGATTTAATTTTTGTTTTCTCTGCTTTTGCGCATTCCTCATTCCATCAGTAATTAAAATGCTTTTAAATGCTTTCGACCCGGAGGATTTCATAATGGTATTGCGTTCTTGGCCACTTTTAGGAGATTAGATGTGATGCAATCTGTTACATCATCAATATAGTGGGAAACTTACCAGATAACTGTCTAATTTTTATCCATATTTTTTTGGGATCAGTGTTTCTGTTAAAGCTCATACAGAGCTTTAACAAAGCTTGTGCAGAGAAGGGCAACAAGATTAAGGAATGGAACAAAGAGTTGCTCTTATGAAGAAAGGCTTAAGTTTTGCAGATTACAGTGTCTGAAGACTAGGCACCTGCAAGGTGATCTGATTGAGGTGTATAAAGCCTTGAATGGTTTGAGCATGCTCAATGCTGATGGGATTCTTCCTCTTGCTCAGAATAATCGCCTGGGAGGGCATAAATTCAAATTGAGGAAAGACAGTAGGAATGATGTGCAGAAGTTTGCTTTTAGCCAGCAGGTAGTTGATTGGTGGAACAGACTTCCATCTTTTGTTGTGGAAGTTTATAGCCTAAATAAATTTAAGGCTGAGCTGGACAGGTATTTGGAATGAACAGAGGGGTGAAATGGGAGCATTTTTTTTGGCTGATGCTGCATAAGCTTGCTTTCTTGCATCGTATGCCTCTACTAATGCTAATACTAATATTCTGGAGGTGGATTTTTTCCTCATCAAGAGAGATTGATGATCAAAATTTTGCCCAGTTTGTCGAACAAATTTCCATTTCCTGTGGAGTTTGGTTGAAGGAGTCTTTGATATTAAAAAATTGCATATGATTGGAAAATGGTCACTGCCCATAGGATCATTTATAATGTACCATTCTATAGTCAGGACCAGTACTGGAGAACAAATTGAGAGATCTATTGCTGAGGTATGTCCAGTTGTTTGTTATTTGTTATTTAGTTTTTAGGAGCATTAGCAACCAAGGCCATATTGCTCCGGTATAGGCAGTAGTCATTTCCTGACCTTTCCGCATCCTCCGTATTTGGTGGTGACGGGCTCGAACCCCGGTCTAATCAAGAAACGTGTGCTACGCACTGCTGCTCCTTCCCACCTGGCTATGGAGGTGCCTGGTATGTCCAGTTGGGAGCTGTATATGAGTGTGTGCACCAGTATTGAGTATGGTGAGGTCTTGGGACTCTAGAAAGCTTTCAATGAGTCGACCACGTCTGTCTAGTTTAGGATTGCCCCATAAGGGATGGTGCCCATTAAAATCCCCTAATATACAGAGAGGTGGGGGTATCTGTATGAAGAGATCTTCAAGAGGTTTTAAAGAGTAAGTATTGTTTGGTGGTAGGTAGACTGAGACAAGTGTTATTGAAATACGGAGAGTTATATGAACAGCAACAGCTTCTATTTCAGTTTGAAGTGGAATATGTTTAGTTGGGATCTTTGAATTTATCAGGATTGCAACACCACCATGGGCAGCATTTGCTGTATTACAATCTCTCTCTCAATAGTAGTTCTTTATTGAAGGAGAAATTTGTGAGGTTAGGTAAGTTTCCTGAAGACAAAGGGAAATCTCTGTTGATTAGATCGAGGATATCATCGGTGTTGCAATAAAAGCCTCTGCAGTTCCATTGTAAAATACAAGGCATTATTTGTGCTTAACTGATGGAGCTGTATCTGACTGCTTTTGAAGGTTACTGGCTTATGATGTTCCAATTTTGGTTTATCTTTTTTGGAGTAAGCTGGCCGACCAGTGTCCATTTCTTCTTCTGCATAAATTTCCAAAAGGAGATCTTCCTGTATAGATGTGCTATCTGTGTCCATGATATAGATGTGCCATCTTCCTGTATAGATGTGCCATCTGTGTCCATGATTGTGTCCTGAACATTTTTCATTACATCTGCATTTGTACTATGAGATATGGTATCTATCACTGGAGGAGATGCTGCTGATGTTGTCAGAGGAGTATTATTTGCCTGGTCAGAGAACTTGGATTGTTGCTTACGTATCCTTGGTTATATCTGCAATAAGGCCTCTGAGGTTGGGATTATTCATACCACCAATTTTAAACACACACACCAACCGTTTATGACTGATTAAATAATGAAATAAAATAAAATAAAATGATAGAAAAGACTGTCAAATAATATTTACAAAAAACTTTTAATTATTTACAAAAAACTAAACTATAACAAAAATAAAATAAGTAAATAAGTTAAAATGCATTAAAATATAAATATAAAAGCGATAAAAAAAGACGATAAACAACACTATTAGAGCTTTCGGAGGTGTCTGCCTCCTTCCTCAGTAATAGTGAGACTTAAGCGCCACATCCTTAAATACCAGGTTCACGGCACACGTGGATGACCAGGCGCATACTCAGCATTCCTTTCACTTGTACCAGAACCGGAAGTGGCCTGGAGATGTGGAAAATTAAAACGTTTATCTCTGGCCAAAACCACCGCCTCAAAAAGGGGTAGAAGCCTAACTCCCCTGTCTCTATCCATGCTATTGTTACCAGAGGATCCAATCCACAGACTTTCCAGCCACTTGCGGTCCCAGAATCTATGCGCCCGGTCAATCTAACCTTGGTTGCTGCTCAGAAAGGACATTTCTAGCCCAATCAGAAATGGATTTGTTAGTGAGAACTGTGACATCAGTTTGAGTGGAGACTGTTTACTTTTTTTTACAGCATTGGCATAGTCATATTTTTGGTTATAGTAGGTGCAACTAGTTTTCTTGCTTCTTGGTAACTGACTTTGAGAAGGTCATTTTTGTAACTGTACATTCCCTTCATATGTGATGATCTGAGGATCCACAATTGGGGAAGACAGGAACTCCTCTGCATACAGTTTGTGAGTGGTCATACTTTTGGCATTTATAACATCTTAAAGAGTTGGGAATGTAGGGGCAGATGCGGAAAAGTAAATAACCTGCTTTTACAGAGGAGGGTAGGTTGGGTGTACTGAAGGTGAGAATAATATTTCTGGTAGGTGTAAGTTGATTATCTTTTTTAATCATTATTCATCTTGCTTCTATTACATGTTGTCCCTACAGCTCTTGGGTTATTTCTTCCTCCGTGACATTTAATAGGTCCCAACTGGATAACACACCCTTAAATAAATTAAGGGTTTCATGTGGAGGCGGAATTACTTAACAAGTACAGGTCACTGTTGAAAAAAAGCCGTGAAGTAGGGTTGAATTTGAAAGTGTCTGCAATTCTGCCCAGACACGATAGGAGGGAGTATATGATGAGAGCCTTGTCGATCAATTCGGCCCTGGAAAGATTGTGCAAGGCTGAAGGGGTAGAATTTTTTTCAGCCTGGACTGTACTTGTTAACAGGAGAGATTGCTTCTACAGGGATGGGATACACTTAAATAGAAAGGGTGCAAGAATATTTGCTGATGCTATCGAGGCAGTGTTAGGTGGGTCGGAAAACTGCTAGCTTGGGGGGAGACAAAGACTAATGGATTAACAGTAGCCACGGGCAGAGGTGAAAGAGATTCTTGCACTGCTTCTATTGGAATGAGCAGAAGCCTGAAAAACAAGATGCAGGATATTTCAGAGACTGCTGGAAGTCATTGCGGTACAAGTAAACACATGGGTTGTGTTAGGGTAGCTAAGAATAGAAACAGGTGCATGTATACTTGCGTGTACACTAATGCTAGGAGTTTAGTAAATAAATTTGATGAATTTGAGGTATTACTCAAAACATCAAAGGCAGATATCAGAGACGTGGTGTCACACAGATATAAGGAATGCAGAACTGGAATTTGGGGAGTACAACGTCTACAGAAAGGATAGACAGGATAGGAAGGGAGGAGGGGTTATGCTATTAGTTAAAAAACACATAAAATCCAAGGAAGTGAAGCCAGTTGACATCGCTGGACAGTGCAGTGTTGAGTCAGTTTGGTGTGACATAAGCATAGGTAAATCAAAATTGAGAGTAGGAGTGTGCTATAGGCCTAATGACTCTGATGAGTATAATAAGATACTGTACAGGGAAATAGAGTGGGCCAGTAAATCAGAGAGTCTTATAATGGGGGATTTTAATTTCCCAGATATTGACTGGAATTTGTGGGTTGGTCACTCACACACTAGCAAGGCTTTTGTGGATTTATTGGATGATTGTTTTCTACACCAGCATGTTCGGGAGGCAACTAGAGGGAGTAATACTCTTGATCTGATTATCAGTAGTGATTCTTCATGCATTAGGAATCTGCAGATAAATGAACCACTGGGTGGCAGTGATCACAGTGTGCTGAAGTGGGATTTACTCAAGGAGGTAACTACCATCAGAGGTAAAGGGAAGGGTTTTTGCTTTCGTAAAGGAGACTATGCTGGTCTGAGACAGTATTTAAATTCTATACAGTGGGACCAACTGATGATGTTACCAACAGCAAATTCAAAATGGGAAGCATTCAAGGAACTAATCTTGGAAGCTACCAGGCTTTACATACCAACCAAGAAATATTGTTCAAGGTTCAGGCCTAAATGGTTGTCAGATGAACTAATGAGACATATGGCAGAGAAGAAAAATGCATGGGATACATACAAATTAATGGGTGACGTGGAAGCCTATGATAGATATAAGTTGGTCTGTAACCAAGTCACAAAGGAGATTAGGCAGGCAAAGGCAGATTATGAGAAATCCTTGGCAAAGGATGCAAAGAAAAACAGAAAAGAGTTCTTTACCTATTTAAACTCAAGAAGGAAAGGGATGAATCAGATTGGTCCACTGGATGTTGATGGTTCAACAGTTGAGGATCCAGCTCAGGTGGCTAACAATCTAAACGAGTATTTTGCATCTACATTCACACATGAGGAGTTATTCAGGAAGGGGAATGTCGTAGGTGAAGTAAACATTGGCAGTGAGCTAGATGATTTTCTAATAACTGAGAGGAAAGTGGAGGAGAAATTGTTGAGGATAAACATAAAAAAGGCACCCGGTGTGGATGGGATCTATCCAGTTATATTAAAGGAGGCAGCAAAGGAAGTAAGCAAACCCCTAGCCATAATTATGAGAGCTTCTTTGGACTCAGGGGAGGTACCCATGGACTGGAGATGTGCAAATGTAACCCCAATTCACAAAGGAGGATCAAAGGCTGACACAAGTAATTATAGACCTGTTAGTTTAACTTCGGTTCCAGGAAAATTAATGGAGGCACTGGTTAAAGAAGCACTGCAGGATCATCTGGGCAAGAATTCAGTTATAGCTCAGACACAGCATGGGTTTGTTAAGGGCAGGTCTTGTCTGACCAATTTGAGTGGATACTATGATGTAGTCACAAAAGAACTGGATGCAGGGAATAACTTTGATATTATATATTTGGATCTTAAAAAGGCTTTTGATACTGTTGCGCATGGAAGACTGCTGCACAAATTGGAGAAGTGTGGCATTCGAGGCAAATTGCTGCTATGGATAAAGGGATGGTTGAGTGGCAGAAGACAGAGAGTGGTAATCAATGGACACTGCTCAACGTGGACTAATGTTATTAGTGGAGTTCCTCAGGGTTCAGTGTTGGGTCCATTGTTGTTTTCTGTATTTATAAATGATACTGATGATGGTGTATCAGGCTTAATGTCCAAGTTTGCAGACGATACAAAGGTTGGCAGGGTTGTTAAGGACACTACTGATACTATGCTGCTGCAACAGGATCTGGAAAGGTTGAGCAGATGGGCTGAGAGGTGGCAAATGAAGTTTAACATTGACAAATGTAAAGTACTACATATGGGAAACAGTAACCCCAGATCAACGTATCAACTCTGTGGTACTACGCTGACAGTGGTAGAGAATGAAAAGGACCTGGGGGTAATTGTGCAGGCAGATATGAAGTTCTCTGAGCAGTGCAGACGAGCTGCAAGAGTAGCTCATGGTGTCTTGTCAATGATATACAGGAATTTTTCTAGCAGGGACAGGGATGTGATTATTCCCTTGTATAAGGCATTGGTCAGGCCACACCTTGAGTACTGTATACAGGTCTGGAGGCCTCATTTCAAGAAGGATGTAGAGCTGCTGGAACGAGTACAGAGAAGGGCAACAAGATTAGTGAATGGAACAAAGGGTTGCTCTTACGAAGAAAGGCTTAAGTTTTGCAAATTACAGAGCCTGGAGACTAGGCATCGCCGAGGTGATCTGATAGAGGTGTACAAGGCTTTGAATGGCTTGAGCATGCTCAATGCCGATGGAATTCTTCCTCTTGCTCAGAATAATCACCTGAGAGGGCATAAATTCAAATTGAGGAAGGACGGATGTCGGATAGATGTGCGGAAATTCGCCTTTAGCCAGCGGGCAGTTGGTTTGTGGAATAGACTTCCATCGCTTGTTGTTGAAATTGATAGCCTAAACAAATTTAAGGCTCAGCTGGACAGGTATTTCGAACGAATTGAGGGGTGAAATGGGAGTAGTGGTTGTTTTTTTTTTTTTTTTTTCTTTTATTTTGGCTGATGCTGAATAAGCTTGCTTTCTTGCATCATATGCCTCTACTAATGCTAATGCTAATGCTAATTTTTACTGGAATGTCAGCAATATTTCTATGAGATATTTCCATGGGCACTGTTCTTCTGAAATGGCTTCTATAATTCCCACTCTGTCTTTCAAAATAGTCGAAACACGTGCAGCCATCAGCCAACATCCATTTACTGTACAACTTCAAATTCACAGAACCAACTTTTCATCTTCCTTGTTTATTCATTCAACTGCCGTTTTCTGGAACAACCTTCCTTCATACATATTTCCTGAAAATTACAATCTACAGAAGTTCAAGTCCAATGCCAACAAATATCTTCTTTCGTCTTCTCAACCTCCACCCAAGCACGGTACTAAGTACTACAGGTTCTAATACCTCTCGTGTTTGGGGTTCACATAAAAAATAAAAAAAAAAAAATGAGTGGAAGATCATAAAAATGCCAATACATAGATGGAGGTCAACTCAAAGATATCATCTTAATGAAATACATGGTATGTTATGTATTTAAGATGACATATTTGTATTTTGGCAAATGCAAATTCTTTATTTAATTAGTGAGTTTTTAAACCCATTTTCCAGCCTTAAACCTTTATACAGCAGGTAAAAATTATGGTTACAGGATTACTGTTGCTAAAATTAAAATGTCATTAAAACATTGGTTTTAATGACATTTTAATTACTGTTTGTTTGTTTGTTGTTATTTGGTTATTAGGGGCATTAGCAACTAAGGCCATATTGCTCCAGGATATGCGGTGGTCATTCCCTGATCTTTCCGCAACCTCCGTATTTGGTGGTGATGGGCTCAAACCCTGGTGTAATCAAGAAGCATGTGCTACGCACTGCTGCTCCTTCCCACCTGGCTATGGAGGCGCTTAATTACTGTACCACAAAAACATCTTGAAAAAGACCGTATCGTGTATCTTGAAGTATTAACACTTCAAAAGGCTTTAGAATTAAATAATGGAATGCCTTTTTTTGTTTCACAGGTAGCACAAACTAGAAAACATGCACTTATATTAAGGACACATAATCATAGATTGGATAAAAAAATTCCATTTTATCTAAAAAGTTATTAGCTGTTGGAATAAATTATCACCTGAGCAAGTAGACCTAGGGAGCTTAATAGCATTAGTATTAGAAGTGGTAAATGATACTGCTCCCTAAATAAAGTACCCTGCAGGGACAGGGTCAATGTCAATGTTAAACTTTAATTGTGACTTATACCAAATTCTAAATGAGACGCATTCAAGAAATTAATTGTAGAAGCTACTAGGCTTTTCATACCGATTAAGAAAGACTGTTCAAGGTTTAGGCCTAAATGGATGTCATATAAACTAACAAGACACATGGCAGAGAAGAAAAATGCATGGGATGCATATAAATGCAAATTCTTTATTTAATTAGTGAGTTTTTAAACCCATTTTCCAGCCTTAAACCTTAAAAGCTAGTCTGTAATTAAATCACAAAGGAGATTAGGCAAGCGAAGGCAGATTACAAAATCTTTGGCAAAGGATGCTAAGAAATATGGCAAGGACTTCTTTACTTATATAAACTCTAGATGGAAGGGGATGAATCAGACTGGTCCACTTGATATTGATGGTTCGACTGTTGATGATCCTGCTGAGATAGCTGACAATCTGAATGGGTATTTTGCATCTACATTCACACATGAGGAATTCTTTAGGGAAGTGAAGGACGGCAGCTTATTACATTCTAACAGGGAGCTTAATAATTTTGTATTAACTGAGAGCAAAGTGGAAGAGAAATTGTTGAAGTTAAACATAAGAAAGGCACCTGGAGTTGATGGGATCATTCCAGTTATATTAAAGGAGGCGGCAAAGGAATTAAGCAAACCCTTAGCCATAATTATGAGAACATCCTTGGACTCAGAGGAAGTCCCCATGGACTGGAGATATGCAATGTATCCCCAATTCACAAAGGGGGGGGGGGATCAAAATGTGACACGAGTAATTACAAACCTGTTAATTTAATTTCTGTTCCAGGGAAAATAATGTAGTTACTGGTTAAAAAAAGCACTGCAGGATCATCTAGACAAGACTGCAGTAATAATTCAGACACAGCATGTGTTTGTTAAGGGAAAATCTTGTCTGACAAATTTGATTGGATTCTATGATCCACATCCTACCTATAATGGATTACAAAGTTGTCAAAAAGGAACTCGATGCAAAAAATAATTTTGATATCATATACTTGGATTTCAGGAAAGCTTTTGATACTTATGTGCATGGAAGACTACTGGTACAAATTGGAACAGTATAGCATTAAGGGCAAGTTGCTACAATGGATAGAAGGGTGGTTGAGTGGGAGAAGACAGAGAGTGGTAATCAATGGATGCTCTTCATGGACTAATGTTATTAGTCCCCCAGGGTTCAGTGCTGGGCCTGCTGTTGTTTTGTATATTTATCAATGATACTGATAAAGGTATATCAGGCTTAAGTCCAAGTATGTAGATGATACAAATATTGGCAGAGTTGCTAATGGCAGTAATGGCAGTGTGCAACTGCAACAGGATCTAGAAAATTTGGGCAGATTGCCTGAAAAGTGGCAACTGAAGTTTAACATTGACAAATGCAAGGTACTGCATATGTGTAGAAGTAACCTCAGAGAAACATACTAACTCTGTGATACTACACTTAGGGTGGTAGAAAATGAAAAAGATCTTGGAGTAACTGCGCAGTCAGATATGAAGTTTTCTGAGCAATGCAGACAGGCTGCCAGAACAGGTCATGGGGTGTTTTCAATGATATACAGGAATTTTGCTAGTAGGAAAAAGGAGGTCATTTTTATCCTTTTGTATAAGGCAATGGTCAGGCCATGCCTTGAGTACTACATACAGGTCTGGAGCCTCATTTAAGGAAGGATGTAAGAGTTGCTTGAGTGAGTACAGAGAAGGGCTACTAGATCAGTGAGGGGAATAACGGGATCCTCTTATCAAGAAAGCCTTAAATTCAGCGAATTGCAGCATCTGGAGACTAGGCACCTGCGAGGTTATCTGATTGAGGTGTATAAGGCCTTGATTGGGTTGAGCAGGCTCAATTCTGATGGGATTTTTCCTCTTGCTCAGATTACAAACTTGAGGAGGCATAAATTCAAATTGAAAAAAAAAAAAAAAAAAAACAGTTGAAGAATAGATGTGTGGAAATTTGCCTTTAGCCAGGGGATAGTTGATTACTGGAACAAACTTTGATCTGTAGTTTTGGAAATTTACAGTTGACATAAATTCAGGAAGGAACTGGTCAAATGTTTAGAGGGAATGGATGTGTGAAATGGTTTTTTTTTTGTTTTGCTGATGCTACATAAGCTTTCTTTCTTGCATCACATGCCTCTACTACTGCTACACTACACCCTTTTATACTTACCGCATCTGAAAGATGATCAAAAAGAATTAACGTTTGAAATGGGTGTGAATTTTGTAAAATTCAAAATTCATTTTTAAATATCTGACTTGCCTGATTCAAAAGGTTTATTATATACTTTTATGATTTAAAACTCTATTATACAGCCCATAAACTCACTTGTGAAATGGTTGAAGCTTGTTAAAATTAATATTTGCTCCATTCTTCATTTGTGCTTCGTTTTGTGTTAGCTCATGAACAAATATAATTAAATCATAAGAAAAAGTATTAAGAAAAAAGCTTTCTTTTTTTTATGGACAAATTGTCTAGAAATATTCAAGTTGGTGCTGCTATATGTTAGTTTCCAGATAACTGTAGATAAAATTTAAGAGATGGTACATGGAAAATAGCTTTGAAAACTGGAAGTAAAACTCACACCTGATAGCACAGTTCTCTGATACAGGCTTACATCACTTTCAAATATATTCTCTGATTTACGATTTAAACGTTGAAGAAACTAAATCATAGGTTACATAAATAGATGTGGAGATATTATTGAATAAAAAAAAGTAATAATGAGCTTCTTTTAATTTTTCTCATTTTTTTTTCATGATTTTGTCAAGATTTTTTCACATTCTAAAATCTTAGAATGTTGGCAATAATTTCACTCTGCTAGACATTCAAGTCAAAATAAGAGCAAGTAATATTCAAAGACATTTATATACAAACTGTTCATTTTTACAAGACTTCAAAATTGCACAAACTCACTCCACATAGTCCAACATATCAGGAGAATAGGTCAGGAGAATAGGGGTAAAGCGTAAAGTGTGTTAGTTGTTGGCAGCACCAGGGGTTTCGCCTATTTCCACGTTGTATTCTTTGTACTTGTGACACAGAACTTAATGTCATCTTTTAAGGGCACAAAAGGTGATGTTGTTGTCGTTGTACACATTGGAACTAATGGCATTAAGAGTAAGAGATCTGCAGATTTACTCAACAAGTACAGGTCAATGCTGAAAAAAAGTCGCAAGTTAGGGTTGAATGTGAAAGTGTCTGCAATTCTGCACAGACATGACAGGATGGAGTATATGATGAGAACCTTGTCAATCGATTTAGCCCTGGAGAGATTGTGCAAGGCTCAAGGGGTAGAATTTTTTTCAGCCTGGTCTGTACTTGTTAACAGAAGAGACTTCTTCTACAAGGATGGGGTATACTTAAATAGAAAGGGTGCAAGAATATTTGCTGATGCTATCGAGGCAGTGTTAGGTGACAAGATGCCTATGGCAGATATAAACTAGTCTGTAATCAAGTCATAAAGGAGGTTAGGCAAGGGAAGGCAGATTACGAGAAATCTTTGGCAAAGGATGCAAAGAATGCCAAACCCATGTACTTTTTCTGACAGAATCTTAGTTATCGGTTGATACAACTACTGCTCATCTCAGATGCCAAAATTATTCGCTGCATGATTCCTTTCACCTCAAAGGTGGTACTTGTGCGTATGTCCATTCTGATATTCCCTGTAAGAGACTTGGTAATTTGGAATCTCCTCTCTTCGATCTTCTCTGGCTTAAAATCTCTCTACCTCATTGTGTCAAATTCATCTGTTGTCTCTACCGTTCTCCCAACTCCACTAATTACTTGGAGCTCTTTGACTTCCTCTCTTTGCAACTTTCTCCAGTCCAACTTTCCTAACAGTGAGGTAATTTTCCTTGATGATTTTAATGTTCATAACTCCAGCTGGTCGAGAAGCTGAGGCTAATGACCTTGCACAGATTTTTCATTTACCTACAAGAATACCGTACAATTGTAATAATACAGCCAACATGCTTGATCTTTTTCTCACAAACAACCCTTCTAAGTACAAGGCCCAATTGAGAGATCCTTTAGGCACTTCAGATCACAACTTGGTGATTGTCTCTTCTCCAATGGAGCCTTTATCTCATGTCCATTCCCAACCCCGTGTTGCTTGGCATTACAAAAATGCAAAATGGGATGACCTGCGAGATTTCTTTTCTTCTTTTCCTTGGTCGGATTACCATTTCAAAACTTCTGATTTCAACGTTTGCTCAGATCGTGTCGGTGAAATTATTCTTGCAGGAATGGAATCCTTTATCCCACACTCCACTTTAAAATCTTGTCCTTTATCTAAACCTTGCTTTTCCAATAAATGTGCTAAGGCTGTTCATCAAAAGAAGAACGTTGTATATCGTAATTGGCTTGTTTCTAATTCTACAGTTTCTGCCTACACCAAAGCTTGCAACAATTGTAATGCAGTTATTAATCAGTCCAAACTAGAGTTTGAACACGCTAAGAGTAGAAAACTTGCTTCTTGCCCTAATGATAGCCGAGCATTCTGGTCTCTTGCCAAAGCTATTGGCTGCAACTTTTGCCCATCTCTGCTCCCAACTCTGTCCAAACCACATGGTTCTGTTGTCACTTCAGCCAAGGATAAAACTGACCTGCTAGCATCCCATTTTTCTTCCAACTCATGTATTAATGATCTTGGTAAAACACCTCCCACCATTCCCAACATGCTCCATTCAATGCCTCCTGTGGTCTTCCATCAAAAGGATGTCAGAAGGGTTTTGACGAATCTTGATAATAAGAAAGCTCCAGGTCCCGATGGTATTTCTCCATTTGTTCTCACAACCAGTGCTCCTGAACTTCTCCTATTCTTTTCCACCTTTTTTCACTTTCTTATTACAAAGGTGTTTTCCTTCTGCTTGGAAATTTGCTCATATCCAGCCAGTTCCTAAAAAAGGGTGACAAATCACTCCCATCCAATTATTGTCAGATTGCAATTACTTCTACTCTTTCTAAAGTAATGGAGAAATCAATTAACCGCCAACTCTTAAACTACCTAGACACCTTCCATCTTATCAACGATCGCCAGTATGGATTCCGTCAGTGCCGATCCACTGGTGACATTCTGGCTTATGTTACCCATTTATGGACTAATTCAATGGAAAGGTTCGGTGAGACACAAGTAGTTGCTCTTGACATCTCAAAGGCTTTCGATCGTGTTTGGCATAAAGGTCTTCTAAACAAACATCCATCTTATGGTTTGCCAACTGTTTTTTGTAATTGGTTATCCAGTTTTCTCTCTGATCGCTCACTGAGGGTGATGGTAGATGGCTCTCTGTCTTCTAACTTCTCCACTAATGCCGGTATCTCAAAAGGTTCAGTTCTTTCCCCCACTCTTTTCCTCTTGTATATTAATGACCTTCTTCCATTGACTGAAAATCCTATCCATAGTTTTGCCGATGATAGCACATTGCATTCCACTTTCCATTTTGAGAAATCTTGCCCTGCTTAATCAGCTTCAACTTCTCGAAAATCTGCTACTAATTCCTTAAATGCGGATCTTCGGGTAATTCTCCAATGGGGCAAAAACAACTTAGTTGATTTCAATCCTTCTAAATCTCAGTCTTGTCTTATAACTCGCAAAAAGGATTCTTCTGCTCCTATGTTTATACTTGGTGACACTCCAATTTCTAGGCAAAATAATATCTCTTTTGGGGATTACCATGACTTCTAATCTCTCTTGGCACAAGCACATTACAAATATTGCTTCCTCTGCATCTAAAAAACTTGGTTTTTCTCTTTCGCTCTCGGCATTACTTTTCTTCCAAACAGCTGCTCACTCTGTATAAATCGGAAATCCCCCCTACCATGGAATATTGTTCTCAAATCTGGGGTGGTGCCCCCAAAACTTCTCTCAGGCTTCTTGATTCAAATTCAGAAAAGGGCAATTAGGTTAATTAATGATTCATCTCTAACAGAGTCTCTCTACTCGCTGTCTCATAGACAATATTTCTATGAGATATTTCCATGGGCACTGTTCTTCTGAAATGGCTTCTATAATTCCCACTCTGTCTTTCAAAATAGTCGAAACACGTGCAGCCATCAGTCAACATCCATTTACCGTACAACTTCAAATTCACAGAACCAACTTTTCATTTTCCTTGTTTATTCATTCAACTGCCGTTTTCTGGAACAACCTTCCTTCATACGTATTTCCTGAAAATTACAGTCTACAGAAGTTCAAGTCCAATATCAACAAATATCTTCTTTCATCTTCTCAACCTCCAACCTAAGCACGGTACTAAGTACTATAGGTTCTAATACCTCTCGTGATTGGGGTTTACATAAAAAAAAAAGAAAGAAAGAAAAGAAAAAACAGCAACGAGTTCTTTGCTTGTTTAAACTCTAGAAGGAAAGGGATGAATCAGATTGGACCACTTAACATAGATGGCTTGACTACTGATGATCATGATCAGGTAGCTGATCAACTGAATGAGTATTTTCAATGAGGGGAGTGCCAGAAGTTTATCAAACGCTAACAGGGAGCTAAGTGATTTCGTAATAACTGAGAGCAATGTGGAGGAGAAATTGTTGAAGTTAAACATAAGGAAGGCACCTGGGGTGGTAGTAGTAGTACTAGTGGCATGTGATGCAAGAAAGCAAGTGTATGTATGAGCTTATGCAGCATCAGCCAAAAAAAAAAAAAAAAAAAATCACACCATTCCCACCAAATGCCTGTCCAGTTCCTCCTTAAATTTATTCAACCTATCAACTTCCACAATGACAGATGGAAGTTTGTTCGAGCAATTAACCACCCGCTGTCTAAAGGCAAATTTCCGCACATCTATTCTACATCTGTTTTTTCTTAATTTGAATTTATGCCCTATTAGATTCGTAAGGGGAATATCATCGGTTTGGCTGAAACAAGAAGAAGAAATGAATCACTTATAAGTTTATCAAGTGGAAATCTGCTGTACACCAATGGAAACAATGAAAGGAGTGAAGGTGGAGTTGGGTTTCTGGTCCATAAAGATATTAAAAACAACATTTTGGAATTCAAAAGTACATCACCAAGGGTGTCAAGACTAATACTCAAGATTTCTAAGAGGTACAAGCTAAAGATTATAATGATTTATGCACCAACATCGAGTCATGATGATGAAGAGGTTGAAGAAATGTACACCGAAATTGAGAGTCTTCCATACGAACAGAAAACCCGCTACACTATTATTATGGGGGGGGACTTCAATGCTATGGTTGGAAAAAGACAAAACAGCGCAGAAAGAGGAACTATAGGAAATTTTGGAATTGGTGAAAGAAATAAAAGAGGTGAAACACTTGTGAAATTTGCAGAATCTCAAGGATTGTCAGTAATGAACACTTTTTTCAAGAAAAGGGTGAACAGAAAGTGGACATGGAAGAGTCCAAATGGATTAACAACTAATGAAATCGACTTCATCCTCACTAACAGAAGATATATTGTGAATGATGTTACCGTCCTGAATAAGGTAAATGTTGGAAGTGATCACAGAATGATAAAATGTACACTTGAAATAGATGTAGGAAAGGAAAGGAAAAAACTGACTCGAGTAAATAATACAAAGGTCTTTGAGATAACAGAGGAGGAGAAAAAGCAGTATGTACTGGAACTTAAGAACAAGTTTGAGCTTCTGCAGACTGCTCAGGACCAAGATATCGACGAGGAATACTACAACTTTCTGAAAGTGATAAAGCCCAAGAAACCTATACGGAAACAGAAATCCAAAGAAGAAAAAATTAGTCAAGAAACACTTGTCATGATGAACCGAAGACGACAACTGAAGAGCAAGAAAAACACTGACAGGGAGAAAATTGAGTATACTGAGTTATGCAAAGCCATTAGAAAGAGACTCAGAGAGGACATAAGAAGATTTAACACAAGAAAAGTAGAACAAGCATTAAGGGAAAACAAAGGATTTAAATCAGCAGCCATGAGCAGTAATACAGAAAGACAAATGATACTGAAACTGAAGAATAGCAATGGTGTACTTATAAACAGCAGAGAAGGCATAATTCAAATAGCAGAAGACTACTATAGAGAATTATACAAGGAGCGAGGGAATGATACCAGCAGTGGGGAAGATGGATTGCAAAGTAGCAACACATACGACATACCCGATATTCTTCCTGATGAGGTAGAACATGCATTGAAGAAAATGAAGAATCAGAAAGCACCGGGGGAAGATGAAGTTATAGTAGAGTTGTTAAAATTCGGAGGAAGAGACATAACACAAAAACTGGCAAGGCTGTTCACAAAGTGCATTAGAAAAGGTGTGACACCTAAGCAGTGGAATAATGCAATCATAGTTTTGCTGCATAAGAAAGGAGATAAATCAGAAATTGGAAATTATAGACCAATTAGCTTGTTATCCCACATCTACAAGTTGTTCACAAGGGTCATTACTAACAGATTAGAAAGAATACTTGATGAGAATCAACTGAAAGAGCAAGCTGGCTTTAGGACAGGATTCTCAACTATGGATCAATGGAGCAATGTTTCCGGCACTGGAAAGACAAGGCATAAATACCCCATATATTATGATTTTGAAGAAAATATATGAGAGTGCTACCTCCTTTATTAGACTAGACAAAGACAGTAGCAAATTTAAAATCGAGAAAGGAGTTCGACAAGGAGACACAATATCTCTGAAGCTGGTTACTGCTGCCCTTGAGGAAGCTTTCAGAAGATTAGAGTGGTCGCAGAAAGGAGTCAATGTGAACGGAGAGTACCTAAACCATTTATGATTTGCAGATGACATTGTGGTCATAAGCCACGATCCCAAAGAATTACAGGAAAATCTTAATCAGTTATGCACAGTTAGTAAGGATTTTGGACTAAAGATAAATATGGCTAAAACAAAAGTAATGATGAACAAGTATGCCACGGAAAGGGAAATAATGATTGAAGGAGCAGTAATTGAAAAGGTGGAGTCATATACTTATCTGGGACAAGTTATTAGCTGTAATAATGATAAATGGCTGGAAGTCAATAGAAGAATAAATTTTGGATGGATAGCATTCAGGAAATATAGTCACATACTGAAGAGCAATATCCCACTTTGTCTGAAACGTAAAATAATGAATCAATGTATACTCCCCACCATGACTTATGGAAGTGAAACTTTGGCACTCACCAAAAGAATGGAAGAGAAGCTGAGAACTACACAGCGAAGAATGGAACGAATTATATTGGGAATCAGACTGTTAGATAAGAAGAGAAACACATGGATTAGGCAGCAAACTCAACTAAAGGACATTCTTATCAAAACTAAAGAACTAAAATGGTCTTGGGCAGGACACATAGCTCGAAGACATGATGACAGATGGACTAAGAAAATAACAGAATAATATCATCCAAGAGGAGCTAGAAGAAAACCTGGAAGACAAAGCGGAGATGGATAGATGAAATTCATGAGTTTTTGGGAAGTAAATGGATGGCCAGTGCTCAAAACAGTAGGAACTGGAAAGCTGCTGGAGAGGCCTTCATCCTGCAGTGGATTGAAAATGGCTGATGATGATGATGATAGGTTCGTAATCTGAACAATTGGAAGGATCCCATCAGAATTCAGCGTGCTCAACCCATTCAAGGCCTTATACACCTCAATCAGATCACTTTGCAGGTGCCTAGTCTCCAGATGCTGCAATTTGCACAACTGAAATCGTTGTTGGTAAGAGGACCCCTTCATTCCCCTCACCTATCTTGTTGCCCTTCTCTGTACACGTTCAAGCATCTCTACATCCTTCTTAAAATGAGGCCTCCAAACCTGTACACAGTCCTCAAGATGTGGCCTGACCATTGCCTTATACAGAGGAACAATCACCTCCTTTTCCCTGCTAGCAAAATTCCTATATATCATTGACAAAAAACCCATGACGTGCCCTGGCAGCCTGTCAGCATTGTTCAGAAAACTTCTTATCTGACTGCACAATTACTCTCGGGTCTTTTTCATTTTCTACTATCTTAAGTGTAGAACCATACAGTTGGTACTTTTCTCTGGTTTTACTTCTACCCATATGCAGTACTTTGCATTTGTCAAGGTTAAACTGAAGTTGTCACTTCTTAGCCCATCTTCCCAAATTATTTAGATCCTGTTGCAGTAGCACACTGCCATTACTGTCATTAACAACCCTGCCAACCTTTGTATCATTTGCAATCTTCGACACTAAGCCTGATATACCTTCATCAATATCATTGATAAATATACAAAACAACAGTGGACCCAACACCGAACCCTGTGGGACTCACCACTAATAACATTACTTCAAGAAGAGTAGCACCCATTGATTACCACCCTCTGTCTTCTCCCACTTAACCATCCTTTTATCCATTGTAGCAACTTACCCTTAATAACATTCTGCTCTAATTTCTATAATAGTCTTCCAGGCGCAACAGTGTCAAAAGCCTTCCTGAAATCCAAAAATATGATATCAAAATTATTTTTTGCATCCAGTTCCTTTGTAACCACATCATAATAACCAATCAAATTTGTCAGACAAGACTTTCCCTTAAGAAACACATGCTGTGTCTGAATTATTGCTGCAGTCTTGTCTAGATGAACCTGCAATGCATCTTTAACTGATTACTCCATTATATTACCCGGAACAGAAGTTAATCCAACTGGTCGGTAATTACTCGTGTCACCCTTCGATCCCCCTTTGTGAATTGGGGATACATTTGCACATCTCCAGTCCGTGGGAACCTTCCCTGAGTGCAAGGATGCTCTCATAATTATGGCTAAGGGTTTGTTTAGTTGCTTTGCCACCTCCTTTAATATAACTGGATAGATCCCATTCACCCCAGATGCTTTTCTTATGTTTAACTTCAACAATTTCTCCTCCATTTTGCTCTCAGTTATTACAAAATCATTTAAGTACCCTGCTACAATTTGATAACCTTCTGCCATTTTAAAATTTAATAATTCCTCATGTGTGAATGTAGATGCAAAATACTCATTCAGTTTGTTTGCTATCTGAGCAGGATCATCAGCAGTCGAACCATCAATGTCAAGTGGACCAATCAGATTCATCCTTACTTTTAGAGTTTATATAAGTAAAGAAATCCTTGCTGTTTTTCTTAGCATCTTTTGCCAAGGATTTCTCATAATCTGCCTTCGCCTGCCTAACCTCCTTTGTGACCTGATTACAGACTAGCTTATATCTACCATAGGCTTCTGAGTCACTTGATAATTTATATGCATCCCATGCATTTTTCTTCTCTGTTACGAGTCTCATTAGTTCATTTGATAACCATTTAGGCCTAAACCTTGAACAATATTTCTTAATAGGTACGAAACTTTTAGTAGCATCCACGATTAATTCCTTGAATGCTTCCCACTTAGAATTTACTGTTGGTAACATCGTCAGTTGATCCCACTGTACAGAATTTAAAAACTGTCTGAGACCACTGTACTCACCTTTACGGAAGCAAAAACCCTTTCCTTTAGCCCTGATGGTAATTATATCTTTAAGTAAATCCAACATCAGTGATCACTGCCACCTAGTGGTTCCTTTATCTGCAAATTCTTAATACAAGAATGATCACTGCTGATAACCAGATCAAGAGTATTACTCTCTCTGGTTGCCTCTCGAACATACTGCTGATCCAATAAATCCACAAAAGTCTGACCAATGTGTGAGTGACCAACCCACGAGTTCCAGTCAATATATGGGAAGTTAAAATCCCCCATTATACGAAACTCTGATTTACTAGCCCACTCTATTTCTCTGTGCAATTGTTCATTGTACTCATTAGGCCTATAACACACTCCTACTCTTATTTTTGCTTTCACAGTGCCTATGCCACACCAACCTGGCTCAACAGTGCATTCCTCTATATCAACGGTGCACTTCTTTTGATTTTATGTTTTTCTTAATTAACAGCATAACACCTCCTCCCTTCCTATCCTGTCTATCCTTTCTGACACATTGCACTCCCCAAATTCCAGTTCTGCATTCCTTATATCTGGGTGACACGACGTCTCTGCTATCCCAACAATATCTGCATTTGATATCTTGATCAACACTTCAAATTCATCAAATTTATTTACTATACCTCTAGCATTGGTATACATGCAAGCATACATGCACCTATTCCTATTCACCCTAACACATCCCATATACTCACCTATTTCACGATGACTGCCATCCGTCCCTGAAACCCCCAACACCCCTCACTCCAGATTGTTACTTATTCTAATAGAAGTTGTGCAAGAATCACCTTCCCCTCTGCCTGTGGCTACTATTTTTCATCGTTTAGTCTGTGAATCCCCCCAAGCTAGCAGTTTTCCTTCCCACCTAACACTGCCTCGATAGCATCAGCAAATATTCTTGCACCCTTTCTATTTAAGTGTATCCCATCCCTGTAGAAGCAGTCTCTCTGTGAACAAGTACAGACCCCCCTGAAAAAAATTCTACCCCTTGAGCCTTGCACAATCTTTCCAGGGCCAAATTGATAGACAAGGCTCTCATCATATACTCCCTCCTATCGTGTCTGGGCAGAATTGCAGACACTTTCAAATTCAACCCTAATTTACGGCTTTAGTTCAACGGTGACCTGTACTTGTTTAGTAATTCTGTCAGTCTCCTACTCTTAATATCATTAGTGCCAACGTGTACAACTATATCACCATTTGTGCCCTTAAAAGATGATATCCGCTCTACAACGACATCAACCTTTGCCCCTGGCAGACATACTCTGGTCCTGTTCCACCTATCCGTTTTACAAAGCATGTTCCCCGTTTCCCTGACAATAGAGTCACCAACAACTAATAGTTCCTGTGGAACCAGCGCATTCTAACTTGGGGGTTTCCGCTGTGTCGTGCAATGAAAAAGTGCAAGCTCTGGTGTTGATGTGGGCAGCTGAGAGGCTGATGGGCCCCTCAATTTAGATCCTTCGAGGGCATCGACCCTGTCCTTGAAGCTCTCATATAGGCTCATAACAACGCTGAGTTGTCGCTTGATTTCCTTACACTCCTTACACGCACACACAAAGACATCCCCCATGGCAATATCATGTTCCAGAGAATTCAGTAAACATTTCACAAGTTGAACATTTTTTCAGGCTGTGATGCATTGGGGAATCGCCCCCCTCAGTTCTCCCCCAAGTTACAGCACTCCTACCATTTTTGCCCGTTGCTTTGCTGCTCTAGTCTGGGGCATGATATTTTAAATTAATAAGATCAATAAATTTAATTAATTAAATGCCAATACTACGCTATCTAATAGAAACAGTGATGTGTATTATGCTATATAATTATACGTTAGAGCTACCTAGCTAACACAATTAAAAATTTGAATTCCCTACCACTCTATACAAAAACAATGGCTGCAAGATTTGAATGAAATAACAGTTTTACGTATATTAAGTAGTAATCAACAAAAACTCTTTATCTAAATTAAAAATAACCAGCATAACTATAACTATAAGACTACGTATAAAGTACAATATAAAATAACAATTAGGTAAATAAAAAGGCAAACACTTATCGCTTTTTCAGAGCCTGTAATTCACAGCTGTAATTTTTAAAGAGAGTCAGAGCCCTCTGTGGATGGGATCTATCCAGTTATATTAAAGGAGGCAGCAAAGAAAGCAAAAAAAACCCTTAGCCATAATTATGAGAGCTTTCTTAGACTCAGGAGAGATCCCCATGGACTGCAAGTGTGCAAATGTATCACCAATTCACAAAGGGGGGGGTTCTAAAGGTGACACAAATAACTACAGACCTGTAGTTTAACTTGTGTTCCAAGGAAAATAATGGAATCACTGGTTAAAGAAGCATTGCAGGATCATCTAGGCAAGACTGCAGTAATAGTTAAGACACAGCATGAGTTTGTTAAAGGGAGGTCTTGTCTAACGAATTTGATTGGATACCATGATGTGGTCACAAAGGAACTGAATGTCAAAAATAATTTTGATATCATATACTTGGATTTCGGGAAAGCTTTTGATACTCTTGCACATGGAAGACTGCTGTACAAACTGGAGAGGTATGGCATTAAGGCTAAGTTGCTACAATGGATAAAGCAATGGTTGAGCGGGAGACAACAGAGAGTGGTAATCAATGGACACTGCTCTTCATAGACAAATGTTATTTGTGGAGTTCCTCAGGGTTCGGTGTTGGGTCCATTATTGTTTTGTATATTTATTAATGATATTGATGACGGTATATCAGGTTAAATATCTAAAGTTTGCAGATGATACAAAGGTTGGCAGGGTTGTTAACGACAGTAAAGACAGCGTGCTACTCCAAATGGATCTAGATAAGTTGGCAAAATGGGCTGAGAAGTGGCAACTGAAGTTTAACATTGAAAAATGCAAAGTACTGCATATGGGTAGCAATAATTGAAGAGAAACGTACCAACTGTGTGGTACTACACTCAAGGAAGTGGAAAGTGAAAGACACCTGGGGGTAATTGTGCAGTCAAATATGAAGTTCGCTGAGCTGTGCAGATGGGCTGCCAGGGTAGGTCATGGAGTCTTGTCAATGATATACAGGAATTTTGCTAGCAAGGACAGGGAGGTCATTACCTTGTTATACAAGGCAATGGTCAGGTCACACCTAGAGTGCTGTGTACAGGTCTGGAGGTCTCATTTTAGGAAGGATGTGGAGGTGCTGGAATGATTACAAAGAAGGGCAACAAGATTGGTGAGGGGGAACAAAGGGGTGTTCTTACCAAAAAAGGCTTAAGTTCTGCAAATTGTAGTGCCTGGAGAGTAGGCACCTGCGAGGTGATCTGATTGAGGTTTGAGTGAGTTGAGCAAGCTGAATGCTGATGGAATTCTTCCTCTTGCTCAGACTAAGAACCTAAGGGGGCACAGTTTAAAATTGAGGAAAGATAGTTGTAGAATAGATGTGTGGAAATTTGCCTTTAGCGAACAGGTAGTTGATTGGTGGAACAGGCTTCCATCTTTTGTTGTGGAAGCTAATAGCCTAAATAAATTTAAGGCTGAGCTGGACAGGCATTTCAGAATGAATGGAGGGGTTTTTTTTTGGCTGATGCTGCATAAACTTGCTTTCTTGCATCATATGCCTCTACTAATGCTAATGCTAACTCTATGGAGGCCAGTGATTTAAAAAGTGTGTGGAGAGTGGTTTGTTGAGTAGTGTTATGTTCTGCTGTTTCTCTGACCATTTAGTAGTTGGGCCCCTATTGGGACCCCCCACAGACTTTGCCATGAGGAGGCAAGACAGGCACCCAGTAGATTTTTTAAGTACTCTGGCAGGCCTGGCCACCTATTTTCCGAGGATTACAGTGGCAAGGCCTCTATAAAAAAAAAGGGGGGGGGGGGAATGAACACTAGAATTTGGAAAGGCCGAAAGAGATTTTTTTTTTTTTTTTTTGATTTGGTAGTTGTTGGCGCATCGGCTTCTGTGGCCATATTGCACCTCCCAAGGTTTTTGCAGTACTTTGATCCAAGCCCGAGGCGGGAATCGAACCCGCGACCTTTGGGTTGCCGGGCAGGTACTTTACCCACTCGGCTAGCCCGGTCGGCGAAAGAGATTTATGAGAAAGCAGGAGAATTTAGACATTGATTAGAATTTGGTTGCATTGTTAGGGGCATACACGGTCGGTTTAGTTAGAGTGGGGGGCGAGAGTGAAGACCGGGGGAGAAAGATAGAAGGATGGAGATGATAAATTAGGCATCACCAAAGAGGTCAAAGGGGACGAGCCCCACTAAGTGAAGGGGAGGCAGGGAGGAGGAGGAGACAGAAACCCATCTCCTCCCTCCTCTGCCTGGGGATGGGGTTTTAAAGGGAACTGGGTTTGAGTACCCAGTTCAGATCGCCAAATGGCTTGTTGTGGCGATTCCAGTAGAATGGTCAAACTGCCCATCCTGCTCTGGGGGTAGGATATGTTAGCTGGCAGTGTGGGGTGGGAGAGAGACACATTTATTTCATTCATAATCTGCATTCTCACTCTGCTTGCATTCTATTTTTATGCTTTTTTCTTATATTTTATAGTATATATATATATTTTTTTTTTTTCTGTTAAGTTATATATATTATTATTTATTTTTTTTTTCTTTCACTCAATCATTCATCTTTTTCTCACACACCAGGGAGGGGATGCAATGGTGTGTAATATACATTTAAATACTAATGCCTAACAGTTCAGCTAAATAAGCAAGAATATAAAAGATTAAAACTAGGGTTAGTGTGTACTTAACTGTAACATTTATGGTTTGTGTTCTTTTTTTTCACACACACACACTCTCTCATTTGTTCTTCTGGCTTTCATTTCATTTGTTCGACTCTTGCTTTCTGCACTGCACTGCACTCTCTGGGCACCTCAACTTACTGTTATTCTTCAATCGTGGTGCAGGCCTAGCTACAAGTTTTTTGCAGGCCAGGGGTGAATGTAGTGATAGTGTTTGGTTTGTTAGTATATATAAAGTAATGTAAGTTATTATTAACTTTGTATTCTTTTGGCCAATTACATTTGCTCTTCCACTCATTCTCATTCACCATAACACTCATTGACTCTCTCTTTCCCTTGTGCTGGGTCACTCTTTCTTTCACCAAAACTGACATTTATTCTCTTTTACCATAATTTCCAATTCACTCTTTCACTCAGTGCCCAGCCTAATCATTCCCTCTTTCATTTTCATTCATTTATTCATTCTACATTGCATTCCCTTGCTACTAGCTTACTGATATTTTTCAGCTAATCTGCTTCCCTGGCTACCTGTACATCTCCCTCCCTACATGGTGAATAGGGGTGTGGAACCATTGCCATTTTGTTCTTCTCTAAAAATTGCTGAACTGACAAAGCCATATGGACTGACACGTTGTCGTGATGCAAAAGCCAATCCCGAGTGCACTGTATATCTAGGTGTTTTCTCCTGACATCTTCCTCCTCCTCCTCCTTCAAATGTCTTAGGATCATGATGCAGTGGTGATTTACAGTTTCACCTGGCAGAAGGAACTCCCAATGAATAATTTCCTCATTGTTGAAGAAAATAATCAGCATGCACTTAACGTTTCTAATGACTATCTGACTTGCCTTGCCTTTTTTGGATGTGGAGATGATGGACTTTTCCACTAGGAGGACTGCTACTTTGTTTCTGGATAACCATAAACCCAACTTTCATCACCTATTACTTTGGAAAGCAAATTCTATTTCTGTTTGTCAATCAGCAAATGGAGCACAAATTTTTCAGCATTCCATCTCATGTGTAAAATTTTCAGTTAAAGTACATTGGCACATACCATATGATAGGTCTAGAATGTTATAAATATCATATGTCCTGATAGATGACTTAATACAATTTTTCAACATTTTCATCAGTCCAACTTGATGATGGTCAACCTAAGTGCTCAGATCCTCAACCAAACTTTGGCCATCTTGGAGATGCAAATAGTATTGAAAAGTTATTATATCCACAGCATTACCACCAAATGCTTGTTTAAGCACTTTCCCAAAACTCCAAAGTATCCAATGCTGTTTTCCCAAGTTTATGACAAAACTTGATGCAAATTCACTATTTCTGAACATTTGCCACCTTACTTGGTTAAAAAATTCACAATACACACTCTACAGAAACACATTAAAATACCAACTGTACACAAAAGCAAAACATCCTATTGGCACAAAACTTCCACACTAACTCAGAGCACATTAGTTCAGTGGAATTATCTAATAGCACACTCTTATACTGTGTTGTTAGCACTCGATGCAGCCAGTCCAGAAACTTTTGTCTGTGCACCTCATACTAAACTTTCTAGCAAATGTGCTTTGTGTATTTTATAAATATGGTATTTACTTTCAATTTGCATCATTAGTTAATTTTTAATTGGAGAAGTACAGCAGTAAAAAATTCTTTACAGTTCAATCATCTGTACAAAGTGTATTATAGAGCCACTCTTGTGTTGCTTTTCTATAAAGCTTCGATTTCAGCTTCAATTTCGGCCTCTTTGTACTGCTGAGCAACTGAAATGAGTCAGTCATGAAAATTTTTTTTTCAATAAAAACTGTTGTTACTAAAGATATTATTTGTTTTTATTATCAAATATAGTGTTAATTAAAAAGAAATAAAATTAAAGAGTAAAATTATGAGTTGCACCATTTTCAGCGTGTATATGTGTATACAGGGTGTCTCGAAAATATTGGTACAAACGTTTAGGGGAGGTAGGTAACATCTAAAGGAATGTGAATCGCATAGGAACCCATAACCGGAAACGCCACGGGAAAGTAGTAGCAGAGGCACAAGAAGCAGAAATGACACAAGACAGTAATTATTAGTGGCAAACATTTATTTGACATAATATTAACAATGGAGTATGAGATGGATGCATTTCATGATGTTACAACAGATGCACCATGAGACGCAATGCATGCGTGATGCCGATGCAGCATGGATTGGCGGACACGGTCGAACACACCTAGAGTTTCTTTGACAGTAGCAGCAGCGTAGACGAGTCTCGCCACGAGATCCATTTCCGTCTCCACAGGCGATTCATACATGATAGATTTGAGGGCCCACCATAGAAAGAAATCAAGGCTCGATAAATCAGGTGAGCGTGGGGCCAGGCAACAGGTCCACCACGGCCAATCCATCGACGCCCAAAACGTCTGTTCAAATGGTCACGAACACACTTTCCATAATGGGCAGGTGCCCCGTCATGTTGAAACCAAATGTTGCGTCACATTTGCTGGAACATCGTCAAGTAACCCTGGTAGAACTTGTGCAAGAAAGATCCGATATTTAGCAGAGTTCATGCGGGATGGTAACAGGTATGGGCTGACCAAGAAGTCACCAACCATACCTGCCCACATTTATTACGAAGTGATGTTGTGCCACACGGGGGCGCACATGGTGTGGGTTGACGTGAGCCCACACATGAGCACTGTGCTGGTTGAATAAGCCTCCCCGAGTGAAATAAGCCTCATCTGTTAACAAAACATAGGCTGGAAAATTCAAGTCTTGAACACTTTCTTGGAGAAACTACTGTGCAAAAGCCACACATGCAGGATGATCTTGGGGGAGAAGTAACTGAACCCTTTGGAGATGAAAAGGGTCTAAGGAATCATCATGCCAGACATGCTGTACACTGCAACGAGACACTCCTAAGGCAGAGGCAATGGCACATGTGCTGGTAGTAGGATTATTCTGGACGGCATTCAAAACACTTTCTTCCATGGCGGAAGTTCACGTCGAACATGGTCTGCCCGCACTACTCCTGTTACCTCTAAATGACCCATAATCGCACAAATTTTGATGCACACGTGCAAACAAACAGTGGTCCGGTACATGTCTGTCTGGGAAGCGTTCTCCATAAATTCGTTGAGCGGCTTGTCCATTGCCCTCTGCTAATCCATACACTAGGTGCATGTCTGCCAGCTCACAGTTCGTATATCAATGCATGCTCTTCGTGCGGCGACTACTGCTTCAATGAGAAAACCAGAAATTTTCCCTCTTGCGAACTGATGAACAGCGCCGTCTATCGACTTACGGTGACGTTTCCGGTTATGGGTTCCTATGCAATTCACATTCCTTCAGATGTTACCTACCTCCTCTAAACATTTGTACCAATATTTTTGAGACACCCTGTATATATATATATATATATATATATATGCACATACACTTTTTTTTTTTTCCCTTTAAGTCACTATTCCAATTATTCCTTTTCCTAATGTTTTTTTTTTCCATTATCTGCACTGGGGCTACAACTCTGTTTAATGAATTTAAATTACAAAAAAAATGGGAAAAAAGGAAAAGTTAATGGCTTATAGACACAAGATAGAGAAATAATAATTTTAAAATTACAAACAATGAAGGATAATCTTACTTTAAATATTGCACAGATTCATTATATGGCCGAACTACATATGCCACATTTAACTGATGAATATTAGATGCATCTATAAAGTACACATAGCCCAAGGTGGAACCAACAGCTATACAGCAGCACAATGGATTAGATGCAAAGCTATCGGCCTTAAAAGAGTAACAGACAGAAAGAGGTAAAACAAAGAAAAAAGTAAATAACAATATTACTGGGCAGATAATACAGAAAAATTTGGGGAATTTTAAAATAATAACAAACACTAATTTATAATTTCTATTAGCCAGACTAAATAGTAATATTAATATCAATAATGAATTGTGACACAAATGTTGTAAAGTTGCATAACTCATAATATCAACCTACCTTTCTCCTAGAAAAATACAAAACAATACAAAGATTATGCATCTGCAATACAATTCTAACAGTCAGTGCAATGTGCATAACCTTAAACCTCCACTTTGTAAACCATTTCATAGCAAAAATGAATTATTCATATGAGGAATGCAAGTTTGCTATTGAACATTATTCGTCATTCCTATGTGGAATGTCAAAATCTACACAGGCAGACATTTTCAGACTGCTCATTTCTGAACAAACTGATAATGTGTTTTCTTATGGGTCATTTCTGTGAGACAGACAGTGCCAATGATAAGGACTAATCCAGTCAAGTACTGGAGCTTAGTAAAGATTGTCCTACAAAAGATTAAAAATTCCTGTACAACTTTTGAAGTTTCATATTTACTGCCTTCAAATTGTACACAAACTTACAGAGCTAGACCCAGCAATAAGATTATAACGGTGTTAGTAGTGTCAAGAACCAACTCTTTAGAACCTCAACAGGCAGATCACTAAGACCAATAGCCACAACCAGGCCGAGGGATAGTTAAGACACAAGTAACTGTTGTGAACACGTTTTTAATAACTGCACCTACCCAAAATAGTTGGGAAATAAAGATTTCAGGACGACTTAAAATAAACAAAAAACAAATTCTTGCACAATTTCTACTATAATCATCTCAAATATGTCTAGGCATGGAGGCACATATTATGCTACATAAAGGCGAGGTAGTATTTAGTGGGTGGTGAATAAATGCACACAAACATGTTCAGAATAACCCCATTCCATTCAGCATAACATTTCACAGTACAGCTACATTACAAAATTTCAAAATCATACAAGTACAGTGGATTCCAGATATTTGGGCCACCAGTTAATCAGGGCAGCCATTTATTTGGGACAAATTTTAAAGAACAGAACCTAATTGAGAAAATAGCCAGGTTTTCTCCGCTTAATTGGGACAACATGACGTTTAATCGGGGCAGGAGACCACTGCACTCAAGATTACCCTACGACTGTTTCCAACCATACCATGTGGTCCAGTCGGATTTCTAGAGGTCACAACAATAAAACAATTAGCAGTTTCCAGTTTATTGGGCTTTCTGTTAGTGCAATCAATTATAAATGGATAGTAAACTTGATCGTATTAAATTTGAGATAATATTGACAGCTGGAATTCTGTGGGTTTTTACATTATTATGGTGAAATGTGTTTCCCCTTCCATGAATTAGTTAGTTAGTTAGTTAGTTAGTTATTTGGTTTTTAGGAGCATTAGCAACTAAGGCCATATTGTTCCGGGATATGCGGTGGTCATTCCCTGACCTTTCTGCATCCTCTGTATTTGGTGGTGACGGGCTCGAACCTCGGTCTAATCAAGAAGCGTGTGCTACGCACTGCTATTCCTTCCCTTCCATGAAATCTTCAAATATGTAAATAACATAAATAAATTTTCAGAATCTTCTCTTCATTCCTATTTTTTAAGCTTCATAACTTGTTATTTCATTCTCACTTGCGCATATCGTGTTAGTTGCAATTTGTGCAAGCCGTGTTCCTTGTTATTGATTGCTTATCTTTTTTACTGTTTTAAATTTTAACCCCTTCCCCAAATGTCAGTGAACAGAAATATCAACTAATTAGCATGTACATATATTACAGTACATATTAATTAAGCTATGCATGTAAGCGCAAATATATTTTTATTTTACTAACCTGTGGAAAATATTCTTCCGATTTTCATATATCATTTAATTTTTTAATTGGTAAGGTAATAAAGTATAAATTTGTGCTTAAATATATCTTTACTTTTATAGCCTGTGGATAATATTCCTCCTAATTTTGCTTATTAGAATCACTATTTAATAGAATTAAAATTCAATTCACAAACGTGATCGCAATGACCGGCACTTACTACATATCATATAGTGAATGGTACTTTACTATGGTAAGTCCATCGTAACATGATACGATTGTACAGAGAATCAATCGTTAAGTGGGATTCCACTGTATTTTTAACTACAGTATTTACGTGAAACTTCGCATAATTGGAGCAGGCACTTAATCGGTCCAAAATGCACTAGTCCTGATGTGTCCCAAATAACTGCAATCCACTATATATATAAAGTTTTCAATACCCTTAAATTTACCTTTGATCCTATAGAAAGATATGAAAACTTGAAATCACCAATAGCAGCCCTTAGTCTAACAAAGTTACAGAATGATAAAAGAATTTTCTCTAACTTATCAAAGTCATAAAAATACTATATCTTACTCTAATCACAACACAGCAATTTTCTCTAAGTTATCAACCATATAACTTTCTTTGGAAATTAAATTATTTTTCAGTTGAACATTAACACACAAAATATAATCATAAACTTAAGCAAAAGTTCATGCAGCAAAAATAATGTTTTCTATATTTATTAATGATAGTGAGGAAGGCATATCAAACTTAATGTCTAAGTTGGAAGATTAAACAAAGGTTGGTAGGGTGGTTAATAGCAGTAATCATGGTACGCTACTCCAAAAGGATCTGGCAAAATTAGGCAGTGGGCTGAGAAGTGGCAATAAAAGTTTAATATTAACAAATGGAAAGGCACTACGTACAGGTAGAAGCAATCCCAGAATAATATACCAATTGCATGGTATCACACTTAGGGTGTAGTGGAGAATGAAAATGACCTGGGTAATCACACAGTCAGACATGAAGTTCACTGAACAGTGCAGATGAGCTGGTAAGAAACATCACAAGGTTTTGTCCAGAATATACAGGAATTTTCCAGCAAGAAAAAGGTGATTATCCCACTGTATAAAAGATGGTTAGGCCACATCTCACACACTGCATATAGGTCAGGAGGCCTCAGCTTAGGAAGAATGTAGATCTGTTGGAATGGGTGCAAAGAAGACTATGAGAAGAACAAAAGGGTGCTGTAACCAGGAAAGTCCTCAGTTCTGCAAACTGCAGCATCTAGAGACTTGACCCCTGCAAAGAGATCTGATTGAGGTGTTTAAGGCTTTGAATAGACTGAGTAAGTTCAATGTTGATGGCATCCTGTCTCATGCAGACTACACACATGAGGAAGCACAATTCAAATTGGGAAAAGATGCTTGCAGCAAAGATGTGCAGAAATTTGCATTCAGCCAGCAGGAAGTTGATTGTCAGAACAGACTTGCATCTGGTGTTGTGAAAGTGGATAGTTTGAATAAATTCAAGGAAGAACTATATGAACTATTAGAGGGTGATAGACAGGTAATATGAAAAGTAGTGTTATCATTTTTTTTGGCTGATGCTATATAAATACAAAGGGTACTAGGAAAGTTTTGCAATACAGCTTTGTTTATTTAATTTTTTCAAAGTAATTTCCTCTACATTCAATACACCTCTCCATCCTCCGAAACCAATCTTTAAACCAGTTCTGCCAAGTTTCACTAGGGAGTAAAGCACACTCGTTGTCCCAAGCCCGTAGAAGGTCCTCATCACTGGAAAACCGCCTCCCTTTTAGCTTCATTTTCACATGCGGGAACAGTGCAAAGTCGCGGGGAGCAAGGTCTGGACTGTAGGGAGGGTGCTCGAGAAGTTTCAGTCCTGTCGTGGTCAAATATTCGGTGCAGGCTTTGGCGCGGTGAGCTGCAGCATTATCGTGATGGAGGTACCAGGTGTCCATTCTTGACTTTTGCCGCAGGTTCTTCATAGATCCAATGACTTTAGGCAGGCATTGTTCAGTATACCACTTAGCTGTGACTGTCTTCTGCGTGTCCAAAACGACACGTTCCACAATTCCACTCGATTTGAAAAATACAGCTATCATTTTCTTCTTTACAGATCGGGATTTTCTGACAATTACGGGTGTGTCGTCATCATCAAAGACCCAAACTTTGTTTTGAGCCTTGGTCGGCAGATCGTAATAGTACAGCCAAGTCTCGTCACCTGTCACGATGTTGTTCACATACCGAGATTGTCCCTTATCAAACTTTTTTAACATCTCCCGGCACCAAGTCACACGTCATGTCATCTGCTCTTCAGTCAGTTGATGCGGCACCCAGAGAGAACAAAGTTTCTTCACGTGCAAATGATCTTGCAGAATCGAACGAATTGCTGGTGCATTTAGGCCCAAAGTATCCTCTATCTGTTGGTAGGTCACTCGCCTGTTTTCGTCAAGCATTTTCCTCACAGCAGTAACGTTTTCCTCCGTAACTGACGTTCGTGGCCTTCCCGGCCTCTCAGAATCCTCCAGAGTGAAATTTCCCCTTTGGAATTCTCTATACCACCTGAATATCGTTGTACGATGTGGACAATCATCATCTAGTGCATGAGTCATTTCTTCTAAGCACTGGTCTATGGTTAAACCACGCACAAAATTATACCGCAAAACTGTCCTTATCTCATTTCGTGACCACGATGCCATCGCAAGCACTTTACACTCTCACTACTAATGAATAACTGAGCCCATCGACTTGGCGCGGCGGCTACTATGCACGTATGAACATGTCTCAACATGCAGCAACAAGCAGCTTCCTGTGATTCATTGTTGCGTCATATTGCAAAACTTTCCTAGTACCCTTTGTATAAGCTTGCTTTTTTGCATCATTTGTAAAACTCCAATATTCTCAAAACTGAACACTCCCATACTGTTCTTAAAACAGTCCCTGTTAAACATAAATAAACATCCAACAACAACCATTTATCCAACAGATACGTAATACTTACTTGATTTTTGATGAGATCTAACAGGTAGACAACAAATTTATGCAGTTACTCCATTCAATTTATACAGTTACTCCATTCATAATATCATTAAGAGAAACAGAAAAAAAAAAAACCCTGCAGCCATTATCAAATCTACTGCAGGATGGAAGCCTCCTCAATACAGGTACTTCATGTTAAGGAAAATGGACCAAATCTGCCATGCCGGTCCAATGCGGGTTGGCAGATTGACTGTATTTAGCAGTCAGGGGCTTGAACCCCAGTCTACTCAAAGAGTGTGTACTACTGCACCCCTGCTCTTGACCACTCAGCTACAGAGGCCCATAAGAGAAACACAGTAGGCCAGTAAATCAGAATATCTAACAGTGGGTAAAACTTTTTCAGATTTATTGGATGACTGTTTCCTATAGCAGTATGTTAGAGAGGCAAAAAGAGAAAGCAATACTCTTGATCTGATCATCAGCAGCAATTCTTCATACAATAAGAACCTGCACATAAAAGAACCACAATATGGCAGTGATCACAGTGTACTGATGTTGGATTTACTTGATTTTGATTTTTTGATTTGGTAGTTGTTGGCGCATCGGCTTCTGTGGCCATATTGCACCTCCCAAGGTTTTTGCAGTACTTTGATCCAAGCCCGAGGCGGGAATCGAACCCGCGACCTTTGGGTTGCCGGGCAGGTACTTTACCCACTCGGCTAGCCCGGTCGGCCATTGGATTTACTTAAAAATGTAACTACCATCAAGAGTAAAGGGAAGGGCTTTTGCTTTTGTAAAGGTGATTACAGTGGTCTCAGACAATTTTTTAATTCTGTACAGTGAGACCAACTGTTGATGTTACTAACAGCAAATTCTAAATGGGAAGCATTCAAGGAAGTAATTGCAGAAGGTACTAGGCTTTTTTTTTACCAAGTAAGAAATACATTTCAAAGCATAGATCTAAACAGATGTCAGATGAACTGATAAGAGTTGTGGCAGTAGATAAAAATGTATAGAATGCGTATAAATTATCAAGTGATACAGGTGCTTACAGTAGATATAAACCTGCACTCCACTCCAACTTTTGACCACCCGGCCTCCATGGCCGAGTGGTCAGGAGTGAGAGTGCAGTAGCACCTGCTCTTTGAGTAGACCGGGGTTCAAGCCCTGACTGCTAAATATGGTCGATTCTGCCAACCCACACTGGACCAGCATGGAAGATTATGGTCCATTTCCCTCAACATGAATTGTTAAGGAGGCTTCCATCCTGCAATAGATTTATAATGTCTGCTGCTTACCTTGCCTTACCTTTGAATTCAGAAGAGATCTCTGTGGACTGAAGATGTGCAAATGTATCACCAGTACACAAAAGGAGATCAAAAGATACCAATGAATAGCACTCAATATCTTTGCCAACACTGTTATAATTCTGCTAACTGGACTAACTGGTTGAACAATGCAGCTTACTTACATGAGATATTGTACTATACTGAAAATAATATAAGGTTAAATTTATAATATTCACTTTATATTTTAATATATTACTTACCATTTCACCCACATATAATGTAGAAATAATATAACCAGCATCCATATCCCATGCTTGAATTAATCCACTTTTTCTTATGCTCTGAAATGAAATATGCATTCTAACAAGAAACAGTGATAAAGAAACAATGATAATATTGAAAATAAATAAAAAATCCATGTACAATCAAAGATACACTACTCTTAAATTTTTGTTTATTTTTACAAACATACTTGACAGCCTTGAACAATATGTGGAATCTAGGCAAATACTGATTCAGATAGAATTTTCCCTTGTCGCTACGCTTACATTTATTGAAAAACTTCACTTTAAAGCAAAATATATAAAAAAAATTGGAAAGTCACCCTCTATTTTGAAACTTATGTTACCTGATTAGTAATATAATCCCAATGGTTCATGTGTGTTAAGATGTGTGCTGGCTGCTAGATAGCCCTACAAACCAAACCTGAAGCATCTAAATGATCTTCCCATTGCCTCTACTCAGCCAGCTCAGAGAGAGAGAGAGAGAGAGAGAGAGAGAGAGAGATATCAAGTGGTGTCTATTGAGGGTTAAGAAACTACCTTACACATTATGTCAAGGAGGAACCGGGTGTATTCTTGCTGTGTATAATTTTATCAATTCATACATTGTCCCCTCCCTCATACACACAACTCTTTACCTCACTGCATCATGAATAGGCAAACTAATGGAGCTTATCTGCAAAAATATCTGAACTTACCAAAAATTTCCTAATTCATTCCACAAATATACTTCATGTTGATTCCATTCTGAATGGTATCCATCTCCACTTATAATAATGAATACCCACTTATTTACATGTGCAAATGTCCATTCTGATATTTCTTGTCAAAGACTTCCTAATCTGGAATCTCCCCATTCTGATCTCATCTGGCCTAAAATCTCTTTATCATATTCAGGTAAATCCATCAGTTGCCTCTAAGATTCTTCCAAATCTATAAATCACTCGAAAATTTTTGACTTTCTTTCTTTGAAACTCTACTTTCTACATTATAACTTTCTTAACAGTAAAGTAATTTTCCCCGTTTTCCTTGTTGATTTTAACGTTCACAGACTGGCTTCATTTCTTTAGTTGCATGGGCCTGGACCCAGCTGGTCAATGTCAATGGTTTTGAAATTACTAATATCGTTACACAACTTATTTACTTAACAGAATACTAGACAACCTAACAACACACCCAATCTTACCCTCACCAACAAATCCTTCAGGTACACAGTTAATGTCAGTGGTCCTTTGGATGCAGAATAATTATTGTCAATTACTGGCCCATTTATTTTATACCATATAATGAATTCTGAAAGCTATCTTGACGTGCTGCAGACCTCTTGTTTCTCTTATGTTACAGCAAATTCTCTTTATGCAGGATCAGGCCTTAGCTCGCTTCATTCCAGTGTGCAACAAAATAGATATTACTTTTCCAAAAAGATGGATAGGCAAACATGAATCAACAGGGTGGCCAGAGAGTTCCAGTTTCACCCCAAATGGACTTTTTTTTTTTTGTTTTTTCCTGTAGTGCTGGTGAAAGAAAATGTTAATAATATTAATGTAAGACTGGATAAATGATGCAAAGAAGTGACCTTTTTCTGCATCTGCAAAAATAAATAAAAATAAAAATATAGTTTTTAAAAAATTCCCAATTACCCATACTTTGCTCATTACCAAATTTCAGTTCCACTTTAAATTTTACCAAACTCTGTGCCTCAGTCACTTTGGCAGGTAATTTATTCTAATGATCTAATTTATTCAAAAACATGCAACCTTATACAACAAAATTTATTCAACAGGTAAACTCCACGAAACATTTCTTCTGCCAGAGAGAATATCCCTCTCGTTCATACTAGTGATCCCCCTTCAGTGCCTTATACATCTCAATTAGGCCTCCCCCAGTAAGATGTTTAGTTGCCAATCTTTGTATACCATGCCCTCTAAGTTGTTCTTTATCAGGATATCGATTAACACCCCTCACTTTGGTTCCCCTACTTTGAATCCTCTCTAGAAGCTCTATGTCTTTTGTCAGGTGTGGCCTCTAGACCAGAATACAACATTTCGCATGCAATCTCACCATCATCTTATACACACTAATGACAGTCATCTCCCTACTTGCAAAGATCCTATAAATCATACTGTGTCCACATTGACAAAACCAGTTCGAGGTTACATGTACATATGAAGAATTTTGAACTCCTGGAAACGATAAGTTTCTGGAAAATTTTACCAACTTTTTGACTTAATTAAAATATTAAATTATCTTCAATGAATATTTTAATAGTTTTAGTCACATTTGTTAGCTTATTTTTAAATTTAGCTAGAGATTTTGTAAGTTACGACTTAATATATGTAGAACTCCCTTAGTATTGGTGATTTGGCACGAATATCGTATCTCGTAACTTATACTGCAGTGCTTGGTAGAGGAATTATTCAAATTATGTAATTTGAATAATTCCTCTACTCTATTTGAATATAATTTAAATAGTTCAAATTATGTAATTTGACTATCAAATTACATAGTTTGGTGTTAGTTAGATAATTTTATTATCTATTATAATTAACTTATACATCACAAATGTAATGGTATAGTGTAACACATGTCAACTTTACAGCATAATACATATAACATAAACTTGAGAGGCCAGTACATATTATTGCTCCATAACTGGTGAATTAGAATAGTGTTACTACTGTACTTAAGTATATTAGTTTAGTATAGCAATCTCAATTATACTGAATTTAAATGGAAATCATGCCAAAGACTAGAGCAGCAAAGCAATAGGCTCAAAGCAGCAGGAATGCTATGGCTCAAGGAAGAACTGAAGAAAACGATTCTACTAAAAATCATGGCCCCAAAAAATGTGCTGTTTGTGAAATTTTTGCAGACAATTCTGGATATAGCCAAGAGAGATGTCTTGCTTGATGCAGAGAGTGTGAAGAAATGAGGTGCCAACTCAGCAGAGTGATGGGCCTATATGAAGGCTTTAAGAGAAGGGTGGATACCATCAAAGGTTTTAAAATGGAGGCCCATTCAAATGCTGGTCAAATAAGATCTCAACTACCCAACTCAATGCCAGAGTTCATACTTGAGCATCAGGCAACATAGCACCAACACTCGGGGAAGAATGTACCGGTCCCACAGGAGGTGGCTATTGTTGGTGACTACTGTTGAGAAACGGAAAATATATTATGCAAAAAGGATAGGTGGATCAGGACCAGGGTATGGCTACCAAGGACGAAAGGTAAAGATGTTGTAGAGCAGATATCTTTTAAGGGAAAAAAGAGGTGATATTGTTACACGTGTTGGCACTAATGATATTAAGAGTAGGAGATCTGAAATACTTAACAAGCACAGGGAAATGCTGAAGAGAGATCAGGAGTTAGAGTTGAATTTTAAAGTGTCTGCATTTCCCCAGGCAGAATGTAGGAGGGAATATATGATGAGAGCCTTGTCAATAAATTCAGCCCTGGACAGATTATGCAAGGCACATGGGGCAGAATTTTTCTCAGCATGGTCTGTGCTTGTTAAAAGGAGAAGTTGCTTCTACAGGGATGGGATACACTTAAATAGAACGGGTGCAAGAATATTTGCTAATACTATTAGCATTAGTAAAGACACATCATACTAGAAAGCAAGCTTATATAGCATCAACCAAGAAAAAAAACCCTTCTCATTTCGCCCATCCACTCACTAAAATTTTTGTCTAGTTTTGCCTTGAATCTATTTAAACTATCAACTTCTACGACAGATGGAAGTATTTATTTATTTTTGTTACACAGAGCATTAAAATTATGATAAATGAATTAGCTTTCGGCTGGGTGGCAGCCTTCATCAGATTAAAATACTTTGAATGGCAGTTAGAATAGAGATGCACTGCCAGGATGGTACGTGAGACACGTGGTTAATTGTTTGTTGATGTTTGTGGCTGTGACGTGGCCAGCGTTTGTCTATGGACAGAATTACTGTTTCTGTGATGGGGTTAAGTTGACAACCACTGTTCCTGTTCAACGAGGTATCCGAGCATTTTATACTTAACGATTCCAACCAGGTGCGCCTTAGGTAATGGTGGGACTTGTCTACAACCACGACATCGCGGTGTGGGTCGATGTCGTGGTGGGTTGTCCAGACATGCTCGGCAATAGCTGAGTGTTCTACATCCGCCAAACGGATCGCCCTTTTATGTTCTGAGAGGCGTTTCTCGAGACAACGACCAGTCTCTCCAAAGTAGCAGCTCGTGCAGTCACGGCAAGAGATGCGATAGACCACACCACTCTGTAGAAGGGTGGGGACAGGTGTTTTTATGTTGGAAAGGAGAGAACGCAGTTTCTTGCCTGGGAGTTGGATGCACTTCACCCCATGCGATCTTAGGATTCTACCGATCTGCTGTGACAGGTTGGGGTAGTATGGGATGAATGCCCTCGTGGAAGACTCGTCACTGTTGGCATTGCTGTTGGTCGTCACGTTGCGCGTGCTTGTAGATCACATCTGTTAAGGACATCGATGGGGTAGCCACACCTCGTAAGGTCTACTTTGACTCTGGTAATCTCTTTGCGCCTTTCATCTGCAGAGCTGGAGTGTGTCCAGGCGCGAGTTAGCAAGGTTCGGGCGGTTGAGAGGAGGTGGCCCCGTGTGTGTGCTGACTGGAAGTTGGTAAATTGGCCAGCACACATAGGCTTACGATAAACCGTCGTCTTCAAGCATGTGTCTTCGAGCCGGACAAGTGTATCTAGGTATGGTATAGAGTTGTTCGACTCCAGCTCAACCGTAAATTTTATGAAGGGCGACAGTGAGTTGAGGTGGGTTAGGAGTCGCTGACTTGAGTCTCTAGGGATCACTACGAACACATCGTCTACGTAGCGACACCAAAAGGCGATGTGATCCGGTGCGTGTGTAAACGCACGTCCCTCTAACTCCTCCATCACGATGTTTGCTGTGACCGAGCTGACAGGGGAACCCATGGCTGTGCCATGTATCTGCTGGTAGATTGAACCATTAAACATGATTGCACCCCCTGTTAAGCACAGTCTGAGGGCGGCGGAAATGTCATCAGGCGTCAGCTTAGTTCTGTCGCTGAGGGTTCCATCATTGTCCAAGAGTTGTTTTGCGCAAGAGATGGCAAGTTCCACAGGGATGGAGGTAAAGAGTGATACGACATCGAACGATGCCATGACTTGATCTTGCGAGATGGATATAGTGCGGATCCTTTCTATGAACTCAACACTGTTGGAGACGGTGTAGGTGGTCTTGCCAACTAGAGGAGAAAGAAGTCTCGAGACAAATTTAGACAGCTCGTAAGTCGGTGATCCACAGCAGGATACAATAGGTCTTAGTGGCGTGCCTTCTTTGTGCACTTTCGGCAGGCCGTAAAACCGTGGGATCTGACACCCGGAGGCACGGAGGTGATTACGGGTTGACTGTGTGATTTTCCCTTGCTTCAGCCAAGTGTTGGTGAGGATATTCACCTCTGACTCCCATCGTTCCAAAGCCTTGTTGGGGTCGATGGTTAGGGGTTTGTAGACGGTAGTGTCTCGTAAGAGCAGTAAGGCTTTCGCCATGTAATCAGTGCGGTTCATTACAACTGTACGACGGCCTTTGTCCGCCGGTAGAATGACGATGGACGAATCCCGTTTCAGTGCCTTGAGGGTAGAAATCTGTATACGGCTGAGGTTTGAAGAGACGGGGCGAGCATGGTGTAGAACTGCTGCAGTCTTTAAGCGGATTGCGTTGGCTACATCTTCTGGGAGGCGTGATAAGCTTGCTTCCACACCCAAGGCGATGTCGGTGATTGGTGGGTGCTTTGGAAGAACGGCAAATGTCATGCCAAGGGTCAACAAGTTTGTTTGTTCTGCAGATAACTGCTTGTTGCTTAGGTTCAATACGAAATCCGTGTAATTTGTGGGAGGGGCATTACGCTGGCGCCGAAATTGACGGGATTCATTAATCAAAGTATTGAACTTACGTTTCTGTCGGTCACAATAACGATTTGATTCTCTGACGGCCTGGTAACATAAAGTATTGATTACCTTGGTGTAAATAGGATCGGGAATCAGAGCCTTAAGGTCGGCAAGTAGGGCTGCTTTGCTCGCTGAAGCACGTTGTATGTCACGATGGAGGCAGCAGATCCATATGCGTAGAGTTCTGAAGCCGAAGTTCCGACAGGCACGTCCCATACGCTCACTAGGAAACGGTTGTTTGTAGCGAAACCCTTTTGGTATAATCCAGTTAGCTTTGCATCTATGTGCAAACCTCAGGTGTTGCCTTCTACGGGCTATGAAGATAAAATCTTTCTGGAGTCTCACGACCATATCATATGTTGGTTGGCCAAGAATAGTCCGTACATAATAAAACACGCCTGCGTGCTCTGGATTCATAATTTATTTATTTTTGTTACACAGAGCATTAAAATTATGATAAATGAATTAGCTTTCGGCTGGGTGGCAGCCTTCATCAGATTAAAATACTTTGAATGGCAGTTAGAATAGAGATGCACTGCCAGGATGGTACGTGAGACACGTGGTTAATTGTTTGTGGCTGTGACGTATGGTGGTGACGTGGCCAGCGTTTGTCTATGGACAGAATTACTGTTTCTGTGATGGGGTTAAGTTGACAACCACTGTTCCTGTTCAATGAGGTATCCGAGCATTTTATACTTAACAATTCCAACCAGGTGCGCCTTAGGTAATGGTGGGACTTGTCTACAACCACGACATCGCGGTGTGGGTCGATGTCGTGGTGGGTTGTCCAGACATGCTCGGCAATAGCTGAGTGTTCTACATCCGCCAAACGGATCGCCCTTTTATGTTCTGAGAGGCGTTTCTCGAGACAACGACCAGTCTCTCCAAAGTAGCAGCTCGTGCAGTCACGGCAAGAGATGCGATAGACCACACCACTCTGTAGAAGGGTGGGGACAGGTGTTTTTATGTTGGAAAGGAGAGAACGCAGTTTCTTGCCTGGGAGTTGGATGCACTTCACCCCATGCGATCTTAGGATTCTACCGATCTGCTGTGACAGGTTGGGGTAGTATGGGATGAATGCCCTCGTGGAAGACTCGTCACTGTTGGCGTTGCTGTTGGTCGTCACGTCGCGTGCTTGTAGATCACATCTGTTAAGGACATCGATGGGGTAGCCACACCTCGTAAGGTCTACTTTGACTCTGGTAATCTCTTTGCGCCTTTCATCTGCAGAGCTGGAGTGTGTCCAGTGTGTCCTCTATACCATACCTAGATACACTTGTCCGGCTCGAAGACACATGCTTGAAGACGACGGTTTATCGTAAGCCTATGTGTGCTGGCCAATTTACCAACTTCCAGTCAGCACACACACGGGGCCACCTCCTCTCAACCGCCCGAACCTTGCTAACTCGCGCCTGGACAGCAGATAAATGAACCACTAGGTGGCAGTGATCACAGTGTTCTGAAGTGGGATTTACTCAAAGAGGTAACTACCATTAGGGGTAAAGGGAAGGGGTATTGCTTTCGTAAAGGTGACTACGGTGGACTGAGACAGTATTTAAATTCTATACAGTGGGATCAACTGATGATGTTAACAACAGCAAATTCAAAATGGGAAGCATTCAAAGAACTTATCTTGGAAGCTACTAGGCTTTACATACGAACTAAGAAATATTGTTCAAGGTTTAGGCCTAAATGGATGTCAGATGAACTAATGAGGCATATGGCAGAGAAGAAAAATGTATGGGATACATACAAATTAACACGGGACACAGAAGCCTATGATAGATACAAGTTGATCTCTAACCAAGTTACAAAGGAGGTTAGGCAGGCGAAGGCAGATTACAAGAAATCCTTGGCAAAGGATGCGAAGAAAAACAGCAAAGAGTTCTTTACTTATGTAAACTCTAGAAGGAAGGGGATGAATCAGATTGGTCCACTTGATATCGATGGGTCAACTGTTGATGATCCTGCTCAGGTAGCTAACAAACTAAATGAATATTTTGCATCGACATTCACACATGAGGAGTTATTTAGCGAGGGGAATGCCAGAGGTGTATTCAACTCTGGCAGTAAGCTAGAGAATCTTGTAATAACTGAGAGTAAAGTGGAGGAGAAATTGTTGAAGATAAACACAAGAAAGGCACCTGGGGTGGATGGAATCTATCCAGTTATATTAAAGGAGGCAGCAATGGAAGTAAGCAAACCCTTAGCCATAATTATGAGAGCTTCCTTGGACTCAGGGGAGGTACCCATGGACTGGAGAAGTGCAAATGTGACCCCAATTCACAAAGGAGGATCAAAGGCTAACACAAGTAATTATAGACCTGTGAGTTTAACTTCTGTTCCCGGAAAATTAATGGAGGCACTGGTTAAAGAAGCATTGCAGGATCATCTAGACATGACTTCAGTTATAGCTCAGACACAGCATGGTTTTGTTAAGGGGAAGTCTTGCCTGACCAATTTGATTGGATACTATGATGCAGTCACAAAAGAACTGGATGCAGGGAATAACTTTGATATTATATACTTGGATCTTAGAAAGGCTTTTGATACTGTTGCACATGGAAGACTGCTGCACAAATTGGAGCAGTGTGGCATTGGAGGCAAATTGCTGCTATGGATAAAGGGGTGGTTGAGGGGGAGAAGACAGAGAGTGGTAATCAATGGACATTGCTCATCGTGGGCTAATGTTATTAGTGGAGTCCCTCAGGGTTCAGTATTGGGTCCTTTGTTTTCTGTATTTATAAATGATATTGATGATGGTATATCAAGCTTAATGTCCAAGTTTGCAGACGATACGAAGGTTGGCAGGGTTGTCAAGGACACTACTGACACTATGCTGCTGCAACAGGATCTGGAAAGGTTCAGCAGATGAGCTGAGAGGTGGCAAATGAAGTTTAACATTGACAAATGTAAAGTACTACATATGGGAAACAGCAACCCCAGAGCAACGTATCAACTCTATGGTACTACACTGACAGTGGTAGAGAATGAAAGGGACCTGGGGGTGGTTGTGCAGGCAGATATGAAGTTCTCTAAGCAGTGCAGACGGGCTGCAAGAGTAGCTCATGGTGTATTATCAATGATATATAGGAATTTTTCTAGCAGGGATAAGGAGGTGATTATTCCCTTGTATAAGGCAATGGTCAGGCCACACCTAGAGTACTGTATACAGGCCTGGAGACCTCATTTCAAGAAGGATGTAGAGCTGCTGGAACGAGTACAGAGAAGAGCAACAAGATTAGTGAATGGAACAAAGGGGTGCTCTTACGAAGAGAGGCTTAAGTTTTGCGAATTACAGTGTCTGGAGACTAGGCAGCAGCGAGGTGATCTGATAGAGGTGTACAAAGTCTTGAATGGTTTGAGCATGCTCAATGCTGATGGGATTCTTCCTCTTGCTCAGAATAATCACCTGAGAGGGCATAAATTCAAATTGAGGAAAGACAGATGTAGGATAGATGTGCGGAAATTTGCCTTTAGCCAGCGGGTGGTTGGTAGGTGGAACAGACTTCCATCCCTTGTCGTGGAAGTTGATAGCCTAAATAAGTTTAAGGCTCGGCTGGACAGGTATTTCGAACGAACAGAGGGGTGAAGTGGAAGTGGTTATTTTTTATTTATTTATTTTACTTTAATTTCTTTGGCTGATGCTGCATAAGCTTGCTTTCTTGCATCAAATGCCTCTACTAATGCTAATGCTAATTGGGGGTCACATTTGCACATCTCCAGTCCATGGCTACCTCCCCTAAGTCCAAGTAAGCTCTCATAATTATGGCTAAGGGTTTGCTTACTTTTTTTGCTGCCTCCTTTAATATAACTGGATAGATTCCATCCACCTCAGGTGCCTTTCTTATGTTTATTTTCAACAATTTCTCCTCCACTTTGCTCTCAGTAATTACAAAATCAAGCTGATTGCCAAAGTTCAATTCACCTCTGGCATTCCCATCCCTGAATAACTCCTCATGTGTGAATGTAGATACAAAATACTCATATAATTTGTTAACTACCTGAGCAGGATCATCAACAGTTGAATCATCGATATCATGCGGACCAATCTGATTCATCCTCTTCCTTCTAGAGTATACATAAGTAAAGAACTCATTCCTGTTTTTCTTTGCATCCTTTGCCAAAGATTTCTTGTAATCTGCCTTTGCCTGCCTAACTTCCTTTGTGACTTGGTTACAAACGAGCTTATGTCTATCATAAGCTGATCTGTAACCAGCTTAGGACAGACATAAACTTTTGATTGACATAAGTTTATATGTATCCCATGCATTTTTATTCTCTGACACATGTCTCATTAGTTCATCTGATATCCAATTAGGCCTATAACCTTGAACAGTATTTCTTAGTTGGCATGAAAAGCCTAGTAGCTTTCAAGATTAATTCTTTGAATGCTTCCCATTTTGAATTTCCTTGCTATTGGTAACATCACCAGTTGGTCCCACCGTATAGAAAAGTATGGTGGGACCAAGTACCATACTTTTCTATATGGTGAAAGTACTGTAAAGCAAAATCCCTTCCCTTTACCCATGATGTTAGTTACCTCTTTGAGTATTGTTTGTTTGTTGTTTGGTTTTTAGGAGCATTAGCAACTAAGGCCATATTGCTCCGGGATATGCGGTGGTCATTCCCTGACCTTTCCGCATCCTCCATATTTGGTGGTGACGGGCTCGAACCCCGGTCTAATCAAGAAGCGTGTGCTACGCACTGCTGCTCCTTCCCACCTGGCTACGGAGGCGCCTGCCTCTTTGAGTAAATCCCACTTCAGCACACTGTGATCATTGCCACCTAGTGGTTTCTTTATCTGCAGATTCTTAAGGCAGGGTGCCTCCGTAGCCAGGTGGGAAGGAGCAGCAGTGCGTAGCACACGCTTCTTGATTAGACCGGGGTTCAAGCCCGTCACCACCAAATACGGAGGATGCGGACAGGTCAGGGAATGACCACCGCATATCCAGGAGCAATATGGCCTTAGTTGCTAATGCTCCTAAAATCCAAATAACAAACAAACAAACATCTTAAGGCATGAGGAATCACTACTGATAATCAGATCAAGAGTATTACTCCCTCTAGTTTCCTCCCAAACATGCTGCTATTGAAAACAATCATCCAATAAATCCACAACACCCTTGCTAGTGTGTGAGTGACCAACCCACAAATTCCAGTCAATATCTGGAAAATTAAAATCCCCCATTTTAGGACACTCTGATTTACTGACCAACTCTATTTCTCTGTACATTTGTTTATTATACTCATCAGAGTCATTAGGCATATAATACTACATTCCTACTCGCAATTTTGCTTTCCCAGTGCTTATATCAAAGCAAACTGACTCGACACTACACTGTCCAGCCATGTCGACTGGCTGTACTTCCTTGAATTTTATGTGATTCTTAACTAATAGCATAACCCCTCCTCCCTTCCTATCCTTCCTGTACACATTGTACTCCCCAAATTCCAGTTCTGCATTCCTTATATCTGTGTGACACAATGTCTCTGATATCCCAACAATATCTGCCTTTGACGTTTTGACCAAAACCTCAAATTCATCAAATTTATTTACCAAACTCTTAGCATTGGTGCACACACAAGTATACATGCACCTGTTCCTATTCTTAGCTCTCCTAACACAGTCCATGTATTTTTTTGTTCCACAATGACTCCCACCAGTCTCTGAAATCCCCTACACCTTGCTTTCCAGGCTTCTGCTCATTCCAATATAAGCAGTGCAAGAATCACTTTCACCTCTGCCAGTAGCTACTGTTAACCTATTAGTCTGTGTATCCTCCCCCAAGCCAGCAGTTTTTCCAACCCACCTAACAGTGCCTCGATAGCATCAGCAAATATTATTCACCCTTTCTATTTAAGTGTATCCTATCCTTGTAGAAGCAGTCCCTCCTGTTAACAAAATACTGGGGCAGTATTACGTGGGTTAGAAAACTGCTTGCATTGGGGGTGGAATACACGGTCTAATAGATTAACAAAACCCACAGGCAGAGGTGAAAATTATTCTTGCACTGTTTTTATTGGAACTTACAGCAGCCTGGAATGCAAGGTGCTGGGGATTTCAAGGCCTGTTGTGAGCCATCATGGAACCGGTAAATACATGGTTGGTGTTAGGGCAAAAAAAGAGTAAGAACAGGTGCAGGAACAATTGCATGTAACCCAAAGTTAAAAGCATAGCAAATAAATTTGATGACTTGATTTGATGACTTTTATATCTGAGAGACACCACTTTATCCAAAGTGGTGTCTCTCAGATATAAAAAAATGCAGTACATGAATATGGGGAGTACAATGTATACAGAAAGGACAGACAGAATAACAGAAGGAGTGGGGGGAGGAATTATGCTCCTAGTTAAGAAGCACATAAAATCTAAGGCAGTGCATCCAGTTGACATGGACGACCAGTGCAATGCTGAGTCAGTTATGTGTAACACAAGCACTGGGAAAGGAAAAATGAGAGTAGGAGTGTGATATAGGCCTAACGATTCTGATGAGTACAATAATTAACTGTACAGAGAAATAGTGGACCAGTGAATCAGAATGTCTTATCAAATGACAGTAGGGGTGTGTTATAGGCCTAATTATTCTGATGAGTACAATAATCAACTGTACAGAGAAATAGTGGACCAGTGAATCAAAATGTCCTAATGGGGAATTTTAACAATCCAGATATTGACTGAAACATGTGGGTTGGTCATTCACACAGCAGAAAAAATTTTGTGGATGTATTGGACAGCTGTTTTTAGAGCAGCATATTATAGAGGCAAATAGAGGGAGTAATCCTCTTGATCTGATTACCAGCAGTGATTATTCATGCATTAAGAATCTGTAGATAAAAGAAAACCACTAGGTAGCAATGTTCACCTTTAAGTAAATCCCACAATTCATGTGGGATTTACTTAAAGGTGTACTTAAACCCTTCACTTTACCATCAAGGGTAAAGTGAAGAGTTTTTGATTTAATAAAGGTCAGTACAGTGGTCTCAGATGGTTTTTAAATTCTATACAATGGGACCAACAGATGATGTTACCAGGAGAAAATTATAAATGGGAAGCATTCAAGGAAATAATCAGAGAAGCTACTAGGCATTCCATACCAAATAAGAAATATCATTCAAGACTTAGACTTACATGGAGTGTATGGATACAGAAGTGTATGGTAGATATAAACTAGTCTGTAATCAAGTAACAAAAGATGTCAAGCAAGCTAAGGCAGATTATGAGAAATCTTTGTCAAAGGATGCAAAAAAAAAAAAAAAAATATATATATATATATATAGAAAAGACTTCTTTTATTATGCAAACGCTATGAGGAAGAGGATGAATCACATAGGTCCACTTGATATCGACGGTTCAACTGTTGATGATCCTGCTCAGGTTGCTGACAAGCTGAATTAGTATTCTGCATCTACATTCACATGAGGAATTCTTTAGGAGAATGGATGCCAGACATTTATCAAACTCTACCAGGAAACTAAATGATTTTGTAATAATTAAGAGGAAAGTGGAAGAGAAATTGCTGAAGTTAAATATAAGACACAAGCACCTGGTGTGGATGGAATCTATCCAATTATATTACGAGAGGTAGCAAAGGAGGTAAATAAACCTTAGCCATAATTAAGAACATCACTGGATTCAGGGTAGTCCCCAGTGACTGGAGATGTCCAAATGTAACCCAAATTCATTTGGGTTACATTTGGACAAAGGAGCGTTCAAAGAATGACATGAGTAATTGCACACCTCTTAGCTTAACCTCTGTTTCAATGAAAATTATAGAATTCACTGTTTAAAAAAGAAATATAGGACCATCTAGATAGGAGTGCAGTTATACTTAAATCACAACGTGGATTTGTCAAGGGCGATTCATCTGACCAATTTGGTTGGATACCATGATGCAGTAACAAAGAAACCGGATTCAAAAAATAATTTTGATATCATATACTTGGATTTCAGGAAAGGAAAACTTTTGATACTGACTGCTGTACAAACTGGAACAGACTGCTGTACAAACTGGAGCATGTGGGATTAAGGGCAAATTACTGCTATGGATAAAGGGATGGTTAAGCAGGAGAAGGCAGAGAGTTGTTATCAGTAGATACTGCTCTTTGTAAACTAGTGTTATCAATGGGATCCTCCAGGGTTCGATGCTGGGACCATTGTTGTTTTCAATATTTATTAATGATATTGACAAAGGTATATCAGGCCAGAGCAGTGCTAACAGTGAGGTGAACGAGGCTCTTGCCTCGCTTGAAAAGCTGAAAGGGGTGCCAAAAGAAAGATTAAATAATTGCCAACGTTGCCATCATTAACAGTAGAGTGCAATTTTTCAATCTTGCCTCAGGTACTAAAATGGCTCAGCACAGCCCTGTATCAGGCTTAATATTAAAGTTAGTAGATGATAAAAAGGTTGGCAGGATGGTTAATGACAGTAATTAGGGTGAGCTACTGCAACAAGACCTAGGAAAATTAGAAAAATGGAGCTGAGAAATGGCAGCTGAAGTTTAACGTTGACAAATGTAAGGTATTGCATATGGGTAGTAACTTATCAACTGTGTGGTACTACATTTGGGATAATGGAAAATGAAATGACCTAGGGATAACTGTGCATTCAGATATGAAATTCTCTGAGCAGCACAGACATGCTGTCAGGACAGCTCAATTATATATATAGAAACGTTGCCATCAGGGATAAGGAGGTGATTATTCCACTGTATAAGGTAATGGTGAGACTGCATACAAGTCTGAAGGCCCCATTTTAGGAAGGATGTAGAACTGTTGGACTGGGTAGAGAGAAGAGCAAAAATGAGATTGGTGAGGGGAACTCTTACCAAGAAAGGCTTCAGTTCTGCAAATTGCAGCATCTGGAGACTAGTACCTACAAGGCGATCTGAATGAGGTGTTTAAGATTTTGAATGGATTGAGCAAGCTCAATGCTGATGGATTTCTTCCTCTTGCTCAGAGTACACACAGGAGGGGACATATATTCAATTTGAGGAAGAACTGTGCAGAACAGATGTGTAGAATTTTGCCTTTATCCAATGGGTTGTCAATTGCTGGAAAAAACTTCCACATGATGTTGTGGAAGTGGATAGCTTGAATAAATTCAAGGAAGTACTAAACTAGACAAACTGTTGGAGAAATGGGAAGGTGTGTGTGTGTGTGTGTGTGTGTGTGTGTGTGTGTGTGTGTGTGTGTGTGTGTGTGTGTGTGTGTGTGTGTGTGTGTGTGTTTTGCTATTGTATAAGCTTACTTTCTTTCATCATTTGCCAATACTACTACTAATATACAGGATAAATATGCTTTCTTAGCCACCAATTTACATTGTACAGTAAATTTCATATCTGATTATATCATAACCCCTAAGTTTATTTTGTCTTGAAGCATTTTTACCTTCTCCTAATTAATATGTAATTCCTGGATTTCTTTTCCTCAGGTGCAAAATTAAATTTGAGGTGCTCATTTTCAGACTACATCTGCAAACAACGCAAATCAATATTAACCAACATGTGTCTGATTCCAGTAATTAACCAGTCATCCTACCTTAAAAGCAGCAAACTTTGACAAACCTTCATCACTACTCCTTTGTCAGTCGTTATGGTAGATTAGGGACAGGAGGTGGAGGGATACTGCACTGATCCCCAAGGAGCTCCACTGGCCATCCATTTACTACCCACACACTCATTAATTTCATCTATCCATCTCTGCCATTGTTTTCCAGGTTTTCTTCTAGCTCTTCTTGGGTACCATTCTGTTATTTTCTTAGTCCATCTGTCATCATGTCTTCGAGCTATGTGTCCTGCCCAAGACCATTTTAGTCCTTTAGTTTTTGATAAGAATGTCCTTTATTTGAGTTTTCTGCCTAATCCATGTGTTTCTCTTCTTATCTAACAGTCTGATTCCCAAAATAATTTGTTCAATTCTTCGCTGTGTAGTTCTCAGCTTCTCTTCTATTCTTTTGGTGAGTGCCCAAGTTTCACTTCCATAAGTCATGGTGGGAAGTATACATTGGTTCATTATTTTACATTTCAGACAAATTGGAATATTGCTCCTCAGTATGTGACTATATTTCCTGAATGCTATCCATCCAAAATTTATTGTTCTCTTGACTTCCAGCCATTTATCATTATTACAGCTGATGACTTGTGCCCGATAAGTATATGACACCACCTTTTCAATTACTGCTCCTTCAATCATTATATCCCTTTCTGTGGCATACTTGTTCATCATTACTTTTGTTTTAGCCATATTCATCTTTAGTCGAAAATCCTTACTAACTCTACATAACTGATTAAGCTTTTCCTCTAATTCTTTGGGATCGTGGCTTATGACCACAGTGTCTTCTGCAAGTCGTAAATGGTTTAGGTACTCTCCATTCAAATTGACTCTTTTCTGCGACCAGTCTAATCTTCTGAAGGCTTCTTCAAGGGCAGCAGTAAACAACTTCAGCGATATTGTCTCTCCTTGTCGAGCTCCTTTCTCAATTTGAAATTTGCTACCGTCTTTGTCTAATCTAATAAAGGAGGCAGTGTTCTCATATATTTTCTTCAAAATCATAATATATAGGGTATCTATGCCGTGTCTTTCCAGTGCCCAAAACATTACCTTATGCCGTATGGAGTCAAATGACTTTTCATAATCCACAAATGCCAGGCATAACAGTGTTTTATATTCATTTTCTTTCTCCATTAGCAGTGATATTACGTGAAGGTGATCCATAGTTGAGAATCCCGTCCTAAAGCCAGCTTGCTCTTTCGGTTGATTCTCATCAAGTATTCTTTCTAATCTATCAGTAATGATCCTTGTGAACAACTTGTAGATGTGGGATAACAAGCTAATTAGTCTATAATTTCCAATTTATCTCCTTCTTATGCAGCAAAACTATGATTGCATTTTCACTCCTTAGGTATTACACCTTTTCTAATGCATTTTGTGAAGAGCCTTGCCAGTTTTTGTGTCATGTCTCTTCCTCTCAATTTTAACAACTCTACAGTAACCTCATCTTCCCCTGTGGCTTTCTGATTCTTCATTTTCTTCAACGCATGTTCTACCTCATCAAGAAGTATATCGGGTATGTCGTATGTGTTACTAATTTGCGATCCATCTTCCCCACTGCTGGCATATTTCCCTCGCTCCCTGTATAATTCTCTATATGAGTCTTCTGCTATTTGAATTATGCCTTCTCTGCTATTTATAAGTACACCATCACTATTCTTCAGTTTCAGTATCATTTGTCTTTCTGTATTATTGCTCATGGCTGCTGATTTAAGTCCTTTGTTTTCCCTTAATGCTTGTTCTACTTTTTTTGTGTTAAATCTTCTTTTGTCCTCTCTGAGTCTCTTTCTAATGGCTTTGCATAACTCAGCATACTCAATTTTGTCCTTATCAGTGTTTATCCTGCTCTTCACTTGTCGTCTTCGGTTCATCATGACAAGTGTTTCTTGACTAATTTTTTCTTCTTTGGATTTCTTTTTACCTATAGGTTTCTTGGGCTTTATCACTTTCAGAAAGTTGTAATATTCCTCATCGATATTGTGGTCCTGAGCAGTCTGCAGAAGCTCAAACTTGTTCTTAAGTTTCAGTACATACTGCCTTTTCTCCTCTTGTGTTATCTCAAAAACCTTCATATTATTTACTCAATTCAGTTTTTTCCCTTTCTTTTCTTACATCTATATCAAGTGTACATCTTAGCATTCTGTGATCACTTCCAACATTTACCTTGTTCAGGACAGTAACATCATTCACAATATATCTTGTGTTAGAGAGGATGAAGTCGATTTCATTAGTTGTTAATCCATTTGGGCTCTTTCATGTGCACTTTCTGTTCACCCTTTTCTTGAAAAAAAGTGTTCATTACTGACAATCCTCAAGATTCTGAAAATTCCACAAGTCTTTCACCTCTTTCATTTCTTTCACCAATCCCAAAATTTCCTATAGTTCCCCTTTCTGCACAATTTTGTCTCTTTCCAACCTTAACATTGAAGTCCCCCATAATGATAGTGTAGTTTGTTTTCTGCTCATCTAGAAGACTCTCAATTTTGGTGTACATTTCTTCATCCTCTTCATCATCATGGGTTGATGTTGGTGCATAAATCATTATAACCTTTAGCTTGTACCTCTTAGAAATCCTGAGTAGTATTCTTGATACCCTTGGTGATGTACTTTTGAATTCTAAAATGTTGTTTTTTATATCTTTATGGACCAGAAAGCCAACACCACCTTCATTCCTTTCACTGTTTCCATTGGTGTACAGCAGATTTCCACTTGATAAACTTATAAGTGATTCATTTCTTCTTCTTGTTTCAGCCAAATCGATGATATTCCAATTCACATTTTCTAGTTCCTTTTGCAGATCTAATATCCTTTCTTCACTGATGAGTGATCTTACATTGTAACAGGACAAGTTTAGTTTCCGTGCATGGCAGCCTGATCTTACCCAGAGATTCTTAGCACCCACTGCATCCACTCTGATCCTCTCGCTGCCATAAGAGGGGGAGTGAAAGCCACTGGGGACTGAGGGCCATTTGTTTCGTCATGCTGTCATGTGCTACTTTGCATTTGTCAATGTTAAACTTCAGTTTCCACTTCTCAGCACATCTGCCTAAGTTTTATAGATCATGCTGTCATGTGCTGGAGGGTTTAGTCATTTCCTCTGCACGCTGACTAGGTGTCTTGAAGAGAACCACTCTACACGTTCATTGCCACCTAAGTGACGTAACAGGGCTTACCATTGAGGAGTGCAAGAATGGATTTTAGAGAGGCAGGCCAACTGGACTTCTCCTAAATCTTCTGAAATAGAAAGATATTGGATCCATCAGTGTTTTAGACTGAGTGTCTGAAAATACAAAAATGCCTGTTCCCCTCTAAGCACCTACTGTATGGATTAGGAGACATTAATTAGCACTCCTCTCATACAATGAGATCATCTCGGGGAGTACTATTAAAGATCACGTTAACATCCCAATGGGTGCAGACTTCTTTTTAGTACATAATAAGATATAAACTATCCACTCCTGAAGCCATACTCTTACTCAGCTTCAGTAACTTTTCAAACAGACTCTTTTCTGAAATTGTTATATCATTTATTTTATAGAAATCGGATCCTTCATAAAATATTGTTGCAAAGTACCTAATCAACTTATCTTCCAGTTCTGATGGACTTTCTACTATTCTTCTGCCTCAATCAATAAGGGACCAAACACATTTCTTTATGTATTCACACGTGAGCAAATCTCTTTGTTCTCATTATTAACTCTCACTGAAAGTGATTTCTCATACTTCACTCTTCCCTATTTTACTCTACCTGTAGTTTGGTCACATATATATGCAATCACACTCTTTTTATTTTCCTTAATGAAACCCTCACCCTCTCTTTTCATTCATTTAAACATTTTTATTTTGTAGAACTTTTGAATAAATTCAGGCTATCCACTTCCACAACATCAGATAGAAGTTTTTTTCAGCAATCGACCAGCCATTGGATAAGCGCAAACTTTTGTACATCTATTCTGCAACCATCCTTCCTCAATTTGAATTATAAGCATGTAATTTTAATATAAAAATTAGTGTTTTTCAATAGCCTGTACCTTTTTTCCCCCTTTTCCTCAATGAATCTTTACCTTCTCTTGTCATACATTTCAACAAATTTCTTTTGTGGAACTTTTCCACTGGAATAAATGCATTGCGGCTTATAGGAATGCTTTCCTGAAAAAGCACAAATGTCCCTTATATATGTGCCTTATATAATTCCTTAATGAACTCATACACAAAACCTTATAGTTTTCTCATCCCACACAAGGGATCATCTTGGGAATAATAAAGCCCAAAAAAGCACCTAAATCCACTATATCCCATCTGTTGAAAGTGAAGCCATTACCTTTTCCCCAAGCCAAAAGCAGTTAGTCCCAGACAAGATAGGAGGGAGTATGTGATGAGAGCCTTGTCGATCAATTCGGTCCTGGAAAGATTGTGCAAGGCTCAATGGGTAGAATTTTTTTCAGCCTGGTCTGTACTTGTTAACAGGAGAGACTGCTTCTACAGGGATGGGATACACTTAAATAGAAAGGGTGCAAGAATATTTGCTGATGCTATCGAGGCAGTGTTAGTTGGGTCGGAAAAATGCTAGCTTGGGGGGATACAAGGACTAATAGACTAACAGTAGCCACTGGCAGAGGTGAAAGTGATTCTTGCGCTGCTTCTATTGGAATGAGCAGCAGACTGGAAAACAAGATGTAGGGTATTTCAGAGACTGCTGGGAATCATTACGGTACAAGTAAACACATGGGTTGTGTTAGGGTAGCTAAGAATAGGAACAGGTGCATGTATACCTGCGTGTACACCAATTCTAGGAGTTTGGTAAATAAATTTGATGAATTTGAAGTATTGCTCAAAACATCAAAGGCAGATATTGTCGGATTATCAAAGACGTGGTGTCACACAGATATAAGGAATGCAGAACAGAAATTTGGGGAGTACAATGTGTACAAAAAGGATAGACAGGATAGGAAGGGAGGAGGGGTTATGCTATTAGTTAAGAAACACATAAAATCCAAGGAAGTGAAGCCAATCGACATCGCTGGACAGTGCAGTGTCGAGTCAGTTTGGTGTGACATAAGCAGTGGGAGATTAAAATTGAGAGTAGGAGTGTGCTATAGGCCTAATGACTCTGATGAGTATAATAAGAAACTGTACAGGGAAATAGAGTGGGCCAGTAAATCAGAGAGTCTTATAATGGGGGATTTTAATTTCCCAGATATTGACTGGAATTTGTGGGTTGGTCACTCACACACTAGCAAGGCTTTTGTGGATTTCTTGGATGATTGTTTCCTACATCAGCATGTTTGAGGCAAATAGAGGGATTAATATTCTTGATCTGATTATCAGTAGTGATTCTTCATGGATTAAGAATCTGCAGATAAAGGAAGCACTAGATGGCAGTGATCAGAGTGTGTGCTGAAGTGGGATTTACTCAAAGAGGTAACTACGATCACAGGTAAAGGGAAGCGTTTTTGCTTTCATAAAGGCGACTACGATGGTCTGAGACAGTATTTAAATTCTATACAGTGAGACCAATTGATGATGTTACCAACGGCAAATTCAAAATGGGAATTATTTAAAGAACTTATCTTGGAAGCTACTAAGGCTTTACATACCAACTAAGAAATATTGTTCAAGGTTTAGGCCTAAATAGATGTCAGATGAACTAATGAGACATATGGCAGAGAAGAAAATGCATGGAATACATATAAATGAATGGGTGACATGGAAGCCTATGACAGATATAAGCTGGTCTGTAACAAATTCACAAAGGACATTAGGCAGGCAAAGGCAGATTATGAGAAATCCTTGGCAAAGTATGCAAAGAAAGCATTAGCATTAGCATTAGTAGAGGCATTTGATGCAAGAAAGCAAGCTTATGCAGCATCAGCCAAAAAAAAAAAAAAAAAAAAAAAAACAAATAAATAAATAAATAAAATATAACCACTTCCACTTCACCCCTCTGTTCGTTCGAAATACCTGTCCAGCTGAGCCTTAAACTTATTTAGGCTATCAACTTCCACGACAAGGGATGGAAGTCTATTCCACCAACCAACCACCCGCTGGCTAAAGGCAAATTTCCTCACATCTATCCTACATCTGTCTTTTCTCAATTTGAATTTATGCCCTCTCAGGTGATTATTCTGAGCAAGAGGAAGAATCCCATCAGCATTGAGCATGCTCAAACCATTCAAGGCTTTATACACCTCTATCAGATCACCTCGCCGGTGCCTAGTCTCCAGACACTGTAATTTGCCTTTCTTCGTAAGAGCACCCCTTTGTTCCATTCACTAATCTTGTTGCCCTTCTCTGTACTCGTTCCAGCATCTCTACATCCTTCTTGAAATGAGGCCTCCAGACCTGTATACAGTACTCTAGGTGTGGTCTGACCATTGCCTTATACAAGGGAATAATCACCTCCTTATCCCTGCTAGAAAAATTCCTATATATCATCGACAATACACCACGAGCTACTCTTGCAGCCCGTCTGCACTGCTCAGAAAACTTCATATCTGCTTGCACAACCACCCCCAGGTCCCTTTCATTCTCTACCACTGTCAGTGTAGTACCACAGAGTTGATACATTGCTCTGGGGTTGCTGTTTCCCATATGTAGTATTTTACATTTGTCAATGTTAAACTTCATTTGCCACCGCTCAGCCCATCTGCTCAACCTTTCCAGATCCTGTTGCAGCAGCATAGTGTCAGTAGTGTCCTTGACAACCCTGCCTACCTGTGTATCGTCTGCAAACTTCGACATTAAGCTTGATATACCATCATCAATATCATTTATGAATACAGAAAACAATAATGGACACAACACTGAGCCCTGAGGGACTCCACTAATAACATTAGACCACGACGAGCAGTGTCCATTGATTACCACTCTCTGTCTTCTCCCCCTCAACCACCTATTTATCCATAGCAGCAATTTGCCTCCAATGCCACACTGCTCCAATTTGTGCAGCAGTCTTCCATGTGCAACAGTATCAAAAGCCTTTCTAAGATCCAAGTATATAATATCAAAGTTATTCCCTGCATCCAGTTCTTTTCTGACTGCATCATAGTATCCAATCAAATTGGTCAGGCAAGGCTTCCCCTTAACAAAACCATGCTGTGTCTGAGCTATAACTGAAGTCTTGTCTAGATGATCCTGCAGTGCTTCTTTAACCAGTGCCTCCATTGATTTTCCAGGAACAGAAGTTAAACTAACAGGTCTATAATTACTTGTGACGCCCATTGATCCTCCTTTATGAATTGGGGTCACATTTTCACATCTCTAGTCCATGGGTACTTACCTTGAGTCCAAGGACGCTCTCATAATTATGGCTCAGGGTTTGCTTACTTCCTTTGCTGCCTCCTTTAATATAACTGGATAGATTCCATCCACCCCAGGTGCCTTTCTTGTATTTATCTTCAACAATTTCTCCTCCACTTTACTCTCAGTTATTACAAGATTCTCTAGCTTACTGCTAGAGTTGAATACACCTCTGGCATTCCCCTCGCTGAATAACTCCTCATGTGTGAATGTCGACGCAAAATATTCATTCAGTTTGTTTGCTACCTGAGCAGGATCATCAACAGTTGACCCATCGATATCAAGTGGACCAATCTGATTCATCCCCTTCCTTCTAGAGTTTACATAAGTAAAGAACTCTTTGCTGCTTTTCTTTACATCCCTTGCCAAAGATTTCTCGTAATCTGCCTTCGCTGCCTAACCTCCTTTGTAACTTCGTTACAGATCAACTTGTATCTATCATAGGCTTCTGTGTCACGTGTTAATTTGTATATATCCCACGCATTTTTCTTCTCTGCCATATGTCTCATTAGTTCATCTGACATCCACTTAGTCTTGACATCCACTAAACCTTGAACAATATTTCTTAGTTGGTATGTAAAGCCTAGTAGCTTCCAAGATAAGTTCTTTGAATGCTTCCCATTTTGAACTTGCTGTTGGTAACAATATCAGTTGGCCCCACTGTATAGAATTTAAATACTGTCTCAGTCCATCGTAGTCACCTTTACGAAAGCAATAACCCTTCCCTTTACCCCTAAGGTAGTTACCTCTTTAAGTAAATCCCACTTCAGCAAACTGTGATCACTGCCACCTAGTGGTTCATTTACCTGTAGATTCTTAATGCATGAAGAATCACTACTGATAATCAAATCAAGAGTATTACTCCCTCTAGTTGCCTCTCGAACATGCTGATGTAGAAAACAATCATCCAATAAATCCACAAAAGCCTTGCTAGTGTGTGAGTGACCAGCCCCCAAATTCCAGTCAATATCTGGGAAATTAAAATCCCCCATTATAAGACTCTCTGATTTACTGGCCCACTCTATTTCCCCGTACAGTTTCTTATTATATTCATCAGAGTCATTAGGCCTACAGCACACTCCTACTCTCAATTTTGATCTCCCAGTGCAGTGTCGAGTCACACCAAACTGACTCGACATTGCACTGTCCAGCAATGTCGACTGGCTTCACTTCCTTAGATTTTATGTATTTCTTAACTAATAGCATAACCCCTCCTCCCTTCCTACCCTGTCTATCCTTTCTGTAGACATTGTACTCCTCAAATTCCAGTTCTGCATTCCTTATATCTGTGTGACACCACGTCTCTGAAATCCCCACAATATCTGCCTTTGATGTTTTGAGCAATACCTCAAATTCATCAAATTTATTTACTAAACTCCTAGCATTGGTGTACACGCAAGTATACATGCACCTGTTCTTTTTCTTAGCTACCCTACCACAACCTATGTGTTTATTTGTACCCCAATGATTCCCAGCAGTCTCTGAAATATCCTGCATCTTATTTTCCAGGCTGCGGCTCATTCCAATAGAAGCAGTTCAAGAATCATTTTTACCTCTGCCAGTGGCTACCCACCAAACACTGCCTCGATAGCATCAGCAAACATTCTTGCACCCTTTCTATTTAAGTGTATCCCATCCCTGTAGAAGCAGTCTCTCCTGTTAACAAGTCCAGACCAGGCTGAAAAAAATTCTATCCCTTGAGAATTGCACAATCCTTCCAGGGCCGAATTGATCGACAGGGCTCTCATCATAGAACCCCTCCTATCGTGTCTGGGCAGAATTGCAGACACTTTCAAATTCAACCCTAATTCACGGTTTTTTTTTCAACAGTGACCTGTACTTGTTAAGTAATTCTGCCGGTCTCCTACTCTTAATATCATTCGTGCCAATGTGTACAACTATATCACCTTTTGTGCCCTTAAAAGATGATATCCGCTCTACAACGTCATCAACCTTTGCCACTGGCAGACATACCCTGGTCCTGTTCCAAATTTACCTATGTAAACTCTAGAAGGAAAGGGATGAATCAGATTGGTCCACTGGATATTGATGGTTCAACAGTTGAGGATCCTGCTCAGGTGGCTAACAAACTAAACGAGTATTTTGAATCTATATTCACACATGAGGAGTTATTCAGGAAAGGGAATGCCAGAGATGAAGTAAACTCTGGCAGTGAGCTAGATGATTTTGTAATAACTGAGAGGAAAGTGGAGGAGAAATAGTTGAGGATAAACATAAAAAAGGAACCCTGGGTGGATGGGATCTATCCATTTATATTAAAGGAGGCAGCAAAGGAAGTAAGCAAACCCTTAGCCATAATTATGAGAGCTTCCTTGGACTCAGGGGAGGTACCCATAGACTGGAGATGTGCAAATGTGACCCCAATTCACAAAGGAGGATCAAAGGCTGACATAAGTAATTATAGACCTGTGAGTTTAACTTCTGTTCCAGGAAAATTAATGGAGGCACTGGTTAAAGAAGCATTGCAGGATCATCTAGCATTAGCATTAGCATTAGTAGAGGCATTTGATGCAAGAAAGCAAGCTTATGCAGCATCAGCCAAAAAAAAAAAAAAAAAAAACCCACTTCCACTTCACCCCTCTGTTCGTTCAAAATACCTGTCCAACTGAGCCTTAAACTTATTTAGGCTATCAACCTCCACCACAAGGGATGGAAGTCTGTTCCACCAACCAACCACCCGCTGGCTAAAGGCAAATTTCCGCACATCTATCCTACATCTGTCTTTCCTCAATTTGAATTTATGCCCTCTCAGGTGATTTTTCTGAGCTAGAGGAAGAATCCCATCAGCATTGAGCATGCTTAAACCATTCAAGGCTTTATACACCTCTATCAGATCACCTCGCTGGTGCCTAGTCTCCAGACACTGTAATTTGCAAAACTTAAGCCTTTCTTCGTAAGAGCACCCCTTTGTTTCATTCACTAATCTTGTTGCCCTTCTCTGTACTCGTTCCAGCAGCTCTGCATCCTTCTTGAAATGAGGCCTCCAGACCTGTATACAGTACTCTAGGTGTGGCCTGACCATTGCCTTATACAATGGAATAATCACCTCCTTATCCCTGCTGGAAAAATTCCTGTATATCATTGACAATACTCCATGAGCTACTCTTGCAGCCTGTCTGCACTGCTCAGAGAACTTCATATCTGCCTGCACAACCACCCCCAAGTCCCTTTCATTCTCTACCACTGTCAGTGTAGTACCACAGAGTTGATATGTTGCTCTGGGGTTGCTGTTTCCCATGTGTAGTACTTTACATTTGTCAATGTTAAACTTCATTTGCCACCTCTCAGCCCATCTGCTCAACCTTTCCAGATCCTGTTGCAGCAGCATAGTGTCAGTAGTGTCCTTGACAACCCTGCCAACCTTTGTATCGTCTGCAAACTTGGACATTAAGTTTGATATACCATCATCAATATCATTTATAAATACAGAAAACAATAATGGACCCAACACTGAGCCCTGAGGGACTCCACTAATAACATTAGTCCACGATGAGCAGTGTCCATTGATTACCACTCTCTGTCTTCTCCCCCTCAACCACCCCTTTATCCATAGCAGCAATTTGGTTCCAATGTCACACTGCTCCAATTTGTGTAGCAGTCTTCCATGTGCAACAGTATCAAAAGCCTTTCTAAGATCCAAGTATATAATATCAAAGTTATTCCCTGCATCCAGTTCTTTTGTGACTGCATCATAGTATCCAATCAAGTTGGTCAGGCAAGACTTCCCCTTAACAAAACCATGCTGTGTCTGAGCTATAACTGAAGTCTTGTCTAAATGATCCTGCAGTGCTTCTTTAACCAGTGCCTCCATTAATTTTCCTGGAACAGAAGACTATAACTGTAGTCGAGCTATAACTGTAGTCTAGACAAGACTACAGTTATAGCTCGAACACAGCATAGTTTTTTTAAGGGAAAATCTTGCCCGACCAATTTGATTGGATACTATGATGCAGTACAAAAGAATTGGATGCAGGGAATAACTTTGATGTTATATATTTGGATCTTAGAAAGGCTTTTGATACTGTTGCACATGGAAGACTGCTGCACAAATTGGAGCAATGTGGCATTGAAGGCAAATTGCTGCTATGGATAAAGGGATGGTTGAGGGGGAGAAGACAGAGAGTGGTAATCAATGGACACTGCTCATTGTGGACTAATGTTAGTAGTGGAGTCCCTCAGGGTTCAGTATTGGGTCCATTATTGTTTTCTGTATTTATAAATGATATTGATGATGGTATATCAAGCTTAATGTCCAAGTTTTTAGACGATAAAAAGGTTGGCAGGGTTGTTAAGGACACTATTGACGCTATGCTGCTGCAACAAGGTCTGGAAAGGTTGAGCAGATGGGCTCTGAGAGGTGGCAAATGAAGTTAACATTGACAGATGTAAAGTGCTACATATGGGAAACAGTAACCCCAGAGCAATGTATCAACTCTGTGGTACTACACTGACAGAGGTAGAGAATGAAAAGGACCTGGGGGGTAATTGTGCAGGCAGATATGAAGTTTTCTAAGCAGTGCAGACGGGCTGCAAGAGTAGCTCATGGTGTCTTGTCAATGATATACAGGAAATTTTCTAGCAGGGATAAGGAGGTGATTATTCCCTTGTATAAGGCAATGGTCAGGCCACACCTTGAGTACTGTATACAGGTCTGGAGGCCTCATTTCAAGAAGGATGTAGAGCCGCTGGAACGAGTACAGAGAAGGGCAACAAGATTAGTAAATGGAACAAAGGGTTGCTCTTACGAAGAAAGGTTTAAATTTTGCAAATTACAGTGTCTGCAGACTAGGCACCGGCGAGGTGATCTGATAGAGGTGTATAAAGCCTTGAATGGTTTGAGCAAGCTCAATGCTAATGGGATTCTTTCTCTTGCTCTGAATAATCACCTGAGACGGCATAAATTTCAATTGAGGAAAGACAGATGTAGGATAGATGTGTGGAAATTTGCCTTTAGCCAGTGATTAGTTGGTTGGTTGGTTGGTGGAACAGACTTCCATCCCCTGTTGTGGAAGTTGATAGCCTAAATAAATTTAAAACTCAGCTGGACAGGTATTTCGAATGAATGGAGGGGTGAAATGGGAGTGGGTTTTTTTTTTTTTTTTGGCTGTGCTGCAAGTCAATAAGCTTGCTTTCTTGCATCATATGCCTCTGCTAATGCTAATGCTAGTCATTAACTGCTTTTGGCTTGTATTTCATCACGCTTTTGATGCAGTTTTAATGCAGAATAAATAACAATCATCCATCTAGAGGATTCAAGAAATTGTTTCTGCTACTGTATTTCCATTCCACAATTTCCATCTACATAAGGTTATTTATTTGGTTTTTTTTTTTTTAACAGCATTAGCAACTAAGGCTATATTGCTCCGGGATATGCGGTGGTCATTCCCTGACCTTTCCGCAGCCTTCGTATTTGGTGGTGACGGGCTCGAACCGCAGTCTAATCAAGAAGCGTGTGCAACACACTGCTGCTCCTTCCCACCTGGCTACAGAGGCGCCCTCTACATAAGGTAGACTGAACAGATTGAAGTTATATGTAATGAAAACTCCCACATTTTCTTTTCCATTCGAGATGCCTAAAGAGATTACTTTCGCATTCCTTAGAACTGTTTAGCCTGTTAACATACCCACACTATCGCTTCTCTTTTCTGCAAGTCATCTCACCTCACACAGACTCAACTCCATCTAAACTAGATCTGACTCTGGGAACAGTCTGGCCACTTTTAGGAAGATAAGAAGCATGGCTCTCTCCCCCTCTTCTTTTACGCTCTCTGCTCTCCTGAATATGCTGAATTTCATGTTGATTTAAGCAAAGGCTCAAATTCATTTAATTTATTTACAATACTCCTGATATTACTATATAGACAAATAAACTTTACATTTAATTGCTTTTTACAACCCTGCTATTTATCCATTATAGCTGCTTAAGCAGATTTCTTTGTTGTCTATGACTGTTAATGATTTTTGTGCCCATTTCAGTGGCTCTTACTGTTACATGCAAGTACTACTAGAGAAGGTGCAAATGTAATTTTGGCCCATTCAACTAATCAGAACCATTTCTACAATTCTCCTACCCCCCCAACTCCAAATTTGGAGTTTCCTTGAGTGCTGAAGGCCTCCTCAATGGACATCTAAAAAAAACTCTTGCACCCGTTCAGAATCATTTCATCTTTACAAAGCAAATACCTGCTATTAGAACAATGTTTTCAACTTTTTAATAAATAATTTATTTGCTCCATCTGGTAATTTTATTCCATTAAAAACAATATAGTAGTAATTTTAAGTTGACTCATGGATAATGATATCATTTCTAAAGTAAGCATAAGGCTAAACCTGTTGCCATCAATGGAGGGAACAGCATCCCCAAGAAAGCAAAACAGAATAGTGTCTATGATTTATTTTCTTCAAATCTTGTGTTGAAATAAAAATTTGTTTCACTGGGCCAACATAGTGTCCAGCAATAGGGGTTATTTACACATGTAAATAATTTTAGGGAGATTTTAATTTCAGGGGATTTTAATTTCCCAGATATTGACTGGAATTTGGGAGCTGGTCACTCACACACTAGCAAGGCTTTTGTGGATTTATTGGATGATTGTTTTCTACATCAGCATGTTCGGGAGGCAACTAGAGGGAGTAATACTCTTGATTTGATTATCAGTAGTGATTCTTCATGCATTAAGAATCTGCAGGTAAATGAACCACTAGGTGGCAGTGATCACAGTGTTCTGAAGTGGGAGTTACTCAAAGAGGTAACTACCATTAGGGGTAAAGGGAAGGGGTATTGCTTTCGTAAAGGCGACTACGATGGACTGAGACAGTATTTAAATTCTATACAGTGGGATCAACTGATGATGTTACCAACAGCAAATTCAAAATGGGAAGCATTCAAAGAACTTATCTTGGAAGCTACTAGGCTTTACATATCAACTAAGAAATATTGTTCAAGGTTTAGGCCTAAATGGATGTCAGATGAACTAATGACGCATATGGCAGAGAAGAAAAATGCATGGGATACATACAAATTAACACGTGACACAGAAGCCTAAACAAGTTGATCTGTAACCAAGTTACAAAGGAGGTTAGGCAGGCAAAGGCAGATTACGAGAGATCCTTGGAAAGGGATGCGAAGAAAAACAGCAAAGAGTTCTTTACTTATGTAAACTCTAGAAGGAAGGGGATGAATTAGATTGGTCCACTTGATATCGATGGGTCAACTGTTGATGACCCTGCTCAGGTAGCTAACAAACTAAATGAATATTTTGCATCGACATTCACACATGAGGAGTTATTCAGCGAGGGGAATGCCAGAGGTGTATTCAACTCTGGCAGTAAGCTAGAGAATCTTGTAATAACTGAGAGTAAAGTGGAGGAGAAATTGTTGAAGCTAAACACAATAAAGGCACCTGGGGTGGATGGGATCTATCCAGTTATAATAAAGGAGGCAGCAAAGGAAGTAAGCAAACCCTTAGCCATAATTAAGAGAGCTTCCTTGGACTCAGGGGAGGTACCCATGGACTGGAGATGTGCAAATGTGACCCCAATTCACAAGGGAGGATCAAAGGCTGACACAAGTAATTATAGACCTGTGAGTTTAACTTCTGTTCCCAAAAAATTAATGGAGGCACTGGTTAAAGAAGCACTGCAGGATCATCTAGACAAGACTTCAGTTATCGCTCGGACACAGCATGGTTTTGTTAAGGGGAAGTCTTGCCTGACCAATTTGATTGGATACTATGATGCAGTGACAAAAGAACTGGATGCAAGGAATAACTTTGATATTATACAGGGTGTTTCAGTTAAACGTTTCAGAACTTCTAAGAGGGGTAGGGTACATCCTGACAACTCGAAATCATATAGCAATGTGGGGTCGGAAATGCTTTCCTGAAGCGGTGTTGTACACAGAAGCACCATAAAGAAAAGAGACCGTAAGTGAGAAATCGTTTTAATAATACATGAAAAGAAGCAAAAGGTACATGGATTAAAGTAAGTGTTCGAAGTTTCTTCCACGGGCTACAATGCACGCCTCACATCGCCGACGCATGAACATCCGAACATTCTGGAATACTCCAGGCGAATTTCGAATTTCTTGAACAAGAACGCCAAGTTAGTAGGATGGATGATTACACGAACGCAGAGTTAGCCGATATGCATTTGGCGTACGGGGCTGCAAATTGTAGTGGGCCAGCCGCACAGCGTTTGTACGCGGAACAATATCCGACGAGACGTATTCCCAGTCATAATTTCTTTGCAAGACTGCACCAGAAGTTAGCTGAGAGAGGTTCATTTGAAAGAGCTGACAGGGACAGGGTAAGAACAGCACGGACTCCAGCCGTCGAACAGAATGTGCTGCAGCATGTACAGGGGAATCCAAGAACGAGTACACGAAGTCTAGCAAACGCAGTCGGGGTTTCCCATTGCAGCGTCTGGAGGATTCTCTGAGAACAAGACATGCATCCGTTTCACGTGCATCGTGTCCAGACACAGCAACCGGAGGATTATGCACCTCGTATTGCTTTCGCACAGTGGTACCTTGGAAAATGTGCTACAAATCCCCTTTTTCCTGCTGAAGTGTTGTTTTCCGATGAGGCATCCTTCACAAGGGAAGGAATTTTCAACACGTATAACGACCATATCTGGGCGGTCGAGAACCCGCATGCAATACGACGTCGGGCAGCACAGATTCGATTTTCGGTCAATGTATGGGCAGGTATTATGGGAGATCACCTCATCGGACCTTACCTGTTACCGTGTCGTCTAACCGGACCTATCTACTTTATCTTTCTGCAGCAAGTATTGCCATAACTTTTGAGAGATGAACAGATTTCTGCATCGACGCAACAGACAATGTGGTTCCAACACGATGGAGCCCCTGCCCATTATAGCGGAGATGTTCGTAACTACCTGGATGTCACATTTGGTCAACAGTGGATCGGACGTGGTGGTCCCGTGCGTTGGCCTGCTCGGTCACCCGACCTATCAGGTCTTGATTTTTATTTCTCGGGTCATATGAAATCGCTAGTTTATGACACCCCTGTTGACAATGCTGAGGAGCTGGTTGCAAGAATCGCAGTAGCTGCCGAAGAAATTCGTAATTCGCCTGGAGTATTCCAGAATGTTCGGATGTCCATGCGTCGGAGATGTGAGGCGTGCATTGTAGCCCGTGGAAGAAACTTCGAACACTTACTTTAATCCATGTACCTTTTGCTTCTTTTCATGTATTATTCAAACGATTTCTCACTTACGGTCTCTTTTCTTTATGGTGCTTCTGTGTACAACACCGCTTCAGGAAAGCATTTCCGACCCCACATTGCTATATGATTTCGAGTTGTCAGGATGTACCCTATCCCTCTTAGAAGTTCTGAAACGTTTATCTGAAACACCCTGTATACTTGGATCTTAGAAAGGCTTTTGATACTGTTGCACATGGAAGACTGCTGCACAAATTGGAGCAGTGTGGCATTGGAGGCAAATTGCTGCTATGGATAAAGGGGTGGTTGAGGGGGAGAAGACAGAGAGTGGTAATCAATGGACACTGCTCATCGTGGACTAATGTTATTAGTGGAGTCCCTCAGGGTTCAGTATTGGGTCCTTTATTGTTCTCTGTATTTATAAATGATATTGATGATGGTATATCAAGCTTAATGTCCAAGTTTGCAGACGATACGAAGGTTGGCAGGGTTGTCAAGGACACTACTGACACTATGCTGCTGCAACAGGATCTGGAAAGGTTGAGCAGATGGGCTGAGAGGTGGCAAATGAAGTTTAACACTGACAAATGTAAAGTACTACATATGGGAAATAGCAACCCCAGAGCAACGTATCAACTCTGTAGTACTACACTGACAGTGGTAGAGAATGAAAGGGACCTGGAGGTGGTTGTGCAGGCAGATATGAAGTTCTCTGAGCAGTGCAGATGGGCTGCAAGAGTAGCTCATGGTGTATTGTCAATGATATATAGGAATTTTTCTAGCAGGGATAAGGAGGTGATTATTCCCTTGTATAAGGCAATGGTCAGGCCACACCTAGAGTACTGTATACAGGCCTGGAGGCCTCATTTCAAGAAGGATGTAGAGCTGCTGGAACGAGTACAGAGAAGGGCAACAAGATTAGTGAATGGAACAAAGGGGTGCTCTTACGAAGAAAGGCTTAAGTTTTGCGAATTACAGTGTCTGGAGACTAGGCACCAGCGAGGTGATCTGATAGAGGTGTACAAAGCCTTGAATGGTTTGAGCATGCTCAATGCTGATGGGATTCTTCCTCTTGCTCAGAATAATCACCTGAGAGGGCATAAATTCAAATTGAGGAAAGATGTAGGATAGATGTGCAAAAATTTGCCTTTAGCCAGCGGGTGGTTGGTAGGAGGAACAGACTATCACTTGTCGTGGAAGTTGATAGCCTAAATAAGTTTAAGGCTCAGCTGGACAGGTATTTCGAACGAACGGAGGGGTGAAGTGGAAGTGGCTATTTTTTATTTATTTATTTTACTTTATTTTTTTTTGGCTGATGCTGCATAAGCTTGCTTTCTTGCATCAAATGCCTCTACTAATGCTAATGCTAATGTACCTCTTTTTACATGTTCAACCAGATATTTTTCTTCCACACACCACCTGGCTACTCATTTAAACTAGATACATTTACCCTTCAACAAAATGTTGCTAAGTGATGCCACCAACTATTTGAACAGGAGCCAATCAGTTCTGAAACTGGTTATAGCAGTGTCTTTGAGTTTGTAATGGATAGTGGATTTGGCTCTGTTCATTTAAAAATTATATCAGTAATTTTTAGATCAATTCATGAGTAGTAATGTTGTTTCTAAAGTGAGAAAAAGCCCAAACTTGCTGCTGTCAGTGGAGGGAACAGAGCTTAGCAAAACAGGAAAACAGAATAAAGAGAAGTAGCCATTATCTAATTATTTAAATGCCTATGCTGAAATAAAACCTTACTCTTTTAATAACAGACAAGTTGCAAAACACTGTATATTTTACAAAGCATATTATAATGAGATTTAAATATACTGTATCTAATAGTAAAAAAAGTTAATGTTAATTAATTAAATTTTATGTTAACATTAAAAGTTAATGTTAGTTGATGTATGCAGTGCATTACACTTCAGGTGCATTTGCAAATAGAAATAATTCATTATTCATTAAAAAAAAAAAGAGCTACATTTCATTTCTGCGCATCTGACACACTGCCCATTCATTCCTGCAACCGGTGCATGGCAACAAACAATATCTATCTAGTGCTCCAGCTAAAATATATGGATAGCCTATGTAGTATGGTGATATGTATGAAAAAAAAAAATAATAACAATTGCCAGATTTCTATTGGTCCAATTTATAATAAAATTTGACCAGACTCAACAACTCATTCTAAAAGAGAAAAATATAAAAGTCACAAAAATCCACCCACTGGAAGTCTGATTATTACACTCATACTCTCAATGAAATATTAATTGTCAGATTTCTATTCATCTAATTTTAATAAAATTTGGGATGGTTAAAAAGTTGTTTTGAAAATTTAATCACTGAGAGTTGAGTTATTACATGTGGATGGACAGACAGACAAAGCAACAATGATTGTCAAATTTCTATTAGTCTGATTTTAATGAAATTTAGGAAGGTTGAACAAATAATTCTAATAGAGAAAAAGATAAAATTTAATGAAAATCCATTCACTGGGAGTAGAGTTATTACATGCAGATGAATGGACAAAGAAATACTAATTCTCTGATTTCTATTGGTCCAATTTTAATTAAATTTGGGACAGCTAAACAAATCTTTCTAAAAGGCCCAAGTACAAAATTTCATGAAAATCTAACTGCTGGAAGTCAACTTATTACATGAGAATGAAAAAAAAAATAATAATAAATAACTAGGGGGATTCACCCCCTGCTCGCTTTGCTCGCCCACACCCACACACACACACTTTTCTACATGAAATGTAGAGGTATATGAAGTAAGTCAAATCTTTTCTAAGTAAAAGACACACCTGTCGAACCGCACTGGTCAATATCTAATCAGGAAATAACCTATGTAATTATTTACCTGTGCATTTGTAGTGCGCAGCATTCTCAAAGTCAAATAACTATCGCGGTAAATCTCCAGAATGGTGTACACTCTCCAACATGGCAGCAAGCAAAACAGTGGGAAAGCAGTGATTGACAAGTTATGACTCCCATATTTTGACAAACGGACAGGAACAAAGCAGTGATTGGCAGACGTGCCACTGATTTCCCCACCCATCCTAGGTTGATATGCCTAGGGTGTTTTTCCCCACATTTGCTGCTGTTTTTAAATCGGGAACTTGTTTTCCCATTTTAAAACAGTGGGATGGAGGGATAAACACCCTACTTAAGCTAAGCTCCCCTCCTCGACGACACAAAACAATCAGAAAAGGGAGGTGCCTTCACCTGTCAATTATCGCCATCTCCCTTGCTTTCAATGAAGTATCGGTGTATACTATTCTGAACTTCAGCCAATATCATCACTATGTAATTATTTACCTGCGTTTACATAGGTCACTTAGGAAAAGGCCTTTTGCTTCAGGTTCCATAATACATGAGGAATACTGTTGCATCCGAAAGAGCAGGACTAAAATATTTAACTGAAATATTTACAAACTATACAAATATTTAAAATATTTACAAAATACTAAACCACAGTATTTATAAATATACAAATTTCATTAATATACAAAAAACATCAAATGTTAGACAGAGAATCACGTGCACGAGGTCGGTGAACATTATGGAGGCAGTTGTCAAAAATTAATTGCATTTGTAGTGATGTAATTGCCTCGTCCCCTTCTCCCATTGGCTTGAATAAATATCACTAGCAGGAAAACATTTTTTAATGTATAGATAGATAATTGCCTAATTTCTATTGATCCAATTTTAATAATATTTGAAATCGCTTGAAAAATCTTTTTAAAAGTTCCAAATATAAAATTTCATGAAATTCTGTCCACTAGGAGCTGAGTTGTTACATGCAGATGGTTGAATGGTTTATGTATACATGCTAATGCTCCTAATGATATTGAAATAACATACATAATAATATTATTTATAATATTAATCATTCATTAATATTATAAATAAATAATATAATAATTGATACATATAGCAATGAGACAAAACATTATGACCAGCGAGTCATTATGCAAATCGAAGCAACTGCAGGTGTACTATAGCGCATGCGCAGGTCAGGACAGTACAAAAAACACCTGATACTGAGCTCTGTTCATCAGTGTTACTCTTGTTCTTCAGATGGGAAAGGCAGCAGACTTAAGTTTGAAAATGGCCAGACGACTGGGTCAGAGCATATCTGAAAGGGCACGGCTGGTGGGGTGCTCATGGTCAGCCATGGTTAGTACCTACCAAAAGTGGTCCGAGGAGGGGGAAACCCACGAACTGCCAGCTAGGTGTTGGACGACCACGGCTCATCGATGCTCGAGGTGAGTGAAGGCTCTCCTAGATGGTACGTGGCAACAGAAGGGCAACTGTGGCACAACTCGCCGATAATTGGAATGCTGGTGATGGGAGTAATGTGTCACAATACACAGTACATCGAACCCTGCTGAAAATGGGGCTGCATAGCAGCAGGTTGCTCCGAGTGCCTATGCTAACCACAGTTCACCGGCGACAGTGCTTTCAATGGGAAGGCAAGCACCAAAACTGGACCTTGAGTGATTGGAAGGTCATCTGATCCGATGAATCGTGTTTCCTGTTGCACCATGTGGACGGCTAGGTATGTGTGCGTCGTTTACCTGGGGAAGTGATGGTGCCTGGATGCACCGTGAGACGAAAACAAGCTGGTGGCGACGCTGTCACGCTTTGGGTGATGTTCTGTGGGTCCAGTCATCCATGTGCCGGGCACTCTGACATCTACCACCTACCTAAACATCATTGCTGACCAGGTACATCCTTTCATGGCAACGATCTTCCCCTCTGATGGTGCCGTCTTTCATCAGGGTAACGCGCCATGCCACACCGCCCGGATTGTTCGAGACTGGTTCGCAGAACATGAGGAAAACTTCTAGACATTGCCCTGGCCTCCAAATTCCCCAGGTGTCAATCACATCAAGCATCTGTGGTTTATGTTGACACAGCAACTCCGATCTATGGCATCTCAACCACGGACCTTACAGGAGTTAAAGGATCTGCTGGTTATGTGTTGGTGCCAGATACCACAAGACACATTTAGAAATCTTGTAATATCCATGCCGTGCCAGGTACAAGCTGTTTTGGCTGCATGTGGAGAACCAACATCATAATAGGTAGGCGGTTATAATGTTTTGGCTCATCATCTATCAATATAAAATAACTTCTAAAATTATACTTGCAATACAGTATTGAGAATTGTGGTTTAAGCATCCAATTCCAACAACTGGAGTCATATCACCACCAATCATGCATGAAATATCTTTATCTTCATCTGGAGCATATGTGAAGAGAGATCCCTATTGATCAAAAGAATAATCTCAGTCTTAATTGAAGTACAACATTGCATATACAAAGGATAATCTGTTAACAGTGGCAGATTTGATTTGAACATATAGTATAACTGAAACTAATAGTAATACAGTAAACCCTCACTAATCCGGTTACAGTTAATCTGGATCAAAATACGAAAAATTCTTTCACAGTTGAGTACTGTATTTTGAAAGACACACATTATTTAGGAAAGCAGATGAGTCACTCTGACTGTGCAGAGAGAGAGAGAGAGAGGGGAACATATATCATATTGTCTTGCGTGTTGTTCAGTACTGCTGATGACTCTGAGTCAGACGGGTGTTATTGCTTATATTGCTTCATTTGTATACTTCTTTATATGTGTAACATACTTCACATATTATGGGTTAATGTAACTGTTGGCTAAACCACAACACCAATGCCTTGTCGAAGCCCTCGTATGCAGACAGTTTCATCGTTTTTCTGATAGTCATGCCGTTAATGCTATCAGATGTGCTCACAAAATCTAATAGCTTCCCTTTATTTTTTATGATGTTGCATATGGTTTAGTTACCAACATCATAATGGTTCATTAAAGATTTAATGGATACACGGTTTTCAAACTTTTGAATAATTTCAAGTTTTTGTTCAATTGAAAGCACAACTCTTTTGCATTTACCCATCATTTTACGATTTCTAAACAAAAAAATATTTACTATAAAAAATTTCAACACTCCTGACAAATAACGAAACATTTTTTTTTGCAGTGCGATGGAGCACAACAATCCACACGACACACTAAAACAAACTAAACATTGTTCCCTTTCCACTGTTTTTTTGAGCAGCTGGTGTGAAGACAGCGGGATTGCAAGATAATTTTTTTCTTCTCATTAATATTTATCCCAATAAATATTAATGAGGGTGAATAGGTACATTCACCCTCAATCGTGACTTATAACACCACCTCTTGACACTTATGTAAAACTAGCAAAAACACCTTACTATTTATTACTTGAATTTTATGATTTCCAGTGGATATATATATTTTTTAAATTTTGGAGTCACAAAGTGTCCCAGTTAATCGAGAGTCTGCTGTACAACTTCTGAGACTTCTATCAATGGAGAAATGTGTTGCCTTTTTATAGTTTTTAAATAAAGGCTCTATGGTGATATATTTTTTTTATATTTATTTTCATCAGCACTACCTATATCATTAAATTTTCTATTTATTTGTCTCCTAAGTTTTTTTGTCTTTTAGGGCAATCTTTCAATTCACTAATACGGATTATTACTTAATCTAGATGACCCCCTCTCCCAAATTAATCCGAATTAGCAAGGGTCTACTGTTCTTATTTTTTAATTTTTTTGTCTGCAGGTTATTGTTTGAATCTTGAAGGTACTGAATCTAGAGGATACTCAATGGTAAAAGAACAGGAAACTATTTCCAAGCTCTGTTTTTAAAATGGAACCTATCATTGCCACTCAATACAGTTACTTGTTTGCTTTATATCATTATTCTAAAAAAAAATTCATTAGTAGTTCCAAGTGATTATGTTATTCAATTAAATAACAGTCAATTTATGTGAACCATCCATTTTCAAAGAAACTATTACACTTAGGCAAATATATATTCCAGTAGAATCCAAGAAAATTGTAAGGAAAGCATGCCAAGTAGAACAAAGGAACCACTAGGTGGCAGTGATCATAGTGTACTGATGTGGGATTTACTTAAAGATGTAACTACCATCAGGGGTGAAGGGAAGGGTTTTTGCTTTTGTAAAGGTGAGTACTGGGGTCTGAGAGATTTTTTAAGTTCTATACAATGGGACCAACTGATGGTGTTACCAACAGAAAATTCTAAATGGGAAGCATTCAAGGAAATAATCTTGAAAACTTCTATGCTTTTTTGTTCCAACCAAGATATACTGTTCTAGGTTTAGGCCCAAATGGATGTCAGATGAACTAATGAGACTCGTGGCAGAGAAGAAAAATGTATGGGATGCATATAAATCATCAGATGACACAGAAGCCTATGGTATACAAGCTAGTCTGTAATCAAATCAAAAGGAGGTAAAGCAATCAAAGGCAGCTTATGAGATCTCTTTGGCAATGGACGCAAAGAAAACAGCAAGAACTTCTTTACTTATATAAACTCTAAAAGGAAGGGGATGAACCAGATTGGTCCACTTGATATCAATAGTTTGACTGTAGATGATCATTCTCAGATAGTTGCCAAACTAAACGAATATTTTGCATCTACATTCACACAGGAGTTATTCAAGGAGGAGAGGAGAGGGCAAGATGCTTATCAAACTCTAACAGGAGGTTAAATGATTTTGCAATAACTGAGAGCAAAGTGGAGGAGAAATTGTTGAAGTTAAACATAAGAAAGGCACCTGGGGTGGATGGGATCTATCCAGTTATATTAAAGGAGATGTCAAATGAAGTAAGCTTGATTGATTGATTTTGATTTTATTGGCGCAAAAACGACTGCGGTTATACTGCGCCAAGAAAAGATTAAAATATCAACAAAGTTAATTCTGGTAACCTTTAAAAAGGTTACCTCGTCAAATTGTTATATATATATATATAAGGCAGTATAAGTTTAAAAGTACATTATCCAAGTTATATCTTCTGCTGAACCCGACAGAGAACTGGATGAGAGTTGTGTCTCAAAGATAATAAAGCCTGTAATACACTCAAAGAGTCAGAATATATTATTGACCTTTGGCACTGACAAGTTTGAATGTGATCCAAGGCTAACTCTATAGCATGCAGTTCTGCAGTGTATATGCTGGATTCAGGAAGAATCTGCTGGGATATTATAGTGCCCGGAAAGACAACGGCAGATTGTACGCACGATTCAGACTTCGAGCCGTCTGTGTAAACGGGCAGGAAGTCGGAGTGCTCAGCTCGGTGTGCAGAATAGAGCTGCTGGTATACAGATGAAGTAGTCTCAGACTTTACCCATTTCTTAAGGGAAAAGTCGCACGATAGGGTATGAGCATGCCAGGGTGGAAGAGTTTCTTTTGGTGTTTGTGCAACCTTGTCTACCATGATGCTAAACTCTCTGAGTAGCTCTTGGACACGAATACCAAAAGGTCGGTTGGCAGTCTGACGGATGTTGTACAAGTTTTCCCAATGTGGCTTAAAAAAACGGATGTCCACGTAGGATGGTCTGGCAGGGATTTCAACTTTAAAGCATAGTTTAAAGACAACTGCTTACGTCAAAGGGATAACGGTGGTTCGTTTGCTTCGACGTATAAGCTCTGGACAGGAGATGTTCGAAATGCTCCAGTGTCGATACGGATAGCCTGATGGTGGACAGGGTCCAGCCATCGAAGGACACTGTCTCTGGCTGAGGAGTATACCTGGGCCCCGTAGTCTAATTTGGATTGTACAAGTGCACGATAAATACGTAGTAGGGTGCATCTGTCTGCTCCCCAATGCGTAGAGGAGAGAGAGCGAAGAATATTTAGTCCCTTTGTGCACTTTGTAAGAAGTTGACGAATGTGTTCTAGAAAGGTCAACTTTTTATCAAACACAAGTCCCAAGAATTTTGTGTCTGACACTACTGGAATAGCATTTTGTCCAAGCCTTAATTCAGGTTCAGGATGAAGATTACGCTTACAACAAAAGTGTATGCAAACGGTCTTCTCTGGCGAGGACCTGAAGCCATTAGCAAGTGCCCAGGAATTAAGGTGATTGATGGCTTGTTGCAGTTGACTTTCAATAACCCTCAAGTTGCATGACTGACAAAATATGCTAAAGTCATCAACATAGAGGGCACTGTTTGAAGCAGGTGCCAAAGTGGTGTATTAAGGCTGGGCCCCTCAACCACCAGGATCCCCCTTTCCGAATTCCACAGGTCATGGCGCAAGGCTGCACATGCCGGATTCCAACAATGTAACCCTGGAACCAAGGTATGGGCATTAGATCCCAGTGATGCTAATCTCGAAAACCAGCAGCATCACTGGGAGGTCCCCTCACCATGTACAGGTGCCCACATCGAGGGGGGAAGTAAGCAAACCCTTAGTCATAATTATGAGAGCATCCTTGGACTTGGGGGAAGTCTCCATGGACTGAAGATGTGCAAATATCCGATTCACAAAGGGGATCAAAGGGTGACAAGAGTAATTATGTTATATTATTATTTGGTTTTTAGGAACATTAGCACCTAAGGCCATATTGCTCCGGGAATATGCGGTGGTCATTCCCTGACCTTTCCGCATCCTCCGTATTTGGTGGTCATTCCCTGACCTTTCGCATCCTCCGTATTTGGTGGTCATAGGCTCGAACCCCAATCTAATCAAGAAGCATGTGCTATGCACTGTCGCTCCTGCCCACCTGGCTACGGAGGCACCACAAGAGTAATTACAGACCTGTTAGTTTGACTTCTGTTCCAGAGAAAATAATGGAGTCACTGGTTAAAAAAGTATTGCAGGATCATATCTACATAGAAAGCAGTAATAATTCAAACACAGCATGGGTTTGTTAAGGGGAAGTCTTGTCTGACCAATTTGATTGGATACTATGACGTGGTCACAAAGGAGGCACCTCCGTAGCTAGGTGGGCAGGAGCAGCAGTGCATAGCACAGGCTTCTTGATTAGACCGGGATTCGAGCCCGTGACCACCAAATACAGAGGATGCAGAAAGGTCAGGGAATGACTACCGCATATCCCAGGAGCAATATGGCCTTAGTTGCTAATGCTCCTAAAATCCAAATAACAACAACAACAAAGGAACTGGATGCAAAAAATAATTTTGATATCATATACTTGGATTTTAGGAAAGCTTTTGATACAGTAGCAGATTGTAGACTAATGTACAAATTGGAGCAGTATGGTATTAAGGGCAAGTTGCTACAATGGATAAAAGGATAGTTGAGTCGGAGAAGACTGAGAGTGGTAATCAATGGATATTGCTCTTTGTGGACTAATGTTATTAGTGATATCCCCGGGGTTTGGTGTTGGACCCATTTTTGTTTTGTATATTTATCAATGATATTGATGAAGGTATATCAAGCTTAATGTCAAAGTTTGCAGATGATACAAAGGTTGGCAAGGTTATTAATGACAGTAAAGACAGTATTCTGCTGCAACAAGATCTGGAAAGGTTGGGCAGATGGGCTGAAAAGCGGCAACTGAAGTTTAACATTGACAAATGCAAAGTACTGCATATGTGTAGCAGTAACCCCAAAGAAATGTACCAACTGGGTGGTGTTAGACTCAGGGCAGTAGAGAATGAAAGAAACCTGGGGGTAATTGTGCAGTCAGATATGAAGTTTTCTGAGCCGTGCAGACAGGCTGCCTGAGTAGATCACGGGGTCTTGCTAATGGTATACAGGAATTTTGCAAGCAGGAATAATTAGGTGATTATCCTCTTGTATAAGGCAATTGTCAGGCCACACCTTGAGTACTGCATACAGGTCTGAAAGCCTCATTTTAGGAAGGATGTAGAGTTGCTAGAATGAGTACAGAGAAGGGCAACAAGACTGGTGAGGGGAACGAAGGGGTGCTCTTATGAAGAAAGGATTAAATTCTGCAAATTGCAGAGTCTGGAGACTGGGAATCTGCAATACAATCTGATTGAGGTGTATAAGGCCTCAAATGGATTGAACAGGCTCAACCCTGATGGGATTCTTCCTCTTGCTCAGATTACAAACTTGAGGTGACATAACCTGAAATTGAGGAAAAACAGTTGTCGAATAGATGTGCAGAAATTTCCCTTTAACCAGCGGGTAGTTGATTGCTGGAACAAACTTCCATCTGTCATTGTGGAAGTTGATACCTTAAATAAATCCAAGGCAGAACTAGACAAACATTTGGAATGAATGGATGGGTGAAATGGGAATGTTTTTTTTTTTTTTTTCGTTTGACTGATGCTGTATAAGCTTGCTTTCTTGCATCATATGATTCCACTAATGCTAATGCTAATTTCATTTCAATTTAAGTCTGAAAAAGAGGAAGCATGCCTGGATCAAATTTAAGATTTTAGCATGTATAAGCAATAAATTAAAAGGCACTCTATGAATTAAAATTTATAGGTATCTTTTAAATTATGAAACTGCCCTCAGGAGATGGAAACGGCCTTTCTTGCCCTCTCTTGAGAACATCTACTGGCTAACATCATTTAAACTGCTTAGTAAATGCAATAGTCTTAAAGCATCACAGAGAGAAACTTGATGTTTCTGTGAGACATTTATTTTAAAAATGTATTATGAAAATTATATCCTTCAAATAAATTGCTTTGAAACATGAAGTTTCTTCTATCATTAGATAGAAAATAGTCCAAATAACATTTATAATTTCAAAGTTCAAGCTTTATATACTACAGTAGCTCACATTAAACAACTTCATTTGCACATTTTATCATGAAATTGCCGCTTGGTTGGTTGGTTGGTTGGTTTTGTGTTTAATGGTACATTGGCAGCTTAGTCTATAGCAGCATTTCCCAAACTTTTTTAGTCATGGAACACTTTTCATCTTGCAACATATTCATGGAACACTTTTCATCTCACAAGATATTCATGGAACACGTACAAAACACAAGTTTAGCGGGAGCCAAAGAACTGCTACCTAATATTTTATTACATACAACGTGCATCAGGAGTATCTTTATTTATAAGTTAAATAAAGATACTCCTGATGCACTGTGTTCATCCTCACTTTGAAGTGTGACAATATTGTGTTCGTTTTCATTGACCACAGTTGCACTACTAGAAGTACTTTGCTTCTCATTTTAAAATTCCTTTTTTCAACCACAAATCTATGGTCACATATTTTAATAATAATATTTTGAAATACTAATAATTATCAAAAAAAAATTATACAAGGAAGTGAGTTTAGTTATGATATTGGTTCACTTCCTCCTTCAACCCGTGTACTCCATGCTAAATCACATATGACTGGTATATTAGATTACTACATTGCTATTTTTTCGTAGCTGTAATTACCTCTACGCAAAAGCCCACCAAAATAAAGTGTTCCGTGGTCTATTTGATTATTAGTCTATGCCAGTATATTAATAACCAGAAAAAAAATATATTAAAAATTATAGTGAGACAAAAGTAGTGTATGCTACAAATTTGCAAAATTTATTTATTTTTTTTTTTTCGTTATTAATTACGATTTTTTGCAGAACACAGTTTGGGAAATGCTGGGCTATAGTATGCCAAGTCAAAATAAAAGACAATATGAAATATGTTTGGTGGCCTATAAACAGGCTACCATGTTAATAAGATAAATATGATGTACCATGGTATATAATAAAGTACTCAGGTAAAAATAAGATTAAATAACAAAAAATAAAAGTATAAATTTAAATATGTATGTATAAATTAATCGAATGTATAAAGTTAAACCTGTCAGACATATTGCCTCTGTCATCTAAAATTTGGCTGAGTGTAAATGGTTCAACTAGATTATTAAAAGTGGTAAAATATAGATGTTATGCATTTGTAAACAGAGGACATTTGATAAAAACATGATGAATGATTAAAATAATTTCCTGCTCCTCACACAGGTGGGTCATCCACCCTGAGCAAAAAAGGAGTGCATCAAATGACTGTGAACTATGGAGAGCCAAGCAAGAACAACTTCCTCACTTCAGATCCTGCATAGGCTGGATTGGCACTTATCTTGCCATTGGGAATAAACTTTGTTTGCTTGTATTGCATGGCCATTTTAATTCTAATATTAATACTAATATATGGAAGGATGATTCAGCCTTTTGATAACAATTTTGACAGTCCTTTAAAACTATGCAATTCCGTGCCGCCGCCACCGGTTGTGTTCTATTTGTTTTCCCTGCTCATGGACTATTGCACAACATCGCAATTTCTATTGAAGTAAAGTCCACTGAAAAACTGCCAAGTCGATCTTGTCCCATTCCTGCTGGCAGACTTTCCACAAACCTTCAACAGTTCTGGGGCGGTGGTTTCCGAGAGCTCTTTTCAAAAGTCCGAATGTGCAAAAATCCATGGGTGCGGTATCAGGTGATTTAACAGGTATATCTTCAAGCGGGATTGAACGAATACCTGTCACCACTTCCATTCTCCACAGAAAAGCATTGTGTGAAAAGTGACTGTGGCTGGGCGCTTTATCCTGGTACACCCAGACTTTTTCAGCATCAGAACCGTACAATGTGGGTATTTCACATTCAAACAACGGCTGTAGAACTTCAGTCTGGTAATACACTGAGTTGACTTTCATATTTTTAGCGACTCTATGCAACTCAAATTTGCCATTATAACAAAAACCAGCTACAACCATAAAACCTGGGCCAAAACTTTCCTTGCACTGATGCGCCCATGTTGGAAAAGCCTTGTCACCCTGTGGACAGTAATAAATTGTTCAAATTTTGTTGTAATAGGAGAGGTATACCCACGCTTCGTCCAATGTTACTACAAATTTCCACTTTTCAGCTGCCAGATATTTTTCATAGAGTTTTCGAGCATTGACCCGCTGCTCTGCAATGTGCCTTGCTCCTAGGTGGTGTACAAGGGCCTTGTGCTTCTTCAGTTGCAAATTTTCGTTGATTATGCTACAAACGGTTGACTGGGATGTTCCCACACATGACACTATAGCTCTTTGGGTTTTTGGATTTTCACCGACAACGAGCGACTGCACTTTTCATACTACCTCCCTCATTCCACTTGGAGCAGGTTGCAGTTTCTTCGGTGTTTTCCGCCCACTTGCAGCAGCTTTACGGAATTTTCCTTTGCCATTGAAAACCTTATGGATACCGAACTTTGATACACTAAAATGTTTTGACTTGCACCTATCAATAATTTTCGCATAACCGTACCTTTCTTCGGAAAGTGTGGTTATGTAACCTTCCAACCATGGGTCAAATTTCCGAGGTATGTCGACATTAAAACAACTTCTACAACTGATACACCTGTTCATAATATTTGGGACTGTGCCTGCGGGGAAAAAAATTTACATTGCTGCCATATGTCACAAGCAGGATTAATGTCAAAATCGTTATCAAAAGGCTGAATCAACCCTCCGTACATAATACAATTATAGAAAATTCCCATTACCTGAACAGAATAAATAGTTAATATATCAAAATTTGGCGAGAAAATAACAGTATTCACTGATTGGCCAATATTGAAGGTTCTAACCACATTCCACAGATTCTGACTGATGTCCACTAATTGTAGGTATCCATCCTGGGAAAAAATCCGCAAAAGTAAAATTAAAAAAATAATAAATAAATTTTGCAGTAAAAGATTACAGAGAAAAAAATGGATATACTGATATAGAAAAGCAAAACATAATATATAAACCAAAAATTTAATGTACTATAAATTTACTGACATGAGCATAATAACTAATGCAAAAACCACTGTATATGCACTGCACTGCACTGCTCTTCAAAGCAAAACAGTAACCCAGTTTTTAAGTATTTGCACTAGTTTATTGGCTAAATGGTCATGCCTGTTGATAAATATTAGTATTGGTAAAATAATGCAAAGAAACAGACTGTGGTAGCACAATAAAAACATTAAAAAAAAATGGAAATGCAATAAAAATAAATGTGTTGTTTCAAAATATTTCATAAACCAGCAGAAGACATCTTTATACACTAATTAAGTCAATGCCTCACTTTTATTTGTGCAGTTACTTTTATAAACTCTAAGCTCTGACACATGCTGGTTATAGATAGGCAAGGAGCCCTGCCCACCGATCCTCCAATTTCTACAAAGATTTGTCCTAGTAAGTATAATTTATACCATAGGTTTTCAAACTTGGTTCGAAGAGGCTTGTTGGAGTTCTGTGAGATTTTTAATGCAAAAGAGGGAAAGAGATGATTTTAGAATCTATATTATGTTTAGTTCTGTTCAATTTAATTAATTAATTTAACTACTTTGGTAGATGGCTACGTTAAAATGATGCTTTTGCACTAACCTACATGTTAGTCCTTCTACCTCGTGGCATGAGGCCTTTGCCCTTAAATATTTGATAGTTCTGTTATTTGATGGAGGGAGCACAGAGAATGTATATAAAAAAGAGACCCTATATTTATAGAAATTTTGAGATATATTAACAGTATCCTTATTGAATTAAAAATATCCAAGCTTCAGAATTATCTAGAGCAGATTTTCAAAGTGTGCTCCATGGAATCCTATAGTTTTGCAAAGAAATCCTATATATTCTGCAAAATGTTCTGGTAATTTTTTATCATTGATTTTTTTATAATAACTGTTATTCTTTATTCTTTACAAATGTTTGCAATTTAAATCTTCTGAGTAATTCCTAATACTTTTGAAGGTATTAGTAATGATGCAAGAAAGCAAGATTATACATCATCTGTCAAAAAAAATTCCTACATCAATGTGTCTATCATGTCTAAGAATTTGTCTTATTCTTCCTTAAAATTATTCAAACTAACCACTTCCACAAAATGAGATGAAAGTTTGTTCCAACATTCTATTACCCACTGGTTGAAGGCAAATTTCCATATATCTATCCTGCATCCAACCTTCTTCAATTTAAATTTATGTATTCTCATGTGTTGTCTGAACAAGAGGAAAGATACCATCATCATTTAGTTTACTCAACCCATTCAAAGCCTTAAACATCTCAATCAGATCTTCTCACAGGTGCTTGGTTTCCAGATAGTGCAATTTGCAGAACTGAAGTCTTTCTCGGTAATAGTACATTCCCATTCCTCTCACTAATCTCATTGCTCTTCTCTGCACCCAATCCAACAGATACACATCCTTCCTAAAATTAAGCTTACAGACCTGTATGCAATACTGAAGATGTGACCTAACTATTGTCTTATACAATTGTATAATCACCTCCTTATCCTTGCTGGCAAAATTCCTTTACATCTTTGACAAAATCACATGAACTGTCCCAGCAGTCTGTCTGCACGGCTCCAATAGCTTCTGCACATCTATGACTGCAAAATTACCTCCAGGTCTTTTTCATTCTCCACTTTCAGCGTATTATCACCCAACTGTCTGGGATTACTACTACTCACACTTTGCATTTAACAATGTTAAACTTCAATTGCCATTTCTCAGTCCATTGTCTAATATTTCTAGATATTGTTGCATTAGCATTCCCAGATTACTGTTAACTCCTGCCAACATTAATATCATCTGCAAACAGTCTATGCTTGTTAACAGCGGAGACTGCTTCTACAAGGATGGGATAAACTTAAATAGAAAGGGTATAAGAATATTTACTAATGCTATTGAGGCAGTGTTAGGTGGGTCAGAAAAACTGTTAGCTTGGGGGGATACATGGACTAATAGATTAACAGTAACCACTGGCAGAGGTGAACGTGATTCTTCCACTGCTTCAAATGGAATGAGCAGATCCAGGAAAGGCACTTTCATAGCCAGGTGGGTAGGGGCAGCAGTGCATTTCACAAGCTTCTTGATTAGACCAGGGTTCGAGCCCGTGACCATCAAATACGGAGGATGCAGAAAGGTCAGGGAATGACCACCACATATCCCCGGAGCAATATGGCCTTAGTTGCTAATGTTCCTAAAAACCAAATAACAACAACAACAGATCCTGGAAAACAAGGTGCAGGAAATTTCAGAGACAGCTGGGAGTCATTGTGGAACAAGTAAATACATGGGCTGTGTTATGGTAGCTAAGAATAGGAACAGGTGCATGTATACTTGCATGTACACCAATGCTAGGAGTTTGGTAAATAAATTTGATGAATTTGAGGTGTTGGTCAAAACATCAAAGGCAGATATTGTTGGGATATCAGAGATATGGTGTCACACATATATAAGGAAAGCAAAACTAGAATTTGGGGAGTACAATGTGTACAAAAAGGATGGACAGGATAGGAAGAGAGTAGGGGTTATGCTATTAGTTAAAAAACACATAAAATCCAAGGAAGTACAGCCAGTCAACATGGGTGGACAGAGCAGTGTCGAGTCAATTTGGTGTGACATAAGCACTGGGAAAGCAAAATTGAGAGTAGGAGTGTGTTATAGGTCTAATGACCCTGATGAATATAATAAACAAATGTACAGAAAAATAGAGAGGGCCAGTAAATCAGAGTGTCTTATAATGGGGGATTTTAATTTCCCAGAAATTGACTGGAATTTGTGGGTTGGTCACTCACACACTAGAAAGACTTTTGTGGATTTATTGGATGATAGTTTTCTACAGCAGCGTGTCCGGGAGAGGAAGTAAGACTCATGATCTGATTGTCAGTAGTGATTCTTCATGGATTAAGAATCTGCAGATAAAGGAACCACTAGGTGACAGTGATCACAGTGTGCTGAGGGGGATTTACTCAGAGGTAACTACCATCAGAGGTAAAGCGAAGGGTTTTTGCTTTCGTAAAGGTGACTACAGTGGTCTCAGACAGTTTTTAAATTCTATACAGTGGAATCAACTGATGATTTTACCAACTGTGAATTCCAAATGGGGAGCCTTCGGGGACTTGATTTTGGAAGCTACTAGCCTTTTCATACCAACTAAGAAATACTGTTCAAGGTTTAGGCCTAAATGGATGTCAGATTAACTAATGAGACACGTGGCAGAATAGAAAAATGCATGGGATATATACAAATTAACACGTGACACAGAAGCCTATGATAGATATAAGCTGGTCTGTAACCAAGTCACAAAGGAGGTTAGGCAGGCAAAGGCAGACTACGAGAAATCTTTGGCAAAGGATGCAAAGAAAAACAGCAAAGAGTTCTTTACTTATATAAACTCTAGAAGGAAGGGGATGAATCAGATTGGTCCACTTGATATCGATGGGTCAACTGTTGATGATCCTGTTCAGATAGCTAACAAACTAAATGAGTATTTTGCATCTACATTCACACATGAAGAGTTATTCAGGGAGGGGAATGCAGGAGATAAATTAAACTCTGGCAGTCAGCTAGATAATTTTGTAATAACTGTGAGCAAAGTGGAGGAGAAATTGTTGAAGATAAGCATAAGAAAGGCACCTGGGGTGGAAGGGAACTATCCAGTTATATTAAACGAGGCAGCAAGGGAAGTAAACAAACCCTTAGCCATAATTAAGAGAGCCTCCTTGGATTCAGGGGAGGTACCCATGGACTAGAGATGTGCAAATGTGACTCCAATTCACAAAGGAGGATCAAAGGGTGACACAAGTAATTACAGAGCTGTTAATTTAACTTCTGTTCCAGGGAAATTAATGGAGGTATTGATTAAAGAAGCACTGCAGGATCATCTAGACAAGACTTCAGTTACAGCTTGGAAACAGCATGGGTTTTTTAAGGGGAAGTCTTGTCTGACCAATTTGATTGGATACTATGATGTGGTCACAAAGAAACTGGATGCAAAGAATAATTTTGATATCATATATATGGATCTTAGAAAGGCTTTTGATACTGTTGCACAAATTGGAACAATGTGGCATTGGAGGCAAATTGCTGTTATGGATAAAGGGATGGTTGAGTGGGAGAAGACAGAGAGTGGTAATCAATGGAGACTGCTCTTTGTGGACTAATGTTATTAATGGAGTCCTCAGGATTCAGCGTTGGGGTCCATTGCTGTTTTCTGTATTTATTAATGATACTGATGATGGTATATCAGGCTTAATGTCCAAGTTTGCAGACGATACGAAGGTCAGCAGGGTTGTTAATGACACTAATGACAGTACGCTGCTGCAACAGGATCTAGAAAAGTTGAGCAGAAGGGCTGAGAAGTGGTAACTGAAGTTTAACATTGACAAATGTAAAGTATTGCAAATGGGAAGCAGTAGCCCCAGAGTAACGTATCAACTGTGTGGTACTGCAATGACAGTGGTAAAGAGTGAAAAGGAACTGGGGGTAATTGTGCAGGCAGATATGAAGTTTTCTGAGAGTGCAGACGGTCTGCAAGAGTAGCTCATGGTGTCTTGTCAATGATATACAGGAATTTTTCTAGCGGGGATAAGGAGGTGAATATCCCCTTGTATAAGGCCATTGAGTACTGTATACAGGTGTGGAGGCCTCATTTGGAGAAGGATATAGAGCTGCTGGAACGAGTACAGAGAAGGGCAACAAGATTAGTGAATGGAACAAAAGGTTGCTCTTACGAAGAAAGGCTTAAGTTTTGCAAATTACAGTGTCTGGAGAGTAGGCAACTGCAAGGTAAGCTGATTGAGGTGTATAAAGCCTTGAATCGTTTGAGCATGCTCAATGCTGATTGGATTCTTCCTCTTGCTCAGAATAATCGCCTGAGAGGGCATAAATTAAAATTGAGGAAAGTTGTAGGATAGATGTGCAGAAGTTTGCCTTTAGCCAGCGGGTGGTTGATTGCTGGAACAAACTTCCATCTGTCATTGTAAAAAATTGATAGCTTAAATAGATTCAAGACAGAACTAGACAAATACTTGGAGTGAGTTGATAGGTGAAATGAGAAGGAGTTTTTTTTTTTTTTTTTTGGCTGACGGTATATAAGCTTGCTTTCATGCATCATCTGCCTTTACTAATGTAATGCTAAACTTAGTCATTAAGCCTGATATGCCTTCATCAATATCATTAATAAATATTAAAAACAGCGATGGGCCTAGCACTGAACCTTGAGGGACTCAATAATAACATTCATCCAAGAAGAGCAGTGTCCATAGATAATCACTTTATCATTAACAGTAACTTGCCCCTTAATGCCATACTACTCCAATTTGTACAGCAGTCTTTTATGTGGTAAAGTATGAAAAGCTTTCTTGAAATCTAAGTATCAGCACATTAAGGTTATGTAGAAGATTTAAATTTATAAAAGGATTCCACAGAAGATTGAAATTCATAAAAGAGTTCTATGGAAGAACTTGATTTGAAAATGGGTGTCATGTCCAAAAAAAGTTTGAAAAGCACTGGTTTATGTTCAATCTTAATGCAGTCTTTCTTCTTATTAATGATCTCAAAGAGCAGATTTTTGTTTGTTTGTTTGTTATTTGGTTTTCAGGAGCATTAGCAACTAAGGCCATATTGCTCCGGGGATATGCGGTGGTCATTCCCTGACCTTTCCGCATCCTCCGTATTTGGTGGGCACGGGCTCGAACCCCGGTCTAATCAAGAAGCGTGTGCTACGCACTGCTGCTCCTGCCCACCTGGCTACGGAGGCGCCTAGATTTTTGTTTCTACAGAAATTCAAATCCAATGTCAACAAATATCTACTTCTTCTTCCATTGAGAAGCAGAAGTACCCTCTTCCCAAGAGAAGTACTACAGTTGAGAAGACTGTAGTACTAAGTACTACTGGTATCAGAATATTTGGGAGCCTCCACAGCTCTAATACCTTTAATGTTTTCGGTTTACACAAAAAAAAAAAAAAAGGATATTATCAATGACACAGGTGGTAAAGAACATTTCACCATATGGGATGAAAGATATTATAATCAACATCTCTGCAAACAATGGTATCTTATGAATAAAGAATAGGATACAGTTCAACCGGAAAAACGGTATCTAAGGTTTAATAAGACTAATAAATATAGAAAGCATAAAATAAAATAAAATGAGATAAATAAATAGAAACTTTTGAGACTAAGGGTCTCTTCTTCAGCTATAAATACATTACGTATGGAACGTGCCAGGCGTAGTCATGTCTGGCAAACAGAGAGGGCGTATGGGATGTAGAGGGTGTGGTCATGTCTGGCTTCTCTGTTTGTTTATATTTATTTATCTCTTTTGTACTTATTAGTCCTACTAAACCTCAGATACTGCTTTTCCAGTTAAACTGTATACATATTCTTTATTCATTGCTATGGAATCCGAATCGCTTTCAATTTCCGTGGTATCTTATTTTCCAAGTATTTTAATTTTATATACAATGAAACCTGAAATAATGACACTCTAAATAGCAGACACTTCCTCATAAAGCCAATTATCACTATCTCTGGCCAGTGCTCTATAATAATAATAATGGATAAAATCCTCTGATTAAAGGCACTCTAGATAACAGGTGAATGCAACTGATCTTATGATTAAAAACCTCCGACCAATAACAATAAAAGGGTTAATGAGCTTTGACCAAAATTATATTATTCAATAAACCTATCATCAGATAGTAGCAATGACAAAGGTAGAGACCATACTGTTTTAAAGCTGTCAACCTTAATCATCACAAAATTATGTGGAAAGTCAACACTTTAGTGTTGACTTTCCACATAATTTAAGATGACAGCCCACCTTAAATCAATGCAATTTTACCTGTTCCAGGATTTTATAGTCCTTCATCGGATAGCAAGCAATCTCTAGTGACAACACTGAAGAAGTTATTCAAATTATTCACACTTTTCATATGTGACTTTTTCTCAACTTATGTTTAAATTTTATGTACACAATACGATAAACAGAGGAGATGTTTATGTACACAAAAAAAGTGGACATTTACAACACATTTTGATTAATGTGTACATATTAATAAATAAGTATATTTCAAAATTTTAAATTTACATTATTTTAACACCTGCATGAAGAATTTTTAAATGGATAATCCTATTCAAATTGGAACAAATTGGAGTTACTCGTATGATCCTTTGTTGGAGCTAAAAGAAAGAGAAGTTAGTCATAAATGGACATTCATCACACTGGGCCAGTGTAGCAAGTGGAGGCCCCTAAGAGATTAGTGCTGAAGTTTCTCTTGTTTCTTTCTTGATGATAATGAAAAGGGAGTACAGCATATGCTATCATCCCCGGGGGCTCATATCTGGTGAGTATGGGCTTGGCACACCCAGGGTCCTGAGCTGGATATCATCATTCTTTTCTTTCTTGGTGATTCCCTTCTATTTCTCTCTCTCTCTCTCTCTCTCTCTCTCTCTCTCTCTCACAGGGTAACTCGGAGAATTTTTTTTTTTTTTGGCTGGTGCAGCATAAGCCTCAGGCTTCCTTGCATCATATAGCTAATAATAATAATAATAATAATAAAGTTTGCTAATGATTTGATGATAAGATTTACAACCAGAATCAGGCCACGTTACTCAAAAAAAATTAACTGAATTAGGTGCATGTATGAACAAAAAAATGGCAACTAACATTTTATGTTAAGGTTAAATATGACAGTTCTGCAATTCTGCCTGAAACAATATGAGGAAATATATTATGCAAGCCCTGTCAATCAATTCAGTCCTGAAGATACTTTCCAAAGCTCAAGGGGTAGAATTTTCCTCAGCATGGTCTGTGCTTTTTAACACGAGAGACTGTTTTACAGGCATGAGGTAGTAGTAGTAGTAGTGGCATGTGATGGAAGAAAGCAAGTGTATGAGCTTATGCAGCATCAGCCAAAAAAAAAAAAAAAAAATCACAACATTCCCTCCAAATGCCTGTCCAGTTCATCCTTAAATTTATTCAACATATCAACTTCCACAATGACAGATGGAAGTTTGTTCCAGCAATTAACCACCCGCTGGCTAAAGGCATATTTCCGCACATCTATTCTACATCTGTCTTTTCTTAATTTGAATTTATGCCCCCTTGAGCAAGTGGAAGGATCCCATCAGAATTCAGTGTTCTCAACCCATTCAAGGCCTTATACATCTCACTCAGATCACCGCACAGCAGGTGCCTAGTCTCCAGCCACTGCAATTTGCAGAACTTAAGCCTCTCTTGGTAAGAGGATTCCTTCATTCCCCTCACCAATCTTGCTGTACACGCTCAAGTAAATTGACATCCTTCCTAAAATGAGGCCTCGAGATCTGTACACAGTACTCAAGGCGTGGCCTGACCATTGCCTTATACAGAGGGACAATCACCTCCATCTCCCTGCTAGCAAAATTCCTATATATCATTGACAAAACCCCATGACCTGCCCTGGCAGCCTATCTGCATTGCTCAGAAAACTTCATATCTGACTGCACAATTACTCTCAGGTCTTTTTCATTTTCTACTACCTTAAGTGTAGTACCACACAGTTGGTACTTTTCTCTCGGGTTACTTCTACCCATATGCAGTACTTTGCATTTGTCAAGGTTAAACTTCAGTTGCCACTTCTTAGCCCATCTGCCCAAATTATCTAGATCCTGTTGCAGTAGCACACTGCCATTACTGCCATTAACAACCCTGCCAACCTTTGTATCATCTGCAAACTTCGACACTAAGCCTGATATACCTTCATCAATATCACTGATAAATATACAAAACAACAGAGGACCCAACACCGAATCCTGTGAGACTCCACTAATAACATTAGTCCACAAAGAGCAGCACCCATTAATTACCACCCTCTGTCTTCTCCCACTAAACCATCCTTTTATCCATTGTAGCAACTTACCCTTAATACCATTCTGCTCCAATTTGTACAATAGTCTTCCATGCGCAACAGTGTCAAAAGCTTTCCTGAAATCCAAATATATGATATCAAAATTATTTTTTGCATCCAGTTCATTTGTAGCCACATCATAATATCCTATCAAATTTGTAAGACAAGACTTTCCCTTAACAAACCCATGCTGTGTCTGAATTATTGCTGCAGTCCTGTCTAGATGGTCCTGCAATGCAGCTTTAACCAGTGACGCCATTACTTTACCCGGAACAGAAGTTAAACAAACTGGTCTGTAATTACTCGTGTCACCCTTCGATCCCCCTTTGTGAATTGCGGATACATTCGCACATCTCCAGTCTGTGGGGACCTCCTCTGAGTCCAAGAATGCTCTCATAATTATGGCTAAGGGTTTGCTTAGTTGCTTTGCTGCTTCCTTTAATATAACTGGATAGATCCCATCCACCCCAGGTGCCTTTCTTATGTTTAACTGAATAGAACTGGGCAAGAATATTTTCTGATGCTATCGAGGCAGTGTTAAGTGGGTCAGAAAACTACTAACTTGAGGGAATACACAGACTAACAAGTTAACAGCCATTACAAGCAGAGAAGAAAGTAATTCTTGTTCTGCTTATTTAAAGAATGTAACAGTCTGGAGGAAAAAAGTGTCAGGGATTACAATGACTGCTGGGTATCCAGTGGGACAAGCAAATAAGAGGGGTGATCATTTAAATCGCAGATTGTTGCAAGATCTTATCGTAATTGTCATCATCTGAATCTTCTGCAGATTTCTCCTTCTCGAAATACTCTCCCTTGAACTTTACACACTTTCACCACCATCATACCCATGCATTAAATGCTTCTTGTAAGCCATTTTTCAAAAGACTGAAATGCTTCTGTTGTGGCTCTGTGAGCATCGTTGTCGGACATGAAATGCTTGCTTTCAAAGCTTTCTTCAGATGTGGAAACATTAGCATTAGTAGAGGCATATGATGCAAGAAAGCAAGCTTATACAGCATCAATAAAAAAAAAATTTTAAAAATCCATTTCACACCTCCATTCACTCTGAAAGTGTGTCCAGTTCTTCCTTGAATTTATTTAAGCTATCAACTTCCGCAACAACAGATGGAAGTTTGCTCCAGCAATCAACTACCTGCTAGCTAAAGGCAAACTCCTATACATCTATTCTATAACTGTCTTTCCTCAATTTGAATTTATAACCCCCCCCTCAGGTTTGTAATATGAGCAAGAGGAACAATCCCATCAGCATTGAGCCTGCTCAACCAATTCAAGGCTTTATACACCTCAATCACATCACCTCACAGGGGCGTAGTTACTTAAAGACATAACTACCATCAAAGGCAAAGGGAAAGGTTTTTGCTTTCATAAAGGTAAGTAGAGTGATCTCAGAGTGTTTTTAAATTCTGTACAGTGGGACCAACTGATGATGTTACCATCAGCAAATTCTAAATGGGAAGCATTCAAGGAATTAATCATAGAATTTAATAGGCTTTTTGCACCAACTGAGAAATATTCTTAAACGTATAGGCCTAAATGGATGCCAGATGAAGAAATCAGACTCATAGCAGAGGAGAAAAATGCATGGAATGCAAATAAATTATCAGGTGACACAGAAGCCTATGGTAAATATAAACTAGTCTGTAAATAGAGCCACAAGGGAGGTTAGGCAAGTGAAGGCAGATTATCAGAAATCGTTAGCATAGGATGCAAGAAAAAACAGCAAACTCTTCTTTACTTATGTAAACACTAGAAGAGGATGAATCAAATTGGTTCACTTCATAGAGATGGCTTGACTGCTGAAGATTGTGCTCAGATTTCTGACTAATTGACTGAGTAATGCATCTACATTCACACATGAGGAATTCCTTAGGGAAGTGGACGCCAGAAGTTTATCAAAATTTAATTGGAAGCTATATAGTTTTGTAATAACTGAGAGGAAAGTGGAAGAGAAATTGTTGAAGTTAAACATAAGAAAGGCACCTGGGTATATGGGATTTATACAATTATATTAAGGGAGGCAGTGAAGGAAGTAAGAAAACCCTTAATCATAATTATGCGAGCATTTTTGGATCCCGGGAAGGTCCCTGTGAACTGGAGATGTGCAAATGTATTCCCAATTCACAAAGGGTAACACGAGTAATTGCGCACTTCTTAGTTTAACTTCTGTTCCAGAGAAAATAATAGAGTAACTGGTTAAAGAATTAAAGTAGGGTCATCTAGAGAAGGCTGCAATTATACTTCAGACACAGCATGGGTTTCTTAAGGGAAAATTTATCTGACCAATTTGATTGGAAACTACAGTCTGGTCACAAAGGAACTGGATGCAAAAAATAATTTTAATACCACATACTTGGATTTCAGGAAAGCTTTTTGATATTGTTGCACATAAAAGGCTTCTTTACAAATTGGAGCACTGTGGCATTGGGCAAGTTGCTGCTATGGATAAAGGGATGGTTTAGTGGGAGAAGGCAGAGAGTGGTAATCAATTGGCACTGCTGTTTGTGGACTAATGTTATTAGTCCACAAACAGCAGTGCCACTAATGTTGTGGACTAATGTTATTAGTCCACAAACAGCAGACAACAAACCTCAGGGTTTGGTGTTAGGCCCATTGTTGTGTTCTACATTTATCAATGATATTGATGAAGGCATATCAGGCTTAATGTCCAAGCATGCAGATGATACAAAGGTTGGCAGGATTGTTAATAGCAGTAATGACAGTATGCTACTGCAACAGGATCAAGTTAGGCAGATGGGCTGAGAAATGGCAATTGAAGTTTAACACTGACAAATTCAAAGTACTGCATATAGGTAGCAATAACTCCAGACTACAAACTAACTGTGTAGTACTACCCTGAGGGTAGTGGAAAATGAAAAAGACCTGGGTGTAATTGTGCAGTTGGATATGAAGTTCTCTGAGAAATGCAGACAGGCTGCCAGGACAGCTCATGAGGTTTTGTCAATGATATATACAGGAATTTTTCTAGCAGAGATAAGGAGCTGATTATCCCCTTGTATAAAGCAATGGTCAGGCCACACCTTGAGTACTGTATACTGGTCTGGAGGCCTCATTTTAAGAAGGATGTAGAGCTGCTAGAATGAGCACAGAGAAGGGAAATGGCAATGGTGAATGGAACAAAGTGGTGCTTTTACCAAGAATGACTTCAATTCTGAAAATTGCAGTGTCTGGAGATTAGGCACCTACAATGTGATCTGTTTGAGGTGTTTGAGGCTTTGAATGAATTGAGCAAGCTCAATGCTGATGAGATTCTTCCTCTTCCTCAGATTATGCTCGAGGGGGCATAAATTCAAACTGAGGAAGGATGGTTGCAGAACAGATTTACAAAAGTTTGCCTTTAGCCAGCAGGTGATTGATTGCTGGAACAAACTTCCATCTGTTCTTGTAGAAAATGATAGCTTAAATAAATGCAAGTAAGAACTAGACAAACTATTGGAGGGAATGGATAGATGAAATGGGAATTATTGGGGCTTTTTTTTTGGCTGATGCTGTATAAGCTTGCTTTCTTGCATCATTTGCCACTATGCTAAATGTATGCTAAATTTTGATGGCACTGCACTCTTCCTCACTAAACACAAAAATAACAGGACAAACTTAAATTGAGTTGCACATTAAATGTGCAAAAATTTACTTTCAGAGAGAGAATAAAGAACTACTTAGACAAATTTCCGTTAGGTGTAATGGAAATTAAAAATAAATTTAAAGCATTACACAAATTATTAGATGAAATGGATAGGTGTTTTTTTTTTTTTTTGGGACTCATGCTGCTTGCTTGCATCATTTTATTAATAATAACAATACTTTTTTGGTTTGTGACTTCTGGTTGTTTTTGCACCTGTTTCATTAATTTTTTCTGTGTGCAAGAAGGATGCAAGGGTAATCCAGTACTGCATTCTTTCACTCTTGTGGCTATTTCAATTCATGGACCACTTGAATGCAATATGCACACAAATGAATTTTTTATTGCCCTATTAACACTGCCATGTGACCAACCAACACTGCTGCTTCAACTTTTGTGGATAATTCTCAAGTGCAACTTGGACTTTGGTTAATTTTTCCTCTGTTAACACTGGTTTTGATCAGCTTTTTGTTTTATTATAAGCACTATCATAATCTTGAAAATGACTTGTTCAATGATGACTGTAGATGAATAGAGCATCATGAACTGTACACAACACATGATGCTCCATCTAAAATTAAGATGGTAATAAGATTCAGCTAATGAATGTAGGACTAGTTTGCAGGTGCTATCTCCACTTCTAACAGAACAGTGATTCACCCTTCTGTTAGGAGTGAAGCTATTTTATTTTTAAAATTTTATGCTCACTGTACAAAACTGTAAAATTAAAATTTGCATTTATTTCTAACTCCTAAACATAGGGTTTCATTTTAAATGAATAACCTCATATAACAGTCTTTTTTTTTAATAATGCTGAACTTTTTTTTTTTTCATCCAACTGTTTTATGGCTTTGTTATAGCGATTTACTAGACAGGTCAGGCAAGAAGCCTCCTTTTAATGAAATGATGCTTTTATCTATTAAGGATACCCATTCTTATTGAGATAGTCTGATCATATCCTTAAGAACAGACTCCATGATTTTACCCACAACAAAAGTCAAACTCAATGGGCAACCCACCACTTCTTTTGGACCTCCTTTGTGGACTGTAGAAACATTAATGCTCTTCTTTGGTCAGAAGGGATCATCCAAGAGCCTAATTATAATCTCATTAATAATCCTAGAGAGTTTAGGATTATTAATGAGATTATAGTCTTTTTTAGTATAACATGATGCATACTATTCACCACAAGGGCCATACTCACCCTCAGTCACATTTGTGACAGACTCTTCTCCAAACTACCTTCACCTCTTCCTTTGGCTCTAAAAATTTCTTTATATACTATATATACTATCTATTTTATAACAGTGTGGTCACTACCTATTCTTGGTTACTGTACTGTCAAATTTTTGATGTAGTTTGGATCCTCAGTGAGACCCAGAGTGAGTATATTAGAGTTCCCTTGTACTTTCTCTGTTTCCATATGGCACACTGCCAATCAACAATAACAAGTCTATAAAAGGTAGGTTGAAGATTCCCATAATTAGGCATCCACACTTGCTCAGCTTTAGCCATGTTTAGGCAGCATTTCATAAGAAGCATAAGTCTCCCACCCCTTCCCTTTGGCCCTCTCTATACCTTCCAAAACACATATTCACTATAATGAAATTATTCATCCTCTATCTCTATATAGCAGGGGCCATCCAGATACAGAGAATGAAGAATTCCACCATACTTCAGTCAACCATACTCTATCAGTATAAGTATTATTATTATTATTATTATTATCATTAGCCATATGGTGCAAGGAAGCCTGAGGCTTATGCTGCACCAGCCAAAAAAAAAAAATTTTCTGAATTACCCCGAGAGAGAGAGAGAGAAGAAAGGAATCACCAAGAAAAAGAAGAATGATGATATCCAGCTCAGGACCCTGGGTGTGCCAAGCCCATACTCACCAGATGTGAGCCCCTGGGGGCAACTGATCAAAAGCTTTAATTCATTTAATTTATTTATAATACCACTGAAATTACCACATAGACAAATTAAATTGTGTATTTTATTGCTTTGTAAAACTCTGACACATCATTTATTTAAGAACATTTTTCCCTTGTGGTCTGTGACTTCTAGTTCTCTTTCCACCCATTTCATTGATGTTTTCTGTACACAAGAAAGGTGCAAGTGTAATTTTGGCATCACTAACTTGTGTTATACATATAATTTCCTAATCCCTTCTCCACCCAAATCAGCAGTTTCCCTGAAACATTAAGGCTTCCTTAATGATTAGCAAAAACCCTTGCACCTCTTCTGTTTAAAAAATAAATTCCCTCTACTATGATAAGAAAAGAGCAAGCCATGCCGAGAACAACTGTCCCCAATAAGCCTTGAAGAGTCATCAGTCTAGGGCATGTGAGGTTTCATTATATTATCCCTCCCATTATGCCTGGGCAGAATCACAAACACAAGAATTATATTTCACACTCAAGCTATCAGTTCATTTAGACTTTATATCATCAGTTCTTCCCACATGGAAACCATTCAGTAACCTTAAGAATTGATAGTAACTTTGTTATATAATCAATTTCTTCACCAAATAGATATTAGCATTAGTAGAGGCATATGATGCAAGAAAGCAAGCTTATATAGCATCAGCAAAAAAAAAAAAAAAAAAATTATCTCATTTCACACATCCATTCACTCTAAAAGGTTGTCCAGTTCTTCCTTGAATTGAAGCTATCAACTTCCACGACAGATGGAAGTTTGTTTCAGCAATCAACTACCCGCATATACTCTGGTTCTATTCCAAATACCTTGTTACAAAATATATTTCCTTATTAACATCTTTATTGTTTCAAAGAATGCAACCAAGCAATATTTCACATCTTGGCCAATATGCTAGAGGTTTACAAAGACAAGGAAAGAAAAGGAAACTTAAATTCCAATATTAAGACAACAAAAAAATATAAAAATAAAAAAGAATATTAAATTAACTACTAAAATGAATGAAAATGCAGTATAAAATGATGCAAGTGAACTATCATAAAAAGAATTATTACAAAGAATGATAATTATTTAAGGGAGATATTGCTTGGGATTCAATCCTGTGTAGAATGCACAGTGGCAAAGAGTAGAATCCATTGGGGGGGGATCCTCACCAAATGGATGCTGTTTGTTTGTTATTTGGTTTTTAGGAGCATTAGCAACTAAGGCCATATTGCTCCGGGATATGCGGTGGTCATTCCCTGACCTTTCCGCATCCTCCGTATTTGGTGGTGATGGGCTCAAACCCCGGTCTAATCAAGAAACGTATGCTACGCACTGCTGCTCCTTCCCACCTGGCTACGGAGGCGCCACCCAAATGGATGCACTGTATTCACTGTTTGAAGAGGGTGACATACTGAAAGTGCCTGATATAGTAACTAGAAAGGAAGGTGGAAGTTCTAAGAGATAGCCAGAGTATTCAAAAGCTAATGCACATTAAGATCATTGCGTATGCAGTGAAAGAACAAATATTGGTGGCCCAGTCCAAATAAAAATACCTAGTGAAGAATCAAACACAGATATCTCGTGAGAATTCAAAGCAGATATCTAGCCAGAACCTGCCTTCTGTGTGTGTGTGTGTGTGTGTGTGTGTGTGTGTGTGTGTGTGTGTGTGTGTGTGTGTGTGTGTGTACACACTGAGCACTGAATCATGACCGCCTACCTAATACTTTGAAGGTCCTCCTTTTGCCCTCAGTACAGCAGCCATTCAACGTGGCATTGATTTGACAAGATGTCGGAAGGGTTTGGGAGGTATGGCCAACCAAGCTGGGTGTAATGCGGTCAGCAATGCAGGTATACAGAGGTGATTGGTCTATCCAGATGCCTGACATACCTTTCCGTAGTGTCCCAGAAGTGCTCTATGGGATTGATATCGGGGGAGTTCCGAGGCCAATCGATATGCTGGAAGTCAGAACTGTGTTCCTCAAACCATTTCTGCACAACAAGTGCCAGATGGCTCGGTGCACTGTCATCATGGAAGACACCATTGCCATTTGGAAAAAAGTGTAATATAGCAGGGTGTACACAGTCAGCAAGCAGCTGACGATAGCAGAGACCACTGATATACTGCTCCACATGCACTAGGGGTCCAAGTTCCTGCCAGTGAAACATGCCCCACACCATACAACTGCCTCCACCGGCCTGCACTTTTGATACCATGCATGATGGATCAAGACCCTCATGTTGTTGACACCAAATCCGTACACGACCATCCATGGTGTGGAAGTAAATAACGTGACTCATCTGACCAGCACACCTTTCAGTCTTCTAACATCCAACTTGCATGCTCTTTGCACCAGGTGGGTCTTTTACGCCAATGAACCTTGGTTAGGAGAGGATGCTGTAGGGGTCGTCTGTTGGTATAGCCCATACGTGTGAGCGTGCGACACAAGTCATGCCAGATATTGTTCCGGGTTGGCCCGTGTTGTATTGGGTAGTTAACTCTTCAATAGTGCTGTACCTGTTCACCTGTATGTGTCATCAGATCCAGCACTCACCTCTAACATCAACCTTTTGCTGACCTTTGCACTTTTGCCGTCGGGTTGTTGTTTGACCATTTTGATGTGTCCTGGTACACTTTAACTATGGCAGCTCTCAAATACCCCACCAGTTCAGCCGTTTGGGAAACCGAGGCACCAGCACGTTGAGCACCCACAATCTGTCCTTTATCAAAGTCCGATAAATCCTTCCTTTTAGCCATCACGCTCGGAATTTTACTACTACTGAACCACTAACACCTTATCTATGCTACGTAGGTCGACTAACTGCACACTCTCGTACCTCACGTGGTAAACGGGTCGCATAGGGGTGAACATAATTCAGTGATCACTCAATGTATATATATATTATATTAGCATTAGCATTTAGCATTAATAGAGGCATTTGATGCAAGAAAGTAAGCTTATGCAGCATCAGCCAAAAAAAAAAAAAAATAAAATAAATAAATAAATAAAAAATAACCACTTCCACTTCACCCCTCTGTTCGTTTGAGATACCTGTCCAGCTGAGCCTTAAACTTATTTAGGCTATCAACTTCCACGACAAGTGATGGAAGTCTGTTCCACCAACCAACCACCCACTGGCTAAAGGCAAATTTCCTCACGTCTATCCTACATCCGTCTTTCCTCAATTTGAATTTATGCCCTCTCAGGTGATTATTCTGAGCAAGAGGAAGAATCCCATCAGCATTGAACATGCTCAAACCATTCAAGACTTTATACACCTCCATCAGATCAACTCGCTGGTGCCTAGTCTCAAGACACTGTAATTTGCAAAACTTAAAAAGCCTTTCTTCGTAAGAGCACCCCTTTGTTCCATTCACTAATCTTGTAGCCATTCTCTGTACTCGTTCCAGCAGCTCTACATCCTTCTTGAAATGAGGCCTCCAGACCTGTATACTGTACTCTAGGTGTGGCCTGACCATTGCCTTATACAAGGGAATAATCACCTCCTTATCCCTGCTAGAAAATTTCCTATATATCATCGACAATACACCATGAGATACTCTTGCGGTCCGTCTGCACTGCTCAGAAAACTTCATATCTGCCTGCACAACCACCCCCAGGTCCCTTTCATTCTCTACCACTATCAGTGTAGTACCACAGAGTTGATACGTTGTTGTAGTAGTAGTAGTGGCATGTGATGCAAGAAAGCAAATGTATGAGCTTATGCAGCATCAGCCAAAAAAAAAAAAAAAAAATCACACCATTCCCTCCAAATGCCTGTCCAGTTCCTCCTTAAATTTATTCAACCTATCAACTTCCACAACGACAGATGGAACTTTGTTCCAGCAATTAACCACCCACTGGCTAAAGGCAAATTTACGCACATCAATTCTACATCTGTCTTTTCTTAATTTGAATTTATGCCGCCTTAGGTTCGTAATCTGAACAAGTGGAAGGATCCCATCAGAATTCAGCGTGCTCAACCCATTGAAGGCCTTATATACCTCAATCAGATCACCGCGCAGGTGCCTAGTCTCCAGCCACTGCAATTTGCAGAACTTAAGCCTCTCTTGGTAAGAGGATCCCTTCATTCCCCTCACCAATCTTGTTGCACTTCTCTGTACACGCTCAAGTAAATCTGCATCCTTCCTAAAATTAGGCCTCCAGACCTATACGCAGTACTCAAGGCATGGCCTGACCATTGCCTTATACAGAGGGATAATCACCTCCTTTTCCCTGCTAGCAAAATTCCTATATATCACTGACAAAACCCCATGACCTGCCCTGGCAGCATTTCTCAGAGAACTTCATATCTGCCTGCACAATTACTCCCAGGTCTCTTTCATTTCTTACCACCTTAAGAGTAGTACCACACAGTTGATACGTTTCTCTGGGGTTACTTCTACCCATATGCAGTTCTTTGCATTTGTCAAAGTTAAACATCAGTTGCCACTTCTTAGCCCATCTGCCCAAATTATCTAGATCCTGTTGCAGTAGCACACTGCCATTACTGTCGTTAACAACCCTGCCAACCTTTGTATCATCTGCAAACTTTGACATTAAGCCTGATATACCTTCATCAATATCATTGATAAATATACAAAACAACAGTGGACCTAACACCGAACCCTGTGGGACTCCACTAATAACATTAGTCCAAGAAGAGCAGCACCCATTGATTACCACCCTCTGTCTTCTCGCACTTAACCATCCTTTTATCCATTGCAGCAACTTACCCTTAATACCATTCTGCTCCAATTTGTACAATAGTCTTCCATGCGCAACAGTGTCAAAAGCTTTCCTGAAATCCAAATATATGATATCAAAATTATTTTTTGCATCCAGTTCCTTTGTAACCACATCATAATATCCTATCAAATTTGTCAGACAAGACTTTCCCTTAACAAACCCATGCTGTGTCTGAATTATTGCTGCAGTCTTGTCTAGATGATCCTGCAATGCATCTTTAACCAGCGACTCCATTATTTTACCTGGAACAGAAGTTAAACTAACTGGTCTGTAATTACTTGTGTCACCCTTCGATCCCCCCTTGTGAATTGTGGATACATTTGCACATCTCCAGTCAGTGGGAACCTCCCCTGAGTCCAAGGATGCTCTCATAATTATGGCTAAGGGTTTGCTTAGTTGCTTTTCCGCCTCCTTTAATATAACTGGATAGATCCGATCCACCCCGGTGCTTTTCTTACGTTTAACTTCAACAATTTCTCTTCCACTTTGCTCTCTGTTATTACAAAATCATTAAGTATCTTGCTACAATTTGATAACCTTCTGCCATTTTCAAACCTTAATAATTACTCACGTGTGAATGTAGATGCAAAATACTCATTCAGTTTGTTTGCTATCTGAGCAGGATCATCAACAGTCGAACCATCGATGTCAAGTGGACCAATCAGATTCATCCCCTTCCTTTTAGAGTTTATATAAGTAAAGAAATCCTTGCTGTTTTTCTTAGCATCTTTTGCCAAGGATTTCTGGTAATCTGCCTTCGCCTGCTGAACCTCCTTTGTGACCTGATTACAGATTAACTTATATCTGCCATAGGCTTCTGAGTCGCTTGATAATTTATATACATCCCATGCATTTTTCTTCTCTGTTACGAGTCTCATTAGTTAATTTGACAACCATTTAGGCCTAAACCTTGAACAATATTTCTTAATAGGTATGAAACTTTTAGTAGCTTCCACGATTAATTCCTTGAATGTTTCCCACTTAGAATTTACTGTTGGTAACATCGTCAGTTCATCCCACTGTACAGAATTTAAAAACTGTCGGAGACCACTGTACTCGCCTTTACGGAAGCAAAAACCCTTTCTTTTACCCCTGATGGTAATTAAATCTTTAAGTAAATCCCACGTCAGTACACTGTGATCACTGCCACCTAGTGGTTCTTTTATCTGCAAATTCCTAATACATCAATGATCACTGCTGATAACCAGATCAAGAGTATTACTTTCTCTGGTTGCCTCTCGAACGTGCTGCTGCAGAAAACAATCATCCAATAAATCCATAAAAGTCTGACTAGTGTGTGAGTGCCCAACCACAAGTTCCAGTCAATATCTGGGAAGTTAAAACACACCCATTATAAGACATTCCGATTTACTAGCCCACTCTATTTCTCTGTACATTTGTTCACTGTACTTATTCGAGTCATTAGGCCTATAACACACTCCTACTCTAATTTTTGCTTTCACAGTGCTTATGTCACACCAAACTGACTCAACAGTGCACTGTTCATCTATATCAACTGGATGCACTTCTTTTGATTTTATGTTTTTCTTTATTAACAGCATAACACCTCCTCCCTTCCTATCCTGTCTATCCTTTCTGTACCCATTGTATGACACCACGTCTCTGATATCCCAACAATATCTGCCTTTGATGTCTTGACCAACACTTCAAATTCATCAAATTTATTTACTATACTTCTAGCATTGGTTTACATGCAAGTATACATGCACCTATTCCTATTCCCAGCCACTCTAACACATCCCATATACCCCCCTGTTTCACGATGACTGACATCCGTCCCTGAAACCCCCAACACCCCTCGCTCCAGATCGCTACTTATTCTAATAGAAGTTGTGCAAGAATCACCTTCACCTTTGCCTATGGCTACTGTTAAACTATTAGTCCTTGTATCCCCCCAAGCTATCAGTTTTCCGACCCACCTAACACTGCCTCGATAGCATCAGCAAATATTCTTGCACCCTTTCTATTTAAGTGTATACCATCCCTGTAGAAGCAGTCTGCTCTGTTAACAAGTACAGTCCAGGCTGACAAAAATTCTATCCCTTGAGCCTTGCACAATCTTTCCAGGGCCGAATTGATCGACAAGGCTCTCATCATATACTCCCTCCTATCGTGTCTGGGCAGAATTGCAGACACTTTCAAATTCAACCCTAATTCACGGCTTTTTTTCATCAGTGACCTGTACTTGTTAAGTAATTCTGCCGGTCTCCTACTCTTAATATCATTAGTGCCAACGTGTACAACTACATCACCTTTTGTGCCCCTAAAAGATGATATCTGCTCTACAACGTCATCAACCTTTGCCCCTGGCAGACATACCCTGGTCCTGTTCCATCTATCCTTTCTACAAAGGATCTTTCCGGTTTCCCTGACAATAGAGTCACCAACAACTACTAGTTCCTTTGGGACCAGCGCAATCTGCCTTGGGGGTTGCCGATGTGTTGCGTGATGACCACGTGCAAGCTCTGGCGTTGATGTGGGCAGCTGAGAGCCTGATGGGCCCCTCAATTTAGATCTTTCGAGGGCATCCCCCCTGTCCTTCAAACTCTCATATAGGCCCATAACAATGCTGAGTTGTCGCCTGATTTCCTTACACTCCTTACATCGCGCACACACAAAGACATCCCCCATGGCAATATCATGTTCCGTTCCAGATAGTTCGGCAAACATTTCACAAGTTGCACATTTTTTTAGGCTGTGATATGTTGGAGAATCACCCCCCTCAGTTCTCCCGCGAGTCACAGCACTCCTGCCACTTTGTGCCCGTTGCTTTGGTGCTCTAGTTTCAGGCATGATATTTTAAATTAATAAGATCAATAAATTAAATTAAATTAAATGTCAATACTACGCTGTCTAATAGAAACAGTGAAGCGTATTACTGTTTCTATAATTATACGTTAGAGCTACCTAGCTACCTCAATTAAAAATTTGAATTCCCTATCACTATATACAAAAACAATGCCTGCAATATTCGAACGAAATAACGGTTTTATAAAGTATTACGTATATCTACAAAAACTGTTTATATAAATTAAAATAAAAATAACCAGCTTAATTAGAACTATAAGACTACGTATTAAGTACAATATAAAATAACAATTATGTAAATAAAAAGCAAACACAAAACCTTTTTTTTTCGGAGCCTGTAACTCGCAGCTGTATTTTCTAAAGAGAGTCAGCGCCCTCTTTGTTCTGGGGTTGCTGTTTCCCATATGTAGTACTTTACATTTGTCAATGTTAAACTTCATTTGCCACCTCTCAGCCAATCTGCTCAACCTTTCCAGATCCTGTTGCAGTAGCATATTGGCAGTAGTGTCCTTCACAACCCTGCCAACCTTCGTATCGTCTGCAAACTTGGATATTAAGCTTGATATACCATCATCAATATCATTTATAAATACAGAAAACAATAATGGACCCAATACTGAACCCTGAGGGACTCCATTAATAACATTAATCCACGATGAGCAGTGTCCATTGTTTACCACTCTCTGTCTTCTCCCCCTCAACCACCCCTTTATCCATAACAGCAATTTGCCTCCAATGCCACACTGCTCCAATTTGTGCAGCAGTCTTCCATGTGCAACAGTATCAAAAGCCTTTATAAGATCCAAGTATATAATATCAAAGTTATTCCCTGCATCCAGTTCTTTTGTGACTGCATCTTAGTATCCAATCAAATTGGTCAGGCAAGACTTCCCCTTAACAAAACCATGCTGTGTCTGAGCTATAACTGAAGTCTTGTCTAGATGATCCTGCAGTGCTTCTTTAACCAGTGCCTCCATTAATTTTCCGGGAACAGAAGTTAAACTAACAGGTCTATAATTACTTGTGTCGCCCTTTGATCCTCCTTTGTGAATTGGGGGCACATTTGCACATCTCCAGTCCATGGGTACTTCCCCTGAGGCCAAGGAAGCTCTCATAATTATGGCTAAGGTTTTGCTTACTTCCTTTGCTGCCTCCTTTAATATAACTGGATAGATCCCATCCACCCCAGGTGCCTTTCTTGTATTTATCTTCAACAATTTCTCCTCCACTTTACTCTCAGTTATTACAGGATTCTTTAGCTTACTGCCAGAGTTGAATACACCTCTGGCATTCGCCTCGCTTTATAACTCCTGATGTGTGAATGTTGATGCAAAATATTCATTTAGTTTGTTAGCTACCTGAGCAGGATCATCAACAGTTGACTCATCAATATCAAGTGGACCAATCTGATTCATCCCCTTCCTTCTAGAGTTTACATAAGTAAAGAACTCTTTGCTGTTTTTCTTTGCATCCCTTGTCAAAGATTTCTCGTAATCTGCCTTCGCCTGCCTAACCTCCTTTGTAACTTGGTTACAGATCAACTTGTATCTATCATAGGCTTCTGTGTCACGTGTTAATTTGTATGTATCCCATGCCTTTTTCTTCTCTGCCATATGTCTCATTAGTTCATCTGACATCCACTTAGGTCTAAACCTTGAACAATATTTCTTAGTTGGTATGTAAAGCCTAGTAGCTTCCAAGATAAGTTCTTTGAATGCTTCCCATTTTGAATTTGCTGTTGGTAACATCATCAGTTGGTCCCACTGTATAGAATTTAAATATTGTCTCAGTCCATCGTAGTCGCCTTTACGAAAGCAATAACTCTTCCCTTTACCCCTAATGGTAGTTACCTCTTTGAGTAAATCCCACTGCAGTACACTGTGATCACTGCCACCTAGTGGTTCATTTACCTGCAGATTCTTAATGCATGAAGAATCACTACTGATAATCAAATCAAGAGTATTACTCCCTCTAGTTGCCTCCCGAACATGCTTATGTAGAAAACAATCATCCAATAAATCCACAAAAGCCTTGCTAGTGTGTGAGTGACCAGCCCCCAAATTCCAGTCAATATCTGGGAAATTAAAATCCCCCATTATAAGACTCTCTGATTTACTGGCCCACTCTATTTTCCTGTACAGTTTCTTATTATACTCATCAGAGTCATTAGGCCTATAGCACACTCCTACTCTCAATTTTGATCTCCCAATGCTTATGTCACACCAAACTGACTTGACACTGCACTGTCCAGCAATGTCGACTGGCTTCACTTCCTTGGATTTTATGTATTTCTTAACTAATAGCATAACCTTACTCATCAGAGTCATTAGGCCTATAGCACACTCCTACTCTCAATTTTGATCTCCCAATTGCTGTTTAATTGTAGCATTAATTTTATTTTTGAATGGCAGCCATCTGAGCTTTCAATATACTCCTAAGGAAATTTTATAGTTATATAAGAGACGCTTTAGTTATTGATTACATTTATTTATTAATTTATTTTTATTCTAGAGGAAAACAAATTTTTTCTGGGTGGAAATCTCAGACAAAGAAAACATGTTTAAAAAGAAACCAGAAAAAGTTTCTTTCTGTTGACAATGGAATTCTAACTTGAATCTTTTTTCTTTTTTTTTTTTTTCCAAATTGGTGTTAATTATATGTTGCTCTGGTCAGGACTTTTTTTGTAAAATATAAAGTTCTAGAATTCTGAGGTCCTCCTAAGGAGTGGAGGGGAAGTTCTTCCCTGGGAAAATTTTTACAGTTAGTTTTCGAATGTTTTTTTTTTTTTTTTTTTTTCTTAGATCTCAGGAAAATGATTATTTTATCCTTTTAGCCATTTGTTACTTTGTTGCAGTGTATTTAATAAAGTCACATTTTCCTTTATTTGATACATACTTCAATAATATTGCAGTTACACAATAAACAGCATGCATTCTCATTCCCCAGTGATGCTTTTAAATAAGGCATCATAAGCACTAATTTTGACATTTCAAATTACAAAAGTAATTAATAAAACTAATTTATTAGGTATTATTTATTTATTATTCAAAACATTTTTATAAAGATTTCCACAGTAAATGCAAGTTGTCATATTTCTTACTGCAATTTATTTTTTTACTGCCGATGCCTATAACTGCATGATGGCCCTGAATAAGCCATGGCTCTATTAAGCATTTTAATTATTAATTGTGCATTGTAATTGGTAAATGCTTCAACAGATGACTCACAAAGTTAAGCTGAGCATCTAGCTTAACTCCCTGCCGATACAGAATGCACCAACAGCATTAGTAATAGTAAATCATTTTTATTTAAAAAAAAAAAAAATTTAATTATTTAAAAAATTAATTTTTAAAAATAAATAAATGTATATTTTATTTTTATTTCTTTTTAACTTCTGGAATGCTGTCCCAACAGAAAAAAAGACCTGGCACTGATCCAAAGCAAATTACTGTTATTTTATTGTGTACTCTTTAGTCATAAATATCTAATTCTAGAAATAATGTAATTTAATTTAATAGTTTCCAAGCAATGTTCACTGTACATAGACTTCAGAATAAGATGAAAACATCTGTTGTTTCTAGAAAAACCTGTACATATGCATGTATGTCTAGTTTCATATGCCGCAGTATACCACTACACAAAAGTAACTACCAAATCATAGCAGAAATATAATCACAAAAAAATGAACTGTAAATTACTATGGATAGAAACTTACATACAATTGAGTAATGAAAACTGGCTATCAGTCCAAGTTTTAATTCCACTTATTCTAATGTTTTAATGAGTCATGACAAGATCAAATGTCAGCATCAAAATTATTGATGAATGACATCGTGTGATGCTGACAATCTAGATGATATTCATAGTGTAATAAAAGTTGCCAACCTTTTGACTTTTGAAAAGCTGGAGAAAGGTAACTGTAAAGAGAAAACAGGAAATTTTTTGCCAAAACTGGGGCTTTTTTTTTTCGAAAAAAGCAGGAAGTTTCTTTAAAGTCCACATTGTAAAGAAATTAAATATCACTGGAAACACACTTTATATTGAAATGCAGCAAAACGATTGTTTAACAGCACAGAATGCATTTAAACATTAGCTTAGCTTACCTTACCTTACCTATCAGCAGCCTGGAAAACAAGATGAAGGGTATTTCAGAGACTGCTGGGAATCATTGCGGTACAAGTGAACACATGGGTTCTGTTAGGGTAGCTAAGAATAGGAACAGGTGCATGTACACCAATGCTAAGAGTTTGGTAAATAAATTTGATGAATTTGAGGTATTGCTCAAAATATCAAAGGCAGATATTGTTGGGATATCAGAGACGTGGTGTCACACAGATATAAGGAATGCAGAACTGGAATTTTGGGAATACAATGTGTACAGGAAGGACACACAGGATAGGAGGTAAGGAGGGGTTATGCTATTAGTTAAGAAACACATAAAATCCAAGGAAGTGAAGCCAGTCGACATCGCTGGACAGTGCAGTGTTGAGTCCTATACACTCCTACTCAAAATTGTGAGTAGGAGTGTGTTATAGGCCTAATGACTCTGATAAATATAATAAGAAACTGTACAGGGAAATAGAGTTGGCCAGTAAATCAGAGAGTCTTATAATGGGGGATTTTAATTTCCCAGATATTGACTGGAATTTGTGGGTTGGTCACTCACACACTAGCAAGGGTGTTGTGGATTTATTGGATGATTGTTTTCAATAGCAGCATGTTTGGGAGTCAAATAGAGGGAATAATACTCTTGATTTGATTATCAGTAGTGATTCTTCATGCATTAAGAATCTGCAGATAAAGGAACCACTAGGTGGCAGTGATCACAGTGTGCTGAAGTGGGATTTACTCAAAGAGGTAATTACCATCACGGGTAAAGGGAAGAGTTTTTGCTTTTGTAAAGGTGACTATGGTGGTCTGAGAGAGTATTTAAATTCTATACGGTGGGACCAACTGATGATGTTACCAACAGCAAATTCAAAATGGGAAGAGCATTCAAAGAATTTATCTTGGAAGCTACTGGGCTTTACACAACAACTAAGAAATATTGTTCAAGGTTTAGGCCTAAATGGATGTCAGATGAACTAATGAGACATATGGCAGAGAATAAAATACATGGGATACATATAAATTAATGGGTGACATGGAAGTCTACAATAGATATAAGCTGGTCTGTAACCAAGTCACAAAGGAGGTTAGGCAGGCAAAGGCAGATTATGAGAAATTTTTGGCAAAGAATGCAAAGAAAAATAGAAAAGAGTTGTATACGTATATAAACTGTAGAAGGAAGGGGATGAACCAGATTCGTCCACTGGATATCGATGGTGCAATTGTTGATGATCCTGCTCAGGTGGCTAACAAATAAATAAGTATTTTGCATCTACATTCATACAAGAGGAGTTATTCAGAGATGGGAATGACAGAGGTGAACTCAACTCTGGCAGTGAGCTAGATGATTTTGTAATAACTGAGAGTAAAGTGGAGGAGAAATTGTTGAAGATAACCATAAAAAAGGTACCCGAGGTGGATGGGATATATCCAGTTACATTAAAGGTGGCAGCAAAGGAAGTAGCAAACCCTTAGCCATAATTATGAGAGCTTCTCTTGACTCAGGGGAGGTAACCATGGACTGGAAATGTGAAATGTGGCCCCAATTCACAAAGGAGGATCAAAGGGCGACACAAGTAATTATAGACCTCTTAGTTTAACTTCTGTTCCAGGAAAATTAATGGAGGCACTGGTTAAAGAAGCACTGCAGGATCATCTAGACGACACTTCATTTATAGCTCGGACACAGCATGGTTTTTTTAAGGGAAAGTCTTGCCTGACCAATTTGATTGGATACTATGATGTGGTCACAAAGGAACTAGATGCAGGGAATAACTTTGATATCATATATTTGGATCTTAGAAAGGCTTTTGATACTGTTGCACATGGAAGACTGCTGAACAAATTGGAGCAGTGTGGCATTGGAGGCAAATTGCTGCTATGCATAAAGGGATGGTTGAGTGGGAGAAGACAGAGAGTGGTAATCAATGGACACTGCTCATTGTGGACTAATGGTATTAGTGGAGTCCCTGAGGGTTCAGTGTTGGGTCCATTGTTGTTTTCTGTATTTATAAATGATATTGATGATGGTATATCAAGCTTAATGTCCATGTTTTCAGTCGATATGAAGGTTGGCAGGGTTGTTAAGGACACTAATGACAGTATGCTGCTGCAACAGAATCTAGAAAAGTTGAGCAGATGGGCTGAGAGGTGGCAAATGAAGTTTAACATTGACAAATGTAAAGTACTCCATATGGGAAGCAGTAACATATCAACAGTGTGGTAGTACGCTGACAGTGGTAGAGAATGAAAAGGATCTGGGGGTAATTGTGCAGGCAGATATGAAGTTTTCTGAGCAGTGCAGACAGTCTTCAAGAGTAGCTCATGGTGTCTTGTCAATGATATACAGGAATTTTTTTAGCAGGGATAAGAGGTGAATATCCCCTTGTATAAGGAAATGGTAAGGACACACCTTGAGTACTGTATACAGGTCTGGAGGCCTCATTTCAAGAAAAATGTAGAGCTGCTGGAACGAGTACAGAGAAGGGCAACAAGATTAGTGAATGGAACAAGGGGTTGCTCTTACGAAGAAAGGCTTAAGTTTTGCAAATTACAGTGTCTGGAGACTAGGCACCGGCGAAGTTATCTGATAAAGGTGTATAAAGCCTTGAATTGGTTGAGCATGTTCAATGCCGATGGGATTCTTCCTCTTGCTCAGAATAATCACCTGAGAGGGCATAAATTTAAATTGAGGAATGACAGATGTAGGATAGATGTGCGGAAATTTGCCTTTAGCCAGCAGGTAGTTGGTTGGTGGAACAGACCTCCATCTTTTGTTGTGGAATTTGATAGCCTAAATAAATTTAAGGCTTATCTGGACAGGTATTTGGAACAAACAAATGATAGGGTGAAATGGGAGCGTTTTTTTTTTTTTTTTCCCGGCTGATGCTTCTTAAGCTTACTTTCTTGCATCATATGCCTCTACTAATGCTAATGCTATCTGTGGATTTCTATTTGGACTGTCTGTTCGACATCAATAGATTACAATTTCTTCAAGAAAGATACTCTTATAGACTTTGCCCTCTTTAGAAATGCCGAGTTAAAATTGTTTATAACAATGTCACTGTTGTTTAGACTTAGCAATGAAGAGCATTTCCAAAGCTTCACCAAAAAGAGAAAACCTGAACCCGGTTTTTTTTTTTTTTGGCTGAATATTGGTTCATACTCAGCACTGCTATGAGGAATTATTAAATTGCCGTGTTCAACTTGGAATAATTTGAAATTGGATAATACAACGTTCAATTCAGTTCCCAACAAAGGATCATTGTAAATAAATTCTTTCTTCTTTCATAATAATGAAAGAAGAACTGACAAAACTAATACGGCAAAATGATAATATTTTTAAAATTGATTCATTTTAATTTAGTTTAAAAACTTGTTCTCTGAAAAGTGCTACTGCACAATGAACTGGTTCTTCAAATACAATTATATTTAAGTTAAAATTTAAAAATATTCAATTTAACGCTTGCAAAAACTCAGTCACAGCTTGCTATCAAGGAATTCTGTTTGAAGCCAGCAAACTCTGAATTGATATAAGGAACCATACTTTGATCTTAGGAATTCACAATCGAAAGTCAGCTAGCAGCCAAACAATTTAACAAATTGTTACCAAATAATTAATATAAACATCTGGCTATTAGTGTATTAAATATTTGAAGTAGAAACACTTCAATGATCATATCAGTAAAAAAATCATCTCAATGGTACTACATTGGTAGAACTGCACTAATGCTTTTTTACCATAAGTATAAAACACTTATGGTAAAGTCTGCTGCAAATTTTGTGGTATACTGCTTATCAATTTGGCATCCATCAACCTGTTTTGGTGTTCATGACATCTCTCTGTATACTTTTCTTTCATTGGTCTTTTAGCATTTAGCATTAGCATTAGCATTAGTAGAGGCATTTGATGCAAGAAAGCAAGCTTATGCAGCATCAGCCAAAAAAAAAAAAAAAAAAAAAAAAGTAACATAAATAAATAAAAATAACCACTTCCACTTCACCCCTCTGTTCGTTCGAAATACCTGTCCAGCTGAGCCTTAAACTTATTTAGGCTATCAACTTCCACGACAAGGGATGGAAGTCTGTTCCACCCACCAACCACCCGCTGGCTAAAGGCAAATTTCCGCACATCTATCCTACATCTGTCTTTCCTCAATTTGAATTTATGCCCTCTCAGGTGATTTTTCTGAGCTAGAGGAAGAATCCCATCAGCATTGAGCATGCTCAAACCATTCAAGGCTTTGTACACCTCTATCAGATCACCCCGCTGGTGCCTAGTTTCCAGACACTGTAATTTGCAAAACTTAAGCCTTTCTTCGTAAGAGAACCCCTTTGTCCCATTCACCAATCTAGTTGCCCTTCTCTGTACTCGTTCCAGCAGCTCTACATCCTTCCTGAAATGAGGCCTCCAGGCCTGTATACAGTACTCTAGGTGTGGCCTGACCATTGCCTTATACAAGGGAATAATCACCTCCTTATCCCTGCTAGAAAAATTCCTATATATCATTGACAATACACCATGAGCTACTCTTGCAGCTCGTCTGCACTGCTCAGAGAACTTCATATCTGCCTGCACCACCACCCCCAGGTCCCTTTCATTCTCTACCACTGTCAGTGTAGTACCACAGAGTTGATACGTTGCTCTGGGGTTGCTGTTTCCCATATGTAGTACTTTACATTTGTCAATGTTAAACTTCATTTGCCACCTCGAAGCCCATCTGCTCAACCTTTCCAAATCCTGTTGCAGCAGCATAGTGTCAGTAGTGTCCTTGACAACCCTGCCAACCTTCGTATCGTCTGCAAACTTGGACATTAAGCCTGATATACCATCATCAATATCATTTATAAATACAGAAAACAATAAAGGCCCCAATACTGAACCCTGAGGGACTCCACTAATAACATTAGTCCACGATGAGCAGTGTCCATTGATTACCACTCTCTGTCTTCTCCCCCTCAACCACCCCTTTATCCATAGCAGCAACTTGCCTCCAATGCCACACTGCTCCAATTTGTGCAGCAGTCTTCCATGTGCAACAGTATCAAAAGCCTTTCTAAGATCCAAGTATATAATATCAAAGTTATTCCCTGCATCCAGTTCTTTTGTGACTGCATCATAGTATCCAATCAAATTGGTCAGGCAAGACTTCCCCTTAACAAAACCATGCTGTGTCCTAGCTATAACTGAAGTCTTGTCTAGATGATCCTGCAGTGCTTCTTTCACCAGTGCCTCCATTAATTTTCCGGGAACAGAAGTTAAACTCACAGGTCTATAATTACTTGTGTCAGCCTTTGATCCCCCTTTGTGAATTGGGGTCACATTTGCACATCTCCAGTCAATGGGTACCTCCCCTGAGTCCAAGGAAGCTCTCATAATTATGGCTAAGGGTTTGCTTACCTCCTTTGCTGCCTCCTTTAATATAACTGGATAGATCCCATCCACCCCAGGTGCCTTTCTTGTGTTTATCTTCAACAATTTCTCCTCCACTTTGCTCTCAGTTATTACAAGATTCTCTAGCTTACTGCTAGAGTTGAATACACCTCTGGCATTCCCCTCGCTGAATAACTCCTCATGTGTGAATGTCGATGCAAAATATTCATTTAGTTTGTTAGCTACCCGAGCAGGGTCATCAACAGTTGACCCATCGATCTCAAGTGGACCAATCTGATTCATCCCCTTCCTTCTAGAGTTTACATAAGTAAAGAACTCTTTGCTGTTTTTCTTCGCATCCCTTGCCAAGGATCTCTCGTAATCTGCCTTCGCCTGCCTAACCTCCTTTGTAACTTGGTTACAGATCAACTTGTATCTATCATAGGTGTCCGTGTCACGTGTTAATTTGTATGTATCCCATGCATTTTTCTTCTCTGCCATATGCCTCATTAGTTCATCTGACAACCATTTAGGCCTAAACCTTGAACAATATTTCTTAGTTGGTATGTAAAGCCTAGTAGCTTCCACGATAAGTTCTTTGAATGCTTCCCATTTTGAATTTGCTGTTGGCAATATCATCAGTTGATGCCACTGTATAGAATTTAACAAGTGTACAAGTGTAAGTGACACTTTTACAAGTGTAAGTGACAAGGAAAGCTGCCTGTACTAATTTACTGACGGGAGATGGCCTTTATCAATTTCTGACAGGAGAGGTTAGTATTTTGGCTCATATTTCTAGATTCTATCAGCAGTGTGATTTAGAGAGAACCTCTTCCACACATTTAATTTCTTTGAAAACAAATCTATCTTTAATATTAGTATTTAATAAACTTTAAGTTCTTTTATTAATCTTTATTGCTTTCTAAATTGAGTGAAGGTATCACTTTTGGGTCACATCATGGCATTGCATTATAAATAAATTCTCATTCCAGTTCTACATCATTCCTAAAGTGAGGCATCCAGAGCTGTATACATTACTCTAAATGCAACCTAACCATGTCCTTGCAAAAAGGTATAACCACCTCCTTATTCCAACTAGCAAAATTTCTATACATCATTGACAAAACCCCATGAGCTGTTCTGACAGCACGTCTGCACTGCTTAGAGAATTTCATATCTGACTGTTCAAATTACTCTGAGGTATTTTTAATTTTCTACTATCCTGAGTGTTGTTTCACACAATTGATAAGTTACTCTTCAATTAATGGCATCCATATGCAATACCTTGAATCTGTCAATGTTAAACTTCAACTGCCATTTCTTAACCGATCGATCTAATTTTTCTAAATATTGTTGCAGTAGCATGCCATCATTACTGTTGTTAACCACCCTGCCAATATTTGTATCAATTGCACACTTAGCCTGATATGCCTTCATCAATATCATTAATAAATACTGAAAACAAAAATGAGCCCAGCACTGAACCCTGGGGAACTTCAATGATAACATTAGTCCACAAAGAGCATGCCCATTGATAACAACTCTGTCTTCTTCCACTTAACCATACCTTTATCCATAGCAATAATTTGCCCTTAATGCCACATTGCTTCAGTTTATACAGTAGTCTTTTATGTGCAACAGTATCAAAAGCCTTCCTGAAATCCAAGTATATGATATCAAAAAATAATTTTTTACGCCCAGTTAATTGGTCACTGCATCATAGTAACCTATCAGATTGGTTAAACAAGACTGCCCCTTAACAAATCCATTGTCACTCCAAGGTGGTAGATGACTTTCATCAACCGGTGAAATACCACCACTTTGCTTATTGGAGGCTTGAAGTGGTGAAACCCATGTTTAGTCTCTAGAGCAAAGTTTCCGGCATCCCCTTGCCCCATACTTCTCCTTCAACCCATGCACGGTACTAAGTACTATAGGTTTTGATACCTTTCGTGTTTGGGGTTTTCATAAAAAAAAAAAAGAAAAAAAAAAAGTATAATGGCTAAGGGTTTGTTTACCTCCTCTTCTGCTTCCCTTGATAAGACTGAACAGATCCCATCCACCCCAGGTGCCTTTTTGATGTGAAACACCTTGGGCAGCAACTGCTAAATTTTGGACTGTAGTAAAACCAATTTGTCACGATTTTGCAATGCAGAAATGATATCATTTCACATCATATCCATGCTGGCCCCACAGGAACTAGTTATTGTCAATGACTCTATTGTCAGGGAGATGGGGAATATATTATTCAAAAAGGATAGGTGGAATAGAACCAGGATATGTCTGCCAGGGGGCAAAAGTCGATGATGTTGTTGTTGTTATTTGTTATTTGGTTTTTAGGAGCATTAGCAACTAAGGCCATGTTGCTCCGGGAATATGCGGTGGTCATTCCCTTGACCTTTCCGCATCCTCCGTATTTGCTGGTGACGGGTTCGAACCCTGGTTTAATCAAGAAGCGTGTGCTTCGCACTGCTGCTCCTTCCCACCTGGCTACGAAGGCGCCCGATGATGTTGTAGGGTAGATATCATCTTTTAAGGGCACAAAAGATGATATTGTTGTACATGTTGGCACTAATGATCTTAAGAGAAGGAGATCTGCAGAATTACTTAACAAGTACAGGTCAATACTCCTATCATGTCTGTGCAATTCTGCCCAGACATGATAGGAGGGAATATATGACGAGAGCCTTGTCAATCGATTCATCCCTGGAGAGACTGTGCAAGGCTCACAGGGTAGAATTTTTTTCAGGGTGGTCTGTGCTTGCTAACAGGAGAGACTGCTTCTACAGGGATGGGATACACATAAATATAAAGGGTGCAAGAATATTTGCTGATGCTATCGTGGCAGTGTTAGTTGGGTCTGAAAACTGCTAGCTTGGGGGAATACACAGACTAAAAGGTTAACAGTGGCTGCAGGCAGAGGCGAAAGTGATTCTTGCACTGCTTCTATTGTAATGAGCAGCAGCCAAGAGAGCAAGTTGCTGGAGACTTCAAGAGTTGCTGGCAGTCGTCATGGAACAAGTAAATATATGGCCTGTGGTAGGGTAACTAAGAGTAAGAACAAGTGCATGTATACTTGCATGTACACTAATGCTAGAAGTAGAGTAAATAAAATTGATGAATCTGAAGTGCTGATCAAAGGCAGATATTGTTGGGATATCAGAGACATGGTGTCACACAGATATAAGCAGTGCAGAATTAGAATTTGGGGAGTACAATGTATACAGAAAAGACAGACAGGGTAGGAAGAGAAGAAGGATTATGCTGTTAGTTAAGAAACACATAAAACCAAATTAAGTGCATCCAGTTGACACGGGTGGACAGTGCAATGTTGAGTCTGTTTGGTGTGACATAAACACTGGGAAAGGGAAAACAACAGTAGGAGTATGTTATAGGCCTAATGACTCTGATGAGTACAATGAACAGTTGTGCAGAGAAATAGAATGGGCCAGTAAATCAGAATGTCTTGTAATGGGGGATTTTAACTTTCCAGATACTGACTGAAACTTCTGAGTTGGTCACTCGCACGCTAGCAAAACTTTTGTGGATTTTTTGGAGGATTGTTTTCTACAGCAACATGTTTCAGAGGCAACCAAAGGGAGTAATACCCTTGATCTGATTATCAGCAGTGATTATTCATGCATTAACAATTTGCAAATAAAGGACCCACTAGGTGACAGTGATCACAGTGTACTGATGTGGGATTTACTTAAAGATGTAGCTACCATCAAGGGTAAAGGGAAGGGTTTTTGTTTTCGTAAAGGTGACTACAGTGGTCACAGACAATTTTTAAATTCTACAAAGTGGGATCAACTGATGATGCTACCAATAGTGAATTCTAAATGGGAGGCCTTCAGTGACTTAATCTTGGATGCTACCAGGGTTTTCATACCAACTAAGAAATACTGTTCAAAGTTCAGGCCTAAATGGATGTCAGATGAATTAATGAGGCTTGTGACAGACAAGAAAAAATGCATGGGATGCATATAAATTATCAGATGACACAGAAGCCTACAGCAGATATAAGCTATTCTGTAATCAAGTCACAAACGAGGTTAGGCAGGTGAAGGCAGATCACGAGAAATCTTTGGCAAAGGATGCAAAGAAAAACAGCAAAGAGTTCTTTACTTATGTAAACTCTAGAAGGAAGGGGATGAATCAGATTCGTCCACTTAACATAGATGGTTCGACTATTGATGGTCCTGCTCAAGTAGCTGATAAAACTGAATTAGTATTTTGCATCTACATTCACACGAGGAGTTATTCAAGGAGGGAAATGCCAGAAGCTTATCAAACTCTAACAGGGGGATAAGTGATTTTATATAACTTTTTATAGTGATTTATAATAACTGGGAGCAAAGTGGAGGAGAAATTGTTGAAGTTAAACTTAAAAAATGGAATCTATCCAGTTAAGAGGAGGCAGAAGGAGGCAGCAAGGGAAGTAAGCAAACACTTACCCGGGTGGTAATCAATGGGTGCTGCTCTTTGTGGACTGTTATTATAATGTTATAGGACCTATCGGTGTTAGGTCCACTGTTGTTTTGTATATTCATCAATGATATTGATGAAGGTATATCAGGCTTAATGTCGAAGTTTGAAGATGATACAAAAGTTGGCAGGGTTGTTAATGACAGTAATGGCAGTGTGGTACTGCAACAGGATCTAGATAATTTGGGCAGATGGGCTAAGAAGTGGCAACTGAAGTTTAACCTTGACAAATGCAAAGTACTGCATATGGGTAGAAGTAACTCCAGAGAAACGTACCAACTGTGTACGTTTCTCTGGTACTACACTTAAGGTGGTAGAAAATGAAAAGGGCCTGGGAGTAATTGTGCAGTCAGATATGAAGTTTTCTGAGCAATGCAGATAGGCTGCCAGGGCAGTTCATGGGGTTTTGTCAATGATATATAGGAATTTTGCTAGCAGGGAGAAGGAGGTGATTGTCCCTCTGTATAAGGCAATGGTCAGGCCACGCCTTGAGTACTGCGTACAGGTCTGGAGGCCTCATTTTAGGAAGGATGTAGATTTGCTTGAGCGTGTACAGAGAAGGGCAACAAGATTGGTGAGGGGAATGAAGGGATCATCTTACCAAGAGAGGCTTAAGTTCTGCAAATTGCAGTGGCTGGAGACTAGGCACCTGTGCGGTGATCTGATTGAGGTGTATAAGGCCTTGAATGGGTTGAGCACGCTGAATTCTGATGGGATCCTTCCACTTGTTCAGATTACGAACCTAAGGGGGCATAAATTCAAATTAAGAAAAGACAGACGTAGAATTGATGTGCGGAAATTTGCCTTTAGCCAGCGGGTGGTTAATTGCTGGAACAAACTTCCATCTGTCGTTGTGGAAGTTAATAGGTTGAATAAATTTAAGGAGGAACTGGACAGGCATTTGGAGGGTATGGTTTAATTTTTTTTTTTTTTTTTTTTTTTTTTTTTTGGCTGATGCTGCATAAGCTCATACACTTGCTTTCTTGCATCACATGCCACTACTACTACTACTACTACCCATAATTATGAGAGCAACCTTAGAGTCAGGGGAAGTCCCCATGGACTGGATATGTGCAAATGTATCCCCAATTCACAAAGGGGATTCAAAGGGTGACACAAATAATTATAGACCTGTTAGTTTAACTTCTGCTCTGAGGGAAATAATGGAGTCACTGGTTAAGGAGGTGATACAGGATCATCTAGAGAAGACAGAAATAAAAGTTCAGACACAGCATGGGTTTGTAAAGGGGATGTCTGACCAATTTAATTGGATACTACGATATAGTCACAAAGTAACTGGATGCAAAAAATAATTTTGATATCATATACTTGGATTTCAGGAAAGCTTTTGATACTGTTGCACATGGATTAGATTACATTAGATTATGATTTTATTGACACATTAGCATCTAAGGCTATTATGTGGCAGTAGATCATTATATCAGTTTAAAAATAGATAGATAAATAAATTCTGGCAACTTTTGTGTTGCACATGGAAGACTGCTGTACAAATTGGAGCAGTATGGCAAGTTACTGCAATGGATAAAGGGATGGTTGAGTGCGAGACGGCAGAGAGTGGTAATAAATGGACACTGCTCTTCGTGGACTAATGTTATTAGCAGAAATCTTCAGGGTTCAGAGAGGCCCATTGTTTTGTGTGTGTTTATCAATGAAATCGATGAAGGCTTAATGTCCAAGTTTGCAGATGATACAAAGGTTGTTAATTGACAGTAAAGACAGTATGCTACTGCAACAGGATCTAGAAAAGTTAGGCAGATGGGCTGAGAAGTGGCAACTGAAGTTTAACATTGACAAATGCAAAGTACTCCATATGGGTAGCAGTAACCCAAGAGAAATGTACAACTGTGTGCTACTACACTCAGGGGGGTTGGAGAATGAAAAAGACCTGGAGGTAATTGTGCAGTCACATAGAAGTTCTCTGAGCAGTGCAGACAGGTTGCCAGAGCAGATCATAGAGTTTTGTCAAAGATATCTAGGAATTTTGCTAGCAGAGACAACGAGGTGATTATCCCTTTAGCATTAGCATTAGTAGAGGCATATGATGCAAGAAAGCAAGCTTATTCAGCATCAGCCAAAAAAAAAAAAAAAAAAAACACAACCACTACTCCCATTTCACCCCTCCGTTCGTTCGAAATACCTGTCCAGCTGAGCCTTAAATTTGTTTAGGCTATCAACTTCAACAACAAGTGATGGAAGTCTATTCCACAAACCAACTGCCCGCTGGCTAAAGGCAAATTTCCGGACATCCGTCCTTCCTCAATTTGAATTTATGCCCTATCAGGTGATTATTCTGAACAAGAGGAAGAATCCCATTGGCATTGAGCATGTTCAAGCCATTCAAAGCCTTATACACCTCTATCAGGTCACTTCGCCGATGCCTAGTCTCCAGACTGTAATTTGCAAAACTTAAGCCTTTCTTCGTAAGAGCAACCCTTTGTTCCATTCACTAATCTTGTTGCCCTTCTCTGTACTCGTTCCAGCAGCTCAACATCCTTCTTGAAATGAGGCCTCCAGACCTGTATACAGTACTCAAGGTGTGGCCTGACCAATGCCTTATACAAGGGAATAATCACATCCCTATCCCTGCTAGAAAAATTCCTGTATATCATTGACAAGACACCATGAGCTACTCTTGCAGCTCGTCTGCACTGCTCAGAGAACTTCATATCTGCCTGCACAATTACCCCCAGGTCCTTTTCATTCTCTACCACTGTCAGCGTAGTACCACAGAGTTGATACGTTGATCTGGGGTTACTGTTTCCCATATGTAGTACTTTACATTTGTCAATGTTAAACTTCATTTGCTACCTCTCAGCCCATCTGCTCAACCTTTCCAGATCCTGTTGCAGCAGCATAGCATCAGTAGTGTCCTTAACAACCCTGCCAACCTTTGTATCGTCTGCAAACTTGGACATAAAAAAGGCACCCCGGGTGCCTTTTTTATGTTTATCCTCAACAATTTCTCCTCCACTTTCCTCTCAGTTATTAGAAAATCATCCAGCTCACTGCCAATGTTTACTTCACCTACGACATTCCCCTTCCTGAATAACTCCTCATGTGTGAATGTAGATGCAAAATACTCGTTTAGATTGTTAGCCACCTGAGCAGGATCCTCAACTGTTGAACCATCAACATCCAGTGGACCAATCTGATTCATCCCTTTCCTTCTTGAGTTTAAATAGGTAAAGAACTCTTTTCTGTTTTTCTTTGCATCCTTTGCCAAGGATTTCTCATAATCTGCCTTTGCCTGCCTAATCTCCTTTGTGACTTGGTTACAGACCAACTTATATCTATTATAAGTTGGTCTGTAACCAAGATAGGCTTCCATGTCACCCATTAATTTGTATGTATCCCATGCATTTTTCTTCTCTGCCATATGTCTCATTAGTTCATCTGACAACCATTTAGGCCTGAACCTTGAACAATATTTCTTGGTTGGTATGTAAAGCCTGGTAGCTTCCAAGATTAGTTACTTGAATGCTTCCCATTTTGAATTTGCTGTTGGTAACATCATCAGTTGGTCCCACTGTATAGAATTTAAATACTGTCTCAGACCATCATAGTCGCCTTTACGAAAGCAAAAACCCTTCCCTATACCTCTGATGGTAGTTACCTCCTTGAGTAAATCCCACTTCAGCACACTGTGATCACTGCCACCTAGTGGTTCCTTTATCTGCAGATTCTTAATGCATGAAGAATCACTACTGATAATCAGATCAAGAGTATTACTTTCTCTGATTGCCTCTCGAACATGCTGCTGCAGAAACCAATCATCCAATAAATCCACAAAAGTCTGACTAGTGTGAGAGTGACCAACCCACAAGTTCCAGTCAATATCTGGGAAATTAAAATCCCCCATTATAAGACTCTCTGATTTACTGGCCCATTCTATTTCCCTGTACAGTATCTTATTATACTCAGCAGAGTCATTAGGCCTATAGCACACTTCTACTCTCAATTTTGATTTACCTATGCTTATGTCACACCAAACTGACTCGACACTGCCCTGTCCATCGATGTCGACTGGCTTCACTTCCTTGGATTTTATGTGTTTCTTAACTAATAGCATAACCCCTCCTCCTTTCCTATCCTGTCTATCCTTTCTGTAGACGTTGTACTCCCCAAATTCCAGTTCTGCATTCCTTATATCTGTGTGACACCACGTCTCTGATATCCCAACAATATCTGCCTTTGATGTTTTGAGCAATACCTCAAATTCATCAAATTTATTTACTAAACTCCTAGCATTGGTGTACACGCAAGTATACATGCACCTGTTTCTATTCTTAGCTACCCTAACACAACCCATGTGTTTACTTGTACCGCAATGACTTCCAGCAGTCTCTGAAATATCCTGCATCTTGTTTTTCAGGCTTCTGCTCATTCCAATAGAAGCAGTGCAAGAATCTCTTTCACCTCTGCCAGTGGCTACTGTTAATCTATTAGTCTTTGTCTCCCCCCCAAGCTAGCAGTTTTCCGACCCACCTAACACTGCCTCGATAGCATCAGCAAATATTCTTGCACCCTTTCTATTTAAGTGTATCCCATCCCTGTAGAAGCAATCTCTCCTGTTAACAAGTACAGTCCAGGCTGAAAAAAATTCTACCCCTTGAGCCTTGCACAATCTTTCCAGGGCCGAATTGATCGACAAGGCTCTCATCATATACTCCCTCCTATCGTGTCTGGGCAGAATTGCAGACACTTTCAAATTCAACCCTACTTAACAGCTTTTTTTCAACAGTGACTTTGTATAAGGCAATGGTCAGGCAACACCTTGAGTACTGTATACAGGTCTGGAGGCCTAATTTTAGGAAGGATGTAGAGTTACTAGAACGAGTACAAAGAAGGGCAACAAGATTGGTGAGAGGAACAAACAGGTGTGCTTACAAAGAAAGGCTGAAGTTCTGCAAGTTGAAGCATCTGGACACTAGGCACCTGCATGATCATCCGATCGAGGTGTATAAGGCCTTGAATGGTTTGAGCAGGCTCAATGCCGACAGGATATTTCTGCTTGGTCAGATTAAAATGGATAAAAATGGAATGGGAGGGCACAGATTCAATTTGAGGAAAGACAGTTATAGAATAGATGTGCAGAAATTTGCCTTTAGCCAGCAGGTAGTTGAGTGCCTTAACAGACCTCAATCTGTTGTTGTGGAAGTTGATAGACTAAATAAATTTAAGGCTGAACTAAACAAACATTTGGAGTGACTGGATGGGTGAAATGGGAAGAGTTTTTTTTTGGCTAATGTTGTATAAGCTTGCTTTCTTGCATCATATTCCTCAACTAATGATAATGCTTAAGGTTACTAACAGCCTAAAGGAAATAACATCAAACGACTTCATTTCCATTAGTGACCTTATTTATTTAGTTAACTTAATGACCCTTAACGGAAATGACATCAAATGACGTCATTTCCATTAAGGTTACTAATCTTTGTATTTCTTTTAGGTATTTTGATTTGCATATCTTGGTTACGAAATAAGAGCTTTTGTATTGTAAATATTTTATTCATCATTCACAAATTTTCATAATTTCAGCTGGAAGACAAGATACAATGGATTTATGATAACCTGAGTAAGAGACATATCCTTGTGACTGCAAAGTAAAACCTCTTAAAAACAGTATCGATTGATGTACCTGATCTTGTAGTGGAAATCGAGGGATTAATGTTTATTGTGAGATCACACGTTTCTTGCAAGACAGTAATTAACAGTTTACTTTCTTCCAGTCTGAAGTTAACATTGAAATCGCCGCTCATGGTCATGGGTATTTTATGTAAAACTTTCTTTAACAGCGATGCACCTTGAATTGAGTATGGCAGCAAAACAAAATGAATGAAGTCAATTATATTCTGCATATCACTGTTAGGAGAAATATAGATAACCACTGTATCTCTTGGCCATTGGGTAACAAGCACTCTGCTGTACATATAGCAGCAATGGGCCAAACATGACTTCGTGGCTCCGTTCACAACTTCCTTTCCAGATTTGTTCAATTTTTAAAACGGTTCTGATTTTCGCCAAAGATGTTTTCTCATAAAACATCTTTTGTGTGTACAGGGTACACAGTTTTTTTTTATGTTCAACTTCAACAATTTCTCTTCCACTTTCCTTTCAGTTATCACAGTCATTTAGCTCACTGTTGGAGTTTGACATCCTCTCCTGTAAAGAATTCCTCATGTGTGAATGTAGATGCAAAATACCTATTCAATTTGTTAACAACCTGAGCAGGATCATCAACAGTTAACCCATTAACATCAAGTTGCTCAATGTGATTTAACTTCTTCCTTCTACTGTTAATACAAGCACAGAAGTCTTTGCTGCTTTTTTTGATATTCTTCACCAGAGACTTCTCATAACATTAGCTTACAAATTTAAGTTTGTTCACTGGGGTTTGAATTTTAATAGGTCCTACTGCCGAATTATGTTGCTGTGATTTTAAATATGATTTAGATTTTTTTCTATCACATCCAGATACATCACAATTTAAGAAATAAAAAAAGTATATTTTTTTACAAAAGTATATAACTTTATTGTATTTAGTAATGACAAATTGATAGGATTACATTTTCATATATCAAAAAATAGGTAAATACTAACAAGTATTAATCAGACCTTCGTGTCTTTGTTTGAAAAGAACATTTAATTGTTTTTCTTTTATGTACAATGCCAGGTTTCTCTCTTTTTAAATGCCAGCAGTAGTCAGCCATCATGCTTGTATTCCACCTTCCCTGGTACCTCTGCTCCATTTCTTTTATGTCCTGATGGAATCTCTCCCATTGTTCTTTGCTTATCTGTGCAAGCTTTTTGGGGAAAAAATCAAGATGGGCATGCAAAAAGTGAATTTTGATGCTCATATTGCAACTTAAATTGCTAAGCTTTTCGAGCATAATTTGAACAGTTTTCTCATAATCTTGTGATATATGATTTCCTAGAAAGTTTTCCATTACACTTTTAGAAGCAATCCAGCTTCCCTTTCAATGTTAATCATAGTAGTTTCAAACCAATTTTCTAATTTGGGGACCAATGAAGATACCTTCCTTAAGTTTTGCATCAGATAAACCGGGGAATTTACTACAAAGGTACTTAAAGCAGTTACCATCCTTACTTAATACTTTAACAAATTGCTTCATTATGCCTATACACAATGGAGGTAAAAGTATTTTATGTGGCTTTACCAAACTGTAGTGCACGATATTTTTTGACCCCGATGTAAGATTGTGCCTCCGAGGCCACTGCTTCTTTGTCCAATGCAGTGCTTTAGCTCTGCTATCCCATTCACAAATAAAGCATGGCATTTTAGTGTACTCACCCTGTTGCCCCAACAACATACATAACACTTTTAAGTCTCCACATAGTTGCCATTTGTGATTTTGATATTTAATTTTCTCCAGAAGCAACTTTAGATTGTCATAAGTTTCTTTTAAGTAGACTGAATGAGCAACTGGCACAGATGTGTACTTATCTCCATTATACAAGAGAACACCTTTTAAACCAGTCTTAGAAGAGTCTATAAATAGTCTCCATTCACTAGGAACATATGATGGAGCTCCTAAGACACTTATTAAACCAGCGATATCACTGTAATATATGAGAGGACCTTCTTGTGAAAAATACTGTATAAACTCCCTTTCACGATTTCTGTACCAGGAAAATTATGTACCTGGAGCAAGTAAGTTCTTCGCTTGAAGTCTGGATTCCAGAATTTCAGCAGCATACTTTGGAAGACCTAAGTCCCTTACTAAATCATTAGGTTCGACTTGCGTGAATTGCTGTGGCATTAAAATATTTTATTTTCTGGTTGATAACATTCCTCTTCACTAACCTCTTTAGCTTCGGTGGAAGAAGAGGTTAATTCCAAAGTTTCTGGTGGAGGTTTTACAGGCAGATCAGGTCCATGCAGAACCAGTCTTATAGCTGACGGTAGATCTAGATATTTGATGTCCTTTTTATTTTTTGAATTGTAACCTTTAATGTCACATACACAAAAGTAACATTCGGCATGGCTTACTGGCTCGCACCACACCGTAGGAATAACAAATGGCAAGCACACCTTTTTTTCCTTGACTCCATTTTCTAAGCTGTTCGACACATGTATGGCATACTTTATGCGGTGCCCATGATTTATCCTGATCGCCTAGTTTTATGTCAAAGTATGCATAATACGATTTTTTTACAAAATCGGTAATATTTCACCTCTGCTTCACAGGAACAAAACAACCACATATGTAACAAAATATGTTGGGACTGTTTATACACTTTCTGGTTGCCATACTAAAAAAAACTAACACACAATGAGAGCTCACGATGGTTTTTACAGGAGTACTGTGACCGCATAAGGGATGTGCCACTTATACAGGCTCCGTGGTTGAGTGGACTGTACAAACAAGTGAGTGCATGCTCAGACAAGTTAACCCATAACTACACACAGGAGTCTTCCAGACTCCACTCAGAAAATAAAATTCTGGAAATCACAGTTTGTTTGTTGTTTGTTGTTTGGTTTTTAGGAGCATTAGCAACTAAGGCCATATTGCTCCGGAGATATGCGGTGGTCATTCCCTGACCTTTCCGCATCCTCCGTATTTGGTGGTGACAGGCAGGGAATCACAGATAGGCCAGAAGAGCGGAGTGGGGGGCCATCTACCTTCCTGGGTCAAGGTCGGCTACCTTGCAGTGTGTGTAGTTACGGGTTAAATATGCACAATCTGTTGTATTTGAGGCAAATATTTGATACTGATTATGAATATAGGGGAATAAAACTTGTAAACCACTGCAGAAACTATAGTTATGTACACATTTGCGTATAATACCTAGGTAATATTTTGTTAATAAATTGTGAAAAATCTTTACGTGATAGAAAGAAACAGACTTCGGTTTAGTAATCAGTAAACACGCATAAATAACTGCCACATACTTTTACTCAAACCATTTTTAGGGTTTGAGTAAAAGTATGCGGCAGTTATTTATGCATGTTTGCATACTTTTAGGCAAACTAAGGCAGATTATAATCTGCCTTAGTTTGCCTAACCTCCTTTGTGACCTGATTATAGACTAATTTGTATATACCATAATCTTCTGAATCACCTGATAATTTGTATGCATCCCATGCACTTTTCTTCTCTGCCATGTGCCTCAGTAGTTCATCTGACATCCATTTAGGTCTAAGTCTTGAACAGTATTTCTTTGTTGGTATGAAAAGTCTAGTAGCTTCTTTGATTACTTCTCCGAATGCCTCCCATTTAGAATTTACTGTTTGCAACATCATCAGTTAGTCCCACTGTATAGATTTTGATAACTATCTGAGACCACTGTAGTCACCCTTATGAAAGCAAAAGGTTTTCCCTTTACCCTTGACAGTAGTTATGTTTTTAATTAAATTCCACATTAGTACACAGTGATTGCTGCCATCCAGTGATTCTTTGACCTGCGGATTCTTAATGCATGTAAAACCACTGCTGATAACCAAATCAAGAGTATTGCTTCCCCTTGTTGCCTCTATAACATGCTACTATAGAAAACAGTCATCAAAGAAATCTACAAAAGTCTTGCGAGGGTGTGAGTGACCAACCTACAAATTCCAGTCAACGTCTGGAAAGTTCCAGTACAAGACATTCTGATTTACTGGCCCACTCTATTTCTCTGTATAGCTCTTTGGTATACTCATCACAATCATAAGGCCTATAACACACTCCTACTCTCAATTTTGTTTTTCCAGTGCTTATATCACACCAGACTGACCAAACATTGTGCTGGTCACCCATGTTGACTATGTTTACTGGATGCACTGCCTTAGATTTAAAGTTGGTAGTTATGTGTTAAAGAGTTGGTAGTTATGTGTAATGCTTCTTTGTTTTCTCCTTCTTCCTGGCTTTTTCCCATCTCCAAAGATTAGTAAGAAAGAAGAATGTCAGTCCCCCACCCTTCAATACTCAAAACTAGAGACAGTCCACGAAGTGGCATGCCAATTGGAAAATTGTAATTTGGTCAACTTGACATACTTTTAAAAGACAGATTTTAGAAGGATTCAATTCAATTTTTATATTCAATTCCAGTGCAGTGACAGCCTGAAAGTCAATAATGTTATCTTTCATTCTATTTCTGAGAGTTTTCTTTGATTTGCTACATTTCAAAATCACCCATATAAGAAGAGAATATGTGGGAACCTATATTATTCAAACTAATCCTGGAATTAATATCAATATGAATATGAGAGATTCGCCATCCTCTCCTTATAGTGGTGCTTGCTCTCTGTTTTCCCAAGTCTCCTTAACTCTTGCAACTTCTGAATCCCTCTTCCCACCTCAAAATGTGCACATTAGAGAGAGAGAGAAGAACTATGAGAAAATCACAGAGTGATAAAAGTCAAAACACAATCCACCAATAATTCTAATTTATTAATTGGCTGTGGCAAATCGGCTTTTCATGGCCAATTAAAACTTTGTTTGGCTCTGAATTAAAAATTAGACCTGTAGGTTTTCACTATTTAGTTTTATTGACTGCTCTCCATAGAATCTATTTTTTTTTTCTGTATTTTTCCACATATGATTCAGAAATCACTTTTATTTAGTTGTTTGTACTGTACCAGTAAAGATGACTCCAAAAGCAGCTGCAAAGATGGTGTCTTCTATTTATGATTTTTTTTTTTTTTATGCAGGGTAGTGTCAAATATCTAAATATTTTAATAGTATACTTGATGAATATTAATTTCTCAAACACCTGATTGTTTACTTAATGAAACTAATGAGAAATTCTCCCTAGATAATTCAATGCAAATTTTTTCTAAATTCAGAATTTCATTCAAATTTCAGCACTGTTTTCATAAAAGAATAGTAAATGCTGCTTACATATGAAATAAAAAAGAAAAAACTTCAAAAAATATTAATAAAAATACCGTTCTCCCAATAAAGATACCAGCTCTATGAACACACAAACTAGTTATACAATTTGTTCCTTTTTTCTCTCCTTGACTGGCCAATGAACCTGGATTTTCATGATGAATAACTACAACTGCTTGTTGCTCATTATCAATCTATAAAAAATAAATAACATTAAAAATCCATAAAAAATAAAATAAAGATGAATATTAAAATGTTCATATGCTAGATTGTCAAAATTAATGGGATAGCAGCAAGGAGCTGTCTAATTTTTTTACAAAAAATGCTAACTGCCTGCATTATATAATGAAATGAAATCAAGGTGCTAGATCTAGGTAAAAAGTTGACAGACCTTTAACTGGGGATGATTATTCACTGTCACACAAGGGGTACAATTCATGGAATTTTTCTCAAAATGGCAAAAACTATATGGACAATCAAAGAGTTAAATTGTGGGCAGTTTATATTTATGTAAAAAAAAATTAGACAGGTGAGAATTATTTTCAGATCCAGTTAGGTAAACCTTCACATGTGTGCCTTTTTATCAGGGATAAAAACGATGACCCAAGCAGTTAATAAATGCTTGGGTCACTCTTAGGCATCAGGCAACACAGCGGCAATCTCCAAGGCAGAATGCGCTGGTCCCAAAGGAACTAGTTATTGTTGGTGACTCTATTGTCAGGGAGACGGAGAATATATTGTGTAAAAAGGATAGATGGAACAGGACCAAAGTATGTCTGCCAGGGACAAAAGTTGATGATGTAAAGCATATATCATCTTTTAAGGGCACAAAAGGTGATATTGTTGTACACGTTGGCACCAATGACATTAAGAGTAGGAGATCTGCAGATTTACTTAACAAGTACAGGTCAATGTTGCAAAAAAGTCGTGAGTTAGGGTTATATTTGAAAGTGTCTCCAATTCTGCCCAGACACGATAGGAGGGAGTACATGATGAGAGCCTTGTCAATCAATTCGGTCCCCTAGGGAATGTGCAAGGCTCAAGGGGTAGAATTTTTTTTCAGCGTGGTCTGTGTGCTTGTTAACAGGAGAGACTGCTTCTACAGGGATGGGATACACTTAAATAGAAAGGGTGCAAGAATATTTGCTGATGCTATCGAGGCAGTGTTAGGTGGGTCGGAAAACTGCTAGTTTGGGGGAGTCACAGATTAAAGGTTAAAAGTAGCCACAGGCAGAGGTAAAGGTCATTCTTGCACAACTTCTATTAGAATAAGTAGTGACCTGGAGTGAGGGGTGCTGAGGCTTTCAGGGACTGATGGCAGTCATCATGTAACAGATGGGTAAATCATCTAATATGGAATGTGTCAGGGTAACAAGGAATAAGTACATGTATGCTTGCATATATACCAATGCTAGAAGTATAGTAAATAAATTTTATGAATTTGAAGTGTTGGTCAAGACATCAAAGGCAGATATCGTTGGGATATCAGAGATGTGGTGTCACACTGATATTAGGAATGCAGAATTGGAATTTGGGGAGTACAATGGGTACAGAAAGGATAGACAGGATAGGAAGGGAGGAGGTGTCATGCTGTTAATTAAGAAAAACATAAAATCAAAAGAAGTGCATCCAGATGATATAGACAAACAGTGCACTGTTCACTCAGTTTCGTGTGATATAAGTATACTTGCTGCGAAAGCAAAAATAAGAGTAGGAGTGTGTTAGAGGCCTAATGACTTGAATGAGTACAATGAACAATTGTACAGAGAAATAGAGTGGGCTAATAAATCAGAATGTCTTATAATGGGGGATTTTAACTTCCCAGATATTGACTGGAACTTGTGCGTTGGTCACTCACACACTAGTAAGACTTTTGTGGATTTATTGGATGATTATTTTCTGCAGCAGCATGTTCGAGAGGCAACCAGAGAGGATAATACTCTTGATCTGGTTATCAGCAGTGATCATTCGTGTATTAAGAATTTGCAGATAAAGGAACCACTAGGTGGCAGTGATCACTGATGGGTGATTTACTTAAAGATTTAATTATCATCAGGTTTAAAAGAAAGGGTTTTTGCTTCCGTAAAGGTGATTACAGTGGTCTCAGACAGTTTTTAAATTCTGTACAGTGGGATCAACTGACGATGTCACCAACAGCAAATTCTAAGTGGGAAGCATTCAAGGAATTAATCGTGGAAGCTACTAAAAGTTTCATACCTATTAATAAATATTGTTCAAGGTTTAGGCCTAAATGGTTATCAAATGAACTAATGAGACTCCTGACAGAGAAGTAAAATGCATGGGATGCATATATATTATCAAGTAACTCAGAAGCCTATGGGAGATATAAGCTAGTCTGTAATCAGTTCGCAAAGGAGGTTAGACAGGCGAAGGCAGATTACGAGAAATCTTTGTCAAAGGATGCTAAGAAAAACAGCAAGGATTTCTTTACTTATATAAACTCTAAAAGGAAGGGAATGAATCTGATTGGTCCACTTGATATCGATGGTTCGACTATTGATGGTCCTGCTCAAGTAGTTGATAAAACTGAATGAGTATTTTGCATCTACATTCACACGAGGAGGAGAAATTGTTGAAATTAAACATAAGAAAGGAACCTGGGGTGGATGGGATCTATCCAGTTATATTAAAGGAGACAGCAAAGCAACTAAGCAAATCCTTAGCCATAATTATGAGAGCATCCTTGGATTCAGGGGAGGTCCCCACAGACTGGAGATGTGCAAATGTATCCCCAATTCACAAAGGGAGATCAAAGGGTGACACGAGTAATTACAGACCAGTTAGTTTTACTTCTGTTCCGGGTAAAATAATGATAACGGAGTGACTGGTTAAAGATGCATTGCAGGATCATCTAAATTTGTGTACATTTCTAAATTATTGTATAAAAATATCCATTAAGGTATAGAAAAGTGGAAATTATTATAATATTAGCAGTACAGTTCAGACCTTTAAAATAGTGCCATCATTACAGCATACTAGGACACCTCCTTGTGAAAGCCAGCTCTGACAAACTGCTAAAATTCTTCCTTGTTTCAAATAATAATCATAAAATTCTAATAGTTCACTTCCATTCAGTCCAGTAGTGGCAGCAAGAGGCAACTGTAACAATACATCAGTGTACTGAGACCACGACTTCAGTTTGTATTCAGGGAAACTGGTAAGCAAAGAAACCTCCTCTTCCCACAGTGCCGACTTACCTTCACTATCACCATGTACTGGTAGATAGAGAGTTCTACAAAAAAAGAAAAAAAGTACATTATATGCATGTACATGAGATATATACACATAACTGAATTATGATGACAAGGAGGGTATCAATCAAATAGGGAATGAAGCACATGATAATGAATTGAGGGATGCCATCGAGACTTGGTCGTAGCCATAAACACACAGTTTATGGCTATGATCAGTTGCTGTTTTGGTAATCTGCAGGATGGATAGGATCTAGATGCTGATTGGACTTGTAAACAGAAACGATTATGACTGATGGTCATCATTCTTATTACACCTTGTGATATTATTCTCCAGAGATTGAAACCAGGTTTTTGAGGAACTTTGTACGAAGTCTCTTTATAGGAAGTATTCCCACTGTGAAAGGTGGTGTCACAATATACTTAGACTGCTTTTTATTTCTGATAGTTGAATTTTGCTCTTGCTCTCAAGAATGCAATTTGGTTACTGCTGTCTTGAGTATGTTTCCATGTGTGATACAGAGTGGAGGGTGTTGTTTCAGTTTATGGCTCTTAAATGTGGCATCCACCAGGCTTTTGTACAATCAGATATCGAAATCATCTTGGATAGATAGATTGCCAAAGTTCAAGGTGAAATTGTGGGAACTTTCTGGAAATGGGAATAATGTGTAATTGGAGAGGTGTTTTATATTTTTATTTTTGGAAGATGCAGTATAAGTCCATTTCCTTGCATCGTTTAGCCTTTTACTAATATTAATCATTCTATGCACACGTGTAGGCATGTGTCTGTGAGTGAACGCACACATATGCATGCATACACATACAACACAAAAGAAAGAACGAGAGTAGCCTTGTGCAGGGGAAGTTTTTTCTGCTCCTGGAATAGAGAAGTTTTTTCTGTTTTATTAGCTTAAATTGGCATATTAACTTATTTTATAGAGTAACTTTATATTCCTAGTTACGATACTTAGTTTAAAGTTTAGCTTAGATAGAGATTTTGTAGGTATTACTTAGTATCGGTAAGGGTATCAAATTCACATGTTACAAGTTGCAGCTCTGCTGAACGAGAAGTCTTTTAGCCATATTTAGCTGCTTTATTGACCAATTGTTATATTAAATTATTTTCTATAAGTAGCTTATAGACCTAGTCAGGATCCTTAGTTTATTCTGAATTGAGACAGCAAGATTTGGAAGTTAATTAATACTTAAGTGTCCGTAGATTTACCGTTCGTAACTTGCCGGCATTGTTATACGATACAACGTTATATCCCAAACTAGATAGCGTAAGCTTAGTATAGTATAGTATAGTATATAATATAATATTGTCAATTAATTAGTAAAATCTATTAATCTTGTTAAACTTCACTGTCAATTAAATAGTACTTTTTAACTAAATACATATAATGACTTAGATTACAAACGTAACATAATTAATACATAACTTGATACAGAAGTTATATAAATGGAACTCGTATATAATACTCGATATTGAAAATTTATATAGCATTAGAACTGTGTTGGGATACAAGTTTAGGGTTATAATTTTGTACTGAAATTGAAATTAAATCGAAATCATGACTCAGACCAGAGCAGCAAAGCAAAAGGCTCAAGCTAATGGGAGTGCTGTGGCTCAGGGGAGAACTGAGGGTGACAGTTGCCCTCTGAATCACAGCCTTTTAAAATGCAATGCTTGCTTGCTTGATGTTTGTGGAGCAATCAGGTATGGGACATGATATTGCCATGGGGGATGGCTTTGTGGGTGCGCAATGTAAGGAGTGTAAGGAAATCAGGCGACAACTCAGCCTTGTTATGGGCTTATATGAGAGCTTCAAGGACAGGGTGGATGCCCTCGAAGGATCTAAATTGAGGGGCCCATCAAGCTCTCAGCTGCCCACATCGATGCCAGAGCTTGCACTTGGTCATCACGCAACACAGCGGCAACCCCCAAGTCAGAATGCACTGGTCCCACAGGAACTAGTAGTCGTTGGTGACTCTATTGTCAGGGAAACGGGGAACATGCTTTGTAAAAAGGATAGATGGAACAGGACCAGGGTATGTCTGCCAGGGGCAAAGGTTGATGACGTTGTAGAGCAGATATCACCTTTTAAGGGCACAAAAGGTGATACGGTTGTAAACGTTGGCAATAATGATATTAAGAGTAGGAGACCGGCGGAACTACTTAACAAGTACAGGTTACCGTTGAAAAAAAGCCATGAATTAGGGTTGAATTTGAAAGTGTCTGCAATTCTGCCCAGATACGATAGGAAGGAGTATATAATGAGAGCCTCGTCAATCTATTCGGCCCTGGAAAGACTGTGCAAGGCTCATGGGGAAGAATTTTTTTTAGCCTGATCTGTACTAGTTAACAGGAGAGACTGCTTCTACAGGGATGGGATACACTTAAATAGAAAGGGTGCAAGAATATTTGCTGATGCTATCGAGGCAGTGTTAGGTGGGGCGGAAAACTGCTAGCTTGGGGGAATACAAGGACTAATAGATTAGCAGTAGCCACTGGCAAAGGTGAAAGTGATTCTTGCACTGCTTCTATTGGAATGAGCAGCAGCCTGGAAAACAAGATGCAGGATATTTCAGAGACTGCTGGGAGTCACTGCGGTACAAGTAAACACATGGGTTGTGTTAGGGTAGCTAAGAATAGTAACAGGTGCGTGTATACTTGCATGTACACTAATGAGTTATTGCTCAAAACATCAAAGGCAGATATTGTTGGGATATCAGAGACGTGGTGTCACACAGATATAAGGAATGCAGAACTGGAATTTGGGGAGTACAACGTCTACAGAAAGGATAGACAGGATAGGAAGGGAGGAGGGGTTATGCTATTAGTTAAGAAACACATAAAATCCAAGGAAGTGAAGCCAGTCGACATCGATGGACAGGGCAGTGTCGAGTCAGTTTGGTGTGACATAAGCATAGGTAAATCAAAATTGAGAGTAGGAGTGTGCTATAGGCCTAATGACTCTGCTGAGTATAATAAGATACTGTACAGGGAAATAGAATGGGCCAGTAAATCAGAGAGTCTTATAATGGGGGATTTTAATTTCCCAGATATTGACTGGAATTTGTGGGTTGGTCACTCACACACTAGCAAGGCTTTTGTGGATTTATTGGATGATTGTTTTCTACACCAGCATGTTCGGGAGGCAACTAGAGGGAGTAATACTCTTGATCTGATTATCAGTAGTGATTCTTCATGCATTAAGAATCTGCAGATATAGGAACCACTAGGTGGCAGTGATCACAGTGTGGTGAAGTGGGATTTATTCAAAGAGGTAACTACCAACAGGGGTAAAGGGAAGGGTTTTTGCTTTCGTAAAGGCAACTATGATGGTCTGAGACAGTATTTAAATTCTATACAGTGGGACCAACTGATGATGTTACCAACAGCAAACTCCAAATGGGAAGCATTCAAGGAACTAATCTTGGAAGCTACCAGGCTTTACATACCAACTAAGAAATATTGTTCAAGGTTTAGGCCTAAATGGATGTCAGATGAACTAATGAGACACGTGGCAGAGAAGAAAAATGCATGGGATACATATAAATTAATGGGTGACATGGAAGCTTATGATAGATAAAAGCTGGTCTGTAACCAAGTCACAAAGGAGATTAGGCAGGCAAAGGCAGGTGATGAGAAATTCTTGGCAAATCATGGAAAAGAAACACAGAAAAGAGTTCAAATAACATACACGTATAAGTTATAAATCCAGTTTAATGTAAAAATACAAACATATACTAACAGGCAGTAGCTTTTGAGACTGGCTTGTCTCTTCATCAACTGAAATTCAAATACAAAATATAACGGATATCGAGATGTGCAAAGAAAAGAGTTCTTTACCTATGTAAACTCTAGAAGGAAAGGGATGAATCAGATTGGTCCAATGGATATTGATGGTTCAACAGTTGAGGATCCTGCTCAGGTGGCTAACAAACTAAACGAGTATTTTGCATCTACATTCACACATGAGTTGTTATTCAGGAAGGGGAATGTCGTAGGTGAAGTAAACATTGGCAGTGAGCTAGATGATTTTCTAATAACTGAGAGGAAAGTGGAGGAGAAATTGTTGAGGATAAACATAAAAAAGGCACCTGGGGTGGGTGGGATCTATCCAGTTATATTAAAGGAGGCAGCAAACGAAGTAAGCAAACCCTTAGCCATAATTATGAGAGCTTCTTTGGACTCAGGGGAGGTACCCATAGACTGGAGATGTGCAGATGTGACCCCAATTCACAAAGGAGGATGAAAGGCTGACACAAGTAATTGTAGACCTGTGAGTTTAACTTCTGTTTCAGGAAAATTAATGGAGGCACTGGTTAAAGAAGCACTGCAGGATCATCTAGACAAGACTTCAGTTATAGCTCGGACACAGCATGGTTTTGTTAAGGGAAAGTCTTGCCTGACCTATTTGATTGGATACTATGATGCAGTCACAAAAGAACTCGATTCAGGGAATAACTTTGATATTATATATTTGGATCTTAGAAAGGCTTTTGATACTGTTCCACATGGAAGACTGCTGCACAAATTGGAGCAGTGTGGCATTGGAGGCAAATTGCTGCTATGGATAAAGGGGTGGTTGAGGGGGAGAAGACAGAGAGTGGTAATCAATGGACACTGCTCATCATGGACTAATGTTATTAGTGGAGTTTCTCAGGGTTCAGTGTTGGGTCCATTATTGTTTTCTGTATTTATAAATGATACTGATGATGGTATATCAAGCTTAATGTCCAAGTTTACAGATGATACAAAGGTTGGCAGGGTTGTTAAGGACACTACTGATGCTATGCTGCTGCAACAGGATCTGGAAAAGTTGAGCAGATGGGCTGAGAGGTGGCAAATGAAGTTTAACCTTGACAAATGTAAAGTACTACATATGGGAAACAGTAACTCCAGAGCAACGTATCAACTCTGTGGTACTACACTGACAGTGGTAGAGAATGAAAAGGACCTGGGGGTAATTGTGCAGGCAGATAGGAAGTTCTCTGAGCAGCGCAGATGGCTGCAAGAGTAGCTCATGGTGTCTTGTCAATGATATACAGGAATTTTTCTAGCAGGAAAAGGAGGTAATTATTCCCTTGTATAAGGCAATGGTCAGGCCACACCTTGAGTGCTGTATACAGGTCTGGAGGCCTCATTTCAAGGATGTAGAGCTGCTGGAACGAGTACAGAGAAGGGCAACAAGATTAGTGAATGGAACAACGGTTTGCTCTTATGAAGAAAGGCTTAAGTTTTGCAAATTACAGTGTCTGGTTGTTGTTGTTGTTGTTGTTTTGGTTTTTAGGAGCATTAGCAGCTAAGGCCATATTGCTCCGGGATATGCGGTGGTCATTCCCTGACCTTTCCACATCCTCCGTATTTGGAGGTGACGGGCTCGAACCCCGGTCTAATCAAGAAGCGTGTGCTACGCACTGCTGCTACTTCCCACCTGGCTATGGAGGCGCCTACAGTGTCTGGAGACTAGGCACCAGCAAGGTGATTTGATAGAGGTGTATAAAGCCTTGAATGGTTTGAGCATGCTCAATGCCGATGAGATTTTTCCTCTTGCTCAGAATAATCACCTGAGAGGGCATAAATTCAAATTGAGGAAAGACAGATGTAGGATAGATGTGCGGAAATTTGCCTTTAGGAGCAGATAGTTGGTTGGTGTTACAGACTTCCATCCCTTGTTGTGGAAGTTGATAGCCTAAATATAAGGCTCAGCTGGACAGGTATTTCGAATGAACAGAGGGGGTGAAATGGGAGTGGGTTTTTTTGTTTTTTTTTTGCTGATGCTGCATAAGCTTGCTTTCTTGAATTATATGCCTCTACTAATGCTAATTCTAACACAGGATGTGATAAGAGTTGAAACCAGCCTCTGATGCCATTCATCTTAAGAGTTCCACCTGTTCATCCTTAATGAATATCATTAAAAAGAAAAAAGTAAAAAATGTTAAATATCTTCCCATTTAAAAAATTACTTGTATGTATCATTGATTTGTCAAATTATCACATGGATTCATACTGTGGAATGATGAATCCCACTAAAGAACAAATTTAAACTTTTTTTCTTTCATGTATAAAATTTGATGTTTCTTACAGATTTTTTTATGCAACAAGATTGCTTTTTTACACAAGGTATATACACCAGAATGGCAAAACACTCTTTGTGGCAGACAGTGGAACACTGATCTCAGTCCCTGACACATAGCCATGGATACACATTAAAAGCAGTACAAGATGGTATCAGACTCTGTCATTTTAAGCATAGAATGCACTAGTTCATCATATTCCTTTTAAAAGAGAAAATTAAACTGGCTGAAATTCTGTTCATTTTAAGTTAAGTAAACAATACAAAGAAATCCTATCAAGTGCAAGTGAGTAATACCAGTACAAGTTTTACGACGGCTGTGAAGAAGATGCTTACCTACTACAAGCTTTCGTTCACCTGCCTATGCAGCTGGCTTACCTCTTCTTAATGGTGCCTGCATCAACACCTTACAATAGCAATGGCATAATTTTGTCAGTCTCAGTACAGAGAGACAATATTTTGAAAAAGACTATTAAGTTAGGTGATTCCAGTATATATGTATGTGATATGTTTTTTGTAAAAGATAAAAATGATTTTCAGTTATCATGGATACTTTCATAGGGTGGAACCATCACAGAGCAGTGCCACTGTTTCCCAATCAGAGGGCAGATGCATCACACATTGTTGTTCACTATATGGACCATGTTATAAACACAAAAATTTTGATTTAATTTATCAGAAACATTGTTTTGTTTTTGAAGGGGGGAGACTGTACAGAACAGAGATAGTAATTTCCTCATATTTTATATTTTATATATATCATATTTTATTTATAAAATATGAAAAGTACAAACTAAAATAAGCAAAATAGTCCCAGTGAACATCGGGTCACAAATGAACCGTTTTCAAGATAAAGCACATTTTCTGTTAAGATCCGCCACTGACTATAGGAGCACTAGTTTAGCAAAAAGCTGTGAATCCTTTGCTAAGGGTGGTTTTATTAAACATAAGATAATGTATTTTTAATTTTCGATTTCAACACCACAGGATTTTACAGATGTTACATGTTAAACGATGTTACAAAAGGTGTTCAAAATGCTGTCCTTGCATCCATACACAGCTTTGTAGTCTTTTCTGCATTGAGTTGCAAATCCTCTCAGGCATTCCTGAGTCATTTCTGATTTGCCGAAAGTCTCCTTCAACCCAACGCTGCAATTCCTTAACTGTGTTAATGTGAAAAGTGTACATCAAGCTTTTTACATGATCCCAGATACAAAAATCCATAGGATTTAAGTCTGGTGATCAGGGAGGCCACATTACAGGCCCACCTCTACCTATTCACCATTGACCATACCTTCTAGTTAGTTACTGGGTCACAACTCGAGAAAATGTGCCGGTGCACCATCATGTATAAACTACATGTTCTGGCATTGCTGAAGTGGAACATTATCATCATCAAGGAGGTCTGGAAAAATATTCTGCAGGAACTGAAGGTACAGCTCTCCTGTTAGCTTGTTTGGCAGAAAGTGTTGTCCAATTAGACGGTCTCCTAGTAGTCCTGCCCAGACATTCAACAAGAAACATTGCTGATGTTGTGACTCGTGAACTGCATTAGGATTTTCGTCGGACCAAATGTGACAGTTATGAAAATTAAAAATACCATCACTAGTAAACCCAGCTTCGTCAGTGAACAAAATATTGTTTTAAAAATGGGGGGGGGGGGGTTCAGGACACACTGTTGTTGCATCCACTGGAAGACGTTCACTCTAGGAGGGGGTGGTGTATTGCTGAGACCTTGTACACGCTGGATATGGTAGGGGTGCAGTAACTGACGATGTAAAATTCGCCAAACACTACTAGAAGCATGTATGCTTGCATGTATACCAATGCTAGAAGTATAGTAAATAAATTTGATGAATTTGAAGTGTTGGTCAAGACATCAAAGGCGGATATTGTTGGGATAGCAGAGACGTGGTGTTACACAGATATAAGGAATGCAGAACTGGAATTTGGGGAGTACAATGTGTACAGAAAGGATAGACAGGATAGAAAGGGAGGAGGTTAATTAAGAAAAACATAAAATCAAAAGAAGTGCACCATTGATATAGATGAACAGTGCACTGTTGAGTCAGTTTGGTGTGACATAAGCACTGCAAAAGCAAAAATAAGAGTAGGATTGTGTTATAGGCCTAATGACTCCAATGAGTACAATGAACAATTGTACAGAAAAACAGAGTAGGCTAGTAAATCAGAATGTCTTATAATGGGGGATTTTAACTTCCCAGATATTGACTGGAACTTGTGGGTTGGTCACTCACACACTAGTCAGACTTTTGTGGATTTATTGGATGATTGTTTTCTGCAGCAGCATGTTCGAGAGGCAACCAGAGAGAGTAATACTTTTGATCTGGTTATCAGCAGTGATCATTCGTGTATTAAAAATTTGCAGATAAAGGAACCACTAGGTGGCAGTGATCACAATGTACTGATGTGGGATTTAATTACGATCAGGGGTAAAGGAAAGGGTTTCTGCTTCTGTAAAGGTGAGTACAGTGGTCTAAGAAAGTTTTTAAATTTTGTACAGTGGGATCAACTGACGATGTTACCAACAGTAAATTCTAAGTGGGAAGCATTCAAGGAATTAATCGTGGATGCTACTAAAAGTTTCATACCTATTAAGAAATATTGTTCAAGGTTTAGGCCTAAATGGTTATCAAATGAACTAATGAGACTCGTAACAGAGAAGAAAAATGCATGGGATGAATATAAATTATCAAGCGACTCGGAAGCCTATGGCAGATATAAGCTAGTCTGTAATCAGGTCACAAAGGAGGTTAGGCAGACGAAGGCAGATTACGAGAAATCCTTGGCAAAAGATGCTAAGAAAAACAGCAAGGATTTCTTTACTTATATAAACTCTAAAAGGAAGGGGATGAATCTGATTGGTCCACTTGACATCGATGGTTTGACTGTTGATGATCCTGCTCAGATAGCAAACAAACTGAATGAGTATTTTGCATCTACATTCACACATGAGGAATTATTAAGGTTTGAAAATGGCAGAAGGTTATCAAATTGTAGCAGGATACTTAATGATTTTGTAATAACTGAGAGCAAAGTGGAGGAGAAATTGTTGAAGTTAAACATAAGAAAAGCACCTGGGGTGGATGGGATCTATCCAGTTATATTAAAGGAGGCAGCAAAGCAACTAAACAAACCCTTAGCCATAATTATGAGAGCATCCTTGCACTCAGGGGAGGTTCCCACGGACTGGAGATATGCAAATGTGTCCCCAATTCACAAATGGGGAACAAAGGGTGACATGAGTAATTACAGACCAGTTAGTTTAACTTCTGTTCCGGGTAAAATAATGGAGTCACTGGTTAAAGATGCATTGCAGGATCATCTAGACAAGACTGCAGCAATAATTCAGACACAGCATGGGTTTGTTAAGGGAAAGTCTTGTCTGACAAATTTGATAGGATATTATGATGTGATTACAAAGGAACTGGATGCAAAAAATAATTTTGATATCATATATTTGGATTTCAGGAAAGCTTTTGACACTGTTGCGCATGGAAAACTATTGTACAAATTGGAGCAGAATGGTATTAAGAGTAAGGTGCTACAATGGATAAAAGGATGGTTAAGTGGTTATGCTGAGAAGAGGCTGTGTGAATAAGGCTGAGCCATGTGAAATTAGTGATGTTGTAATTACAGATGATTGTTCATTAGAAAATCTTTTGAGCATAAAGGCAAGTAAGGATCCCGGAGTTGATGGCATACACCCTGTAGTTTTGAGGGAGAGTGTGAGGGAGTGTATTGAACCATTGAGTTTAATTACACTGAATAACAAATTTTTGGTCATATCTTGTTATGGGCATGAAAGTATGTTTACTTTATAGATTTTGGGGTAAAAACATAGAAATAGTGCTTAAAATGGCAGATTGGCTCTTGTTTTAAAAAAAAAAGAATGTTTTATATTTAGCAGATATATTTATACAAGGTATTTTTTATTTATATGCAGTAAGATATAGCTACAAACAAAACTTTATCAAACACAGGACATTTTCACTTTTCGCTTGTATTCAGCTTCAGGAGCACCCCTTTACACCATCCAACAATAAATCTGCTAACATGGTAGCACTCCATTTGCTTTTGTATCTTTGTTCCATTGCTGCAATGTCTTGATGGAAGCATTCACCATATTCATCGCTGATGGTACCACAGTTTGGCAGGAAGAAATCCAGGTGTGAGTGCGAGAAATGCATCTTCAATGACATGTTGCACCCCAGTTTTTCTTAAGAAGTAATTAGATCTTCCACAGGCTGCCTATAGTTGTCAGCTTTAGCATTTCCTAGAAAACCAGTCGAAACATTTTGAAAGGCTTTCCATGCTGATTTCTTGCTATCACTAAGGGCACATTCGAACTATTTGTCTTTGAAAAGTTGCCTTATTTGTGGACATGAAAACACCTGCCTTAATCTTTTCTGTACTAAATTTTGGGGATTTCTCTTACAAGTATGTGAATTCAGAACTATTCACTTCTAAATCCTTCACAAAATTTTTCATGGGCCCCAGTTTGATGTGGAGTGGCAAAAGCAAAACTTTATTTGGATCTACCAGATGTTCAAGTGCGACATTCTTCATTCCAGGTGTTAATGATTTTCGTTGAGGCCAACTCCTCTTCTCATAGTGCATATCTTTGGCATGACTATCCCACTCGCAGAGAAAGTAACAATACTTAGTGTAACCCTTTTGTAGTCCTAATAAAATGACGATTACCTTTAAATCACCACATATCTGCTACTCATAATTCTGATAGTATACACCTAAGAGGATGTTCTCCATGTTTGCATATGTTTCTTTTTTGTGGATGGCATATGCCAGTGGTATTGAAGGCAGCACATTTCCATTGTGTAATAACACAGCCTTAAGGCTAACCTACCTTAGAAGCATCTATAAATAGTCGCCATTCTCGAGAGCATGCCTCATGTTCATTGCTGCCATAACACCATCAACATCCTTACAAACAGTGAGATCACCTTCTGTTTGATAGAATTTATCCAAGTCTTTATTTTGAGTACAAAATGTTGTCCCTTTCAGAGTGATCTAGAACAGAATTTCTCAACTAGTGGTATGTGGAAAAAGATTTGGTGGTATGTGAATAACAGATGGTTGAATTATTTAAATTATGAAATACTTTTTTTTTTAATTTTTAAAACATTAAAAATTTCCCCCTTTAAAGGTAAATAATTACAGGTTTTACCTATTTTTTTTATCTAAGAAGTTCACAAATCATGTGTTGATTTTCAAATATTTTGTTTGTTCAATCTCTGAGCTATATATTTCTCGGAAAGCTTAAAATCATGACTGAGTCTTATCTTGCATTGTTTTCTATTCCTTCCTGGAAAACTCTCTTACATGGCAGTATCACTGTCAGTAATGCATTGTTGCTTTAGTAAGTTGCTGTGCAGCGTTGAGGAATTAGTAATGGTCTGTGTAAGGATTTAATAAAACAACTGCAAATGAAATATTTAAAAAATTGGACAATTTTATGATGGAACACAATATTCTTTGGAAGAATTGCATTGCCATGTGTACTGATGGGGCGCCTCTGTAGCCAGGTGGGCAGGAGCAGCAGTGCATAGCACACGCTTCTTGATTAGACCGGAGTTTGAGCCCGTGACCACCAAATACGGAGGATGCAGAAAGATCAGGGAATGACCACCGCATATCCCCAGAGCAATATGGTCTTAGTTGCTAATGCTCCTAAAAACCAAACAACAAACAAACAGTGTAGTGATTTTACAGGCTTTAACAGGAAAGTATAGCAGTGTTGTAGCTACAATAAAGAAATTCACTCCTGAAGCTAAGTTCACTCACTGCAGTATTCATTGTGAAGCCTTGGTCGCAAAAGCAATACCTGAAGAACTGAAAACTGTTTTAGATCAGTCGGTTAAGATTGTAAATTTTATTAATTTTGCATCTGCAATAAATTTTCAAATGTTCAAAATTTTATACCAAGTAATGGGGAGTGACCATGAAAAACTACTACTGCATAGTGAAGGACTGCATATCCAGAGGTAAAGCTCTAAATTGTCTTTTTGAACTTCGATTAGAAGTGCGAGTTTTCCTTCAGTTCAAAATGTGAATTAAAAGACTATTTATTTGATGAATTGTTGCTAGATGAGCATATTTAGCAGATATTTTTGGAAGACTTAATGATCTAAATTTAACTTTACATTTAACTTTAACTTTTCACTGTTAGTGACAGAGTAAATGCAACAATAAAAAAAGTTGAGTTAATCATCAAAGACTTGGATAAAAAGGTCTTAAGTTGCCTACCAACTTTAGAAAATTTTCTTGGAGAAAATAATTTAACATTGAAACATGAATTAGCATCAAATATAAAAAGTCATTGTTTTCAGTTAATACATAATTTAAAATTGTATTTTCCAGATTATGAAAGATTATTGGTAACATTTTCTTCAGATTATGTACCAGAATATCTTTTTTTCTGAAGAAAAAGAGCAACTTTTAGAAATTTCTTGTGACAGAAATTTAATGGATGATTTCAAAAATAACACTTTAATCAACTTTTGGATTAAGCATAAGACAGATTTCTGAAAGGGCATTTTAATGCCATTTTGTTCAACATATTTATGTGAAACAGGATTTTCTTTTATGCTATATTTAAAAAACAAATGTAGAAAAAGATCACTTTGGAGCCAAATTTACACTTGAAATTAAGTAAAATAGATCCATATATAAAGAAACTAATTACTACCAAACAAGCTGAAGTGTCACATTAAGTCAATTATTTTTGTTAAATATTTGTTCAAGTCCTCTTGATTTATTGCATTTCATTGTTATTGATTACAATTAAATCACCATGTTAATCAAGTATTTTATTGTTTATTTTGTATTGTTTTGTTTAATGTTTGTTATTTAGTTTGTTCAATTTTTTTATTAAAAATGAAATAAAAATATGTATAATTTATAACATACACAGTGTGCCAATTAAATAATGAGACCGTGTGCACTTTGTGTTTAGTATTAACGTAAGAGGCCAAAATAGTACACGATTAGATCCACTTTTTCCAATGAGTGCAAGTTGAAACTTGTCCAATCAGTAGTTCGTGATTTAAGACGGAAAGAGTAATAGTAGTTTTGTGCATGTCATCAGAAAATTGAAAATGGAGCAAAAAGCAGTTATCAAATTTTATTGTAAATTGGGCAAAAGTGCTACGGAAACTTTTGATGATTTAAAAAAAGTTTATGCTGATGAATATTTGTCTCGATCAAGAGTGTTTGAACGGTTTTCTCATTTTCATAAAGGAGACGTGAGTCATTAGAGGATGATCCCAGTAATTCACCAAGCAATTTTTTGCAAAAAAATTGATTCCAGTCATCGAACACCTCCCATATTCCCTGGTTTGGCTCCCACAGATTACTTTTGTTCCCCCAAATCAAAACAGCCATGAAAGGAATGCAATACAGGACAATAGAGGACATCCAGGCTGCAGTGACTGACCAACTGAAAGCGGTACCAGAAGAGGAGTTCCAGATGTGTTTTCAAAACTTGTATAAAAGATGTAAACAGCGTGTACATATCGGAAGTGATTACTTCGAAAATATATAACCTTACTTTGGCATTAGTTTTATTATTTTTTTTTGTAGAAGCATCAGTATTGTTATTTAATTGGCACATTGTGTAGCTTTATTATGCAAATATTCTTGACTTTTCCTCTTAATACAAATACATATTATATTGAGTGGTACTGAAATTTTTTAGTTTTGGTGGTACAAGCATTAAAAAAGGTTGAGAAACACTAATCTGGAAGATTCCACTATTGTAGCCTTGAGGTCAAAAGCTCTGCCTTATTCTTCGGCAGTTCGAGATCCCTGATGAGGTAATTAAGTTCACATTCCACGATCTTATGTGGTTCAGAAGGATAAAGGTTTGGACAAAATGGTGGAACCCTTGAAGTACATGGCTGCTGTACTTCTTCGTGTATATCAAGTTGATGTTCACGAGTGTCTTCATCTTCATTAAAGTGTACAGAAAAACAGTCAAATGGTTCAGGAAGTGGTACAGGAATTCTGGTACTTAACGTGAGGCACACGACGAATTGCAGATGGTATATTTGGGTACATCACTAACTGAGAAAAACCACCCAGTACCTAGCTATATTCGAGGATTACTGCAACAGAGTTGAAGATGCATTGGAGGTGACAACAACTTATCACGTGATGCAGAGCGCTAATTAGAAATCCACATTCACTGTGTATCCACCACAGTGAATGTAGCGTATACATAGAAAAGGAATGTTTTTTAGGCATATGAAGTGGTTGTTTTTTGATGATCTGTGGTTTTCTTTTTTTTTTTGTTATCAGCTTACTAAATTTATAATCTTGAATTATTATGATTTTATTTTTATATTAATCAGAGCAGAAATGTGAAATGGGGATTATATTTCAATTGTCATTATTATCCAGGAGGATATAAGTAAAGAACATTACAAAAAGGTGGACTACATACTATGATCTGAGATGCATGTTGCTATTCGTTTATTTTATGTCACAGATTCAATTTTTATTGAAAATCCAGGTGGAAATAACTGAAGTTTTACAAAATGTTGAGTGAATATTACGTTGTATTTTCGAGATGTGAAAAACAGTTACTTTTATATATTATAGGATAATTAATTAACAATTGGTAACATGATAATTATTTATTTACTTTCCAATTCTATTAATCACAGAAAATTTTTTAAAGAATGGATTAATTTAAGAAATAAACATTGAACGTGCCTGAAATGTAACGCATGTGTCTATTACCCAACTCGTTTTCTTACAAAGAAAGTACATAGATTGTTATCTGTTAATAAGGAAAAAAACGTGTCTTCCTTTTGTGGAAAATTCGTTCTTGATACAAAAGGGGAAAAAATGCTAGCGACAGTTGCTGATCACATGATAAGAGCATAGTGTACTGAAACTGCGGTGTTGCCATACATGTTGCCGAGAGCGGTAGTTGATAATATAGAGTAACTCGCTAATATGAGACTTCCCAACTGTAATTTGAAAACAAGAGCCAATCGACAAATTTTAATGTGATTTTCGTGTTCAGCAGCATGAAATTAGTCAAGTTGGGTATTTTCATTTTCACATTTTATGTGTTGACCAGTGTTATGAGGACAACTTTGGACTCAGAGGGAGGCGCCTCCGTAGCCAGGTGGGAAGGAGCAGCAGTGCGTAGCACACGCTTCTTGATTAGACTGGGGTTCGAGCCCATCACCACCAAATATGGAGGATGCAGAAAGGTCAGGGAATGACCACCGCATATCCCGGAGCAATATGGCCTTAGTTGCTAATGCTCCTAAAAACCAAATAACAACAACAACTCAGAGGAGATTCCTCTGGATTGGAGAAGTGCCAATGTATTGGAACCAATACATAAAAGTGGTTCCAAGAGTGAAGTTGGTAACTACAGACTGGTTAGTCGAACTTCATTGATAGGAAAAATCTTAGAGGAAAAATTAAGAGTGCAATCCAGGGACGTATGGCATTTTGAAGGACACAAGGTTTTGTTAAAGGTAAATCATGCTTAACTTAGTAAGCTATTTTGACACAGTTACTCGTGAGCTGGATTTAGGAAATAATTTCAACATAGCTTCTTTGGATTTTAGCTAAACATTTGAATCGGTCCCTCGTGAGGAGGTTACTGTATAAACTTGAACAGGTTGGGAATGCTGGTAAGATTCTAAGCTGGACTGCTGGGTGGCTGCAGGGCAGAAGGTTGTGATTAATGGATATTCTTCAGATTGGGATAACGTCAGGAGTGGGGTCCTTTGAGGACCTATTCTTGGACCACTGTTGTTTCTCATTTTCATAAATGGCATCGACAAAGAAATAGAAGGCATGATGTCAAAATTTGCAGATGATACAAAGATTGGCAGAGTGGTTAATGATCAGTGCCAAGCAGAGCTCCTTCAGGATGACTTAAACAGACTTCAAAGATAGTCGGAGAAGTGCTTTAATGCTGCTAAATGCAAGGGTCTTACACTTGGGGAATAGCAACCCACAAATAAATTATACACTTGGTGGGGTTGAATTAACAACAGTGGAGGAGGAAAGGGATCTGAGAGTTACAATATGGGCAGATGAAATTTTTTGAACAGTGTAAACTGACAGACAGGAAAGTCCATGGTGTCCTATCAATGATTTATCGAACACTATTCTATAGAGATAGGGAGGTCATAGTCCCATTGTATAAGGCAATTGTAACACGACATTTGGAATACTGTGTTCAAGTATGGAAACCTCATCGAAAAAAGACATTGAGCTTCTTGAAAGAGTCCAAAGATGGGCAACTCGAATGGTGAGATCAAAAGAAGGACGACCATATGAGAAAATAATCCAATTACATGGACTACAGAGCTTAGCCACCAGGCACCTCAAAGGTGACCTGATTGAGGTTTATAAGGCTGTGAGAGGGATTTGTGAGATGAATGAAGGTGGATTTCTCACTGTTCTAAATAATTCCAGAACTACAGGTCATAAATTCAAATTACGGGGGGTTGAGGTTTAGATTAGATTGTAGGAAGTTTTCTTTTAGCAAGTGAATCGTTGATAGCTTGAACAAGTATCCCTCACAGGTAGTTGAGGCTGACAGTTTGAATAAATTTAAAGGTCTACTGGATAAAAAATAATATTACTTTAACCATTAAGAAACTAAAGTAACTTTGCAATGGTTAGTTTGGAATGCCTAACTATTAGTACTTAAATGTCTCTGGCACACACCTACACCTGTTATTCTCTGAAGTAGGTGCATTGTAAGTAGAATTTTCAAGTTGTAAAATATAAATTGATGAAAATATCTAGCAAATGAAAGATTTTACTGTTCCAGTTAAAAATCTGTTATTATTATACTGGATTATAATCAAAAATTGACATTTAAATTTTAAATCTTTGTGGGGATAAGGTTTAAAACACATTCCGATCCCTCTTTGTCAGCCTTCTTCAGTGGGAAAGAATTTAGGAGAACGTTTTCTTACATTTCACAAAAAAAAAAAAAAAAAAACTATATATATCACAAAAAAAATTTGGCTTTTAACATTTCATTAAATTATAGATTTATAAATGGTAATCATTACACACAGTTCGAAGCAAGGAAGCTCCTCAAAGAGGGGTTTGAATGTATGAGATCCCTAATGTTTAAAATTTAAATATTATTTTTGCATTAAACAACATTTTGAATGAACACATGATCTAATGATTTACAGAAATATATACAGGCATACCTCGGTTAACGTTACCTCTGATAACGAAGCTTCGATATAACGAAGTCCACAATTTCAAGCCCCATTTAACATAAAAAAAATATTCCAGTTTAATCACCTGAAATCTAAACAAACTGACGAAATTACGGAAACCTTTTGGGCTTCTCGTGGTTCATTCGAGAAATTTAAAAAACGGGCCAGGGTTCAAGTGTAAAATTAACAGGAGAAGCCGCAAATAAGTTTTCAGAAAAACTAAAGGAAATAATTGAACGTGAAAATTTTCCACCAAATTTGGTGTTCAGTGTTGACGAAAGCGGTTTGTTCTGGAAACGGCTACCAACAAAAAGTTTCATTTCTATTGAAGAAAAACCAGCTGCTGGGTTCAAAGCAGCTAAAGACCGTTTAATGTTACTCTTTCGATAAAATGCCTCTGGCGATTATAAATTAAAATTGTTATTAGTTTACCATTCAGAAAATCCGAGGGCGTTAAAAGGTAACATAAAAATGAATTTACCTGTAATATGGAAAGCAAATAGAAAAGCGTGGGTTACCAAGGAGTTATTTACTGATTGGTTTGTTAACCACTTTTGTCCTGAAGTAAAACGGTATTGTCAAAAAAAACAACTTTGAAGAAAAAGCTCTTTTGTTGTTAGCCAATGCTCCGGGACATCCTACTGATGTTAACACGTTGGACACATGCATTCCTGTCAAAGTTGTGTTTCTTCCAGCAAACACAACTTCTCTGATTCAACCATTAGATCAGGGAGTGATAGCATCATTTAAAGCTTATTATCTGCATCAAACATTAAGCAATTTAACTGAACTAGAGGATAAAGAGGAAATGACAGTTAAAACTTTTTGGAAAAACTACACCATTAAAAAGGCAATTGAAAACATTGATAGTTCTTGGAAAGAAGTCACTAAGAAATGCTTAAATGGAGTTTGGCGCAAAATATGGCCAGAAGTTGTACTAGAAGAAGAAAATAGCATCCAAGAAATTAGAAATGAAGTTATCCAGATGGCTCAATCAATAGGTTTCGAAAATGTCGATGAAGAGGATGTTAGAAATTTATTGAATGCAGAAGATGATGGTTTTTCAGTGGAAGATTTAGAAAACCTTGTTAGCAACGAAGACAAAGATAATGAAGACGAAGTTAAAGAAGTTCCTGCCGAAAAAGTGTTAACAAACAAAGGTTTAAAAAGCTGCTTAAATGACATTGAAAACGTTTAAATTTTTTTAGTGAAAATGATCCTGATTTAGGAAGAAGTTTTATTGTTAAGCGATCAGTGTTAAATGCAATAACTCCGTATAGGCAATTGTTAAATGAAAGAGAAAAAAAGCATAAGCAATCAACTTTAGACTCATATTTTAAAATGTGATTTCACTTTGTATGTAAGTTGAATGTTTATTTAATAAAACTTTTCTTTGTTCGAAAAAAAAGCTTTTCATTTTCTTTACGTAGGAACGTATCCCTATTCTGGCCATAGTATTTTTACCTCTGAAAACGAAGTTTCGCTTAACGAAGTAATTTCGTGGAACGCATCCTATTCGTTATTCGAGGTATGCCTGTATATATATATATATATATATTTTTTTTTTAATGAATATGTTTGCATGCAGGCTGTAAAATTTTTCCATTAGTTTGGATTTTCACGTACATAAACTCACTAAACTGTGTATCAAAGTGCAAATCAGTAGTTTGCACAATATTATTCTCATTAAATATACATTTAAAATTTCAGTTTAGCTGAATAAAAAAGTAGTAGAGAAATAAAGAAATACTTAATTTACCGTTGTTGGAGCTCTGCAGTTTCATCAAAAATATGTACATCAAGGAATGTTACACCTTTTGAATGTGTGAGGCAGAGTTCTTGCCACCTTGAAGGATTAACTGATAAATGTACTTTAAATGAATCATCAAATTGCACATTCAGAGATACAGTGCATAATTTGTTTCTAGTTATCCAGTTCCTGTTGAGATAATACAGTAAAAAAGTTCAATAAAACAAAAAATGGAAAAATAAGCATATATATTTTTATTATTTCATTTTATTATTATTATTATCATTTTAGCTGAATAAAAAAGTAGTAGAGAAATAAAGAAATACTTAATTTACCATTGTTGGAGCTCTGCAGTTTCATCAAAAATATGTACATCAAGGAATGTTACACCTTTTGATATACATTATGAATATAACAAAAATATAATATAAATAACATGTTAAGTACAAGGAAGAAAAAGTCAAGGGGAAACCAAATTAAAACATTAGTAGAACAGATTTCTGGTGCAAATAGGTTTGCCAAAGCTGTATTAGATCTCAACAGATATTTAATACATTATTGCCAAGATTCCTTTACTCAACAAGATAGGCTTCCTCAGATAATGAACTCTTGTGTAGTCTTAGCTCCACATTATACTGAGATTCTTAAAATTATAGAACAATTAAAGAACAAGAAATCTTACGGACTGGACTGTATTACAGTAACTGAGGTAAAGAGAAACAAAGAACAGTTCTCTGTTCTCTTGGAAGAGCTAATAGCACGGATGTTAGAGTCGGGAAGCCATCCTACAAATTTACTCTCATTTAAGATAATTCCTATATATAAAAAGGGACCACCTGATGACTTCTGCAATTACAGACCAATAACAATACAGTCAGTTTTAAATAAGATAATAGAAAATTATATATTTTCCCATATAAGCAAATATTTACATCAATATGGACTGTTAAACAACTCTCTAATCTCATATCAGAAAGGCAAGAGCACACAGACATTATTAGAGAACTTAGTAGACTCGCTAAACTTACATTTAAACAACAATAACTTCATATTGATTTTATTTATAGATTTGACCAAAGCATATGACCTAATTGATATCCCAATATTGCAACAGAAATTACTGAAATATGGTATAAGGGGAAGACTCAATCAACTCCTAGCAAATTATTTAACCAAGAGAAAAATAACAGTAGAAGTAGAAAATACAAAGGGAAAATCTTATAATGTAAAGAGAGGAGTACCTCAGGGCACTTATGCTGGGCCAATCATGTTCAACGTCTATATAAATGACATATTCAAAGTAATTAAGAACTCCTTTATAAAAATTTATGCAGATGATATAATCTTATATATAATAGGAAAGAACCTAACAAAAATGGCAAATGATTTACAACAGGATGCAATACATTTACAAACTTGGTTGCACAATAATAAATTAGCACTCAGCTTTGAAAAAACAAAATTTTTGGTAATAAGACCTCCTCATCAAAACTTGGACATTCAACCCTCTATCAAATTGCACAAACATGATTGCCTACATGGTCAGAATTTCGAGAATTGCAAATGTCTAACTGTGGAAGAAGTTTCAAATCATTGTTATCTTGGGTTTTTTTTTTTTTTTTTTTTTGTGAAAACCCCAAACACGAAAGGTATCAAAACCTATAGTACTTAGTACCATGCATGGGTTGAAGGAGAAACATGGGGGGAGGGGGATGCCGGAAACTTTGCTCTAGAGACTAAACATGGGTTTCACCACTTCAAGCCTCCAATAAGCAAAGTGGTGGTATTTCACCGGTCGATGAAAGTCATCTACCACACTTGGATTGACTACAGTCTAAGTTGGGTAATGCATATAACAAACTTGTACAAAAAAATGAGATTTTATGTGTACTTTTTTTACTACATTAAGAATAAGTTAAATCTTAGAACAAAAGGTACCTTATTTTATGCATTAGTGGACTCCCAACTCAATTATTTAGTAAATATATGGGCACGAGCAAATAAAACAGAAATAAGGGCAATAAACAACTTAATGAATAGGATTCTGAAACTTTTAATGGGGACAAACTCTTGGAACAGGAGAAGAATTCCTGAAGGAGAAGGCAATTTTTGTTGAAACATAAAATACTGTATCCAGTTCAAAAACTGAAGTTAAATCTATTCTTAAAAAATCTTAACACTATTTTTGAATTAATATTGAATATTTGAATTAATTTATAATTAATTAATTAATTTATAATTAATTAATTAATTTATTTATTTATTTATTAATTTATTAATTAATTTATAATTTATTAATTAATTATAAATTGATTTATATTATTAATTAATAATTAATATTTGAATTAATTTATAATTAATAAATTAATAAAATTTAAGGAACCCAAAAGCAATTACTTTGCCTCACCCTAGGATACTAAATAGATTTGGAAATAGGTACACAATAAATATAAAAAACAACTTGTTGGCTAGCATTGATTTCAGGCTCACAAGAAGTTACCCCATCTCCATATTAAAATTCCTAATAAGAAAATTCTTGATACTCAATGACACAGTAGATTAGAATTGATATGCAGATAAACTACTACCTCTGTTTACAGTGTGGAATATACTATGTGTAGTGACTTCATAGTCTTTTCTATAAGATAACAAATTTGTACAAAACTGTTGTAAAGGAAGAATTACAACTTGTTGTCAAGAAATTTACTTTTCTTAACAAATTCATTTATTGTAAACGAATTCTCTTGATAAATAAAATTGTATTGTATTGTATTATATTGTATTATAATTATTATCATTTTATTATTATTATTATTATTATTAATATCATTTATTGTAAACGAATTCTCTTGATAAATAAAATTGTATTGTATTGTATTGTATTGTATTATCATTTTATAATTATTATTATTATTATTATTTATGAGAGGATCACTTTGCTTATTTTGTCATATTATTCTGTCCTGTGATTAATTGTCATTTCTTATGACTAATTGTCATTTCTTCAACGCTATACATTCCAAATACATCTCATCTAGCCTACATTTAATAAGGTACTCAATAATATTGTTTGTATCAGGTCTGTTTCAAGATAAAATCCAAAGTCCTGTCTGAAAAAAAAAAACAACAAACTGCATTATATACATTAAGGAAAGGGTTTTGCTTCCGTAAAGGTGACTACAGTGGTCTCAGACAGTTTTAAATTCTGTACAGTGGGATCAACTAATGATGTTACCAACAGCAAATTCTAAGTGAGAAGCATTCAAGGAATTGATCGTGGAAGCTACTAAACATTTCATACCTATTAAGAAATATTGTTCAAGGTTTAAGCCTAAATGGTTGTCAAATGAACTAATGAGACTCGTGGCAAAGAAGAAAAATGCATGGGATGCATATAAATTATCAGGTGACACAGAAGACTATGGAAGATATAAGCTAGTCTGTAATCAAGTCACAAATGAGGTTAGGCTGATGAAGGCAGATTACGAGAAATCTTTGGCAAAGGATGCTATGAAAAACAGTAAGGATTTCTTTACTTATATAAATTCTAAAAGGAAGGGGATGAATCTGATTGATCCACTTGATATCGATGGTTCGACTGTTGATGATTCTGCTCAGATAGCAAACAAACTGAATGAGTATTTTGCATCTACATTCACACATGAGGCGTTATTAAGGATTGAAAATACCAGAAGGTTATCAAATTGTAGCTTAATGATTTTGTAATAACTGACGGCAAAGTGGAGGAGAAACTGTTGAAGTTAAACATAAGAAAGGCACCTGGGGTGGATGGTTCGACAGACCAGTTAGTTTAACTTCTGTCCTGGGTAAAAAATGGAGTCACTGGTTAAAGATGCATTGCAGGATCATCTAGACAAGATTGCAGCAATAATTCAGAAACAGCATGGGTTTGTTAAGGGAAAGTCTTGTCTGACAAATCTGATTGGATATTATGATGTGGTTACAAAGGAACTGGATGCAAAAAATAATTTCGATATCATATACATGGATTTCAGGAAAGCTTTTGACACTGTTGCGAATGGAAGACTACTATACAAATTGGAGCAGAATGGTATTAAGGGTAAGTTGCTACAATGGATAAAAGGATGGTTGAGTGGAAGAAGACAGAGGGTGGTAATCAATGGGTGCTGCTCTTCATGGACTAATGTTTTCAGTGGAATCCCACAGGGTTCGGTGTTGGGTCCACTGTTGTTTTGTATATTTATCAATGATACTGATGAAGGTATATCAAGCTTAGTGTCGAAGTTGCAGATGATACAAAGGTTGGCAGGTTTGTTAATGACAGTAATGGCAGTGTGCTACTGCAACAGGATTTAGAAAATTTGGGAAGATGGGCTGAGAAGTGGCAACTGAAGTTTAACATTGACAAATGCAAAGTACTGCATATGGGTAGGAGTAATGCCAGAGGAATGTACCAACTCTGTGGTACTACACTTAGGGTGGTAGATAATGAAAAAAAACCTGGGAGTAATTGTGCAGTCAGATATGAAGTTTTCTGAGCAATGCAGACAGGCTGCCAGAACAGGTCATGGGGTTTTGTCAATGATATACAGGAATTTTGCTAGCAGGGAAAAGGAGGTGATTGCCCCTCTGTATAAGGCAATGGTCAAGCCACGCTTTGAGTACTGCATACAGGTCTGGAGGCCTCATTTTAGGAAGAATGTATATTTGCTTGGCACCCGGGGTGGATGGGATATATCCAGTTATAATAAAGGAGGCAGCAAAGGAAATAAGAAAACCCTTAGCCATAATTATGAGAGCTTCCTTGGACTCAGGGGAGGTCCCCATGGACAGGTGGTGTGCGAATGTATCATCAATTCACATGTGTAGTAGCAGGGAAAGGGGGTTCAAAAGGTAACAAAAGTAACTATAGACTTGTTAGTTTAACTTGCGTTCCGGGGAAAATAATGCTAGTCACTGGTTAAAGAAGTACTGCAGGATCGTCTAGACAAGACTGCAGTAATAGTTAAGACACAGCATGGATTTGTTAAAGGGTGGTCTTGTCTGATCAATATGATTGGAAACTATGATGTTGTAACAAAGGAACTGAATTCCAAAAATTATTTTGATATCATATACTTGGATTTCAGGAAAGCTTTTGATACTGTTGCACATGGAAGACTGCTGTTAAAATGAGAGAGATATGGCATTAAGGGTAAGTTGCTACAATGGATAAAGGGATGGTTGAGTGGGAGACAACAGAGAGTGGTAATCAGTGGAAACTGCTCTTAGTGGACAAATGTTATTAGTGAAGTTCCTCAGGGTTCGGCGTTGGGCCCATTGTTGTTTTATATATTTATCAATGATATTGATGAGGGATATCAGGTTTAATGTGCAAGTTTGCAGATGATACAAAGGTTGGCAGGGTTGTTAACGACAGTAAAGACAGTATGCTACTCCAACTGGATCTAGATAAGTTGGGAAAATGGGCTGAGAAGTGGCAACTAAATTTTAACATTGACAAATGCAAATTACTACAAATGGGTAGCAATAACCGAAGAGAAACATACCAACTGTTTGGTACTACACTCAGGAAAGTGGAAAAGACCTGAGAGTAATTTTGCAGACGAATATGAAGTTCGCTGAGCAGTGCAGACGGGCTGCCAGGGCAGGTGATGGAGTCTTGTCAATGATATATAGGAATTTTGCTAGCAGGGACAGGGAGATGATTATCACGTTATACAAGGCAATGGTCAGGCCACACCTAGAGTACTGTATACAGGTCTGGAGGCCTCATTTTAGGAAGGATGTAGAGTTGCTAGAATGAGTACAAAGAATGGCATCATGATTGGTGAGGGGGAACAAAGGGGTGCTCTTACCAAGAAAGGCTTAAGTTCTGCAAATTGCAGTGCCTGGAGAGTACACACCTGCGAGGTGATCTGATTGAGGTGTATAAGACCTTGAATGGCTTGAGCAAGCTGTATGCTGATGGGAATCTTCCTCTTGCTCAGATTAAGAAACCTGAGGGAGCATAGATTCAAATTGAGGAAAGACAGTTGTAGAATAGATGTGCAGAAATTTGCCTTTAGCCTGCACGTGGTTGTTTGGTGGGACAGACTTCCATCTTTTTTGTGAAAGTTGATAGCCAAATAAATTTAAGGCGCAGCTCAACAGACATTTGGAATGAATAGAGGGGTGAAATCTGAGGGGTTTTTTTCAGGGGGTTTATTGCTGCAATCTTGTCTAGATGATCCTGCAATGCATCTTTAACCAGTGACTCCATTATTTTACCCAGAACAGAAGTTAAACTAACTGGTCTGTAATTACTCGTGTCACCCTTCGATCCGCCTTTGTGAATTGGGGATACATTTGCACATCTCTAGTCCGTGGGAACCTCCACTGAGTGCAAGATGCTCTCATAATTATGGCTAAGGGTTTGCTTAGTTGCTTTGCCACCTCCTTTAATATAACTGGATAGATCCCATCATCCCCAGGTGCTTTTCTTATGTTTAACTTTGACAATTTCTCCTCCACTTTGCTCTCAGTTATTACAAAATCATTAAGTACCCTGCCACAACTTGATAACCTTCTGCCCACTTTCAAACCTTAATAATTCCTCACGTGTGAATGTAGATGCAAAATACTCATTCAGTTTGTTTGCTACCTAAGCAGGATCATCAACAGTCGAACCATCAATGTCAAGTGGACCAATCAGATTCATCCCCTTCCTTTTAGAGTTATATAAGTAAAGAAATCCTTGCTGTTTTTCTTAGCATCTTTTGCAAGGATTTCTCATAATCTGCCTTCGCCTGCCTAACCTCCTTTGTGACCTGATTACAGACTAGCTTATATCTACCATAGGCTTCTGAGTCACTTGATAATTTATATGCATCCCATGCATTTTTCTTCTCTGTTACGAGTCTCATTAGTTCATTTGATAACCATTTAGGCCTAAACCTTGAACAATATTTCTTAATATGTACGAAACTTTTAGTAGCATCCACGATTAATTCCTTGAATGCTTCCCACTTAGAATTTACTGTTGGTAACATCGTCAGTTGATCCCACTGTACAGAATTTAAAAACTGTCAGAGACCACTGTATTCACCCTTACGGAAGCAAAAACCCTTTCCTTTACCCCTGATGATAATTAAATCTTTAAGTAAATCCCACATCAGTACACTGTGATCACTGCCACCTAGTGGTTCCTTTATCTGCAAATTTTTAATACACGAATGATCACTGCTGATAACCAGATCAAGAGTATTACTTTCTCTGGTTGCCTCTCGAACATGCTGCTGCAGAAAACAATTATCCAATAAATCCACAAATGTCTGACTAGTGTGTGAGTGACCAACCCACAAGTTCCAGTCAATATCTGGGAAGTTAAAATCATCCATTATAAGACATTCTTATTTACTAGCCCACTCTATTTCTCTGTACAATTGTTCCTTGTACTCATTCGAGTCATTAGGCCTATAACACACTCCTACTATTTTTGCTTTCGCAGTGCTTATATCACACCAAACTGACTCAACAGTGCACTATTCATCTATATCAACTGGGTGCACTTCTTTTGATTTTATGTTTTTCTTAATTAACAGCATAAGACCTCCTCCCTTCGTATCCTGTCTATCCTTTCTGTACACATTGTACTCTCCAAATTCCAGTTCTGCATTCCTTATATCTGGATGACATTACGTCTCTGCTATCCCAACAATATCCGCCTTTGATGTCTTGACCAACACTTCAAATTGATCAAATTTATTTACTATACTTCTAGCATTGGTATACATGCAAGCATACATGCACCTATTCCTAGTTACCCTAACACATCCTATATGCCCACCTATTTCACGATGACTGCCATCCGTCCCTGAAACCTCCAACACCCCTCTCTCCAGGTCGCTACTTATTCTAATAGAAGTTGTGCAAGAATCAGCTTCACCTCTGCCTGCGGCCACTGTTAAACTATTAGTCCTGGTATTCCCCCAAGCTAGCAGTTTTCCGACCCACCTAACACTGCCTCGATAGCATCAGCAAATATTCTTGCACCCTTTCTATTTAAGTGTATCCCATCCCTGTAGAAGCAGTCTCTCCTGTTAACAAGTACAGACCAGGCTGAAAAAATTCTATCTCTTGAGCCTTGCACAATCATTCCAGGGCCGAATTGATTGACAAGGCTCTCATCATATACTCCCTCCTATCGTATCTGGGCAGAATTGCAGACACTTTCAAATTCAACCCTAATTCGTGGCTTTTGTTCAACAGTGACCTGTACTTGTTAAGTAATTCTGCCGGACTCCTACTCTTAATATCATTAGTGCCAACGGGTACAACTATATCACCTTTTGTGCCCTTAAAAGATGATATCCGCTCTACAACGTCATCAACCTTTGCCCCTGGCAGACATACCCTGGTCCTGTTCCACCTATACCTTTTACAAAGCATGTTCCCCGTTTCCCTGACAATAGAGTCACCAACAACTACTAGTTCCAGTGGGACCAGCGCATTCTGCCTTGGGGGTTGCTGCTGTGTCGCGCGATGACCAAGTGCAAGCTCTGGTGTTGATGTGTGCAGCTGAGAGCCTGATGGGCCCCTCAATTTAGATCCTTTGAGGGCATCCACCCTGTCCTTCAAGCTCTCATATAGGCCCATAACAATGGTGAGTTGTCGCCTGATTTCCTTACACTCCTTACATCGTGCACACACAAAGCCATCCCCCATGGCAATATCATGTTCTGTTCCAGAGAGTTCAGCAAACATTTCACAAGTTGCACATTTTTTTAGGCTGTGATGCGTTAGAGAATCGCCCCCCTTAGTTCTCCCTCGAGTCACAGCACTCCTACCACTTTGTGCCCGTTGCTTTGCTGCTCTAGTCTGGGGCATGATATTTTAAATTAATAAGATCAATAAATTTAATTAATTAAATGTCAATACTACACTATCTAATAGAAACAGTGATGCATATTACGCTATATAATTATACGTTAAAGCTACCTAGTTAACACAATTAAAAATTTGACTTTCCTACCACTCTATACAAAAACAATGCAAGATTCGAACAAAATAACGGTTTTATGTATATTAAGTAGTAATCCACAAAAACTCTTTATCTAAATTAAAAATAACCAGCGTAACTAGAACTATAAGACTACATGTAAAGTACAATAGAAAATAACAATTAGGTAAATAAAAAGGCAAACATTTATCGCTTTTTCGGAACCTGTAATTCACAGCTGTAATTTTTAAAGAGAATCAGCGCCCTCTTTAAAATGTCACATACAGACTGATTCCTTATGTGCACTCTATGATTTTGCACTGGAAGTCTGTTAACTCTGTTGATCATGGCATCTTACATTCACAATTGTATCCCCTCACAGGCCTACAAGCATATTTATATTTGTGTTTGGCACATGGTGCTTGGGTAGGACATCACCAACTATCAATGGAGGGGTGTCTAGATAATAATGGTAGGGCAGTGTATGTCCATATGTGCTGAGTGATCACCTGCTACATCAGCCGTTGATGTGCTACTTTTTTTTTTTTTTGTGGTGTCATGATGAAAAAAAGATTTAGATTTCTTGAGAAGTTTAGAAGCATAGAATAAAATAAAAATTTAAAGCTGGCATGTCACAGCTCATACTAGTATCTCCTTATTGTTCTTAATAATATTAACAAAAATAAAGTGCTCTGATATTTCTCAACAATAATCATTCTTAGTACTATACATAACCTTTTTTTATAAAACTACTTTCATATAATTTAAATTCGATATCTATAATTTTGATATAATTTTATTAATAAAAATGAAGGCAGAGTTTGTGAAATAGGTTTATTGTTTCATCATATTAGTATTAGCATTAGCTGAGGCATATGATGCAAGAAAGCTAGCTTATAGAGAGCATCAGCCAAAAAAAATAAATATAAATAAATAAATAAAAATAAATAAAAATAAAAATAAATAAATAAATAAAAATAAAAATAAATAAATAAATAAAAATAAATAAATAAAATAAATAAATAAAAAATAAATAAATAAAAAATAAATAAAAATAAATAGATAAAAATAAAAATTTTAAAAAATAAATAATATAATCAATTACTGACTAACCATACTATTTAAATCATGACTTACACATGATTAATGAAGTTTGTTTGTTTGTTTGTTATTTTGTTTTTAGGAGCATTAGCAACTAAGGCCATATTGCTCCAGGGATATGCGGTGGTCATACTCTGACCTTTCCGCATCCTCCGTATTTGGTGGGCACGGGCTCAAACCCCGGTCTAATCAAGAAGCGTGTGCTACGCACTGCTGCTCCTGCCCACCTGGCTACGGAGGCGCCGATTAATGAAGTAGTAACTGAGAACAGTGTAGTGTAATTACTGTATTTGTGTGACTCTTAGTATTTACTGTAATAGTATTGAGATATCGTGCTAGAGTTTTAACTTAAATCATGCCTTAGACTAGAGCAGCAAAGCTAAGAGCTCAGAGAAGGCAGAATGCTTTGGCTAAGGTTAGGGTGTAATGGGGTAGGCTGCCAAGGGCTCTTCCCCTATGCATTAGACTTATCATATGCACTGTGTGGAACATATATATGGAGGTGACTGCAGAGAAACATACAGCACAGGAGATGCCTTTGTGTATTTCCAATGTAAAGAGAGTGAGAATATTAAGCAGAAATCCAGTGGTTTGATGGAGAAATTTGAATACTTGAACAAAAGGGTTTTTGCTCTCAAAGGAATTAAAAAGGAGGACCCATCAAATATTAGGCTGCCTGGCTCAACAAACACTTACAAGCATCAAGCCTTGTGCAACAAGTAATTACGTGGGTTGTTAGAGTTACTAAGAGCATAAAAAGGCACACCCATATATTTGCTTATACACTAACATTAAGAGCATAGTAAATAAATTTGATGAATTTGTAGTAATGATTAAGTCATCAAATGCAGACATTATAGGAATATCAGAAAATGGCACCACTCTGACATAGGGGATACAGCATTTGAATATGATGAATACATGTACAGGAAGGACATCCTCCATGACACCTTAGCCAGCAGTATACATCATTGCCTGCCTACTGCTTCTTTGAAGAAGTCTGGGTTCAATTCCTGTCTGTGACTGGAGGAATTCTTTAAAGGATGCTTCAACTAGCCAATCTCAAGAAGAGGGAAAGGAGTTAGCCACCCTACAAGTTGGGGTTTTTGCAGTTGCACAACATGAAAATCAGCCTGCAAACACACTCTGTACCATCAAAAGACATGTAGCCCATAACAGAATTAATCATCCAATAGGGGATGGGGGAGGGGGTAAAATGGGGAAATGACTATAAAAGGAAGTCATCTCCCACTACTGACAGCAAAGAAAGTGAAATTGCTTCACTCCCACAGCTGCACTGTGTGATAATCATGTATCACAGGAAGGACAGGTAGTACCGGGGGGGGGGGGGGGAAGATCTATGTTCTTGGTTATGAAGTACAAAAATTTGAAAACAGTACACTGTGGGTGACGTGGGTTACCATGTATAATGTTGAAAAATGTGGATAGGAGTATGTTCTATGCCAAATCACTCTAAGGAGAGATACAGAGTGGACCAGTACATGAGAATGTTATATCATGGGGAAATTTAACTTTCCACATATTCATTGGAACTTTTTAATATAATAATAATATAATAATACTCCGGCACGACCACCAGGTCAGTGGAGTTTACAATAAATCATCAGTATGAACATTAATTGTATTTAATAGTCACAGGCTTGAACCCTGGTCCACTCAAAGAGCACGTGTTATTGCACTTGTGCTCCTGATCACTCAGCTAAATCAGGCCTCCTTGTGACTTTGTCACTCACTCACTCAGCAATAGAAAAGCTCTGGATTTAATGGATGACTGTTTTCTATACCAGAATGTTAGAGGCAACAAGAAAAAGCAATACTCTTGATCTGATTATCAGCAATAACTCTTTGCCCATTAAGAATCTTAAAGTACAGGAATCACAGGACAGAAGTGATCATAGCATATTGGTGTGAGATTTATTTAAAGATATAACTATTATTGGAGTAAAGGAAAGGGATTTTGAATTTACAAGGGTTTTTTTTTTTTTTTTTTAGGAGCATTAGCAACTAAGGCCATATTGCTCCGGGATATGCAGTGGTCATTCCCTGACCTTTCCGCATCCTCCGTATTTGGTGGTGATGGGCTCGAACCCCGGTCTAATCAAGAAGCGTGTGCTACGCAGTGCTGCTCCTTCCCACCTGGCTACGGAGACGCCCTTATACAAGGGTAATTAATTATAATTGTCTTCAGACAGTTTTTAGATAATTTTAGCGAGACTAACTGATTTTGTTAATAAATGCAAATGCTAAACAGGAAGTGTTCATGGAAATAATCACAGAATTAAGTAAGTTTTTTTAATACCAACTAAGAGATACTATTCAAGATTTAAACCTAAATGAATGTCAGATAAACTAATGAAACTAGCAGCACAAAAGAAAATATATGGCATAGTTATAAATGTTCAGAGGACATAGAAGCCTACGGTACAATAGTAAGTACAATATAATCTGCGGTCAAGTGTGTATATTTGTGAGAGTGCTATATCTAAGCAGGAGCTGAGACTAGATTTTGCATCAAAAGAGGGGGGAGAATATTAGAAAACATTGACCCCCATACTGATACCATTCAAAATGTCGTCAGTGTGTAAAGTGCAAGAATATTTGCTGATGCTATCGAGGCAGTGTTAGGTGGATCGGAAAACTGCTAACTTGGGGAGGGGGTGATAAACGGACTAACAGATTAATAGTAACCGCTGGCAGAGGTGAAAGTGATTCTTGCACTGCTTCTATTGGAGGCTGGAGCAGCAGGCTGGAAAGCAAGGTGAGGGGATTTCAGAGACTGCTGGAAGTCATTGCAAAACAAGTAAATACATGGGTTGTGTTAGGGTAGCTAAGAGCAGAAATAGGTGCATGTATACCTGCGTGTACACCAATGCTAGGAGTTTGGTAAATAAGTTTGATGAATATGAGGTGTTGATCAAAATATCAAAGGCAGATATTGTTGGGATATCAGAGACGTGGTGTCACAAAAATATAAGTAATGCATAAATGGAATTTGGGAAGTACAATGTGTACATAACTCCTCCTCCATTCCTAGGATAGGAATGGAGCAGGAGTTATGCTATTAGTTAAGAAACACATCAAATCCGAGGAAGTACAGCCAGTCAACATGGTTGGACAGTGCAGTGTCGAGTCAGTTTGGTGTAACATAAGCACTGGGAAAGCAAAATTGAGAGTAGGAGTGTGTTATAGGCCTAATGACAATGATGAGTATAATAATGGAGAATTTTAATTTCCCAGATATTGACTGGAATTTGTGGTTTGGTCACACACACTAGTAAGGCTTTGGTGGATTTATTGGATGATTATTTTCTACAGCAGCATGTTCAGGAGGCAACTAGAGGGAGTAATGCTCTTGATTTGATTATCAGTAGTGATTCTTCATGCATTAAGAATCTGCTTATAAAGGAACCACTAAGTAGCAGTGATCACAGTGTGCTGAAGTGGGATTTATTCAAAGAGGTAACTACCATCAGAGGTAAAGGGAAGGGTTTTTGCTTTCGGAAAGGTGACTACGGTGGTCTGAGACATTAATTAAATTCTATACGGTGGCTGCCCACATCAACGCCCGAGCTTGCACTTGGGCATCACGTGACAAAGAGGCAACCCCCAAGGCAGAATGCGCTGGTCCCCAAGGAACTAGTAGTTGTTGGTGACTCTATTGTCAGGGAAACGGGGAACATGCTTTGTAAAAAGGATAGGTGGAACAGGACCAGGGTGTGTCTGCCAGGGGCAAAGGTTGATGACGTTGTAGAGCGAATATCATCTTTTAAGGGCACAAAAGGTGATATAGTTGTATACATTGGCACTAATGATATTAAGAGTAGGAAACCGGCAGAATTACTTAACAAGTACAGGTCACTGTTGAACAAAAGCCGAGAATTAGGATTGAATTTGAAAGTGTCTGCAATTCTGCCCAGACACGATAGGAGGGAGTATATGATGAGAGCCTTGTTGATCAATTCGGCCCTGGAAAGACTGTGCAAGGCTCAAGGGGTAGAATTTTTTTCAGCCTGGACTGTACTTGTTAACAGGAGAGATTGCTTCTACAGGGATGGGATACACTTAAATAGAAAGGGTGCAAGAATATTTGCTGATGCTATCGAGGCAGTGTTAGGTGGGTCGGAAAACTGCTAGCTTGGGGGGAGACAAAGACCAAAAGATTGACAGTAGTCACTGGCAGAGGTGAAAGAGATTCTTGGCACTGCTTCTATTAGAATGAGCAGAAGCCTGAAAAACAAGATGCATGATATTTCAAAGACTGCTGGGAGCCACTGCGGTACAAGTAAACACATGGGTTGTGTTAGGGTAGCTAAGAATAGAAACAGGAGCAGGTATACTTGCGTGTACACCAATGCTAGGAGTTTAGTAAATAAATTTGATGAATTTGAGGTATTGCTCAAAACATCAAAGGCAGATATTGTTGGGATATCAGAGACGTGGTGTCACACAGATATAAGGGATGCAGAACTGGAATTTGGGGAGTACAACGTCTGTAGAAAGGATAGACAGGATAGGAAGGGGGGGAGGGGTTATGCTATAAGTTAAGAAACACATGAAATCCAAGGAAGTGAAGCCAGTCGACATCGCTGGACAGTGCAGTGTTGAGTCAGTTTGGTGTGACATAAGCATTGGGAGATCAAAATTGAGAGTAGGAGTGTGCTATAGGCCTAATGACTCTGATGAGTATAATAAGAAACTGTACAGGGAAATAGAGTGGGCCAGTAAATCAGAGAGTCTTATAATGGGAGATTTTAATTTCCCAGATGTTGACTGGAATTTGGGGGGCTGGTCACTCATACACTAGCAGGACTTTTGTGGATTTATTGGATGATTGTTTTCTATATCAGCATGTTCGGGAGGCAACTAGAGGGAGTAATACTCTTGATTTGATTATCAGCAGTGATTCTTCATGCATTAAGAATCTGCAGATAAATGAACCACTAGGTGGCAGTGATCACAGTGTGCTGAAGTGGGATTTACTCAAAGAGGTAACTACCATTAGGGGTAAAGGGAATTGTTATTGCTTCCGTAAAGGCGACTACGATGGACTGAGACAGTATTTAAATTCTATACAGTGGGACCAACTGATGATGTTACCAACAGCAAATTCAAAATGGGAAGCATTCAAAGAACTTATCTTGGAAGCTACTAGGCTTTACATACCATCTAAGAAATATTGTTCAAGGTTTAGGCCAAAATGGATGTCAGATGAACTAATGAGGCATATGGCAGAGAAGAAAAATGCATGGGATACTTACAAATTAACACATGACACAGAAGCCTATGATAGATACAAGTTGATATGCAACCAAGTTACAAAGGAGGTTAGGCAGGCGAAGGCAGATTACGAGAAATCCTTGGCAAGGGATGCAAAGAAAAACAATAAAGAGTTCTTTACTTATGTAAACTCTAGAAGGAAGCGGATGAATCAGATTGGTTCACTTGATATTGATGGGTCAACTGTTGATGATCCTGCTCAGGTAGCTAACAAACTAAATGAATATTTTGCATCGACATTCACACATGAGGAGTTATTCAGCGAGGGGAATGCCAGAGGTGTATTCAACTCTAGCAGTAAGCTACAGAATCTTGAAATAACTGGGAGTAAAGTGGAGGAGAAATTGTTGAAGATAAACACAAGAAAGACACCCGGGGTGGATGGGATCTATCCAGTTATATTAAAGGAGGCAGCAAAGGAAGTAAGCAAACCCTTAGCCATAATTATGAGAGCTTCCATGGACTCAGGGGAGGTACCCATAGACTGGAAATGTGCAAATGTGACCCCAATTCACAAAGGAGGATCAAAGGCTGACACAAGTAATTATAGACCTGTGAGCTTAACTTCTGTTCCAGGAAAATTAATGGAGGGACTGGTTAAAGAAGCACTGCAGGATCATTTAGACAAGACTTCAGTTATAGCTCGGACACAGCATGGTTTTGTTAAGGGGAAGTCTTGCCTGACCAATTTGATTGGATACTATGATGCAGTCACAAAAGAACTGGATGCAGGGAATAGCTTTGATATTATATACTTGGATCTTAGAAAGGCTTTTGATACTGTTGCACATGGAAGACTGCTACACAAATTGGAGCAGTGTGACATTGGAGGCAAATTGCTGCTATGGATAAAGGGGTGGTTGAGGGGGAGAAGACAGAGAGTGGTAATCAATGGACACTGCTCATCGTGGACTAATGTTATTAGTGGAGTCCCTCAGGGCTCAGTGTTGGGTCATTTATTGTTTTCTGTATTTATAAATGATATTGATGATGGTATATCAAGCTTAATGTCCAAGTTTGCAGATGATACAAAGGTTGGCAGAGTTGTCAAGGACACTACTGACACTATGCTGCTGCAACAGGATCTGGAAAGGTTGAGCAGATGGGCTGAGAGGTGGTAAATGAAGTTTAACATTGACAAATGTAAAGTACTTACTACACATGGGAAACAGCAACCCCAGAGCAACGTATCAACTCTGTGGTACTACACTGACAGTGGTAGAGAATGAAAGGGACTTGGGGGTGATTGTGCAGGCAGATATGAAGTTCTCTGAGCAGTGCAGACGGGCTGCAAGAGTAGCTCATGGAGTATTGTCAATGATATACAGGAATTTTTCCAGCAGGGATAAGGAGGTGATTATTCCATTGTATAAGGCAATGGTCAGGCCACACCTAGAGTACTGTATACAGGTATGGAGGCCTCATTTCAAGAAGGATGTAGAGCTGCTGGAATGAGTACAGAGAAGGGCAACAAGATTAGTGAATGGAACAAAGGGGTGCTCTTACGAAGAAAGGCTTAAGTTTTGCAAATTACAGTGTCTGGAGACAAGGCACCAGCGAGGTGATCTGATAGAGGTGTATAAAGCCTTGAATGGTTTAAGCATGCTCAATGCTGATGGGATTCTTCCTCTAGCTCAGAAAAATCACCTGAGAGGGCATAAATTCAAATTGAGGAAAGACAGATGTAGGATAGATGTGCGGAAATTTGCCTTTAGCCAGCGGGTGGTTGGTTGGTGGAACAGACTGCCATCCCTTGTGGTGGAGGTTGATAGCCTAAATAAGTTTAAGGCTCAGCTGGACAGGTATTTTGAATGAACAGAGGGGTGAAGTGGAAGTGGGTTTTTTTTTTTTTTTTTTTTTTTGGCTGATGCTGCATAAGCTTGCTTTCTTGCATCAAATGCCTCTACTAATGCTAATGCTAATGCTAATGCATCCTTTTCCTATGCAACTTCAAACTCATGGAGCCATTTACTGAATTTACTGTTGATAACATCATCAGTTGATCCCACTGTACAGAATTTAAAAACTGTCGGAGACCACTGTACTCACCCTTACGGAAGCAAAACCCTTTCCTTTACCACTGATGATAATTAAATCTTTAAGTAAATCCCACATCAGTGCACTGTGATCACTGCCACCTAGTGGTTCCTTTATCTGCAAATTCTTAATACATGAATGATCACTGCTGATAACCAGATCAAAAGTATTACTTTCTCTGATTGCCTCTCGAACATGCTGCTGCAGAAACCAATCATCCAATAAATCCACAAAAGTCTGACTAGTGTGAGAGTGACCAACCCACAAGTTCCAGTCAATATCTGGGAAGTTAAAATCCCCCATTATAAAACATTCCGATTTACTAGCCCACTATTTCTCTGTACAATTGTTCACTGTACTCATTCAAGTCGTTAGGCCTATAACAGACTCCTACTCTTATTTTTGCTTTCACAGTGCTTTTGTCACACCAAACTGACTCAACAGTGCACTGTTCATCTGTATCAACTGGATGCACTTCTTTTGATTTTATGTTTTTCTTAATTAACAGCATAATACCTCCTCCCTTTCTAACCTGTCTATCTTTTCTGTACATGTTGTACTCCCCAAATTCCAGTTCAGCATTCCTTATATCTGTGTGACACCACGTCTCTGCTATCCCAACAATATCCGCCTTTGATGTCTTGACCAACACTTCAAATTGATCAAATTTATTTACTATACTTCTAGCATTGGTATACATGCTCCTATTCCTAGTTACCCTAACACATCCCATATACCCACCTATTTCAGGATGACTGCCATCCATCCCTGAAACCCCCAACACGCCTTGTTCCAGGTCGCTACTTATTCTAATAGAAGTTGTGCAAGAATCACCTTCACCTCTGCCTATGGCTACTGTTAAACTCTTAGTCCTTGTATCTCCCCCAAGCTTGCAGTTTTCCGACCCGCCTAACACTGCCTCGATAGCATCAGCAAATATTCTTGCACCCTTTCTATTTAAGTGTATCACATCACTGTAGAAGCAGTCTCTCCTGTTAACAAGTACAGTCCAGGCTGAAAAAAATTCTATCCCTTGAGCCTTGCACAGTCTTTCCAGGGCCGAATTGATCAACAAGGCTCTCATCATATACTCCCTTCTATCGTGTCTGGGCAGAATTGCAGACACTTTCAAATTCAACCCTGATTCTCGGCTTTTCCTCAACAGTAACCTGTACTTGCTAAGTAATTCTGCCGTCTCCTACTCTTAATATCATTAGTGCCAACGTTTGTGCCCTTAAAAGATGATATCCGCTCTACAACGTCATCAACCTTTGCCCCTGGCAGACATACCCTGGTGCTGTTCCACCTATCCTTTTTAGAAAGCATGTTTCCCATTTCCCTGATAGAGTCACCAACAACTACTAGTTCCCATGGGACCAGCGAATTCTGCCTTGGAGGTTGCTGCTGTGTTGCGTGATGACCAAGTGCAAGGTCTGGCATTGATGTGGGCAGCTGAGAACCTGATGGGCCCTCAATTTAGATCTTTTGAGGGCATCCACCCTGTCCTTCAAACTCTCATATAGGCCCATGACAACGCTGAGTTGTCGCCTGATTTCCTTACACTCCTTACATCGTGCACACACAAAGACATCCCCCATGGCAATATCATGTTCTGTTCCAGAGAGTTCAGCAAACATTTCACAAGTTGCACATTTTTTTAGGCTGTGATGCGTTGGAGAATTGCCCCCCTCAGTTCTCCCCCGAGTCACAGCACTCCTGCCACTTTGTGCCCGTTGCTTTGCTGCTCTAGTTTGGGGCATGATACTTTAAATTAATAAAGGCAGGTAAAGGCAGATTACAAAAAATTTTTGGCAAAGGAGGTAAATAAAAACAGCAAAGAGTTCTTTACTTATGTAAACTCTAAAAAGAGATGAATCAGATTGGTCCACTTGATATCAATGGTTCAACTGTTGATGATCCTGCTCAGGTAGCTAACAAATTATATGAGTATTCTGCATCTACATTCACACAAGGTGTTATTCAGGGAGGGGAATGCCAGAGGTGAATTAAACCCTGGCAGTGAGCTAGTTTATTTTGTAATAACTGAGAGCAAAGTGGAGGAGAAATTGTTGAAGATAAACATAAGGCACCTGGGGTGGATGGGATCTATCCAATTATATTAAAGTAGGCAGCAACAAAAGTAAGCAAACCCTTAGCCATAATTATGAGAGCTTCCTTGGACTCAGGGAAGCTACCCGTGGACTGGAGATGTGCAAATGCAACCCTAATTCACAAAGGAGGATCAAAGGGTAACACAAGTAATTACAGACCTGTTAGCTTGACTTCTGTTCCAGGGAAATTAATGGAGACACTGGTTAAAAAAGGTGCTGCAGGATCATCTAGACAAGACTTCAGTTATAGCACGGACACAGCATGGGTTTGTTAAGAGAAGTCTTATCTGATAAATTTGATTGGATACTATAATGTGGTCAAAAGGGAACTGGATGCAAAGAATAATTTTGATATCATATATTTGGATCTTAGAAAGGTTTTTGATAATGTTGCACATGGAAGACTGCTACACAAATTGGAGCGATGTGGCATTGGAGGCAAATTGCTGCTAATGGATAAAGGGATAGTTGAGTGGGAGAACGCAGAGAGTGGTAATCAATGGGCATTGCTCTTCGTAGACTAATGTGATTAGCGGAGTCCCCCAGGGTTCAGTGTTGGGTCCACTGTTGTTTACTTTATTTATTAATGATAATGATGATGGTAAAACAGGCTTAATATCCAAGTTTGCAGACGATACAAAGGTCGGCTGGGTTGTTAATGACTTTTCACTGCTGCAACAGGATCTAGAAAAGTTGAGCAGATGGACTGAGAGGTGGCAACTGAAGTTTAACATTGACAAATGTAAAGTACTGCATATGGGAGGCAGTAACCCCAGAGTAACGTATCAACTGTGTGGTACTACAACGACAGTGGGAGAGAATGAAAAGGACCTTGAGATAATTGTGCATGCAGATATGAAGTTTTCTGAGCAGTGCAGATGGTCTGCAAGAGTAGCTCATATTGTCTTGTCAATGATATACAGGAATTTTTCTATCTGGGATAAGGAGGTGATTATCCCCCTATATAAGGCAATGGTCAGGCCACACCTTGAATACTGTATACAGTTCTGGAGGTCTCATTTTAAGAAGGATGTAGAGCTGCTGGAGCGAGTAAAGAGAAGGGCAACAAGATTAGTGAATGGAACAAAGGTTGCTCTTATGAAAAAAAAGAAGTTTTTTTGCAAATTACAGTGTCTGGAGACTAGGCTCCTGTGAGGTGATCTGATTGAGGTGTATAAAGCCTTGATTAGTTTGAGCATGCTCAATGCTGATGTCATTCTTCCTCTTGCTCAGAATAATTGCCTGAGAAGGCATAAATTGAAATTGAGAAAAGACAGCTGTAGGATAGATGTGTGGAAGTTTGCCTTTAGCCAGCGGTTAGTTGATTCCTGGAACAAACTTCCATCTGCCGTTGTAGAAGTTGATAGCTTAAATAGATTCAAGGCAGAATTAGACAAACATTTGGAGCAAGTGGATGGGTGAAATGAGAGGGTTTTTTTTTTTTTGACTGATGCTATATAAGCTTGCTTTCTTGCATCATGTGCCTTTACTAATGCTAATAAATTGTGTGCTGTAGTCTAGAAGGTCTTTGGAGTTTTTAAGCAAGGGCTATTTTTCTTTTGAAACATTCAGTATGTTACCACTGTGCAACAGAATGCCCTTCAATTCTTATACATATTATCTCCATTTAAAACTTAAATGATACTGTAACTAAATCATTTAAATTTTAATTGTAAATAATATAAGAATTGAAGGACATTCTATTACCAGTAAAGGAAATAGCATAAAACACTTTTTTATTTTACATTTCTTTGTTACAATAAATACAAAATTTAATATTATTTGAGCAACACTACCATAATATAATAAGATGGTCTGGTACACCTCCTAATGACAGAAAATATTCATCTCCTATGAATACAAGGCTCAAATACTCTACCTCGGTTCCATCTGTCAAAAGAAATAAGCATTAATGCAAATTTCATTATACTAATATTAAAATCTAGATAATTATTAAATTCCAAAATTTAATAAAAATAAAATATTGGTATGATATTTAAAAAAGCAACCATAGACAGAGAAATATTAACTCTTATGGTATTAAAAGCAACAAAAATTGCTAATTTTAGTGGTCAACTGGTATATGGTTAATTGCTTTATAGCAGTGGTTTTCAACCAGGGTGCCGTGCCTCACTAGGGTGCCGCAACAACATTCCAGGGGTGCCATGTAATTTGGGTTTAAGTTATTTAAACTTTTTTTTTTGAAATTTATATATTTATTTCATTATAAAAAGGTGCACCATATCAATCGTGCCGTATCTTTTTAATTTTGTGGTGATCTATAATTGATGTTTATTTAGTACCTCTACATTAAGAATAAAATTATTATATAAGTATATATAATTTGTATTTTGACTTGTAGTTTTGTTTATAATTATATTATTATAACAACTATTGTATAACATATATTTTTTAATATATACTTATATAATAATTAGATATAATCGGATTATAAAAAGGTCAAAAATCACTGTGCTAGGTATTTCTTTTGGCCTAGGGTGCCGTGAAAAAATTACTCGGACACTAAGGGTGCCATGAACCGAGAAAGTTTGGGAACCTCTGCTATACAGAGTGAAAATTGTTTAACATGAAACCATGGGGACAGAAATATTTTTTCGTGTTAAAAGAAGTAAACAAAAAAATCACCAAAAGTTTTTATGTCATAATAATCAAAAGAGTTTAGATAGAAAGTTTAAACAAGTTAACATTTTATGCACTATATAACACTACACAAGGGGCATTTTACAAACACAATTTATTAACACTTAACATGTTCATTGACTTCATCAGATAAAAAAAACACATACAATGTGTAAAAAAAAAAAAATGTTAATTATTTTTTGTAAAACAATCTGATATCTTTTTTTTGCACCGTGTTATTTATCATCTTATTATCTACAAATTGTTCAATATCGTTCCTCATTTGGTTCATTTCACCACTCGTATGTACATCTAAATATCTGCACATACTTTTTATCAATTTTTGCATTTCTGATGTAGTAGGAACAGGAACTAACAAATCGATGTCATTGTCGACATTATCATCACCCACAGGATCCACTTCCGTAAGCCGTACAACATCCAAAATATCACTATCTGTTAAAATCGGCGCTGTACACAAATTAGTATCATCAACTGCAACAAATTCATCCAAAGATACCAAACTTTCTAAAAGAGATTAAACACACCCAAACATTTCACTGAATGTCAGTTCAGCTCCTTGATTGTCTTGAGACCCTTGAGTAGGTATTAAATCCGTCATTTTGGAAAATCCCGCACGATGAAACCAATTGTTGATAGTCTTTGGTGTTACAAGATTCCAAGCAGTGCGCAACATATGCAATGCATCCAATAAGTTGACAGAGAAATCTTCTTTTGCTTCAATTGCAGCCAAATATTTTCTTAGCAATTATTTTCAGTAATAAAATTAAAATTTCTGTATTATGCCTTAAATCACAAGGCTGTAAAATGCTCGTAGTGTTTGGAGGAAAAAATATAAGCTTTATAGCTTTTAATCTTATTTCAGAGTGAGCTAGACAATTATCAACAATCATGGCAACTTTTTGCTTTTCGCGTAAAAAGCGCTTATCTAAATTCAAAAGCCAATCAGTAAATGTTGTCACGGTCATCCAAGGCTTCTCGTTTGCAGTGTACTCAACCAGTATTTTTTTTTTACCTTTTTAAAACAGCGGGGATTGATGCCCTTCCGGATAATGAATAAGGGCAGGTTTTTAGATCCGTCCGAATTGCAAGCTACCATTACCGTTATCTTCTCTTTGGACTTTTTGCCACCAGAACACTGCTGTCCCTTAAATGATAAAGTTTTATCAGGTAAGCAGCAATAGAACAACCTTGTTTCGTCGGCATTAAAGACATCTCTTGTGCTATATTCTTCAAGCACTGTAGACAATGTAGACTGCAGCCAATCCGATGTCATACTCGGTGAAACTTGATTTGCTTCCCTGGAAACATTTTTAAAAACGATGCTGTTTCTTTTCTTGAAATGTTCCAACCAGCCTGGATTCGCAGTGAATTCAATCCCCATTTGAATTACAAACACATCCGCTTTTTCAATTAATAGAGATTCTAATATTGGAGCATTCTGAGACCTAGCTTGTTTGAACTAAACAAGCAATGCAGTCTCCAAATCTTCGTGTTTGGCCATTCTCATCCATTTCCTATCTGGCTCAAACATACTGCGTTCAAACGTTGCAGTAAGTTGGTCTCTATTCTTTATGATTGCCGACAATGTAGAGTTAGTGATTCTGAACTTTTACAAATGTTTGCTTTCGAAGAATCCCCTACATCTACTGCTTTAAGCAACTCCATTTTAACTTTAAGCAAAATAGCAAAATTACTTTAAGCAAAAACACAAAATTCGCCACTTTATACAGTACGTGTCACTCACTTCAAGACTGAAAATGAAATGTTTTGCCCGCCGACGGGTAATCCTATTTGTTTAAAATGATAAGGGTGGTGTGCAGCAAGTGGCATCCTTGTACTATCTACATATTGTTTATTATCAGATGTCGGTCTAGTCAATAGAAAGTTGAGTCATAAAGTCATAAACAGTAAAAATTTAGTGACGACGAGGCGGCCGGTATATTTTTTTGTTCTTCTGAAATTCAAAATCTTTTCATGTTAAGAGTTTTTTGTTTCATGTTAAAAAAAAATAAATGTATGAAATCACAGCATCTTGTTGGGATCAGAATATTTTTTCATGTTAACCAATTTTTCATGTTAAACGTTTTCCAGGTATACATGTAGTTGATGGCTATTAATACGTTATTTTAATAGTAGATTTAGGATCTACTATTAAAATAGTATACAGGTAACCCTCATATAACACGATAATTAGGTTCCTATAAACTTGCGTGTAGTGCAAAACCATGTTATACTAAGAACCAGTGCAAAGGGGGGGGGTGTTACATTCAAAAAGCAAACAAAAATGCACAATTTTTTTATAACTTTCGGAAACTTAATTTTTATTAAAAATAGTAATAACTTGTACAACCATCTTACAAAGTGTGATACATATATGTCAGGTAATGTACATTCATTTGATTTTCTTCCTCTTTATCACTGCTAAGCACAATCAAATGAGAACATTTTCTCTGTTGCAGAATATTTTCACCTGAACTTTCCTCTGCAACATCTAGATGTTGTGTACCTTCTGCTCTCTTTAAAAATCAGTAATCTGGGTTTGATTGCTTTTGCTTGATAGATCTTTGGAAATTTCATGGTATGGAGCTAAGCATTTTTGAAGCTCCCTTTTGAACTTTGGACATTCAAAAATTAAGATTCTAATTGCTCAGCTAAGTTTATGCCTTCCCATATGCTTTTTAGTGTAAAATTTGGAACTTCAAAATTTTCATTTGCACTAACTGAATTGATTTGGTTTACCTCCAATGCCACTTCAACCAAATCCACTTTGCCAGTCTCTTTTTCTACCAGTAATTAGCATTAGTAGAGGCATATGATGCAAGAAAGCAAGCTTATTCAGCATCAGCCAAAAAAAAAAAAAAAAAAAAAAAAAAAACACACCACTCCCATTTCACACCTCCGTTCGTTCGAAATACCTGTCCAGTTGAGCCTTAAATTTGTTTAGGCTATCAACTTCAACAACAAGTGATGGAAGTCGGTTCCACCAACCAACCACCCGCTGGCCAAAGGCAAACTTCCGCACATCTATCCGACATCCGTCCTTCCTCAATTTGAATTTATGCCCTCTGAGGTGATTATTCTGAGCAAGATGAAGAATCCCATTGGCATTGAGCATGCTCAAACCATTCAAAGCCTTATACACCTCTATCAGATCACCTCGCCGGTGCCTAGTCTCCAGACTCTGTAATTTGCAAAACTTAAGCCTTTCTTTGTAAGAGCAACACTTTGTTCCATTCACTAATCTTGTTGCCCTTCTCTGTACCCGTTCCAGCAGCTCTACACCCTTCTTGAAATAATGAGGCCTCCAGACCTGTATACAGTACTCAAGATGTGGCCTAACCATTGCCTTATACAAGGGAATAATCACCTCCTTACCCCTGCTAGAAAAATTCCTGTATATCATTGACAAGACACCATGAGCTACTCTTGCAGCTCGTCTGCACTGCTCAGAGAACTTCATATCTGCCTGCACAATTACCCCCAGGTCCTTTTCATTCTCCACCACTGTCAGTGTAGTACCGCAGAGTTGATACGTTGCTCTGTGGTTACTGTTTCCCATATGTAGTACTTTACATTTGTCAATGTTAAACTTCATTTGCCACCTCTCAGCCCATCTGTTCAACCTTTCCAGATCCTGTTGCAGCAGCATAGCGTCAGTAGTGTCCTTAACAACCCTGCCAACCTTTGTATCATCTGCAAACTTGGACATTAAACTTGATATACCATCATCAATATCATTCATAAACACCGAAAACAACAACGGACCTAACACTGAACCCTGAGGAACTCCACTAATAACATTAGTCCACGTTGAGCAGTGTCCATTCTTGAACAGCTTCAGTAGTCATATCATCAAAAACCTTCCTCTCCTACCAACTTAGCAAGTTCTACTATCACACCAATTCCGTTTTCTGCTGGTTCAACGATATTTCCTGAATGAACTGACTCTGGCCATACATTTTTCCAACATGCAGTTAATGTTGACAGTTTTACTTCTTTGAGCAATAAAGCTATGATTCCAATATAGTCCACAATTGAAAAATGTTTCCATGCCTCCAATCACTTCAATGGAGTCAGAATAAATTTTTCCAAAAATCCATTGTAATGATTTTCTGATGTAATGAGTTTTAAAGGAAAATTAAAGAAGTTGTATTAGGTGGTAGAAACATTACTTCAATTCTTTACATTACTTCAATTTAAGTCATCCAATTACTTTTGGATGACTTAAACCATTTGGATGGTCTGGCTCATTATCCAATAGTAATAAAACTTTGAAATCTAGATTTTTTCCCACAAGTTCAATAGTACAGAACCTAACACGAAGATTTCCCAAAAAAAATAAAATACGGGGATGTCCCATAATTTTTTTTGCATAACAACTAGCGAGCCAAAAGGAGGGATTCACAAAAAAGAATGGGAATGTTGAAAAATTACATCCAACAATAATAGCAGAGTTTTCCCCTCACAAAAGCTAAAAAATACCATATTATGTGAGGATTGCCTCTAACCATGTTAAAGGGAAACAGTGTTATATAAGTACTCTGTTGTGTGAGGATTGCTGCAATTTATCAATTGCGCTAGTGCAAAACTGCATTGTAGAAGTACTATATAGGCCCACAAGAACGCTGAGGTGTTGCCTGATATCGATACACTCCTTGCATTGCGCACACACAAAGACATCCCCCATGGCAGTATCATGTCCCGTACCCGATTGCTCTGCAAACATCAAGCAAACAGTGCATTTTATAAGGCTGTGAGTCAGAGGGCAAATGCCCCCCTCAGTTCTGCTCTGAGCCACAGCACTTCCATTAGCTTGAGCCTTTTGCTTTGCTGCTCTGGTCTGAGTCATGATTCTATTAATTTATTAATTAATTATAATTAATTATGTTATATTATTAATTATGTTAAATATAATTAATTATGTTACATTTGTAATCTAAGTCGTTATATGTATTTATTCAAAAGTACAATTTAACTGCTAACGAAGTTCAACTAACGCTATCTAGTACGGTATATAACTATCGTATCACAAAGGCGGGAAGTTACGAATGGTAAATCTACGGACACTTAAGTATTAATTAACTTTCAAATCTCGCTGTCTCAATTCAGAATAAACTAACGATCCTTACTAGGTCTATAAGCTACTTACAGAAATAATTCGATGTAAAAAATATTCAATCAAGCGGCTAAATATGGCTAAAGAACTTCTCGTTCAGCGGAGTTGCAAACACGTGGATACCCTTACCGATACTTTTATGCAATTACAAGGCCGAGTAAAGAATAAATACACCAAATTAATCAGAAAATCACAAAATAATGTTATACTACTAAATTTAAATCAAAAGTTTCAGAAAAACAATAATTTCAAATCAATAAATAAGAAAAATCCACTTAGCGGCTTTGAACACGACCGTCTCCTAGTAGCCTCGTCAGCAGACAGGGTAAAATAATGGAGTCACTGGTTAAAGATGCATTGCAGGATCATCTAGACAAGACTGCAGCAATAATTCGGACACAGCATGGGTTTGTTAAGGGCAAGTCTTGTCTGACAAATTTGATAGATATTATGATGTGGTTACAAAGGAACTGGATGCAAAAAATAATTTTGATATCATATTTTTCGATTTCAGGAAAGCTTTTGACACTGTTGCGCATGGAAGACTATTGTACAAATTGGAGCAGAATAGTATTAAGGGTAAGTTGCTACAATGGATAAAAGGATGGTTAAGTGGGAGAAGACAGAGAGTGGTAATCAATGGGTGCTGCTCTTCGTGGAGTAATGTTATTAGTGGAATCCCACAGGGTTCGGTGTTGGGTCCACTGTTGTTTTGTATATTTATCAATGATACTGATTAAGGTATATCAAGCTTAGTGTCGAAGTTGCAGATGATACAAAAGTTGGCAGGGTTGTTAATGACAGTAATGGCAGTGTGCTACTGCAACAGGATCTAGATAATTTGGGCAGATGGGCTAAGAAGTGGCAACTGAAGTTTAACCTTGACAAATGCAAAGTACTGCATGTGGGTAGAAGTAACCCCACAGAAACGTACCAACTGTGTGGTACTACACTTAAGGTGGAAGAAAATGAAAAAGACCTGGGAGTAATTGTACAGTCAGATATGAAGTTGTCTGAGCAATGCAGACAGGCTGCCAGGGCAGGTCATGGGGTTTTGTCAATGATATATAGGAATTTTGCTAGCAGGGAGAAGGAGGTGATTGTCCCTCTGTATAAGGCAATGGTCAGGCCACACCTTGAGTACTGCGTACAGGTCTGGAGGCCTCATTTTAGGAAGGATGTAAATTTACTTGAGTGTGTACAGAGAAAGGCAACAAGATTGGTGAGGGGAATGAAGGGATCCTTTTACCAAGAGAGGCTTAAGTTCTGCAAATTGCAGTGGCTGGAGACTAGGCACCTGCGCGGTGATCTGATTGAGGTGTATAAGGCCTTTAATGGGTTGAGCACGCTGAATTCTGATGGGATCCTTCCACTTGTTCAGATTACGAACCTAAGGGGGCATAAATTCAAATTAAGAAAGGACAGATGTAGAATAGATGTGCAGAAATTTGCCTTTAGCCAGCGGGTGGTTAATTGCTGGAACAAACTTCCATCTGTCGTTGTGGAAGTTGATAGGTTGAATAAATTTAAGGAGGAACTGGACAGGCATTTCGAGGGAATGTTGTGATTTTTTATTGGCTGATGCTGCTTAAGCTCATACACTTGCTTTCTTGCATCACATGCCACTACTACTACTACTACTAGTACTACTACCTCCTTTGTGAATTCGTTACAGACCAGCTTATGTGTATTATAGGCTTCCGTATCACCTGTTAATTTATATGTATCCAGTGGGGGAGCTATAGTAGGCTCGTGAGAGTCCATTGTTATTTTTTTTTGAAAATTTGTGAGCCCAGTGTTGAGATGATCATTTATTTTACAAATGAAATCCTGAATGCAATTATTGAGTATCCAGAGCCGAAACTACGATGGGGTGAGCGGTGCCCCATTCCCAGCATTTTCATGGAGCAATCGATTGGTTATGTATTTTAAAATTGCTTCATTTTTGATTTAATTACAGTCATACCTCTGTTTAACGAACTTCTTTATAGCAAATTTTTTTGATTCCCCTTGGTAATTACATTTAAAATAATTTCCATTGAACGAAGAAAATTTCCATGTAACGAACGGATTAGGAGAGACAACTTTGTATGCATTGTTCTTACCTCTGGTCTTTAGGCAATTTAGGTAATTAGAAAGTGCGAATTAAGGGCGAAAGGGTTTACCATTTCAAATTGTTAGTTGTGTCCGTAAAACCTATGCAGTCATGTACCGAGAAGTCACGCTAGTCAAAATGCTTTCCATAGCCAGTCAGAAGATTTTTGACATGGATTATAGCGTCTGGTCAACCTGTGTTGTGGTTCCCCTTTACTCTGACAAATGGGCATATGTTTTTCGGAGAAGTGAGTGATCCATGCCTATCAGTAAATTTCTCCTGTCTATGTTTACATGGTCACAGTAGCTGAATAGTTGTGTGATTCCGACATTTTGCACTGTATTCAAAGAACTAGGGAGAGTAGCAATGTAGAGGGGGGGTTGAGGCAACTAAGATATATAAACTTTATGAAGATGAACACAGTGCCGACCGGGCTAGCCGAGTGGGTAAAGTACCTGCCCGGCAACCCAAAGGTCGCGGGTTCGATTCCCGCCTCGGGCTTGGATCAAAGTACTGCAAAAACCTTGGGAGGTGCAATATGGCCACAGAAGCCAATGCGCCAACAACTACCAAATCAAAAAAAAAAAAAAAATGAACACAGTCGAGACTTTCACTGTGTAGAAAATCTTCTAAAATATAATGGCGTACAGGCGATAATTAAAAAAAAAAAACTGTATCACCAATTTCCAAAAAACTAGCATAAATTAAGGATGATTGCTAAAGAACTTGATGTGGAAACTATAAAGATTATTCGTGTGTTCGGTCCATGATGAGCAGCTTTTAGCTTGCGGATGGCAGTTGTGGGTTGGAGGAATCATTCCACTTTGTGCAAACATTTTGAATCAGAAGTTAAATATTCTGGATTATTAAATCGACTTTTAAATTTGGAATTTCTTACCCATTAACCCCAATTGATCGACATCCTGCAGGAGCTCTCTTACCTCTCAGAAGCTTTACAGAATCATAATGGTAAAAGCATATAAATGAATTATTCGAACTATCAATGCTATTGCTAATTTGAAAAATTCTGAAGGAAATTATGAAGCTAAAATTGAGAGCATGTTGAAGTGGAAAGAATTTGAAGGAATCAAAATCGAAAGTAAAAAAAAATTACCTTGTGACAAGTTATTAATGAATTGTTTTATCCTTAAAGGATAAGTTATTAATGCTATAGGGCGATTTTAAATTAAATAAAGAAAACAACGATACCATTGAAAGAAATTTTAAACAGATGCTACCCAAAATCATGTAATGTGAAAGAACTTTTGTTTCGGTGGCAAGACGGTGAAAAACGAATAAGAAATTTAAGTTTTTTGATAAAATATGAAATAAAAATGATTTTAGAGATTTTGTCGAAGACAGTTTATCTTTAAAATTGGTTGAAATTCCCTTTTCAATTAATTAAGAAAGCCAGAAATATCTTTGAAACCATTGCAATTAGCAGTGTTGAAGCTGAGCGAGCTTTCAGCGTAATGAATAATATTGAGTGAATGAATGAATAATGTTGACAATTAAACACGTTGAGATTATGACATCTAAATGGAAAACCATTGCTTCAATTTGATCTGGATCGTTACGTCAAATCATTCCTCTGTAATCATCGCTCAGCTATTGATCAAAGCAGAAGATCAACAACAAATGTTAATAAAGAAGTAAATTCTATATGGCAATTTTTAGAATAAATATTTCTTGAATATTTATGAAATAATTTTTTTTTTTCATGTAATCTGTGATTTTTGTGTACTTTTTCTAGAAAGTTTGTTTTTTATGTAATATTTGTTTTTATATTGTGGAACGTTTTGTGATTGTTTTATGTTATTTGTGATATGGGAAATATTTCATGTTATTTTTTATTCACAATATTAAAATTTTATCATGAAAAAAATGTATCCATTATATTTTCCTAGTTGTTAAAAAAAAAATACAAATAAAAAAGTTGCACGTGTGCCAAGCATGCGCAGTAGATAGTTTATGCGAAACATCCTTTGCATTTCTTTTAGGTATTTTGATTTGTATATATAGATTACGAAATAAATGAGCTTTTTAATTGTAAATATTTTCTTGATCATTCACAGATTTTCATAATTTCTGGAAGACAAGATACAAAGAACTTATGATAACTAAAGTAAGAGATGTATACTTGCGAGTGCAGCATATCTAAATATCTATGTAAAATAGCACCGATTGATGTACCAATCTTGTAGTTGAAGCGACATATGCAGCTGTTAGGGGAACCTAACAATGTAATGTAACTAAAAAGCGAGATGAAAAAAGAAATTGTTGACAAATATTTGTATTGCTGCAATCATACTTACTGCAGTAGTAACTTCAGGAAGTATAATTGCAACGTCATACAATTCAAAAATTCTAAAAAGTTAGAACTGCAGACACTGTCATATCCAGTTATCATCGTAAGGCGAGGCATGACGATCAGGTTTTTAAGTGTTTTTTTTTTTTTTCGGTTGACCTAGGAACGTTTTACACATTCATTTATACGCATGGTTAAGGGGATAAGAAGCCGCATCGGTCCCACCCCTTAATCCGCCCCTGACTCGAGATATCATACCGGTCAAGAAAAAAGTGTCGTGCACTCTAATCACACTACTAGTAGTGCAAGCGTGGGAAGTGCCTCTAGCGGAAGCCGTGGATGATGTCATTTTACCATTGTTAAAATATTCACAGCTCACCACTGTATGTATCCCATGTATTTTTCTTCTCTGCCACATGTCTCATTGGTTCCTCTGACCTCCATTTAGGCCTAGATCTTGAACAATGTTTCTTAGTTGGTATAAAAAGCCTAGTAGCTTCCAAGATTAATTCTTTGAATATGGTATTAGTATTAGCATTAGCATTAGTAGAGGCATTTGAGGCAAGAAAGCAAGCTTATGCAGCATCAGCCAAAAAAAAAATAAAGTAAAATAAATAAATAAAAAATAACCACTTCCACTTCACCCCTCTGTTCGTTCAAAATACCTGTCCAGCTGAGACTTAAACTTATTTAGGCTATCAACTTCCACGACAAGGGATGGAAGTCTGTTCCACCCACCAACCACCCGCTGGCTAAAGGCAAATTTCCGCACATCTATCCTACATCTGTCTTTCCTCAATTTGAACTTATGCCCTCTCGGGTGATTATTCTGAGCAAGAGGAAGAATCCCATCAGCATTGAGCATGCTCAAACCATTCAAGGCTTTGTACACCTCTATCAGATCACCTCGCTGGTGCCTAGTCTCCAGACACTGTAATTCACAAAACTTAAGCCTTTCTTCGTAAGAGCACCCCTTTGTTCCATTCACTAATCTTGTTGCCCTTCTCTGTACTCGTTCCAGCAGCTCTACATCCTTCTTGAAATGAGGCCTCCAGGCCTGTATACAGTACTCTAGGTGTGGCCTGACCATTGCCTTATACAAGGGAATAATCACCTCCTTATCCCTGCTAGAAAAATTCCAATATATCATTGACAAGACACCATGAGCTACTCTTGCAGCCCGTCTGCACTGCTCAGAGAACTTCATATCTGCCTGCACAACCACCCCCAAGTCCCTTTCATTCTCTACCACTGTCAGTGTAGTACCACAGAGTTGATACGTTGCTCTGGGGTTGCTGTTTCCCATATGTAGTACTTCACATTTGTCAATGTTAAACTTCATTTGCCACCTCTCAGCCCATCTGCTCAACCTTTCCAGACCCTGTTGCAGTAGCATAGTGTCAGTAGTGTCCTTGACAACCCTGCCAACCTTCATATCGTCTGCAAACTTGAACATTAAGCTTGATATACCATCATCAATATCATTTATAAATACAGAGAACAATAAAGGACCCAATACTGAACCCTGAGGGACTCCACTAATAACATTAGTCCACGATGAGCAGTGTCCATTGATTACCACTCTCTGTCTTCTCCCCCTCAACCACCCCTTTATCCATAGCAGCAATTTGCCTCCAATGCCACACTGCTCCAATTTGTGCAGCAGTCTTCCATGTGGAACAGTATCAAAAGCCTTCCTAAGATCCAAGTATATAATATCAAAGTTATTCCCTGCATCCAGTTCTTTTGTGACTGCATCATAGTATCCAATCAAATTGGTCAGGCAAGACTTCCCCTTAACAAAACCATGCTGTGTCTGAGCTATAACTGAAGTCTTGTCTAGATGATCCTGCAGTGCTTCTTTAACCAGTGCCTCCATTAATTTTCCTGAAACAGAAGTTAAACTCACAGGTCTATAATTACTTGTGTCAGCCTTTGATCCTCCCTTGTGAATTGGGGTCACATTTGCACATCTCCATTCCATGGGTACCTCCCCTGAGTCCAAGGAAGCTCTCATAATTATGGCTAAGGGTTTGCTTACTTCCTTTGCTGCCTCCTTTAATATAACTGGATAGATCCCATCTACCCCAGGTGCCTTTCTTGTGTTTATCTTCAACAATTTCTCCTCCACTTTACTCTCAGTTATTACAAGATTCTCTAGCTTACTGCTAGAGTTGAATACACCTCTGGCATTCCCCTCGCTGAATAACTCCTCATGTGTGAATGTCGATGCAAAATATTCATTCAGTTTGTTAGCTACCTGAGCAGGGTCATCAACAGTTGACCCATCGATATCAAGTGGACCAATCTGATTCATCCTCTTCCTTCTAGAGTTTACATAAGTAAAGAACTCTTTGCTGTTTTTCTTTGCATCCCTTGCCAAGGATCTCTCATAATCTGCCTTCGCCTGCCTAACCTCCTTTGTAACTTGGTTACAGATCAACTTGTATAGGCTTCTGTGTCACATGTTAATTTGTATGTATCCCATGCATTTTTCTTCTCTGCCATATGCCTCATTAGTTCATCTGACATCCATTTTGGCCTAAACCTTGAACAATATTTCTTAGTTGGTATGTGAAGCCTAGTAGCTCCCAAGATAAGTTCTTTGAATGCTTCCCATTTTGAATTTGCTGTTGGTAACATCATCAGTTGATCCCACTGTATAGAATTTAAATACTGTCTCAGTCCATCGTAGTCACCTTTACGAAAGCAATACCCCTTCCCTTTACCCCTAATGGTAGTTACCTCTTTGAGTAACTCCCACTTCAGAACACTGTGATCACTGCCACCTAGTGGTTCATTTATCTGCAGAGTCTTAATGCATGAAGAATCACTACTGATAATCAAATCAAGAGTATTACTCCCTCTAGTTGTCTCCCAAACATGCTGATATAGAAAACAATCATCCAATAAATCCACAAAAGCCTTGCTAGTGTGTGAGTGACCAGCCCCCAAATTCCAGTCAATATCTGGGAAATTAAAATCCCCCATTATAAGACTCTCTGATTTACTGGCCCACTCTATTTCTCTGTACAGTTTCTTATTATACTCATCAGAGTCATTAGGCCTATAGCACACTCCTACTCTCAATTTTGATCTCCCAATGCTTATGTCACACCAAACTGGCTCGACACTGCACTGTCCAGCGATGTCGACTGGCTTCACTTCCTTGGATTTCATGTGTTTCTTAACTAATAGCATATCCCCTCCTCCCTTCCTATCCTGTCTATCCTTTCTGTAGACATTGTACTCCCCAAATTCCAGTTCTGCATTCCTTATATCTGTGTGACACCACGTCTCTGAAATCCCAACAATATCTGCCTTTGATGTTTTGAGCAATAACTCAAATTCATCAATGTATGGCATAGTACAAAGGGTACTAGGAAAGTTTTGCAATATGACGCAACAATGAATCACAGGAAGCTGCTTGTTGCTGCATGTTGAGACATGTTCATACGTGCATAGCAGCCGCCGCGCCAAGTCGATGGGCTCAGTTATTCATAAGTAGTGCGAGTGTAAAGTGCTTGCGATGGCATCGTGGTCACGAAATGAGATAAGGACAGTTTTGCGGTATAATTTCGTGCGTGGTTTAACCATAGACCAGTGCTTAGAAGAAATGACTCTTGCACTAGATGATGATTGTCCACATTGTACAACGATATTCAGGTGGTATAGAGAATTCCACAGGGGAAATTTCACTCTGGAGGATTCTGAGAGGCCGGGAAGGCCACGAATGTCAGTTGCGGAGGAAAACGTTACTGCTGTGAGGAAAATGCTTGACGAAAACAGGCGAGTGACCTACCAACAGATAGAGGATACTTTGGGCCTAAATGCACCAGCAATTCGTTCGATTCTGCAAGATCATTTGCACGTGAAGAAACTTTGTTCTCTCTGGGTGCCGCATCAACTGACTGAAGAGCAGATGACACGACGTGTGACTTGGTGCCGGGAGATGTTAAAAAAGTTTGATAAGGGACAATCTCGGTATGTGAACAACATCGTGACAGGTGACGAGACTTGGCTGTACTATTACGATCTGACGACCAAGGCTCAAAACAAAGTTTGGGTCTTTGATGATGACGACACACCCGTAATTGTCAGAAAATCCCGATCTGTAAAGAAGAAAATGATAGCTGTATTTTTCAAATCGAGTGGAATTGTGGAACGTGTCGTTTTGGACACGCAGAAGACAGTCACAGCTAAGTGGTATACTGAACAATGCCTGCCTAAAGTCATTGGATCTATGAAGAACCTGCGGCCAAAGTCAAGAATGGATACCTGGTACCTCCATCACGATAATGCTCCAGCTCACCGCGCCAAAGCCTGCACCGAATATTTGACCACGACAGGACTGAAACTTCTCGAGCACCCTCCCTACAGTCCAGACCTTGCTCTCTGCGACTTTGCACTGTTCCCGCATGTGAAAATGAAGCTAAAAGGGAGGCGGTTTTCCAGTGATGAGGACCTTCTACGGGCTTGGGACAACGAGTGTGCTTTACTCCCTAGTGAAACTTGGCAGAACTGGTTTAAAGATTGGTTTCAGAGGATGGAGAGGTGTATTGAATGTAGAGGAAATTACTTTGAAAAAATTAAATAAACAAAGCTGTATTGCAAAACTTTCCTAGTACCCTTTGTATGGTATTGGACAGTGGCTTAGTGGCAAATTAGGTAACTTGGTGGGGGAATGGGGTTGGAACCCTGGCACTAATATATTTAAGGCCGTGATATACAAGGAAAATATTCCTAAAATACAGGTTGCTATAATTAAAATATCCTTGTTTAGCTCTGTTGGGAATGCAAGACCTAACAATCAGACTGAAAAGAAATTTGGTGTATGTACATATACATCACACAGCATGGTGAAGAGAATGGCAAAAAAAAAAAATTAGTTCAAACATCTTCAAAACAAAGTTTAGGTGACAATGTTCAAGACAAACATCTTCAAGACAAAAATTAGATCAAACATAGTTCAAGACAAAGCACCATTACTGCCCCTTCCTCGGCAGGGGCAGTAATGGTGCTTTGTCTTGAGAGTTAGCAAAGAAAAAAAAAAAAAAAAGTGTTACTGATAGGCTATTACTACAAAACATGTTTAATGTATGCCAATATACTATGCTGGGAGTGATAGCAGTCACATAGTAAGTAATGCTACCCTTCAGGCTAGCAAGGAAACAAATTGTATGTATGCTCTTTAGGAACTCCCGAAACCAGAACTCACGGGGGGGGGTACAGACAGGCAAATAAGACAGCCATGATGTTGGCTAGAAGTGACCTATCATTCTCTAGTTTTGGAATACCTTCAGACAGTAGCGGATTCAGGGTTGAGGCACCAGGGGACATATCCCCCCGTGGTTTTTTTTTTTTTTTTTTTGTTCGGCTGTTGTTCAGTTCTTGGGTTTGGGCGGCCCAAGGCTGGACAGCTGGCACTCAACAGTCTAGCACTCTCTCTGTTGAGTGTTTAATTGCGCTTTGGCGCTTCAGCTTTTAAAGACAGAACCAGGTCCGGCTCCACGTGCCAGGGACGGGCATCAGATTGCAGTTGAAGAGTTCAGCTGCTTTCTGATGGCAAAGTGACCTGACATAAACAACATACTACACTCACAAACATCTCTCTTATATTTACTTTTATTCTTTCCTATTCAAAATTTCTTGTTTATACACTTAACTTAGCTTAGATTATGAACTTAACTTAACTTAAAATTTTTTTTTTTTTTTACTTTACTTCTCTTTTCAAAAATATGTTTTGTCTTCTTATTTCTTAGCTATCTTTTTATTTATCAGGTCCACTTTACAGATTTTCTGTTTTAAATGATTTAGGTGGAGATGGGCATTTGCCTGGGAACCACCCTGAACCAGTATACACACACACACACACACACACACACACACACACACACACACACACACACACACACACACACACACACACACACACACACACGTCATTTTTCAGAGAATATTCACCAATCGTTTAAATTCCCTTTAGCTACAAAAAAATTTTTTTTTCATTGTTAACATAAGATTTTATTTATTTCTGCATTGTAGCTCAGTTATTTTCAACTGACTACAGTTGGCAACACTGATGCTGATGTGATCGCCATTCTAGTTCGAGGTGTCACGGTTTGGTCGTAGGTAATGTTAACTTCAAAGTAATTCAGACTTTAGCTGTGTGGCCATTCTCATCCATTTCCTAACCGGCTCAAACATACTGCGCTCAAACATTGCAGTAAGTTGGTCTCTATTCTTTATGATTGCCGACAATGTAGAGTTAGTGATTCTGAACTTTTACAAATGTTTGCCGTAGGTAATGTTGTTAACTTTATGTTTGATTATGTTTGATTATGTCAGAGAATTATGTTTGAGTGTCATATTTGGTTTGTTCTGTGCATTATTTTGTGCCTTGTTTATGCACAAACAAGGCACAAAATGATGCCCTCCTGTCACAAATGATGCCCCTCCTGTCATTTTTTTCTAGGTCCACCACTGCCTTCAGAACAAGTCTTGCACAGATGAAACATGTGAAGGGTGTTCCATCCTGCATAAACACTGTGGACTGCAGGCATTCCCACCATTGGAACACATGAAAGATGAGGATTTCTAGTATGTCAAAATGATCTAATGAAGTCTAATGAGGAAGAGATGAAGCTAAACTAACCAATTACTTTTAGAAAGTGCAGAACAGCTGCATATACATAGGGTTTACCATTGCTAGAATGTGGCATTTAGCATTGGTATTAGTACTGGCAAATGTTGCAATGAAGCAAACTCAAACAATATCAGCCAAAAAAAAAAAAAAAAAAAATACTCATCTCATCTGTCCATCACCTCTAATAATTTTTCTAATGAATTTTTCTACACTATTCAATTACTCACTGACCGAAAACAACTTTAACACATTTATCCAGCAGCCATCCTTTTTTAATTTAAGTTAATCTCTCCTTATGTGTGCTATCCTAGAAATACTAAATATACCGTCAATATTTAGTTTACTCAATCCATTTAAAGCCTTAAATACTTTAATGAGGTCAACGAGTACTTGGAAACTACTGATGACCCTCGATTTTGCAAACTAATAGGGGGGAAGGGTGGTCCGAAAAACCCAGGAGTCCGAATTTTCCAAATGAATATTTAACAAAACATTTAACTGTATAGTACCCACGGGTAGAGTGCACACTACCTATTATGATTAATATAATAGGTAGTGCACACACAATGCACATGCATTACTGATAAACAATGTAAGTAGTACAATATGTAAAAATAAATATACTAGAATAAATAAATAATGTAACAAAAATTAAAAACTATTTTCTCTTACCTTGATGGAGATAGAACTGAGTTTGTTGTTTGTTTGTTATTTGGTTTTTAGGAGCATTAACAACTAAGGCCTTATTGCTCTGGGAATATGCGGTGGTCATTCCCTGACCTTTCCGCATCCTCCGTATTTGGTGGTGATGGGCTCGAACCCCGGTCTAATCAAGAAGCATGTGTTATGCACTGCTGCTCCTTCCCACCTGGCTACGGGGGTGCCAAGTTTGTTGGGCCATGATCGTATAGTGGGACCAAAAATAATTTATTGTGTCAGTGGAACTAGGGAGCTCCACTGAAGTGGCTCGCTGTGATGATGAGGCAGGCTGGGACAAAAATGGGGCAGGAGCAGCAACAGGCTTGAAGAATGTGTCCAGCTTCATCTGTTTACCTCCCTTATGACAGCCTCTCTTAATGTACATAAATGGTGGGGCTGGATTTCACTGTTGTCTGAGAGGCTGACACACTGAATGACAAGGTAATAATTTCTTCCTCCTCTTCATCACTGGACATCCCTTCAATGTCATCTGCTCTCACTTCATCAGCAATCTCCTCTGGTGTTAATGTCTGGTAGCCCAGACTGTCACTTTCCTCTAGCTAATCAGTTACATCCACTGTAACAGCTCTCACTCTCTCTCTCTCTCTGCACGGCGTAGCATTTAGTGGAAGTCGGCAGGCTCAAACCCTTAAAAATCAATGTCAGGGTCACTGTCAAAAAAGCAACTTCTTCCAGCTACGAGCCAGTGTGGTGGTTTCTACGTCATTCCAAGAGTCAACAAAGTTGTAAATTGCTGACTTGATGTTATAATTTTTTATGTTTTGCAGAGTACGCTGGCCTCTTGTGTCTTCAGTTAAGTCTTCTTCCTCATCAATGATGACCAAAACTTCATTCAAGCACCATCGCCGGTAGAGCCTCTTGCATGAAACTATGACTCCTTGATCAATTGGTTGTATCAGAGAGGTTGTATTAGGAGAGAGAAACATGGTACGGATCTTGCCATCACTGCTGACTATTTCTCAGAAACTGGGTGAGAAGGAGCATTATCTAATAAAAGAAGAGTCTTTAAATTATTGGGAGCCACCTTTAAGACCTCTTGCTGATATCAATGTACTTCAGGGACAAAATACTTGAAAAATCGGTCAGAAAATATACTGGCATTGAACTATGCCTTCTTTGAATGGTAGTAGATAACAGGCAACTGTGTCGTGTAATCTTTCAAAACACATAGGTGTACTGATTTGGCCACGACAGAAAGCTTCAGGCGATGGAGGCCATCAGCACTTGCACAGTACAAAGCTGAAAAATGCTCCTTGCTCATTTTCTTTCCAGTTTTGTCTTAATTTCTGAAGACTTGAGTATTTTTTGGTAGGGTGTGCCAGAATAACCCAGTCTTGTCTCCATTATATGCCTGGGATAAGAGTAGGCCCTAGTTCTTTATCTTCTTCTAGATCTTTATCTTTGTTTAATTTCATGTGCTTTCTGTCACTCACGGAACCCATACCTTCAGTATTATACTTTAATGCAAAGCTTTCCTTTAGTCTTACAAATATCGGAAACAATTTGTTTCTTAACTCCATACTGCTCATAAACACTGGCCACCGAGGCACCACTCTCAAGCTTTTTAATCAGCTTAAGCTTTTGACTAACACTCAAACATATATTCTTTATTTTAACACTTGTTTGTTTTGAAGCCAACAAAAATGATTTGAAATAATACTAACAATTGATAAATGTTGATACAAAGTGCACTGTCCTCACGCTCACAGCCAGGCACCACAAAAACAATACTGCCTCTGTGTGTGTGCTAACTGGAGGACATCCCATGAATTACAGTCAGCATCCGGAAAATGGTGGTATAGTGGAATTTTGATTATCTAGAATAGAATTTTGTCCGGAAAATCTGAAATCTGGGAAATTGGGTTCTGCAAAATGGAGGGGAAACAGTACGCACTTTGCAGGTGCCTAGTTTCTAAGCACTGCAATTTGTAAAACTGAAATCTTAAGTTTTTTTCCAATGCTGACCTGTACTTGTTAAGTAACTCCACAGATCTCCTACACTTAATGTCATTAATGTCAACGTGTACGATATCACCTTTTGTGCCCTTAAACGATGATATCTGCTCTACAATGTCATCAACTTTTGCCCCTGGCAGACATACCCTGGTCTTATTCCACCTATCCTTTTTGCACAATATATTTCCCTTTTCCCTGACAACTGAGTCACGGACAATAACTAGCTCCTGTGTGACCAGCACATTCTGCCACTGTTTTGCCTAGTGCACAAGAGTGAGCTCTGGCACTGAATTGGCAGCTGAGAGTTTGATAGGGCCCCCCTTTTTAATTACTTCGAAGGCAACTACCCGACTTTTCAAACTCTCATAGACACCCATCAGAATGCTGAGTTGGTGCCTAATTTCTTTAAAGACATCCTCCATGGCTAGATCATGTCCTGTTCCAGAAAGGTCCGCAAACATGTCACATTTTGCACAGTTTTTTAGACTGTGATACATTGGAAAATCGCCCCCTTCAGTTCTCCCCCAAACCACAGCACTTCCGCTACTTTGTGCACATTGCTTTGCTGCTCTAGCCTGGGGCATGATTTCCATTTAAATACAATTTAATTAACAATAAAAATTAATAAGATTTATAAATTGAATTGATTAACTGACAATTCTATACTAAGCTAACTGATTCCTAATATAGTACTATGTATTATGCTATCTAATTTTACGTTATACCTTACGCTATCAAGTTCAAGATATACATTACGCTATTCCGTATCAATCTAATATACTACAACAACGGCAGCAAGTTTCAAACGGTACAAGTTTTATTGATACTGAGTAATAACTAACAAAATGTCTATCTAAATTCAAAATAAACTAGCAAAATAAAGCTACTTCTAGAAAATAAATTAACATGCCAATTAAGTCAATAAAACAGAAAAATTTAAGAAAAACTTCTCTATCAGCTGTAGCCATAAAAACTTCGCCCACACAGAGCTACTCTCGTTCCCCTATAGATAGCAGCATTATTAACAAAAATTCAGACACTTTTGCTATGGATCAATTCTTGGTCTAGTCATAATAATTATAAAGAATCATTCCTAAATCTTGCAATTGCGGAATAATTCATGTTTTTGAAAATCTTAAAGACAAGCAAATGCAGATGAGAAAGTTCTGTGTCTAACATCCCACATACCAAAATACACAATATAATGGCATTGAGCATCTATTGTTTCATCAGTGGACATTCACCAGCACTTTTCTCAAACAACTTGGCAAATTTAAAGAATAACATCACCATAAATAGCATCAAGATAATTCTTTCTCAAAGTATCTGGAAGTTTTGATTTAAATAATTTTTTTTTTCAAAACATGTGTGTGATTGCTTAATTTATTGAAAGGGATACTATTGCTGACCAAGGCATGATACCGATTCTTTGAAAAGCCACTTTTCTTTTATCTTCTCTTGAGATACATGGCTTGGTTAAAAGTGAGTGATCTGGAAATTTTTCCTTGCTTTCTTTTCTTTTCTTTCTTTCTTTTTTTTTTTTTTTTTTGATAGCCACAATATGCAGTGTCTCATGTTGATAAAGTTGGAATTTTTTTTTCTACATGCTTTTTGTGTTATTTCTAAACAGAAATAACACAAAATATTGCCTTTTTGTGGTACTGTCTTTTGTGTTATTTCTTTACAGTAAAAACACAAAAGACAATACCACCATCTACAGTAAAATATTTTCTGTGATTGGCAGTTGATTCTATAAGATTAGTAGTAGATTTTATTTTGGCATTTTGAATGAATGCTTCTACTGCCAACTCTGTAAATTTTTTTATAGTAAAATTGAATTGTTGTGACAGTTTACATGCACAAATAATGTACACTACCTTCATCCAACATACTAATGGCACAAACTTTGACATTAAACTTGATACGCCTTCATCAATATCATTAATAAATACTGAAAACAATAATGGGCCCGGAACTGAATCCTGAGGGTTCACTAACAACATTAGTCAAAGAAGTGTGCCCATCAATAACTAATCTATACCTTCTGTTTTGTAAAAAGATGATGGAGAAACCCTTTGTCCCCAACTATATTATGATAGTGAGACAGAGAAGGGGTCAAGTCAAGTAAAAAAAACTGATTCTCCATCATAAATCCAGAGAGTTGGCAGCTATGTTTATGTAAAAGTTGAACTCCTGAAAATAATTCATCATGCTAAATTTCTGTCAGAACTATTTTGTTCAACCAAAACTTACAAAGCAATATTAATAAGAAAAGTCATCTGAGGCATGGAAATATTTTTGTTATAGTGAAATTTTTGTAAAAACAGCAATTGTTTAATAGGATTTTAATGTAGATCCCCTATTTATAATAACTTACAGAATGTCAAAAGATTAACATTACCTTTTAAATGGGAAATAACATCGAAAGTGGGATATTTTATCACATATATAGAAGGATGCAGACATAATTCACTGAGGGCAAGTAGGCCTTTTTCAGAATTGCAAGTAAGACATCCAATACCATTTCCTGGAGAAGGAAAACTTTCTTCACTTTTTTCATGAACAGAACATATTTTGATAAAATGACCACAAGGAAAGCATAATCTTTCTGCAGTGATAAACGAAGGGCAGCCTTGGCAACCTCCTTGAATCCATCTAAAGCCATAATTAAATAATTATATATATAAAATATCTGAGTAGGCAAAATTAAAACAGCCTAAATGTATCAATAAATAACAAACAAACAAACAAACAATTGTTTTAATATGTAAAACTTTAATCAAAAGAGAAGTATAATTTATTATTTTTCAAGCATAAAACTTTAATAAGGAAAATATAGTTTAAAAAATACCCCGAGTAAGATAATTCCTGTGGTTATTATCATCATCCTTATTATTACTGGAAATTCAAGGTGATCATATGCAACAGACCCTCTCCATGATTGCTAAAAACAATGAAGGGCCCAGCACTGAATCCTGAGGGTCTCCACTAATAAAATTAGTCAAAGAAGTGATAAAAACATATGGAAAGCGAGTGGAGACAGTCAGAACCGGAACTAAGCAATCCTGTGCCTGGGGCAAAAGAGTTATAGGTATGCTCCCATTATATACAGGTAGTCAATCTTTCAGTAGCTTAGCTAGGATCATCGATGCCCAGGGGCAACATGTCTTCCTAGACCCCTGAGTGTGATAATGTAATGTGAATGAGATATAGATAATTCTTTCAGTTTGCACCCCTGAAGTTCACTGCCCGGGGGAAATTTCCCCCCTCTGCACCCCCTCACTACGTATCTGCAATCTTTATGACTTTATAAAAATTACTATTGCAAAAGTCTACAATTTGCATATATTTATTAATAAAATGAAATTAACAAAACAAAAATATCAAAGAAAAAGAAACTTACAAATATTTGTTTATATCTACAGAGAATTTATTTCTATATAAACTACAAAGAAAGTACAAATAACTGCAAAGGAATTAAAAAAACCAGATAGTTATATATCTAGTATAAAATCGCAGAAACAAAATATTGCAAAATATAATACTTTTAACATTATAACATAAACTAAAAATATGCAATGAAGGTGTATTATTTTAATTGAATTTTTCTCACTTTGAAGGACCTTTCACAAGAAAGTACTGTTACAGACAGGGTAAGAAAAATTCACAATGCTATTTCTATATTTGGATAAGACTCTATTAGACAATACTCATGAATGAACTGGAGAAGTTGTAAAAGGGTTACAGATTTTATATCCTGCAGAATTGATAAAACATGATTTTTCAAATATCTGTAGAAATATCTGACTTTTAAATCTTTGTGGTATTTTAATGCAAGGTCGGAAGCAGCCTTCTGCAAGTCAGATTTATTAATTAATGCAAGTGAAGTTCCAAATATAAAATCAAAATCTGAAGAAATAGTATTCAGTTTTCCAAATCTAGTGCTTAAGCCATTTATAAGAACATCCAAAACATATGATACAAAGGTTGGCAGGGTTGTTAAGGACACTACTGACGCTATGCTGCTGCAACAGGATCTGGAAAGGTTGAACAGATGGGCTGAGAGGTGGCAAATGAAGTTTAACATTGACAAATGTAAAGTACTACATATGGGAAACAGTAACCCCAGAGCAACGTATCAACTCTGCAGTACTACACTGACAGTGGTGGAGAATGAAAAGGACCTGGAGGTAATTGTGCAGGCAGATATGAAGTTCTCTGAGCAGTGCAGACGAGCTGCAAGAGTAGCTCATGGTGTCTTGTCAATGATATACAGGAATTTTTCTAGCAGGGATAAGGAGGTGATTATTCCCTTGTATAAGGCAATGGTTAGGCCACATCTTGAGTACTGTATACAGGTCTGGAAGCCTCATTTCAAGAAGGATGTAGAGCTGCTGGAACGGGTACAGAGAAGGGTAACAAGATTTGTGAATGGAACAAAGGGTTGCTCTTACGAAGAAAGGCTTAAGTTTTGCAAATTACAGAGTCTGGAGACTAGGCACCGGCGAGGTGATCTGATAGAGTGTATAAGGCTTTGAATGGTTTGAGCATGCTTAATGCCAATGGGATTCTTCCTCTTGCTCAGAATAATCACCTCAGAGGGCATAAATTCAAATTGAGGAAGGACGGATGTCGGATAGATGTGCGGAAATTTGCCTTTGGCCAGCGGGTGGTTGGTTGGTGGAACCGACTTCCATCATTTGTTGTTGAAGTTGATAGCCTAAACAAATTTAAGGCTCAACTGGACAGGTATTTCGAACGAACGGAGGGGTGAAATGGGAGTGGTGTGTTTTTTTTTTTTTTTTTTTGGCTGATGCTGAATAAGCTTGCTTTCTTGCATCATATGCCTCTACTAATGCTAATGCTAATGCTAATATTTAATTTCTATAAAAAATTGTTGTTTGGCAGATAAATTTAAATCAGCTGAAGATTTGTAAAGTGTCATTCTTTTTCTTTCATTTGGAAATGTAGCTGGTATATCCATTTTTTCTGCTGTGGTACCAGCATATCTGAAAATTCACTTTTCTGTATTTCTTGGAGATTTTTTATCAATCCGCTTATTAATTGGGAAGAGTTGCGTACACAAAGTTTTGTAGCTTGCATTGCTTTATTTACACAGTCAGTATTATGAAGAATTTTATTCCATACAGTCAATCTACATAAAAATGGATAGCCCATCTGTGGGCAAAAAAAACTTGCATTAATTATCATCCAATGTATACCAGCTAAATTAAGACTATGTGCCAAACATGGTACAAATGTGACAAATTCATTTTTTTTTTTTTTTAATTATTGCCTATACGGTTTATATTTTCCCACCATATTGGCCCCATTTCATATCCCAGCCACTTTACATTTTTAATGTCAAGCCCATCCTTTTGTAATTTAGTAAGAATTTCTGTCACCAATCCAATGGGAGCCTTTTCTTTACTTTCGCTAAAATCAATGAACCTCTCTTCTATTGATATTTTTATGGAATAATTTGCACATATCTAATTATTTGGGACATTTGTTCATGATGTGATAAATGGGGTGTGCAATCAATTAACAAGTATAGTACTTAGTTTTTTTAATTTTTGAAATAATACTGGCCCAAATTTCATTTACAATTAAGCATACAAATTCGCCTTGAATTTCATGCAATAAATAATTCACGGTTCCTTTTCGATGATCTGAAATTTGTTCTGTTTGTCCTTTATTATAATGACATAAGTTTAATAATATTCTAGCTTTCAGATTCCCAACTATCTCATTTGAAACTCTTAATACAAGACTATTTTTTTTCCCAAAATAATATTGCACCCAGAATAATTTTTAAAATTCTTCTCCATTTTCCTTTCTCTGTTAAAACTGCTTTTTGTAGAGTATCATCAAAAAGTCCAGAATTTTTTAGACTCTTTTCCATTGATTTCCATTTTAGAAAGTGTTCATGGTGTTTAAACGAATTCTCGTGATTTGGAATACATCGATATAAGTGTTTCACATCTTTGCCTTGATTCGTTCCATTTTCTATTAAAAAGCATCTTATTGTGTCAGAAATATTCGATGGCCAAGATGTGGAATTATTTAAGTTCAGCATGATATAATCATTATTATTATTTTCATTTTTCACAATCTGGGGGGACTCATACTCTGACTCAGTTTTCTGATAATTTTCAGAATTATTATTAAGTTATAACTGTTTCATTACAATTTTCTTCAGCTTCAAGAATGACTGAATTGCAGCTAACAGGGTTTTCTTTATTGGGGTCAGTGATCTCTGCTGGCACAAACCAATTTTGAAAATTATTTGACAATTTCTTTCCTTCTTCCTCCATCAAATTTTTCTTTTGAAATTTTGCTCCACTTGGTTGATTGGACATCTCATTCTTACATATAATTTATAAATTTTAAACTTTTAAAGATTTTTTATTTTAATTAAATATGGAGCACAGCCAAATAAATAACATTGTTTATTGTAGACATGCAGACTAGAATTAAACAATTTTTAAAAATACTGTTTTTTAAAAAGCATTTTTAAAAATTATTTCATTCTAGTCTACATTAACAGCATTAACAATTTTTAAAGAATGGCATTTTAAAAAATTGTTTCATTTAAGCATTTTTTTTATGAAAACCCCAAACAAGAGAGAGATTGGAACTTATACAACTTAGTAACGTGCATGGGTTGCAGGTTGAGAAGACAAAAGAAGATATTTGTCGACATTAGACGAACTTCTGTAAACTGTAATTTTCAGGAAATATGTATGAAGGAAGGTTGTTCCAGAAAACAGCAGTTGAATAAATACACAACGAAGATAAAAAGTTGGTTCTGTGAGTTTGAAGTTGGACAGTAAATGGATGTTGGCTGGTGGCGGCATGTGTTCGGACAGTTTTGAAAGAGAGAGCAGGAATTATAGAAGCCAATTTGGAAGAGCAGTGCCCATGGAAGTATCTGTAGAAAAGGCATGCAGCAGAAAAGTACGTCTATGAGATACTGAGTGGAGAGATTGTTAGAGGTGAGTCATTAATTAACCTAACTGCCCTCTTCGGAATGGAATCTAGAAACCTGAGAGAGGCTTTGGGAGCACTGCCCCAGATGTGGGAGCAATATTCCATGGTAGGGCGGATTTGCGATTTGTATAGAGTGAACAGCTGTTTAGAAGAAAAGTAACGCCGAGAGTGAAAGAGAAAACCAAGTTTTTTAGATGCAGAGGAAGCACTATTTGTAACGTGCTTGTGCCAAGAGAAATTAAAAGTCAGGGTAATCCCCAAAAGAGATATATCATTTTGCCTAGAAATCGGAGTGTCACTAAAGATAAGCATAAGAGCAGAAGAATCCTTTTTGTGAGATATAAGACAAGACTGAGTTTTAGAAGGGTTGAAATCAACTAAGTTGTCTTTGCCCCACTGGAGAATTACCTGGAGATCGGCATTTAAGGAATTGGTAGCGGATATTCGAGAAGTTGAAGCCAATTGAGCAAGGCAAGGTTTCTCAAACTGGAAAGTGGAATGCAATGTGCTATCATCATCAAAACTATGGATAGGATTTCTGGTCAATGGAAGGTCATTAATATACAAGAGGAAAAGAGTGGGGGGGGGGGAGAACTGAACCATGGGGGACACCAGCATTAGTGGAGAAGTTAGAAGACAGAGCAATTTACCATCACATTCAGTGAGTGGTCAGAGAGAAAACTAGACAACCAAATACAAAAAACAGTTGGCAAACCATAAGATGGAAGCTTGTTTAGAAGAACTTTATGCCAAACACAACTGAAAGCCTTTGAGATGTCAAGAGTAATTGCTTGTGTTTGGCTGAACTTTTCCATTGAATTTGTCCATAAATGGGTAACATAAGCCAGAATATCACCAGTGGATCAACACTGATGATTGTTGATCAGACAGAAGGTTTCTAGGTAGTTTAAGAGTTGGCGGTTAATCGATTTCTCGATTACTTTAGAAAGAGTAGAAGTAATTGCAATGGGACAATAACTGGATGGGAGGGATTTGTCACATTTTTTTTAAGAACTGGCTGGATATGAACAAATTTCCAAGCAGAAGGAAAAACACCGCTGGAATATTAAGAAAGTGAAAAAAAAGGCAGCAAAGAACTGGAGTAAGTTCAGGAGCTCAAGTTTTTAGAACAAGTGGAGAAATACCATCAGGAAAAGGAGGTGATTGTCCCTCTGTATAAGGCAATAGTCAAGCCACACCTTGAGTACTGCGTACAGGTCTGGAGGCCTCATTTTAAGAAGGATGTAGATTTTCTTGAGCGTGTACAGAGAATGGCAACATGATTGGTGTGGGGAATGAAGGGATCATTTTACCAAGAGAGGCTTAAGTTCTGCAAATTGCAATGGCTGGAGACTAGGCACCCGCGCGGTGATCTGATTGAAGTGTATAAGGCCTTCAATGGGTTGGGCACGCTGAATTCTGATGAGATTCTTCCACTTGTTCAGATTACGAACCTAAGGGGGCATAAATTCAAATTAAGGAAAGACAGATGTAGAAAGAATAGATGTGCAGAAATTTGCCTTTAGCCAGCGGGTGGTTAATTGCTGGAACAAACGTCCATCTGTCATTGTGGAAGTTGATAGGTTAAATAAATTTAAGGAGGAACTGGACAAACATTTAGAGGTTGTGTGAAATTTTTTTTTTTTTTTTTCTTTTGGCTAATGCTGCATAAGCTCATACACTGCTTTCTTGCATCACATGCCACTACTACTACCACCTCTACTACTACTACCTGGAGCATTCTTAGCATCAAGATTCATCAAAATCCTTCTGACATACTTTTGACAGAAGGCATTGAATGGAGCATATTTTACCAAAATCGTTAATACATGAGTTGGAAGAAAAATGGATGCTAGCAGGTCAGCTTTATCCTTGGCTGGAGTGACAATAGAACCATCTGGTTTTGACAGAGATGGGAAAAAGTTGCTTTCGCAAGAGACCAGAATGCTTAGCTAAAAATATGCTTGAATAAGGCAAGAAGCAAGTTTTCTACTCTTAGCCCGTTCAAAATCTAGTTTGGACTGATTAATAACTGCTTTACAATTATTGCAAGCTTTGGTGTAGGCAGAAAATGAAACTGAAGAATTGGAAACAAGCCAATTATGATATACAACATTCTTTTCTTGAACAGCCTTAGCACATTTAATGGAAAACCAAGGTTTGGATAAAGGACAGGATTTTAAAAGTGGAGTGTGGAATAAAGGATTCCATTCATACAAGAATAATTTCACTGACACAATCTGAGCAAATGTTGACATCAGAAGTTTTGAAACAGTAATCCGACCAAGAAAAAGAAGAAAAGAAATCTTGCAGGTCATCCCATTTTGCATTCTTTTAATGCCAAACAACACATGGTTGGGAATAGCTATGAGATAAAGGCTCCATTGGAGAAGAGATAATCACCAAGTTGTGATCTGAGGTGCCTAAAGGACCACTCACTTTGACCGTGTACTTAGAACGGTTGTTTGTGAGAAAAAGATCCAGAGTGTTGGCTGTATGTTTAGGATTGTCCAGTATTCTGGTAGGTAAATGAACAATCTGTGCAAAGTCATTAGCAATTGCAAAAACCTCAGCATCTCAACCAGCTGGGTCTGTGTGACTAGAAAACGGAAGCCAGCTGGAGTTGTGAACATTAAAATCACCAAGGAAAATTACCTCACTGTTAGGAAAGTTGGACTGACGAAAGTCAAGTTGCAAAGAGAGGAAGTCAAAGAGCTCCATGTGATTAGTGGAGTTGGGAGAATGGTAGAGACAACAGATGAATTTGACACAATGAGGTAGAAAGATTTTAAGCCAGAGAAGATCGAAAAGAGGAGATTCCAAATTACCAAGTCACTGACAGGGAATATCGGAACGGACACATGCACAAGTACCACCTTTGAGGCGAAAGGAATCATACAGCGAATAATTTGAGCAGATGAGACGAGCAGTGGTTGAATCAACCAATAACTGAGATTCTGTCAGAAGAAGTACATGGGATTTGGCAGACTGTAAGTGGAAATGGACATCATTGAGATTAGAAACGAGACCATGTATATTTGTGAAATGAGCTAGGAAGTGTTTGGGAGGTTTAGATCTTTTCGCAGATAAGTTTGCTCTATAAGTTTGACAATTCATGGTGTATTCAATAATAAGAAAAAGTGGGGGGGGGGGTATGCTGTATGAAGTAATGAAATTTTTGGATATGGTGTACACATGGTAAGAATATACCCAGATCCTTGATATGATGTGGCCTGACAATGCCCCCTGCAAACACACTACTTGGACTCCCTCCAGTCATTATCTGGCAGAGTAGAGGTAGCATGATTATACACTAGCTGATCCGGAAGCCTCCTAGAGAGTTATCAATAGGTTCAGTCTGGTGTACTAACTAGCGGCCGGCCTGCAAAAACCGTTTTAGAGCTGTACCCTCGAAATGTAAGGAAGTTTGGATCTCGTTATGGTGTTCATCACTTCAAGCCTCCAATAAGCAAAGTGGTGGTATTGCACCACTTGATTTTGAAAACGCATTTTGAAAATGAGACAAAAATCGAATTCTAAAACATACAGTCAGTCCTCGTATAGCACGATAGTTGTGTTCCTAGAAACCCTCGTGCAATGCAAAATCGTGCAATATAAACAACAGGCCCTATGGGAAAAATAGGGTTAGGTGCCGACTAACCAAGATTGAACATACATTTGTAACCAAAACATTACCAAACACAATAAATAATCGTAATAAAATACTTACGTATTTTATTATGACTATTATGTAATAAAATATTGCTAATGCTTTTGCTTCTATCATAAGCAAACTTGTTTTTTATTTGATTTTCTATCCAAACAGATGACAGCCGTTCCATCTCTTCCAATTCTTTGTGTCTTGATCTAATGGATTTTAATTACACTTTGAGTTGTTCCTGCTATGAAAGTTGTTTTTATTTTCTCTACATTCTTTCTAATTCTCGGTGTTGCCCCATTTAGGCCTGTAGCATGTGCAATATCACATGGTCTTTCATTTCGCTCAAAGTGTTTCACAATTTCATTTTTTTTTTCCGTGACAGAGGCAGACTGGCCATAAGCCTTATTGGGAAAACCCCAGTGAGCCGGAGGTCGGTGTGATTTTGGCCATAAACCATAGTATGAGGCCATTACAAATTTTCCCGGGTAAGAATTTTTGACCCAGTCCACCTCTGTTTATCGATATTGCTTTTCTTTTTCTCTCTGCATCTGTAGTGTCTTCACCAGGATGCTTCCTTTTCACACCTTTTAAGTATTTTACTCATTTTTAGGGAATAAAGCACAATTACAAAATGAGGAAGCACACTTGATACACATAAACAAAGCTGCACGCATGTAGCAACTGAATAAATAACACCGTAAAGGCAGAGATACACTATTAACACCTCACATTTTACTAAAGCACATTTCTGGGGGTTACTACCATAAAACAATACAAACAATTTACAGCTAGTGGAATCTGTTATAAACTGTAGTAAACTCGATCTAATGGCATTTGCGATAATATCGATAGCTGGAATTGTGTGGGTTTTTACCTTATTATGGTGAAATTTGTTTCCCTTTCACTGATATAAAAAAACATAAAATCTTCTCTTCATTCCTATCGCGTTGCATTCAGTTGGGGTGATCCCACGTTCAACTGCCATTTCTTGTAAACACAAAGGCAAATCGTGCATTAGCAAATTCGGTTCATGTTATATATGATATCGTTCCCCTATTTATAAATTGTGTATGATCGAATTTGTGTAGTGTAAACACGTGTTATATGAGGACTGACTGTATATTTTAAATAACTAATAATTACATAAAATGTTATAACCTATAAAAATAAAATATATGGTTACAGTTCAACTAAAGGAAATTAAAATACATAAAAGAAAGATTTGTTTATAACAACTTATTAAAACTTACTTTTTTAATGTGGAGACAAAACAATTGTTAACAAAATTTGAATTACACTTTTGTTTCTTTTAACCTGTGACTATTCACACTTGAGCATTTGTGCAATTCAAGCAAAATACAACTGCCAACTGGTTAGCACTGGAGGACAAACCAAAAAGCTCAGAGTAATGTCACAAAGCAGGCCATACTTTATAGAATTTGTAATTGGAGTTTCTCTAATTTTTAGAAATTTGTAAAACACCGTTCCTCCCTGATATTTTTTTCTGTGAGTGATTATATATCCTGAATTTATAATTTTTTTCACTCTCAGAAAATCACAAAAATTTCTGGAATCATAAGTACAAAGATGATGCAGTATTTCTTTTAATAAAATTTTTATTTTTATTTTAAACAAAGAGCAGACGTTGTCCAGAAGCTATTATCCGAGTTGGGAATATGCCTTAATCTTTGGACTGGCCATTTAGCATGACTTCTCAGTATGTGGGATAGGTGGTTGTATACATTTTACATTCCACTTACATTGTGGAATGGTAATCCCTGTAACCCTTAATTTGCACTTTCTAATTGCTTACATTGCCTGAAGGCCAGGTTTGGAAGCAAAACATACAAAGTTAAGCCTCAAGGAATTGCCAAATCTCAAGGCATTACCAAACAGAATTCAAAAAATTCACTATAAGGAAGTTTGTTAAACACAGATTCGACTGTCAGACTGCGACTATCATCTGCAAACTTGGACATTAAGCTTGATATACCATCATCAATATTATTTATAAATACAGAAAACAATAATGGAACCAACACTGAACCCTGAGGGACTCCACTGATAACATTAGTCCACGATGAGTAGTGTCCATCAATTACCACTCTCTGTCTTCTCTCCCTCAACCACTCCTTTATCCATAGCAGCAATTTGCCTCCAATGCCACACTGCTCCAATTTGTGCAACAGTCTCCCATGGCGCCTCCATAGCCAGGTGGGCAGGAGCAGCAGTGTAGCACACGCTTCTTGATTACACCGTTACACCGAGATTCGAGCCCGTGACCACCAAATACTGAGGATGCGGAAAATTCAGGGAATGACCACTGCATATCCCCGGAGCAATATGGCCTTAGTTGCTAATGCTCCTAAAAACCAAATAACAAACAAAAACAAGCAGTCTTCCATGTATCAAAAGCCTTTCTAAGATCCAAGTATATAATATCAAAGTTATTCCCTGCATCCAGTTCTTTTGTGACTGCATCATATTATCCAATCAAATTGGTCAGGCAAGACTTCCCCTTAACAAAACAATGCTGTGTCCGAGCTATAACTGAAGTCTTGTCTAGATGATCCTGCAGTGCTTCTTTAACCAGTGCCTCCATTAATTTTCCTGGAACAGGTTAAACTCACAGGTCTATATAATTACTTGTGTCAGTCTTTGATCCTCCTTTGTGAATTGGGGGTCACATTTGCACATCTCCAGTCTATGGGTACCTCCTTCTTATAGTAGAAGGAAGGGGCTGAATCATATTGCTCCACTTGATGTCAGTGATCCTGCTCAGGTTGGTAACAGGCTGAATAGGTATTTTGAATCTGCATCCATGTATCACAAATTCTTTAGGAAGGGAGATGACAAACGTTTATCAAACCTTAACAGTGAGCTAAACGATTTTGTCATAACTGAGAGGAAAGTGGAAGAATTGTTGAAGTTAAACATTAAAAAAATATCTGGGTTGGATGGGATCTATCCAGTTATATTAAAGGAGGCTGCAAAGGAGGTAAGAAAACCCCTAGCCATAATTGCGAGAGCATCTTTGGATTCAGAGGTGGTCCCTCTGGACTGGAGATGTGTGAATGCATCCCCAATTCACAAAAGGGGTGACAACAGTAATTACAGGCCTGTTATCTTAACTTCCGTTCCAGGGAAAATAATGAAGTCACTTGTTATAGAGGAGATGAAGGACCATCTAGACAGAAATGCAGTAACAGCATGGGTTTGTTAAGGGGAGAACTTGTCTGATCAGTTTGATTGGGTACTATGATGCAGTGACAAAGGAATTGGAGGCAGAAAATAATTTTAATATCATATACTTGGATTTCAGGAAAGCTTTTGATACTGTTGCACTTAAAAGACTTCTGTACAAATTGGAGCATTTTTAATGGAAATTTAATGCTATGGATGAAGGGATGGTTGAGTGGGACAAAACAGAGAGTGGTTATCAACGGACACTGCTCTTTGTGGATTAATGCATTAGTGGAGTCTCACAGGATTTGTGAGACTTCACTATTGTTGTTTTCTGGCCCATTGTTGTTTTCTGTATTTATTAATGATATTGATGAGGATATATCAGGTTAATATCTAAGTCTGCAGATGATAAAACAGTGGGCAGTCTGTTTAATGACAGTAATGAAGGTATGCTGCTGCTGCGGCAAGATCTATAAAAATTATGCAGATGGGCTGAGAAATGGCAATTTAAGTTTAACATTGACAAATGCAAGGTATTGCATATGGGTAGCAGTAATCTGAGAGTAGCATATTGACTATGTGGTACTACACTCAGGGTAGTGGAAAATGAAAAGGACAGTGGTAATTGTGTGGTCTGATGTGAAGTTCTCTGAGCATTGCAGACAGGCTGCCAAGACAGCTCAATGGGGTTTATTTGATGATATATAGGAATTTTTCTAGCAGGAATAAAGAAGTGATTATCCCATTGTATAAGGCAATGGATAGACCATACCTTGAGTACTTCATACAGGTCTGGAGGTACTCATTTTAGGAAGGTTATAGAACGGCTACAGAGAAGGGCAGTGAGATTGGTGATGTGAACAAAGAGGTCTCTTATTAAGAAAGGCTTCAGTTCTGCAAATTGCAGTGTCTGGAGACTTGGAATCTGATTGAGGTATTTAAGGCTTTGATTGGCTTGAGCAAACTCAGCATTGATGATATTTTTCCTCTTGCTCAGACTATGCACATGAGTGGGCATAAATTCAAATCGAAAAGAATGGTTGAAAAATAGATGTGAAGAAGTTTACCTTTAACCAATGAGTGGTTGATTGCTCGAAAAGTTCCATCCATTGTTGTGGAAGTGGATAGTTTGAATAAATTCAAGGAAAAACTAGACAAACTATAGGTAAAGAAACCTGTATGCTCTGGATTCATTTTGTATAATCTATTATGTAGCACAGAGTGAAACAGAAAGTAAAATAAATGATAGGGTTAATGTTAAATAGTAAAACAGAATATGTTAAATATGTACAGTATAAAAAAGCTTTCGGTTATTATGGTAACCTTCATCAGTTGAAGTGAAAGTTTAGGAACGTAGAACTTAAGAGCGTGTAGTGCAGTCATGCACAGTAAACTGCGTGATGTAACAACTAACTGTTAGTTGAAGCCTGTGGTTGTGATGTATGTGAACATTGCGAACGTTTGTCAGTCGTGAGAATGGTTTCTTCAATAATAAGGGTGGACACCTCATTCACTGCTTCTGTTGACCGAAGTATTAGAGCACGTGATGTGCAACGACTCCAACCAGGCACGGCATCTGTAATGGTGGGACCGATCGACAACTATGACATCGCGGTTTGGCTGTTGCTGTATAAGCTTTCTTTCTTGCATCGTTTGCCGCTATGAACACTAATACATAGGAATAAATGCCCTGCCTTAACAGTTCAGAGAAACTGCTAATTTTTGGGGGGGGAGTGTTAGAGGAGCAGTTGGAGTGATATATGACAGTGACATTGGCAAAAACCACATTTGCAACCTCCTCATTTGTACTTATATACTCAATGTCATTGAATCATGATATGATTGTCTTGTCAGTTTTTCACAGCCCACTGTAGTTAAGGTGTACAAAAAATGGTACTGAACATGTCAAACCAGCTCTCACCAACAGAACTGTAAAGCAGCGTTTGCCAAACTTTTTAGTCAAGAAACACTTTTTATCTTACAATATATTTAGAGAATGCTTATATTCTTTTGTGACTATTTGGTTTTTGAAATTAAATATACATAATTAATGCTGAGGGGCTTAGAGGGGAACAGGTATTCTGTGTGTTATCAGACACTCAGTCTAAAACACTGATGGATCCAATATCTTTACAGAAGATTTAGGAGAAATCTGGTTGGCCTGCTTCCTAAAATCCACTCATGCACACCTTCTCGATGGTAAGCCCTGTTACGTCACTTAAGTTTTATTTTTTATTTTTTTGTGGTAGTTGTTGGCGCATAGGCTTCTGTGGCCATAATGCACCTCCCAAGGTTTTTGCAATACTTTGATCCAAGCCCGAGGTGGGAATTGAACCCGCGACCTTTGGGTTGCCAGGCAGGCACTTTACCCACCCGGCTAGCCTGGTCGGCGTCACTTAGGTGGCAATGAATGTGTAGAGTGGTTCTCTTCAAGACGCCTGGTCAGCGTGAAGAGGAAAAGACCAAACCCTCCAGCCTATGACAGCACAACGAAACAAATGACCCTCAGTCTCCAGTGGCTTTCACTCCCCCTCTTATGGCAGCAAGAGGATCAGAGTGGAAGCAGAGGGTGCTAAGAATTTCTGGGTACGACCAGGCTGCCATGCACGGAAACTGAACTTGGCCTGTTTCGCTCATCGGTGAAGACAGGATATTAGAGCTGGAAAAGGAATTAGAAAATGTGAATTGGAATATCATTGGTTTGGCTGAAACAAGAAGAAGAAATGAATCACTTATGTTTATCAAGTGGAAATCTTCTGTACACCAATGGAAAGAGTGAAAGGAGTGAAGGTAGAGTTGGGTTTCTGGTCCATAAAGATTTAAAAAACAACATTTTGGAATACAAAAGTACATCACCAAGGGTGTCAAGAATAATACTCAAGATTTCTAAGAAGTACAAGCTAAAGGTTATAATGATTTATGCACCAACACCGAGCCATGATGATGAAGAGGTTGAAGAAATGTACACCGAAATTGAGTCTTCTATATGAACAGAAAACCCACTACACTATTATTATGGGGGACTTCAATGCTAAGGTTGGAAAAAGACAAAACAGCGCAGAAAACAGAACAATAGGAAATTTTGGAATTGGTGAAAGAAATGAAAGAGGTGAAAGACTTGTGGAATTTGCAGAATCTCACGGATTGTCAGTAATGAACACTTTTTTCAAGAAAAGGGTGAACAGAAAGTGGACATGGAAGAGTCCAAATGGATTAACAACTAATGAAATCGACTTCATCCTCACTAACAGAAGATATATTGTGAATGATGTTACCGTCCTGAATAAGGTAAATGTTGGAAGTGATCACAGATGGTAAGATGTACACTTGATAAAGATGTAAGAAAGGAAAGTAAAAAACTGACTCGAGTAAATAATACAAAGGTCTTTCAGATAACAGAAGAGGAGAAAAGGCAGTATGTACTGAAACTTAAGAACAAGCTTGAGCTTCTGCAGACTGCTCAGCACCAAGATAAAAGTGCATTAGAAAAGGTGTGATGCCTAAGCAGTGGAATAATGCAATCATAGTTTTGCTGCATAAGAAAGGAGATAAATTGGAAATTATAGACCAATTAGATGATATCCCACGTCTACAAGTTGTTCACAAGGGTCATTACTAATAGATTAGAAAGAATACTTGATGAGAATCAACCGAAAGAGCAAGCTGGCTTTAGGACAGGATTCTCAACTATGGATCACCTTCGCGTAATATCACAGCTAATGGAGAAAGCAAATGAATATAAAACACCATTATGCTTGGTATTTGTGGATTATGAAAAGGCATTTGACTCCATACAGCATAAGGCAATGTTTCGGGCACTGGAAATACAAGGCATAGATACCCCATGTATTATGATTTTGAAGAAAATATATGAGAATGCTACCTCCTTTATTAGACTAGACAAAGACAGTAGCAAATTTAAAATCGAGAAAGGCGTTTGACAAGGGGAGATAATATCTCTGAAGCTGTTTACTGCTGCCCTTGAGGAAGCTTTCAGATTAGACTGGTCGCAGAAAGGAGTCAATGTGAATAGAGAGTACTTAAACCATTTACGATTTGCAGATGACATTGTAGTCATAAGCCCCGATCCCAAAGAATTAGAGGAAAATCTTAATCAGTTATGCAGAGTTAGTAAGGATTTTGGACTAAAGATGAATATGGCTAAAACAAAAGTAATGATGAACAAGTATGCCACTGAAAGGGACATAAATGATTGAGGGAGCAGTAATTGAAAAGGTGGAGTCATATACTTATCTGGGACAAGTTATTAGCTGTAATAATGATAAATGGCTAGAAGTCAAGAGAAGAATAAATTTTGGATGGATAGCATTCAGGAAATATAGTCACATACTGAAGAGCAATATCCCAGTTTGTCTGAAACATAAAATAATGAACCAATGTATACTCCCCACCATGACTTACGGAAGTGAAACTTTGGCACTCACCAAAAGAATGGAAGAGAAGCTGAGAACTACACAGTGAAGAATGGAACGAATTATATTGGGAATCAGACTGTTAGATAAGAAGAGAAACACTTGGATTAGGCAGCAAACTCAAGTAAAGGACATTCTTATCAAAACTAAAGAACTAAAATGGTCTTGGGCAGGACACATAGCTCGAAAGCATGATGACAGATGGACTAAGAAAATAACAGAATGGTACCCAAGAAGAGCTAGAAGAAAACCTGGAAGACAACGACGGAGATGGATAGATGAAATTCATGAGTTTGTGGGTAGTAAATGGATGACCATTGCACAAAACAGAAGGAACTGGAAAGTTGCTGGAGAGGCCTTCATCGTGCAGTGGATTGAAAATGGCTGATGATGTTGAATTAATGCTGAAATATATTTTATTTTTGAAAGCAAAATCAAAATAAAATCATAAAATATTGCACAGCTTCTATCATAAAACACATATAAAGTGTTATAAAAATCCATTCAAAATTAACAACTCTGTTTTACTTGGAAAAAGTACTGTGCATGCAGGTGTGCATGAACACATGTTGAGTGAATATGTCATATGCAGTACGTGACTTTTCAAAAACAGAAAAAAACAATGTTAAATTATACTTGTACAAAAAGTGCTGTATGCTTGAAATATGCAAAATTAAAATTGAAAAAAAAAACAAAAAAAAACTCAGTTTTGTATTAATTATGATTTTTTCATGGAACACAGTTTGGAATGCACTGCTGTAAAGGATTACTCAAGGTAGATGTTCATGGTGAATGAAGGGTGCAATGTGTTTTGTGGGCTCAGTGACAGGTCACAGTGCAATATGGAGAATGGAAGAACAATATCTTAAATGATAATGTGCTGCACACTCAGATGTATAGGATTCCACAGCAGATGACCCAAGAGATATAGTCTCCTCACTGCTGATCATTGTTGATGGTGAATGCTGCGTTGTCAACAACATGCTGGTTGGAAACCGGAGGACTGGAAACGAGTGTGCTGGTAGGTGACTCCAAATACCTGGTGCAACACACCGACAGACACCTTTGTGTGTGTGTGTGTGTGTGTGTGTGTGTGTGTGTGTGTGTGTGTGTGTGTGTGTGTGTGTGTGTGTGTGTGTGTGTGTGTGGCACAAGCAGTATGAGTCTATGGAACCAACCTGGATGGTGCCCACTATCCAGAAGGTGGTGGTTTTGCTTAACATGGGGCATATTTTGCTGGCCAGAAATAGAACCCCTGGTGCATATGGACCAATGTTTCACTGGAGAGGTCTATTGACAGCTCATAGCAGATCATGTACACCTTACTAGGTTGTATTTTTCCAAGACACAAATGGGTATCTTCCAATATGATAATGCACCATGTCATCAGGCCAGCCCTGTGCACAAGTGGTTTGAGGAACATAGTGAAGATATCACCCATCTTGATTGGCCTCCATATTCCTCTGAGCTCAATCCAATTGAACACTTGTGGAATTTTTTAGAATGGGAAGTGATGTGTCTGGACACAAAACTGTTATCTATTCCAACACTGTGGAAAGCCTTGCAGGCAGCATGGCTACAGATCCCTACGGACGTTTTCAGTCATCTAATCAATATGCTATGAATAGCAGCTGTTATCCATGCAAAAGTTGCCCAACATGGTATTAAATAGTAGTCATAATTCAGTGATCACTCAGTGTATATTGTAATGTATAGTTATCTTATGACTAAAAAGAAACATTGATATAATTTCGAAATAGGCCAGCAGTCATATCCTGCTTGGAAAATCATTTAAGTAATGATAAGGAGTGCATCAGGGTCAGTAAAAACCAAAAGCTACATCTAATTTGTCACTGTATTAATTTGTTGTTGTTGTTGTTGTTGTTCTGGAGGCTTAATGGCACATAAGCTGCTAAGGCTATAATGTGCCTATTCACTTATTATATTAAAACATGAGTTTTCCCTAGATCAAAAGAAAATCTGAAATCAGAAATAATTGAAAAGCCCAGTTTGCCGGAGAAAGTCAAAAAATTCAGAAATATTTGCCTTATCACCAATGAGATTTTCAAGAGTTACTGGTTTATGAAGGTTAACCAATGATATCAAGGATGAAGTTCTGGCTTGTTTATAATAGGGGCAGTCAATAAGAATATGTTTTACAGTCAAATTATTAGAACAATGTGTACATTGTGGTGGATCATCTCCTGTGAGTAAATGAAGGTGGGTCAGATGTGTATGTCCTATTCTTGCCCTTGAAAGGACTACTTCTTCTTGTCTCGATGTACGGATACTGGAGCGCCAAATTTTTGGATCACATTTAAACTGAAAGAGTTTATTATTAGTCTGAGAGTGCCAGAGTGCTGTCCACTGTGATAGGCAAGCAGCATGAACGGTTAGTGCATAATCTGATGCTGGAACAGGGATATTGGTTAAATCAAATGTAGTTGGGTTTTTTGCAGCTTTATCAGCCAGTTCATTGCCTAAAATACCGGAATGGGCTGGAATCCAGCAAAAAGTGACCAGTTGGTTGCGTTCTTTAATTTGCAGTAATAAGCTTCTGATTTCATCAAGAACAGGGTGAACTTTATCTGAGGAATTACATAATGACATGATTGAGCTGAGTGAATCAGTGTAAATAACTGATTTTAAGGAACTGTCAGAATAGAGATTTTCTAAAGCTAGTTTAATTGCATATAATTCAGCAGAAAATATACTAAATTCTGATGGAAGGGAAACTGATACAGTTGTATTCGGAAACACTGCAGCTGCTCCAACATTTGAATTAGATTTAGAGCCATCTGTATAAATTGGAGAGAAATCAGTATATCTTTGAGTGTGAACTGCATGAATTTGGTTGACATTTGATGCTTGCAAAGTATTCTTTCTCCATTGACAGAGGTAAGTGTCACAGGTTGGAAGAGGAGGAGATGCCCATGGTGGCTGAGTATAAGTTGCCACCTGCTTTACGGAATGGATGGAATATTCCAAACTTGCACCAATTCAAGAAGGCGAAGACCAGCTGGCTTTACTATACTAGGTTTGTTTCTGTATAGGATTTCTAATGGTGGGTTGAAAAGGTATGACTGAACGGGATGAGAGGCACAACTTTGTATCTTGACAGCATATTTGAGTAACAGTGTTTTCCTGCGTAAAGTTAGTGGGGGCTCATGAGCATCAATGTAGAGACTATGTGCTGGCGACGTTCTGAATGCACCAGTTGCAATTCTCAAAGCACTGTGCTGAATTGGATCAAGCCAGCGTAATGCGCTCTTTCTAGCAGAATCATAGATTGGAGCACCATAATCGAGACGGGATCTGATTAATGCCCTGTATAAACGAAGAAGCGAGGTACGATCTGCACCCCACGTTTGGGCAGATAAAGCTCTGAGTATGTTTAACTTCTTTAGACATGAGGTCCGTACATTTTTAATATGATCTAGGAAATTTAACTTGTTGTCTAGGATTAATCCAAGAAATCTGATGTTGCTGGTGACTGGGACAACGATGTTAGAAATTTGAAGTTCGGGATCTGGATGAAGTTTGCGTTGTCTACAGAAGTGGATGGCAACTGTTTTCTGCTGTGAGAGCCGATAACCATTGAGGCTCGCCCACTGTTGGATTTTATTAAGTGCTATCTGAAGCTGTCTTTCAATAGACCTCATGTTTTGAGAATGACAGGAGATCGAAAGGTCATCTGCATAAAGGTAAGTCTCAACTGTATTTGGAAGCTGCTTAGTGATAGAATCTATTCTCAGAGCAAAAAGAGTGGCACTCAGTACTGATCCCTGTGGAACACCTTCTTCCTGGATGAAAGTTGTGGAAAGGGCATGTTGGTATTGAACTTGAAATGATCTAGTATGTAAGAAGTTCTGAATAAATATAGGAAGGTTGTCTCGTAGTCCGAGAAGGTAAAGATCACTAAGTATACCATACCGCCAGGTGGTATCAAAAGCCTTCTCTATGTCTATTGAAACCATTACTAGATGTTCACGTTTGACAAAAGCATTACGGATGGCAAATTCAGCCTTGACCATAAGATCTAAGCATGACCTGTTTTGACGGAAGCCATATTGGTTATGGCTCATTAGCTGTTCCAACTCAATAATCCAGACGAGTCTTCTGTGGATAATTTTCTCAAGAATTTTGCTGAGGCAGCTTGAGAGAGATATTGGTCTATAGCTATTGGGGTTGGATGGATCTTTTCCAGGTTTCAGGAAAGCCAAAACTGTAGAGTGATGCCAAGTAGCTGGAAAAACATTTTCTAAAAAAATGCGATTGTAAAAGACCAGGAGGCAATGCAAAGCTTTGTCATCAAGATGTTGTAGCATGATATAATAAATCCCATCTGGCCCGGCAGCACCATTTCGGGCGGTTTTAATGACATGTAAAAGTTCAGAATATTGCAGAGGTTTGTTATATGGGAGAAGACGGGCAGTTTTGAAGTGAATACCATGTTTTTCTTCAGTGTTTTTAATTCTTTGGAATGAGGTAGGATAGGCTGTTGCTGCTGAGATTTCGGCAAAAGTATTGCCCAAAGCATTAGCTATATCTACTGGATTAGAGAGATCTTTCCCATTCCAAGAGAGAATTGGAGAAGGTATGGTAGGAAACTTACCAGACAGCTGTCTAATTTTTTTCCATATTATTTTGGAATCAGTATTTCTGTGAAAACTTGAGGCAAAACGGATCCAGGATTGTTTCTTTGCTTGCTTTTGTATGAAGCGTGCTTTTGCCCTTAATTTCTTGTAATTAATGAGATTCACTGTGCTCGGACATTGCCGAAACAAATTCCAGGCTTTATTTTTTTCTCTCTTTGCTGTGGTGCATTTGTCATTCCACCAGTAATTATGATGCTTTCGGCCCGGAGGATTTGATAGTGGTATTGTGTTCTTAGCCACATTTAGAAGATGCGACGTGATGTATTCTGTCACTTCATCAATATGTTGGAGGCGGATTTTTTCTTCATCAAGATCGATTGATGATTGAAATTTTGCCCAGTCTGCTCGGACAAATTTCCACTTTCTGCAGGGTGGAATTGATGGAGTCTTTGCTTTCAGAAAGTTGCATACTATTGGGAAGTGGTCACTGCCCATGGGATCATTTATTACATACCACTCTATGGTTGGGACTAGTACTGGTGAACAAATCGAGAGATCTATTGCCGAAGTGTGTCCTGCTGGGAGCTGTACGTGTGTCGGTGCACCAGTATTGAGTATACTGAAATTTAGTGCCTCTAAAAAACTTTCAATTAATCGGCCCCGTCTATCCAATTTAGGAGAGCCCCATAATGGGTGGTGCCCGTTAAAGTCCCCTAATATACAGAGAGGTGGAGGTATCTGTATAAAGAGGTCTTCAAGATCTTTTAAAGAGTAAATATGGTTTGGTGGTAGGTAGATTGAGACAAGTGTTATTGCATTATGGAGAGTTATGCGAACAGCAACAGCTTCAATTTTAGTTTGGAGTGTGATATGTCTAGTTGGGATCTTCGAGTTTACTAGGATTGCTACACCACCATGGGCAGCATTAGCGGTATTTCGATCTCTTCGATAAAGGCAATAGTTCTTTATCGAAGGAGAAATTTGTGAGGTCAGGTAAGTTTCCTGTAGACAGAAGGCAGCTGGAGAAAATCGGTTAATTAGGTATTTAATATCGTCAGTGTTGCAACGAAAACCTCTGCAATTCCATTGTAAGATACTGTGGTTCATTTAGGTTTAGTTGAGGATGATTCATCAGACTGTTTTTTGTTTGAGCACTTTTTCCGGTCTTTTTTTGGGAAGCTAGGGCGCCCAGTATCCATAGTGTCATTTGCATGGAGTTCTAGTATGGGTTCTTCAAGATCTGAGTGTACGTCTACTTCCATACTATTGGTGGATGATTCAGGTTTCTTGTTTTCTTTGGTAGTTTTTAATTTTTCTTTATCATGCGAGAGTGTCCGAGTATCAGTTGGGATGCTGATTGGAGTGTTGGTCGACTCACTGGTTTTAGTTTGATGTGTGTCTTTTCCTGAATTAGATAATGTATTTTTAACCCAATTAGCCATAGATGTGCTGGGGGGTATTGATACATCTGTTTGTACTGCTGTTGAAATAAAGCTTCTAGTGTGAGACGCATATGAACGACTGGGCATGGTCAACATAACCTGTCTGCGTGCCTCAGGGTATGTGACTTTGTGTTCAATTTTATATTTTTGAATTTTCTTCCCTGTTTTCCACATTTCACAGGATTTTGAAAATGCTGGGTGACTTTCTTTGCAGTTGGGGCAAATGGGACTTGTTGCTGAACAGTCTGCTTGTGTATGTTCCTTGGAACCACAAATAGGACAAATAGATTCTCCTCTGCATGCTTGTTGGGAATGTCCATATTTTTGGCATTTAAAACAACGAATGGGATTAGGAATATAAGCCCGAATTCGGCAGTTTAAATAGCCAGCTTTTACTGAGGATGGCAAATCTGGGGTACTGAAGGTTAAAATGATTGACCTAGTTGGGACGAGATTTCCATCTTTTTTAGTCATTATGCGTTTGGCGTTGGTTACTTTTTGATTACTCAGTTCTTGAACTAATTCCTCTTCTGATATTGTAAGTAGGTCCCATTCGGTTATAACGCCTTTCGAGGAATTTAAGGAGTTGTGTGGAGTAATAGATACTGGCAGGCCACCGAATGTCGTTGTTTTGAGCAGCCACTCGGAATGTTTGGAGTTGGCTGTTTCAATTAATAGGTCTCCGGATTGCAGTCGTTTAACCATTTTTGGTGTTCCAGCAATCGATTCCAGAAATCTTTGGATGACGAATGGTGATAATTTGCCGACAGGTTGGTTGGAGAGAGAGTGTATCACCAGAAAGTTTGGCATTTCATTGCACTGAACTTCTCTTCGGAGCCTTTTCGGTTGGTTCACGTCTTCATCATTTGGTTTGTCTAGCCTTGAGTTTGAAGGCTCTAGAGGTGGATATTCATTTTTATCCATCGTTGCTCCTTTTAGCCCTGGGGGATAACTTTTCCCCCAGATTACCGGCCCTGCCACGGGGAGGCAGGAGCAGTGCCGCTCGGAGGCCAAGCGGTTGAAGTGTTAGTTGGTTAATAGAACAAAAAATATAGGAAAAAGAAAGGTGTGTTTCCTTTCTGTGTTCTAACTTGTGGTTTTCAAGTATAGAACTAGTTATAAAAGAAAGGCTTTTAGTAGAAACGTAGGAACTTAAGAGGAAATAACTTCAATCACTTTAGAAGAGCGCTCTATATATCACCAGAATATCGCTTGGCCTCGAAATACGCTTGGCACCCGGGGCCATATTAATTTGTGTAGTAATACCAAGAGCATTGTAAATAAATGAATGAAATGAATTTCAGCTTTCGATTAGGTGATCTGATAGGATTGTGATCTTATATTATAGGACTAATGATACATGATGCCATCAAGTGGTAGGGGATGAAGAATTTTGTTATGGCAAGTATAGAGTATTCAGGAGGAATAGGAAGGATTGAAGTGGAGAGGGTGTCATGCTTCTTTTCTAAAGCTCTCTGAAAGCAATCAGACTGTCACTGTACCTAGGATCAGATCGTGTTCAGATGAATGGTGAGTTTGTGTGGTGCAAGATGAGATGTGGTAAATGGAAGAATAGTTGGGAATGTTATAAACCAAAGGATTCTGAGGAGGTATGGCAGAAAAATGTATAGGTAATTTGAATAGTCAGCCATGTGTGATTGCCTTATTATAGTATTAGTATTAGTGGAGGCAAATGATCCAAGAAAGCAAGCTTATAAAGCATCAGCCAAAAAAAAAAAAAAAAATTCACACTTACCTGTCCATCCCCTCAAATAATTTGTATAGTTCTTCCTTGAATTTATTCAAACTAACCGCTTCCACAACAACTGATGGACATTTGTTCCAATAATTAACTAACCACTAGCTGAAGGCGAACTTCTAACATCTCTACTGCAACCATCATTCTTTAGTGTGAATTTATGCCCCCTCGTGTGCAGTCTGAGCAAGGGAAAGAATGCTATTCAAAGCCTTAAACATCTCAATCAGATCATCTTACATATGCTTAGTCTCCAGATGCTGCAATTTTCATCCTTTCTTGGTAAGACTACCCTTTTATTCCCTTTACCAATTTCATTAACCTTCTCTGTGCTCATTCCAGCAGATCTACATCCTTCTTAAAATCAGGCTTCCAGATCTATATGCAATACTCAAGGTGTGGCCTGACCATTGCCTTGTACAGTGGAATAATCACCCCCTTATCCCTGCTAGCAGTGTTCCTGAATATCATTGACAAATCCCCATAAGCTGCCCTGGCAGCCTGTCTGGACTGCACAGAGAATTTCATATCTGACTGCACAATTACCTCCAGGTCTTTTTCATTTTCCACTAACCTGAGTGTAGTACCACATATTTTGTAGTTTAACATTAACAGATCCCTTGGATTTGTTAATGTTAAAGTACAACTCCTTTCCTGAAATCCAAATAATATCAAAACTATTTTTTGCATATGGTTCCTTTTTTACTACATCATAATATCTAATCAGATTGGTCACACAAGATCGCCTCTTAAAATTAACGTGCTGTTGACTACAGCCTAGTGCATTCCTGTCTAGATGATCCTGCATTACTTCTTTAACCAGAGACTGCATTATTTTCCCAGAAATAGAAGCTAAGCAAACAGGTATGTAATTATTAATGTCACCTTTTGAGCCCCCCTTTGTGAATTGGGAATTCATTTGCTTGTCTCCAATCCATAGGGACCTTTCCTGAATCCAAGATGCTCTCATAATTATGGCTAAGGGTTTACTTACCTCCTTACTGCTTCCCTTTATATAATTGGATAGATCCACTCCACACCAGGTGCCCTTTTTTATGTTAAGCTTCAACAATTTCTCTTCAGCTTTCCTCCCAGTTATCATAAAATCATTGAGCCCCCAGTTAAATTTTGATGAAGTTCTGGAATTTCCTTCCCTAAAGAACTCATGTGTGAATGTAGATGCAAAAATATGTTACCATTTTTTCTTACAAATAAATATGCTTCTCAAACAGTTTTGAACAGATATTTTTTCTTTTCTAATACTCATTTTTTATTTTATTTATTTATTATAAAGTTGATATTTAAGTAAAATAAGTTCATTTAAAGAAATAGTTATTCATTTCAAAGGATTTTCAGTGATATTGATTAGAGTGAAATTATGAAATTATTCATGCAGCCCCAAGAAGTTCTTCTTAGAAAGGTGTGTTGTAGGATTTTTTAGTTATTAATTTATCTTTGTTATGTATCATTCTTTTAGTAGTTATTATTATTATTGTTGTTATATTATTTCTCCTTTATGGGGGTTCCAACCTGGGTACTGGTACCAGTGATTGGGATAGTTGTTACTTATTATATATGCCACATCTCTTTGATCTCCTGTCTTAGGTCCATGTACTTCCTGATCTTTTCCTTGTGGATTTTCTGGAGTTTGCCAGTGTTAAGCATTGCTATGTCAATCAGATAAGTAGCCTTTTCCTTCTTGTCGACAAGAGTTATGTCCGGTCTGTTGTGCAGAATTGTCATGTCTGTTGTTATGTTTGTTTGTTTGTTTGTTGTTTGGTTTTTAGGTTTGTTAGTTTGTTTGTTATTTGGTTTTTAGGAGCATTAGCAACTAAGGCCATATTGCTCCGGGATATGCGGTGGTCATTCCTTGACCTTTCCGCATACTCCGTATTTGGTGGTGACGGGCTCGAACCCCGGTCTAATCAAGAAGCATGTGCTACGCACTGCTGCTCCTTCCCACCTGGCTACGGAGGCGCCCCGGTTTTTAGGTTACAAGCTGTTATTGTTATTTTTGGAGCATTAGCAACTAAGGCCATATTGCTCCTTTCCACATCCTCCGTATTTGGTGGTCACAGGCTCGAACACCGGTCTAATCAAGAAGCGTGTGCTACACACTGCTGCTCCTGCCCACCTGGCTACGGAGGCGCCGTCTGTTATTATGGCACGGTCCAAGTATGGCTTGTGGATTTGGGTGTCTAGTATGACCTAGGGTTCATATTTGTTCATATTAGTGGGGTTTATTGGTTTATTACAACCAATTTCTGATGGAATAAAATTATTTTTGAAGGAGCAAACATTTGTAAAGATAAGAAATTTTTTGGTGTATTTCTATAGACCAGTAGTAGGGATGGGATTAGCTTTAATAATATGGGTAATGTATCCTATAGGTGAGTGGATTGATTTGGAGTTTAGAGTTTTGTTATTTTTATGTTTGTCAAGATTTTGTGTTTTCCCTATCATGTTAGCTGGATGATCTTCTAATTCAAAGTATTCTCTATTGGGAAGATATCGTTCTGTGGCCCAGACAATTTCTTATGAGGTAAGAATAATTTTGTGGTAGTAGGAATAATTTTTTCTTTAGGTGGAATGGAATTTGTAAATTGGGAAATTTATAGAGTTTTTTATACTTTTCCTTTGTTTTTAGTGTGAGGAGTAATTTGTTTAGCTGAAACAAATCGGGCTCCGTTTGATTTTGCTGAGGGGGAGTCCGAGCTGGTATCAGGATTTAATGTAGAATATAGAGGGGGTGGATTTGCTATAATTTTTTTGGCTGAGTATGCAAATATTGTTTTTGAGAGCTGTAAGTGGAATATTATTTTTGGGAGGGGGAAGAATAATTTTCATGAAAATTTTGTTATTATCATTGATTTTTATTTGGGTGCGAGGAAGATTCCCTCGTTATCATTATGATAAGTTAATAATGGTCGCTTGGCTTTGCCTTTTACCAGTGGTATTAAATTTTATTTATTTTTGTCTTTACACTTTTTACTTTTAACAATAAAATTCAGGCAGCATAAAGATTATTAGATAGGCTCTTTTTCCTGTTTTCAAAACAGAATTGAATAATCATTTTTTAGAGATAAGGGAACTTCAGTATTTTTCAGAAAAATGGAAAATAAAATAAGAGAAGAAATATAAAATTGTTGAAATTTGCCCAATTTTAATGAAAGGTGGTTCTACTGAGCGGGCCCCAATTCAAGTTAGGATAAGAACCACAGCAATTAAATATCAAAAAATAATTTTGGATGGGGGGAGGAATGCTGAATTTATTCATTTTTGTGGATTTATGATTGGTAAGAAAATGATAATCCCAATAGATATTACTAAGGCAATAACTCCTCCTAATTTATTTGGGATGGATCGGAGAATAGAGTAAGCAAAAAGAAAATATCATTCTGGTTGAATATGGGTAGGGGTAACTAGAGGATTTGCTGGAAGAAAATTTTCAGGGTCTATAAGAGAATATGGAAAAATTAAAGAGATAAAAATTAAGAATAATGGGAAAAATAGGAAAGTAATTATGTCTTTGGAAATAAAAAAAAGGAGAAAATGAAATTATATCTGTTTTTCTTGAATTATTGATTGGATGATCCTGAAAGATGAAGAAATATAAGGTGAACAATTATTAAGGCGATTAGGATGAATGGAAGAATGAAATGAAAGGTGAAAAATCGTGTTAAGGTTGGGTTTTCAACACTGAATCCACCTCAAAGTCATGTGACTATTTCTGGCCCAATGTAAGGAACGGCTGATAAAAGGTTAGTAATTACTGTAGCTCCTCAATAAGATATTTGTCCTCATGGGAGAACATATCCTAAGAAAGCAGTTAGTATTGAAATAATTAGAATGATTACACCTACTGACCAGGTTTCTATTTTTATAAATGATTTATAGTAGATCCCATGTGCTGTATGAATATAAAGTGAGATGAATATAAGACTAGCTCCATTTGCATGAATTGCTCGAATAATGAATCCTATGTTTACATCTCGTATGATATGGGAAATTGAGGAAAAAGCTAATATTAAATCTCCTGAGAAATGGATTGCTAAGAAAATACCAGTTAAAATTTGAATTATTAAAAGTAATCCTAATGTTGATCCCCATCTCCATATTATAGAGATGTTAGATGGGGAAGGAAAATCAATTAATGATTGATTAATAATTTTTAGTAATGGATGGGATTTTCGAATGGATTTTTTCATAAATTCTTCGTAGTGGCCCTTTTGAAATAGTGGACAGAAGGGAGATAATAATTATTGTCACAAAAAGAAAAATTCCTACTATAATTAATAAGGGGGAGATGGAATTTTCGAAAATTTTAGATATTGAGGGGATGATTAAATTTGTTTGTTGTGATGATTCTGAAATTAAAAATAACAAAAAAGTTGAAAGAACAATAAATTCAATGGGAAATTTAAATAGGTATTTTTCGTTAGGAGAGACACTTATATATAAATAGAAGAATTGCTATATATATAAATAGAATTAGCATCCCACCCAAAAAAACCAGAAAAAGAATAAATATTAATCAAGATATGCTAAGAATAAATATGGATCTAATTCCTACTAGAATTGTTGTTAAAATTAAAAAAATAATTATTGAATAAGGGTGGTGGGAAGTTGAAAAAAGAGCTCTTATAAAAATAGATAAAAGGAGGATCTCAGAAAATAGTTTAATAAAAATATAAGTTTTGGGGATTTAAGATTTTTTTTTCTGATTCTAATTTGAATCTCAGGCTTACAAAACCTATGTTTTTAAAAACTATATTAGAAGAGAGAATGATAATTTGAGGGGGTTCGATAGCTATTTTTATTGCTGGGCTTAGTTCTTTTATTTTTCGGTTCAAACATGTAATTTTAATATTGTTGAGATTAGAAATAATAATATTGGGAATTTTTTTAGGATTAGTTTACATTTTAGTGGGGGGAAGATTTAAATGATTGATTTTGATGTTTATCCCAATAATAATTTGTGAGGGGGGGGGTTAGGTCTGGGGTTGTTAGTTTTTATAATTCGTAGCTTTGGAAGAGATTATGTAAACTTAAAAATTATTTAGTGTTAGAGTTAATAGTAATAGTATTGAGACTTATTTTAATTCAATTGAAAGTTTTTGAAAATGTAATTTTTTTAATGTTAGCTGGAGTTATTATTATATTAAGAATAAGATTAAGATTTTCTTTTTTTGATTGTGGAAGTGGGTTTAGAGGAGATTTAATTAGAATAACTTTAGGGGGATTGTGTATTTTCCTAACTATTTTAATAATTTAAGCAAGAAATTCATTTAAAGTTTTAAAATCTCATTTTGACTTTTATGTAAAGATTATTATATTTTTAGCAATGGTATTATTAATTTGTTTTTTTACTGGGCATTTTATAATATTTTATATTTTTTTTGAAATATCTTTGATTCCTTTATTTTTAATGATTTTAGGATGAGGGCATAATCCTGAGCGATTGCAGGCTGCGATTTATATATTATTTTATACTCTGACAGCTTCTTTGCCTATATTAATTGGTCTCATTAAAGTCTGGAATTTGATTGGGTCATTGGAAATGAGAATATTTATTTTTGAGGAGTGCAGAATAGGATAATGATGAGTTATTTTAATGGGAGCTTTTTTGGTGAAGTTACCTATATTTTTTGTTCATTTATGATTACCAAAAGCTCATGTTGAGGCTCCTGTTGCTGGTTCGATAATTTTAGCTGGAATTTTGTTAAAATTAGGTGGGTATGGGATAATCCGGATAATACCTTTGCTGATTTTTGAAGTAAAAACTTTCTCTAGTGTTATTTTAGGAATTAGTTTAGTGGGGGCCTTTTATATTGGGTTGATTTGTTTACGACAAAATGATATAAAGGCATTAATTGCTTACTCTTCTGTTAGACATATAGGGATAATAGTAAGAGGAATTTGAAGAATGAAGGTGGTTGGTGTAGGGGGTGCATTAGTTATAATAATTGCTCATGGGCTATGTTCTTCTGGATTATTTTGTGCTGCTAACATTATGTATGAGCGTTTTGGGTCACGAAGAATTTTAATTAACCGTGGGATCTTAAGAATTTGGCCTGTTTTTGGGTTATTTTGCTTTTTATTGTGTGTGTTTAATTTTGGAGCCCCTCCTTCAATTAATTTATTTGCAGAATTGACATTAATAATAAGAATCATTAGATGGGAAATTTTAACTATAGTAATATTAGTTCTAATTTGTTTTTTTTCTGCTGTTTATTCAATTTTTTTATTTTCAATTATTCATCATGGTAAGGTTATATCTAGATATTCAGTTAAGGGAGTAGAATTACGTGAAATAATTATTCTTTTTTACCATTTAGTGTTTTTAGTGATTTTAATTGTAAAGACTGAAGTAATCTTTCGGATTTACAGAAGTAGTTTATAAAATATTAGGTTGTGGGCCTAAAGAAAATTCTTTTTTAATTTTATTAAAATGGGGGAAAGTGTTATTAGGGTTTTCTTTAGTGTTTTTTGTTGAAGGAATAGTATTATTTGTGTGTGTGGTGGAGACATTTGTCTCTTTAAAAGTAGGATGATTTGAGAAAATAGATTTTAAGATTATATTTATTTTTGATTATATAGAGGTGTTTTTTTGTTTCTTTTATTATACTTATTTCTGGAAGAGTTATAATTTACAGAGATGATTACATAATAGGAGATGCCTCAATTAATCGGTTTGGTCTGCTAGTAATTTTGTTCGTCCTTTCTATGAGATTATTTGTTTTTAGTTATAATTTATTTTTTGTTCTTCTTGGGTGGGATGGATTGGGGTTAGTTTCATATTGTTTGGTTATTTATTATCAGAATGCACGTTCATTCAACTCAGGTATAATTACTGTTTTAACAAATCGTATCGGAGATATTGGGTTGTTAATAAGAATTGCATGTTATGTGAGATTGGGGGATTGAATATGTATAGACTTTTTAGAAAAAAGTGAATTGAAAATTTTATTATATATAATTTTGGTTGCTAAAGAGACTGCATTTCTTCGGAAGGGATACAGAACTAAAAAAGATAGTAGAAACTGCAGCTGCACCTACTATTGTACTTGTGTTTGATCCATCGGTATATACATGAAAATACTGCGAATTTTTAACTACATGAGCAGCATGGAGTTTCCTGATGGTGGGATCTGCTGCCTGTTTTTCCCCCATCATTGGAAAGAGAGATCACAGACCGGCATATAACTGGACCATGGAGGTTCATAAGTGTTTGTGTCCTGAAAGATATTATCTATATGTAAGTTCCAGCATTCTATTAACTGTAATAGCCTTATTGCAATTGGCTTGTTTTCATTAGGTTTGTTGTCATAAAAAGTGGTCCACTGGGGCTCGAATAAGTATGGCCAGGTAGGATGAAAGGGAAGGCTCCGTAAAGCAATCCTTAGAGCACTGTGATGGATAGTGTCTAGCTGAAGTTGTGCACTTTTCCTGGCTGAGTCATAGACTGGAGCTCCGTATTCCAAGCAAAATCTAATTAAAACCTGGTATAATCGAAGCAAAGTGTATCGGTCAGCATCCCACGTTGATAAAGATGTAAATATCCAGCACTCTGAGGATATTTAATTTTTTTAAGCAAATGGTTCTCAGATATGTGATGTGCTGTATGAAGTTTAATTTATTGTCCAGAATTAGACCAAGAAATCTGATACTATTGGAAAGAGGTATGGTAAAATTTTTTAAGTTGTAATTCAGGGTCAGGGTGGATCTTACACTTTTTTACAGAAATTAATACAGTTTGATTTTTGTAATGATAAGCAGTAGCCATTGCAAGACATCCACAGCTCTATTTTGTTAATTGAGATCTGAAGCTGTCTCTTGGTAGAATTCATATTTTTCCTTGGCACGAGATCATGAGGTTGTCTACATAGTGATATAATTCAACTGTGCTTGGAATATCATGGATGATGTTGTTTATTTTAATTAAAAATAGAGTAGGACTCAAAATATATTCCCGAGGAACGCCTTCCTCCTATATATGGATTTTAGAAAGAACATTTTGATAACGAACCTGAAAGGTTCTGCCCTGGAGAAAGCTTTGAATAAACAAAGGAAGCCTGCCTCGTAGTCCAAAGGTGTGAAGATCCCATAGAATACCGAAATGCCACATTGTATCAAAAGCCTTTTCTAAATCCAAACTTACCATAACTAGGTGGTCATTTCTGACAAAAGCATTTCTGATGTTTGATTCTGCTTTACTCATCATATCAAAAGCAGATCTGTTTTGCAGAAAGCCACACTGATTTTTATGCAGGATGCTACGTGACTTTAAAAACCAGGTGAGGCATTTGAGAACCAATTTTAGCAGCGTTTTTCCTAAACAACTAGTTAAGAAAATTGGACGATAGTTAACCAGATTAGAGAGATCTTTAGCTGGTTTAGGGATGGCTAATACAAGTGAATGTCTCCAAGAATGAGGATAAACATTTTTCTGAAAAATTCTGTTAAAAAATATTAGTAGAGTTTGTAAAACTATGTCATTCAAGTGTTTCAGCATAATATAAAATATACCATCCAGGTCAGCCACACTATTGGGTGCTTCCTTTAACTTGGATATTGTAAAAGGTTGATTATATGGAAGAAAGAGACCAGTGTTGAAATTTAACTTGTGCTTTTCTGCTGCTCTTTAATTTTCTGGAATGGAACACCATATAAATGTGCTGCTGAAGTTTTAGCAAAAGCTTTAGAGAAAACGTTTGCTATGTCTTTTGGGGAAGACAGTTCCTGTCCATTATAGATCAACATAGAGAGGATGACAATGGATATTTGCCATTCAGATGTTGGATTTTCCTCCAAATTAATCTAGTACTGGTGTTTTTTTGTGATAGTGGAAGTGAACTGTATCCAGGAATCTTTGTTTGGCCTTTCTTCTTATTTGCCTTGCTTTAGCATTGAGTTTCTCATAGTTTATAAGGTTAATACTAGTGGAATGCTTGCAGAAAATATTCCAAGCTTTATTCTTATCCTTTTTTTGCTCTATTACATTCTTTGTTTGTTCCACCAGCAGTTTTTGCACCTGTGTGGATGAGTAGACAACTGAAGAATAGCTTTATCAGATGCTGCTAGTATTTGTTTTGGGATATGGTCAGTGGCTTCATCTATTGTTTGATTCAGTATGTAGTGTTTATCTAAAGTGGTACTTAAGAAAATGTTATCCAGTTTGCCTTTGAGAATTTCCATCTTCTATGAATTTCCGGATAGTTGGAGATAGTTTGAAATTTGCAAGTAATTGGGAAATGATCACTATTATGTGGATTTTCCAATACTGCCCAATGTATACTTAGGTACAGAGCAGGGGAGCAGATAGATAGATCTATGGCAGAAGTATTTCCTGTGGGAAAATGCACATGAGTATGTGCACCTGTGTTCAGCAGAGTTAGATTGTGTATGTCCAGTAATGTTTCTGTTAGCTGCCCTCTTTTATCCATATGTCTGTTAAAGTCACCCATCACACAAATAGGAGGTGGTATCTGGGCAAAGAGATCATCAAATTCTCTGAGTATAAATGTTTGATTATGCAGAAGGTAAATAGAAACAAGTAATAAAATTATTCCAAGTTCTATGCATTCAGCAACAACTTCTAAATTAGTTTGCAAGGGGATTTGCCTAGATGGAGTATTAACGGATACTAAAACCGCTACACCACCATGCGCTGCAGTTGCTACATTCCTGTCACGTCTGTACAAAGTATATTTTTTTATAGAGGGTGTCACTTGTGGAGTTAATAAAGTTTCCTGTAAGCAAATACCTGCAGGATTAAGATCTCGTATTAGGTAATAGAGCTCATCTGCATTTGTATGTAGTCCTCGACAATTTCACTGTAAAATGCACTGCATTATTTAGTCTTAGTAGTAGGATGATCTGGTTGCTTTTTAGAGGCAGTAGCCTTATGGCGATCTTTTTTTGGAAAGTTAGGATGTCCAGTGTCCATATCTTCTTCAACATAAATTTCTAATATAGGTTCTTCTTGTGTTGTGTCATCTATGTCCATTACTGCAGTATTTGTTTGGTTCTTAGCAGAGGATTCAGCTTTTCCCACCATGGTCTCACTTTGGGACTTGATGCCACTAGTAGAGGGGATGGAAATGGGAGTATTACATGCTCTTTATCTTTATTGTTTTTCTTCACTGATTGAGGAACTGAAAGCATAGCTCTAACCCATTCAGCAAGTGATTTGTCAGGTGGAATTAAGTCATTGGTTTGAGTTGCAACCAAGCAACATTTCTTTATAACATTAGCATATGTACATGCTAGATTATCTTTCACTATTTGTCGTCTGGCTTCTTGATAAGTCACCTTATGTTCGAATTTATATTTCTGTATTGTTTTTCCAAGCTTCCATAAATCACAGTTTTTCAAATAAGCAGGATGATCCCCCTTGCAATTTGAGGAAACTGGAGATGCTGCAGTACAATTTGAGCATGTTCTTGGGAACCACATTTTGGGTATACATTGTTTCCTTGACATGTTATCTGAGAGTGTCCGAATTTTTTGGTACTTATAACAGCATATTGAATTTGGAATATAGGGGCAGATATGACAATTTAGATAACCAGCTTTAACAGGATTTGGTAAGTTTGGCATATTGAAAGTGAGTATTATACTAAGTTGGAATGAGATTGCCATCCCTACCAGTCAGAATTCTCTTAGCTTGTACAACCTTTTGATCTTTCATTTCTTGCACAAGCTCCTCTTCTGTTACATTCAATAGATCCCATTCAGAGATAACACCTTTGGAACTATTTAGAATTGCGTGAGGTGAGATTTTAACAGGAATTTCCCCAAAGGTTGTAAGCTTTAACAATGGTTCGGAATGTTTAGGCTGTGTCGTTTCAACTAGTAAATCCTGATTGTAACCTTTGACCATTTTAGGTGATCCGGTGGCATTTTCTAAGAATCTCTGTATCATAAACAGAGAGAGTTTACTCACTGGTTGACTAGATAATGAATGGATAATAAGAAAGGTTGGATACTCTGTTTGGTCATTATCTTTTTTTAAGTGCTTACTTTGCACATTACCTTGATCTGAGCTCGAAGGCTCTAATGCTGGATAGTTTTCTTTAACCATGTCAGCTCCTTTTCGCCCTGGGGGATTAGCTTTTCCACCCAAGGTTACCGGCCCCACCATGGGGAGACAGGAGCAGTGCCACTTGTGGCCAAGCGTAGGAGTTACTACGGTTAGTAAACTAAGAAAAAGTAAAGAAAAAGGTACTTTCCTTTTTCTGGCTCTCTTTTTATACTTTTAAAAAGTAGAGCTAACTAACAAAAGGGCTTATAAAATGAAGTAAAACAAGAAAAAACTCATAGTTGTTCTATAAAAATCACTCCAAGAAGTCGAAGATCACTTGGCCACAGATATGCTTGGTACCTGGGGCCTCAATTAGTGTTAACAATAACTTAATGTCACCTAAACAATACATTGAGTTGTAATTTAAGGTCATCATACCTCCTTCAATCTAAGACACAGAAAAGAATCACTGTCAGCTAGAGAAAGTTCTGAATATATAACATCTTGTGACATGTTATGCTTACCTTTTCCAGCTGAAACTACAATTGCATTTTAAGTAAAAATTTAAATAATAAACATATCAAAATAAGCAACAGAAAATTACCATTAAAAATGTCTCCCTTAAAAATTAAACAGAAATTTCAAAAACTATCACAATATACTGACATACCAAAAGAAAACGAAGATCTGAACAAGTATAAAAAATATTTACCTAAAATTTATTATTCCACTGACTGCCATGTTGCAAGAAACGTATATATATGAAAATGTTATGTACTCTCTTTAGATTACCTCCAGTGAATAAAAGAGCTGTAAACTTTCATTGCTTTTGCAGTAAAATCTGTAAAGTGAAAATTAAAGACAGAATTAAATGGCATCTATGGTGAATGCATTTACTGATGGCAAGTCCAGGAGAGTTAGCAATACTGTATTATTAATGGAGACAAAATGATGTAAAGAAGACAGGTTCAGTATCAGTATGTATAAAAAAAAAAAAAAAAGCTGATTATATTCAGATGCCAATCCAACAGTTCTTTAAATTAAAATTAGCTTTCTAGCCTATTTCCACAAGATAAGCTGAAACAGAAGCAACAACGACAAATATCTTGTGTATTTAATTCACAGCCACAAGATCACATCTATTAGGGGTGTACCACATCAAGTGGAAAGGAAAACATATAAATACAGGTGACCCCCGCTTAACGCTGATAATTCGTTCCGTAAAAACAGAGCGCTAAGTGAATCCACGCTAAGCGAGCGCCGTATTCCCATAAGGTAATATATGTATTTGTGAGTTGCGGTCGGTGCCATAGGATATTTCCTAATCAATAATAAACGTAGTGAAAAGATGCACAAATGTCGGTGAAAATAATTAATATTCAAATATTTGTACATATAAAATATTCTGCATTACATACATATATAATTATGTGGTAACTACTTATGTATCAAAATTAAACTTAAAATTCCAATTAAAATCATGAATTTAATTGATCTAAATTGATTTAATTTAATTGAGGAATTTAATCATGAAAAATGTGTCGATTTTGGGTTGAACTTTGGCCCTCTTCCAAATAAACTAAAGGGGATTTTAATTTTAAATCCCCTGCAGCGTTACCTTTTTTTTTTAATAAAACAATAAAGTCAACCGATCCTTCGCCGCTTTGAAACCTGGCATGTTTTTTACTTCTTTCAATATGAAACTTCTTTTAGGCATTCGTTTCCACAAAAGTCCTGCTTCATCTCTGTTAAAAACTTGTTGAGAAATATAACACATAATATCCCTCTTCAATAATTTTAACAAGTTCTTTTTTGAAAGTTTCGGCTCCTTCTGCATTTGCGGCTTCTCCCTGGATTTTAAATCTATTCAACCAGCCCTTACTAGTTTTAAATGGTTCCGCATTTCTTTTTTTTTTTTTTAGGTGAGTTTTCTTCTTCAGATCATCATATTGGCTAATCTCTTTCTCTCTCTTTTTTTTTTTTTTAATAAAATTTAACTTAACTGAATTCTGCATTGGATATTATCTTCAATAAAATTAGTTAGTCTCTCCATTTAAATCCCAATAGCCGGCCTAGCCCTAGTTGCTTGCAGTGGAACAGCTATCTTTCCCGCTGCTAAAATTAATTCTTTATTTATTTTTATAATTGTTCTTACAGTTAAACTTGCGAGTCCTAAATTATGGCAAACATCCGCTTGTCTTTGACCGGAATCGATTCGCTTCAAAACATCTAATTTAATTTTCAAATTCAGTAGTCTTTTTATATTTATAGTCTTCGTACTGCGCTCAGACATTGCTTTTTCCTTCTTATCGGCCATTATTAACTCTTCGAAAATGTAACTGCGTTGGTTGCATTAATTATGATACAATGTTCAAGTAACCTGTTCGTTTCGCACGCTGTCTAATACGGTACAGTGATGTCTAGACTTTGGACAAATGCATACGCAAATATTACAAGCAGTATACTTGATAATTTTTTAAAATGTTTATCTCAGAACTACGTAACAAGTCACTGTACTGCAATTAATTAGCATGCGAGAAAATTTCTCAAGTCGGCGTGGGAAACGTTTTAATGCCGTTTTGCTATTCATTTTCAAGCTATCAACTCCATCAAATGAAACGATTTCGTTAAATATGCCAAAAATGCAATCTGTAAAAGAGTGTTATAGTGATCTGTGACAGTGTTATAGTCAGATACAGGTTATAATATAAGAACAGCGTTATAGTGAATCAGCGTAAAGCAAACCACGTTATAACGGGGGCCTGCTGTATTAAATATTACATAAATAGTATATTAATTATTAAATAAAATAGAAAAATAACATAAGAACTATAAAGTATACGCACATTAGAGAGAGCATTACATAAGCTGCACAGGTGTCAATCCTCATGCCTCATGTCAAATAGGAGCACACAGAATGCTCATATCAATCTCATAGCTGCTAGTTGATTGCGTTAAACAGTTCCTATGCAGGAAATCAGGTTTCCGAGCCCAGCAGACAGACTCCTGCTGGTACATTTGGTACTTTTTTGGTACTTTATTCGGTACATTTACTTCACATAGATATGAGATTCGTTTTTCTCATCGATAAGTTCTGTTTTGGGTGTATTTTGTCCCCGAATAACAATTAGTCCCCCATTAATGAGCACCCTAGCCAATGAGAATGTGGTGTAAGCATAGTGGGGGACCTATATATTCAGGTGGATGACAAAAGGACAGCATTTGCTTCTTGGTTCTTTTTCTTGGCTGTTGCTCTTGCTGTTTGGGGGTTGTTGTTGCAATCGTGGTTAGGTTGTGGACTAGCGAGAGATTAGCCCAGAAAATGGAGGAGAACCCTTTTTCTCCTGACCGATCGCCATTTCTTTGTCAACTGCCCACTTTTCGCCTTGCCTTTTGATTGAAGAATTGTTCACGACAGAAATCTACCCTACATACCTACAAGTCATTCTTGCTGCATTAATTATTATCGGAAGTATCATTCCAAGAGATCTTCCAGCTGAAACTCCCTATAGAACTCAGTAGAACCAGAGAGGTACAGATGTGGAACCAGTTCCAGTTGATCCAGACAATTATTTACTGGTAAATTCTAATTGTTTTTGCCCTTAATTTAGTACATAAGCATCCCTCCTCATTAAAACATTAGCTGATGTAATATTACTTGACATAGTACTTTCCCATTAGAGTCTAACATAATGAGTCAACTGTTATACATAGTAGTACAGCACTTGTAAATACCTGTACACTTGTACTCTTATGACATGTGAATTGGATCACTGATTACGTGTAGTGTAGCCCCCAAGACATGAAGAACACAGACCTATCGGATATAGGTACCATTAATTTTTCATACTAGCAATCGTATGTACTAAATTTTACCTTTTGTCTCTAGTGTATGACTTGTATAGTATTGTTAGTTTACTAATAAACATTGTTTTTGTTTATGTACTTATGCCTCTGACCTATTCTCTTGCCACACGTTAATTTTAGTATAAGATTTATAGTAAAGGAACCATTTTTTGCGGCATTTCAAGTCCTGACTATATTAGGTAGGGTCTTGGAGTGAAAACATAACACTGATCCAAGTTGCAAGTTCTATTTACCACGATGCTGAATCGATCTTAAGGGCATACGAGATCATTGTCCTATTATATAAACCACTAGACAATCACATAAGTTCAATGCCGTTTTCTGGAACATCATTACTAATGATCACACCTGCCCAGGAATCCTGTTACACATTGCATCTTAAGTAATACTAAGAGTTGAAAGTCTTATCCTCCATAGGCAGAATGATGGCCAGAAAAACTCTATTGGAACACTGGTGCTAATCGCGAACAGGATTTAATTCTTTCGGGATGCAAAATTGTATTACATGGATGCCCGCGAGCAACACGAATTTTGTGGGTTGACGAACAAGTGAAAGAAGAACAAACCAGAGAACAGAAGACGACTGAGGGGGCCTACTAGGAACGCTTATAGCTTAACAGTGTTCTTGGCTTTCATGTCTATGGAGCACTCAGAGAATTTGTGTTTATGGAGAATACAATATAGACATCTCCAGTAACACCCTAGCATTTAGCAATAGTTAGCAACTAGTAACTATCTTGCCTATACACATTTGTTTAAAAAAAAAAAACGAGTTGCTATATGTTGTAACACATTTCTTTTTAGAGTAAGTTGATAATCGAAAAAATTATAGTTCCTTTTCAGCTCTACACAAAGGTAAGTCACACCATTTTGGGGGACCTTAACCTCACCCAGACACTAATAAACCTAAAGAAGAATGGAAGGACAGAGCCCACAAACAACAGAAGTAGATTTGTCAGTCCCCCCCCCCTTTTTCCAACACAGTTGGGAACCCCATCACAACCCTCATCCCAACCTGGCAGGCCCCCTTTGGCTAATATTGCGGGTTACCTTGGGCTTGTACCAATTTTTTTTGGCAGAGACGGTGAAGGCCCAAATGTGAAGTTATCTTTTGAGATTCTGGAAAGCATAGGTGAACTAGCAATTTGGGGAGACAAAGAGTTTATTGCAGTAATTAAAGTGAAAATTCGTGGTGTTGCAAGTGACTTTCTGGCTAACTCCCTAGAGCTACATAAGAAAGGAATGACAGGTCCTTTAAGAATGCCTTTTTGGCTCAATTTGAGAAGAGAGAACCGATCATTACTCGCCTCCACCAATTTGCAACTGCAATCCAAGGACTGACTGAGTCTGTGGTCAGTTACAGTGCACGTGTAAAAAATTTGGCCAGAGCTGCATTTAAAATTCAAGCGGATTCTCCTGAGGCATCAGCCATCCTTGATCAAGCAACGTTGGCACAATTTCTCAGTGGTATTTCAAATAAAATTAGAAGAATGGTGCTCTCTCAGATTTCTTTAACTTTTTTGCAGGCAGTCAAAATTGCTAGGAGGGAAGAAATTAATGATCAATTAACACAAATGAAAAATATGCCGCTTCATGTTATCAGCGGTCAGGCAAGGATTGAAGTTTTGGATCAACAGGAAAGCAGTTTAAAACATATCCTAAAGCCTATGCAAGACCAAATACAAGACTTACAACAATCAGATACATTAAGAGTAAACAACACGACTTTAAATAATTTAGAAATGCAAATTGCTGCCCTTAGCCACCAATTTCAATAACAAAACGAAAATACCATACATCAATTTCCCCATCCCTGAGATTGTGAAGAGTTATGCTTAATTATTATTATTATTATTATTATTATTAGCCATGTGGTGCAAGGAAGCCTGAGGCTTATGCTGCACCAGCTAAAAAACAATTTCTGAACCACCCCGAGAAAGAAATAAAGAAAGAGAGAGAGAGAGAGAGAGAGAGAGAGAGAGAGAGAGAGAGAGAAGTAGAAGGGAATCACCAAGGAAGAGACGAATAATGATATCCAAGTCAGGACCCTGGGTGTGCCAAGCCCATACTCACCAGATGTGAGCCCCTGAGGATGCCTTATTCATAGTTGGAAGGAGCAATACATCTGTTGCTAGGTAACGTGATCTTGGGAGCAGAGGTCACTGACTGTGCAGACCGATGCTTCAGTGCTCCACGTGATACTAGCTTTGCTAGGCAGCATACACTCGGTAACTCTGTGAACGCTGGAATTCACGGAGAAAGGCGCTTTGTTGATGGCAGAGTGTGTGATTTTTGCCCGCAACCGTTGTCATTCACTTGCCCATGTACGATACGCTGAGCGTATAAGTACACTGCATTACCAAAAATTTGGCGTCCTATATTAACAAGGTTACAATTTTGATGGAAACAGGGATAGAATTGCAGATAGAACATATTATAATAATCAATATAGGGGTAATATAAACTCTTATATTAGGTCAAGAAGGGGAGTACCTAGAAACAAGTGGGATCAAAGACAAAATTCAGCCTAAAGTAGCTTTAGATAGGCAAATTAACCATGCAGGCATTGGGAATCATGAACAGGTTAGGAATAGATATTTATGACAGCGAAGGGTTTCTGAACAAGATAGAAGGGGTTTCCAAAATCTTAAAAGAGTTGGTGAACTAAATGCCCGTCCTAAAAACGTACAGCATGGGGTATATATTTTACAGAATGATTCCAAACTACCATTGTTCACAGGTTTCATTCAAAACATTGAGGCCGGATTTCTTAAAAATACTGGAGTGACTGTCACCCTAATGACTAGACTTGTTTAACAAAATTAAACACACCAGATCGTTAAATCCAAGGTCTCCAAGACCTAACAGTGACTGGTGTCCCAGGCAATACTACAGTGTGTTCCAACACTTCAGTGTGTTCCCAAACACACTGAAGTCACAGTGAACCTTAAGTTAGATAGTGTAACTTTTCGGGAAAATGTTTTAATGGTGTGTGAAAATTTTAAGGGATGATAGAACATAATTCTGGGATTAAACATGTTAAGAAAGTTTTCGTTCTCACTGGATTTAGGCAAAAGAATACTGCATTCAGTTCAGTTGAAGATTTGTTTAAGAGAGGATGGTATTCGTGAATAGTTTTTAGGTTCCAAACCCGTTATAGCTAAACTTACCAGCAAGCAATTGCTACTAGCATTCAAAGAGAGGGTGGTAACAGTATTTTGTGACCAGCTTGCTGTTCCCACTGAACAACCAGTAATTGAAGAATCCAACGCTAACTTGAGTCATGACAATTTGGCAGTAAGATGCTCAGTAGATAAGATAGGGAAAGATGAGAGAGTGTCAGTGCTCGTTGCAACTTGATGACTCACTTCAACCCCCAAAAGGCATGCGTATTGCTAGCCTTGAGAGTCTTAATAACAATTCAGTTAGTTTTTCAAGTGAGAAAAGGGATGAAAGAAGAATAACTCCTGTATCTGTAAAAGACTTTGAACTTGATCATCTAACAGGCAATCAGAGATGCAGGTTATTGGACTTATTGTGTGAATGTAAAGATGTGTTCGCGAAGTCAACAGTGCAGCTTGGTAATTCAAGGGTCTTCACAGAATTAGATTGACTGACAACATTCCCATTAAACAAAAAGCCTATAGAGTGCCTTATATGTTGAACGTTGAGGTCGAGAAATAAGTGCATGATCTTTTAGAGACTGGTATCATTGAGCCAAGTAATTCTGCATATTCAGCACCAATTGTGTTAGTGAAGAAGAAAGCTGGATCTTACCGTTTATGTATTGACTTCCATAAACTCAATGCAAAGACCATTGCAGACATTTATCCAAACCCTAACATGTCTGAGATTTTGGATGTGTTGGGCAATGCATGTTATTTTAGTTCCTTGGACTTAGGAAGTGGGTTTCTTCATCAGATAGAAGTTCATCCTGCAGACCGACATAAACCGCTTTCACCACCGGTGAATTGCTCTTCCAATACAAGAAAATGCCATTTCCATTAAAAAAATCTTTGAATATTTGAATGATATCATTGTCGCTTATAGTGATTTCAAGTCACATCTTGTAAAACTGGAAAAGGTTTTCAAGCATCTCAGAGAATATGATCTAAAGCTGAAGCCTAAAAAATGTGAATTCCTGAAGCAACAATTGAAATATTTGGGTCATCTTGTTAGTGGAAGTGTCCGGCCAGATCCAAACAATGTCGCTGCAATTCAGAATTGTTTACACCCAAGGACGGTCAAACAGGTCTGGTCATTCCTCGGGATGGCAGGATTTTACGGAAAGTTTATCCCAGATTTTGCTGAATTAGCTTGTCCTTTGACGAAGCTTACTAAGGATACTTCTTTCATTTGGGACAATTCCACCCAGCAAGCCTTCGATAAATTGAATGCTGCTTTGACAACACAACCTTTGTTGATTTATCCAGACTTCACAAAGCTATTCTTTGTGAGTATCGATGTAAGTAGTTATGACATTGCTGGTGTTCTTGAACAGAAGGTAGGTGAAAATTTAAGACAGCCTGTTGCTTATGCTTCTAGACTGTTAAAAAATAAAAAAGTCAGAGAGAATGTATAGTACTACCAAGAAAGAGGCTCTTGCGATAGTATTTGCAGTTATGCAATTCAGACCTTTCTTAGTTTCTACAAATTTCACACTAAGAGATCACCAGCCGTTGAGTTACTTGATCAATTTGAAAAATCCATCACCAAGTTTAGCACATTGGAGCATGTTGCTACAAGAATTCGACCACAAGGTTTTATACAGACCTCGCAGAGTCCATTCAAATGCAGATTTTCTTTCCAAACCGGTGTTAGATAAAGACAAAAACAGAAGAAGCCAAAGAAATCAAAAACCACTAAATTAGTTGCCCCTATATCAACAACGGTAACTTTGGAAACATTAGTTATGCCACAACAGCAGACCAAAATTTTGATCAAATCCCTACAAAAAGAAGACCCTAACTTCAAGAAACTGATTGAATAGCTGGAGGGAGAACCCCAGGCATCGACAAAAATCCCAGATTAATTTTATTTGAGCAAAGATGGGATATTGTATCATTTTACTTTATCTGACCCTGGAGCTACACATCAAGAGCCATTTGAACAATTAGTAATACCCGTTGGCCTGAGGACAAGTTTTGAAGTCATGCCATGATAACATTCTTAGTGGAGGTCATATAGCACTCCAGAAAACATTGCAAAAACTTAAAAAGAACTTCTTTTGAGTAAGTATGTATGGTGATGTCAAGAACTACATAGAATCTTGCCCATCTTGCATGCAGCAGAAGAGATATAATCCTAAGGAGAAAGTGGCCCTGATGAGAGTCCCTGTCAAAAATTCTCCTTGGGTAAGAGTGTCCCTGGACATCTTAGGACCTCTTCCAATGACTATGAGACAACATAAATATCTATTGATGGCAGTAGATAATTTTACACATTATGCCGAAGTGATTCCACTCCAGACACAAAGAGATGGCGAAGTTGCCACCGCTTTTGTCAACAATGTGATCTCGAGACATGGAGTTCCTAAATATATACTCACAGACCAAGATACTAACTTCATGTCTTCGTTGTTATGACAGGTGTGTGAGAAATTGAATATTCATCAACTCCACACGTCTTCTTATCACCCTCAGTGCAATTCTAAAGTAGAATGTTTGAATCGTACATTAGCAATAATTCTGTCACATGTAGTTAATGATGCTCAGTCAGATTGGGATGTAGTGGTTCCCTTGGCTGTCGCTGCATACCAAGCCACGATCCACAGTTCCATGCAGGAATCCCCCAACTTTTTGATCTACAGAAGGGATTTAGTGTTGCCCTCGGACCTATGGCACACCCAAGCAAGACCTACTTATGCTTCTTTGAAAAACTATTCGGAACAGATGTGTGCGCATCTACGTAGAACTTACAAGATTGTCTCTCAACATCTGGAAGAAGCGGCACAAACGCAAGAACAACGTAGGGCATTAACAGCAGTGGACAAGAATATCCATGTAGGAAGTCTCGTCTATTTATTTACTCTTAAGGTAAAAGTAGGCACTTCAAAAAAACTGGCTTGCTTGAGCACAGGCCCTTATCGAGTGATCAGTCAAACCTCACCCGTTAATTTCAGGATACAGCACATGTATCATCCCAAAGACAACCAACTGGTGCACATAGATAGATTGATGAAGGCAGTCGACCGGAAAATTTTTCCTGACCTAAGCACAGAGGAATCAGACGTTGAACTTCCAGATCAAATGGATACAGAGATAATCCCAAAAGAAACATGGATTTTTGATGATCCTGCAGTGGAAGTGTGTGATTGGATCACACCAATAGACCCCAGACCAGTGATAACTCAGCCAACTAAAACTGCAAGTATTCCAGTGTCCATTCCTTTGGTGTTCCTCCCAAGTAAGAATCAGAATAGGCAATAAGAGATAGAGCCATCAGCAAATCCAAAAGGAACCACCCAAGTGCCCACTCAGTCTCATAGTTATAATTTGTGCAGTTGCAATCGTATGACCCACACCCCACAAGAGGTTACTGTTACTTCCCCATCAAAAAATGAAGTGACAGTACCCGAGACAGCTTCTGTTAGAGGAGTAGAAACAGAACAGGACATTCCCACTGGTGAAACGGAGATGGAGAGAGATGTACTTCCAGATAAAAATGATAGAGAACAAGGGAATACAGATAATGTAGAACAGCCGAATGAAGTAGAGAGAACAATACAGTGGATGTTAGGTCCACTTGCCTCGAGACTGGATCAAATCCAGAGGATTTGATTTAGCAGGTTTCCTTAGAGATGCTTGTAAGTGATTTAACATAAGATCGAAACTCCTCAAAATGAGATCAATTAGAGAGAATACTCATGATATAAAAAAAAACAGAGAGAGGTATATACTGACTCCTAGTTTTGACTGAAAAGTGACGGTTTCTTTTTTCTCTCTTTGTGGTTCTGACTACAGTGATCTGAAACAGACATAGAATTTTGCTAAGACCTGGCGTTACAAATTGACCACCCGAACTTTCAAACGTTTCTTACATATCAAGTTTTTCAGCAGGTCAAACAGCAACCAACTAATTGGTGAAGGATTCACCTCTTGGATCAAAATACCTATCATTCTCTTTTCAGTAACCTATTAGGATTATTTGTTATTTCTTCACGTTTGGCATGCTTCCAAAAGTAAAGTTCTATTATGTTTATAATTGGAAGAAGAAAAGGAGAGAGATCAAGAAAGTTATACTTGAGATAGAGAAAGCAAGATGTGAAAATGAGTTACTTATCTACTTTTTCCAAAAAAAGAGAAAATAAACTATTGAGTGTACAAATGAAGTGAATCTTTCACTTGAAAGGGGAGAATGAAGAGAGAAAGAGAGAGTGATTAGAAAAATTATTTTTTTCTTCTTTTCTTATCATCTTTTTCCAATCTTCACAGATTCTTTGTGCATGTACTCCCGCTACTAGGAATCTAGAGACATGTTCTTCCAAGTGTTAATGAAGATCTGGAACATCCTCCTTGCCCCTCTTTGTTGATGGTGGGAGATAGCGGCCATAAATTGCCTTGAGGAAGAGGGAGAATCGGGAAAAAAATGATATTGGAAACAAAACAGAAGATCCAGAGTCCCCAGTTTTCAGTCAGCCAACAACCACTTTTCTCCCCTCACTTGCTGCTCACAACACCTATCAAAGATCATGTAGAGTTGGTACATCACCCCTGACAACTCATCAAACATTAGGTGTTAGGTGGGTCGGAAAACTGCTAGCTTGGGGGGAGACAAAGACCAATAGATTGACAGTAGCCACTGGCAGAGGTGAAAGAGATTCTTGCACTGCTTCTATTAGAATGAGCAGAAGCCTGGAAAACAAGATTCATGATATTTCAGAGACTGCTGGGAGCCATTGCAGTACAAGTAAACACATGGGTTGTGTTAGAGTAGCTAAGAATAGAAACAGGTGCAGGTATACTTGCTTGTACACCAATGCTAGGAGTTTAGTAAATAAATTTGATGAATTTGAGGTATTGCTCAAAACATCAAAGGCAGATATTGTTGGGATATCAGAGACGTGGTGTCACACAGATATAAGGGATGCAGAACTGGAATTTGGGGAGTACAACGTCTACAGAAAGGATACACAGGATAGGAAGGGGGGAGGGGTTATGCTATTAGTTAAGAAACACATAAAAACCAAGGAAGTGAAGCCAGTCGACATCGCTGGACAGTGCAGTGTTGAGTCAGTTTGGTGTGACATAAGCATTGGGAGATCAAAATTGAGAGTAGGAGTGTGCTATAGGCCTAATGACTCTGATGAGTATAATAAGAAACTGTACAGGGAAATAGAGTGGGCCAGTAAATCAGAGAGTCTTATAATGGGAGATTTTAATTTCCCAGATATTGACTGGAATTTGGGGGCTGGTCACTCACACACTAGCAGGGCTTTTGTGGATTTATTGGATGATTGTTTTCTACATCAGCATGTTCGGGAGGCAACTAGAGGGAGTAATACTCTTGATTTGATTATCAGCAGTGATTCTTCATGCATTAAGAATCTGCAGATAAATGAACCACTAGGTGGCAGTGATCACAGTGTGCTGAAGTGGGATTTACTCAAAGAGGTAACTACCATTAGGGGTAAAGGGGACTACGATGGACTGAGACAGTATTTAAATTCTATACAGTGGGACCAACTGATGATGTTACCAACAGCAAATTCAAAATGGGAAGCATTCAAAGTACTTATCTTGGAAGCTACTAAGCTTTACATACCAACTAAGAAATATTGTTCAAGGTTTAGGCCAAAATGGATGTCAGATGAACTAATGAGGCATATGGCAGAGAAGAAAAATGCATGGGATACTTACAAATTAACACATGACACAGAAGCCTATGATAGATACAAGTTGATATGCAACCAAGTTACAAAGGAGGTTAGGCAGGCGAAGGCAGATTACGAGAAATCCTTGGCAAGGGATGCAAAGAAAAACAGCAAAGAGTTCTTTACTTATGTAAACTCTAGAAGGAAGGGGATGAATCAGATTGGTCCACTTGATATTGATGGGTCAACTGTTGATGATCCTGCTCAGGTAGCTAACAAACTAAATGAATATTTTGCATCGACATTCACACATGAGGAGTTATTCAGCGAGGGGAATGCCAGAGGTGTATTCAACTCTAGCAGTAAGCTACAGAATCTTGAAATAACTGGGAGTAAAGTGGAGGAGAAACTGTTGAAGATAAACACGAGAGAGGCATCCGGGGTGGACGGGATCTATCCAGTTATATTAAAGGAGGCAGCAAAGGAAGTAAGCAAACCCTTAGCCATAATTATGAGAGCTTCCTTGGATTCAGGGGAGGTACCCATAGACTGGAAATGTGCAAATGTGACCCCAATTCACAAAGGAGGATCAAAGGCTGACACAAGTAATTATAGACCTGTGAGCTTAACTTCTGTTCCAGGAAAATTAATGGAGGCACTGGTTAAAGAAGCACTGCAGGATCATTTAGACAAGACTTCAGTTATAGCTCGGACACAGCATGGTTTTGTTAAGGGGAAGTCTTGCCTGACCAATTTGATTGGATACTATGATGCAGTCACAAAAGAACTGGATGCAGGGAATAGCTTTGATATTATATACTTGGATCTTAGAAAGGCTTTTGATACTGTTGCACATGGAAGACTGCTACACAAATTGGAGCAGTGTGACATTGGAGGCAAATTGCTGCTATGGATAAAGGGGTGGTTGAGGGGGAGAAGAGAGAGAGTGGTAATCAATGGACACTGCTTCGTGGACTAATGTTATTAGTGGAGTCCCTCAGGGCTCAGTGTTGGGTCCATTATTGTTTTCTGTGTTTATAAATGATATTGATGATGGTATATCAAGCTTAATGTCCAAGTTTGCAGATGATACAAAGGTTGGCAGGGTTGTCAAGGACACTACTGACACTATGCTGCTGCAACAGGATCTGGAAAGGTTGAGCAGATGGGCTGAGAGGTGGCAAATGAAGTTTAACATTGACAAATGTAAAGTACTACACATGGGAAACAGCAACTCCAGAGCAACGTATCAACTCTGTGGTACTACACTGACAGTGGTAGAGAATGAAAGGGACTTGGGGGTGGTTGTGCAGGCAGATACGAAGTTCTCTGAGCAGTGCAGACGGGCTGCAAGAGTAGCTCATGGAGTATTGTCAATGATATACAGGAATTTTTCCAGCAGGGATAAGGAGGTGATTATTCCCTTGTATAAGGCAATGGTCAGGCCACACAACTAGAGTACTGTATACAGGTCTGGAGGCCTCATTTCAAGAAGGATGTAGAGCTGCTGGAACGAGTACAGAGAAGGGCAACAAGATTAGTGAATGGAACAAAGGGGTGCTCTTACGAAGAAAGGCTTAAGTTTTGCAAATTACAGTGTCTGGAGACTAGGCACCAGCGAGGTGATCTGATAGAGGTGTATAAAGCCTTGAATGGTTTGAGCATGCTCAATGCTGATGGGATTCTTCCTCTAGCTCAGAATAATCACCTGAGAGGGCATAAATTCAAATTGAGGAAAGACGGATGTAGGATAGACGTGCGGAAATTTGCCTTTAGCCAGTGGGTGGTTGGTTGGTGGAACAGACTTCCATCCCTTGTAGTGGAGGTTGATAGCCTAAATAAGTTTAAGGCTCAGCTGGACAGGTATTTTGAACGAACAGAGGGGTGAAGTGGAAGTGGGTTTTTTTTTTTTTTTTTTGGCTGATGCTGCATTTAAATTCTATACAGTGGGACCAACTGATGATGTTACCAACAGCAAATTCAAAATGGGAAGCATTCAAAGTACTTATCTTGGAAGCTACTAGGCTTTACATACCAACTAAGAAATATTGTTCTTAGTTGTACTAATGCTAATGCTAAATGCTAATGCTAAAAATGAAATAGTAATACAAAATCATCAAACTACACACACACATTAAAACGCAAACCCATAGATCAGGACTCGTACCAAGGAATTGTTCCGTGCAACATCCAGGACACAGCCAATAACAGCCACACACCTAGGAGTGTGCAACAGACACCAGGAGTCATGGAGATTTCCTGAATGCCAGAAATGAAATTTAGTTTTCCCCAAGACGCATTGGAGTCATGGAGCATCCTTTCCAACCAACTTGTATTTGATCTTCTATTGCACAGATGACCTTAAATGTGGAGTCATTCCCGGACTGGTCCTATTTTCAGTTCCCACCAACAACTGGGCTTTAGTAGACATAAAATTTTGTAGAGATGTTGAAGGAGCACACTCCCCAAAGGAAGTTGCTATCACTGGCTGCGATGACCAACATAAGAACACAGTGCTAAAAAGAGAATGCAAGTTTTCCTCGCTGCCTGACCTGTTGCAATCGCACAACCTTTGGCTATGCGACGACCATCACCTAGGCCTCGCTTGGGAACAAGGAGCTTTTGCAGCACCCTACTTAGACTTCTGGTTCAAACCCATCATCAAGTCTTATAATGTAATTTTCACAGCAAGATTAGAAAGAACACGTTTTCTTCAGAATATCCTCAAACTTAAGACAGTAGTTAACACTGAAAATTTATCCTGCCCCAATCAAGAGTCATTACCAGATGAGGAATTCCCATTCCAGTGTTATTGGGACCATCCACCTGCCCACTGTGCTGTTTGAGCTGCTAATCAGTTCGCTCGGTGGCTTGAGCACGAGAGGGTATGTAAGAGAGTGGTGCCTACCTGACCAATCAGAAGAATGGTGGGAGTGAACTACAACCAAACTTCAATCAAAGGACAACCAGAAGAAATCTAGCCAGATGAAAGGGGAAGAAGTTAAATTGTAAAAATGGGAAAAATGCTTAAATTCAACTGTAATTGAATGTCGAAACACTATTAATGTTTATATTATATAAAAGTAATATAAGTAACTGACAGAGATATAAGCATCTGTCATAACTAATTATGTCGTTGCACATGTAGTTATGTTGTTACATGGATAATTATGTTATTACATAAATGGTTATGTAACTGTATGAGTAATTATGTTATCAATTGTATCACTTGTATCAAAATTTTTCTTTTGTTAAACCTTGATAATGAATTTTAAAGAATGGATAACCTATATTGTATCTAGCCAGAGTATATTACTATACAATTTGTTAAGTAACAATATATGTATGATGTATTTTCTTTTAAATATTGAGTTTCGCAAATATTAATCATGTTTAACATTAGGTATACATGATACTTTGTAGATGAATGTTAGAGTGAAGAGCAGATGTTAACTCTTTGTTTATTTTGTTCCATACCATGTTACTGTATCGAGTGGAAAGTGTGACATGGAAGCTACATTCATGAAGCTACAATGAAGAGGTGAGCTCCCAGTGATCCTCCAGACCAGCGGGAGACCATTTCTTCAGCACACAAGAATTACAGTTTTTCCACAATCAACATTCACAAACTGCACAGGTGAACATTGTGCAGTATCCAGAAAAAAACGTAAACACCAAAGACACTTTCACAACAAATATGCAAACAAACCTTTTTTTCTGAACTATGGACTTTCTTTTTAAATCTATACCTTGGTATTTGAACAAAACATTGTATCCTCTGAACCATGTTAAAAAAATATATATTTTTGTTTTAAGGTCATAGTAAAAGTGTTTACTTCAACCAAGGTAAGATTGTTGTGTACAAAATATTAGCAATTTGACACTGATTTGATATTATCCATAAACAACTCTAGAAACATATAGAAAATTGTTATGCAGTATACATTTCATGTTTTATTAGGATTACCATTTATTCTTAATTAAGGTTAACCCAATCTTGTAAGAGGAGGTATGTTTTTGTTTTTCCCCACCAAGCTACCTTGAGAACCCCATCAAAACTCTCAGAATTTTGGACATAGCAATCTTTTGCCCCTGCCCAAAATTCTGGGGATGGCAATGAGGAGTGTAGAATAGCTGAATTGTCACCTCATGCTTGCATTAAAAGGCTATTATCTAGCCAAGTCACCCCATACTTTTGTCCACTACCATACGTGTAGTGAGAAATTTGATGCTGTGACTATCAGTCTTCTTCAGCTTACTAGGTGAAGGACAGGAAATGTAACACTATCCGATCTTTGTTAAGTGAGCCACATCACAGTGAGCTAATGTTATTCTATCAGCTGTTGACCAAATCTTCTTCAGAGAGGAATGAGTAATGTATTTCCAAAATAGAATTCAAGGTGTAATATGAATTTCATGGCTGCTAGTTGATTGTGTTAAACAGTTCCTATGCAGGAAATCAGGCTTCCGAGCCCAGCGGATGGACACATGCTGGGATATTTGGTACTTTTACCTCACATAGATATAAGATTCATTTTTCTCATCGATAAGTCCCGTTTTGGGTGTATTTTGTCCCCGAATAACAATCCCTGGGAAATAGACATCCATTAATGAGCACCCTAGCCAATGAGAACATGGTGTAGGCATAGTATATATTCAGGTGGTTGACAAAAAACAGTGTTTGCTTCTTGGTTCTTTTTCTTGGCCGTTGCTCTTACTGTTTGGGGTTGTTGTTGTTGCAGTCGTGGTTAGGTCGTGGACTAGCAAGAAACTAGCCCAGAAAACAGAGGAGATCCCTTTTTTCTCCTGACTGATCGCCATTTCTTTACCAACTGCCCACTTTTCCACTGGCTAAAGGCAAATTTCTGCACATCTTTTAATAATCTATATCAGCATAGCAGATTACATTGAGCGCCTCTGACAAATGGAGAGAAGAGAGCAGCAAGAAAGAGTTCAGAGTCCCAAATGAAATCCATTTGATAAAATCCATTAGAGATAGTATGCTGGCCTAACAGTTAAAAGCCCGTCAGACAAGACTACCCCCTTAATAAACCCATGCTGTGTCTAAAATATAACTGCAGTCCTGTCTAGATGATCCTGCATTGCTTCTTTAACCAGTGACTCCATTATTTTCCCTGGAACAGAAGTTAAACAAACAGGTCTGTAATTACTAGTGTAACCCTTTGATCCCCCCCTTTGTAAATTGGGGACACATTTGCAGATCTCCAGTTCATGGGGACCTCCCTTGAGTCCAAGGATGCTTTCATAATTATGGCTAAAGGTCTGCTTATTTCCTTTGCGGCCTCCTTTAATACAACTGGATAGATCCCATCCAACCCAGGTGCCTTCCTTATGTTCAATTTCAACAATTTCTACTCCACTTTGCTCTCAGTTATTACAAAATCATTTAGTTTGATGCAGAGTTTGATAAGCCTCAACCTCCACTTCCCTTACTTCCTTATGTGTGATTGTAGATGCAAAATACTCATTCAGTTTGTCAGCTACCTCAGCAGGTTCTTGAGCAACTGAACCATCTATGTCAAGTGAACCAATCTGATTCATCCCCCTTCCTTCTATAGATTACATAATTAAAGAATTCTTTGCTGTTTTTCTTTGCATCCTTTGCCAAAGATTTCTCATAATCTGCCTTCACTTGCCTAACCTCCATTGTGACTTGATTAGACTAGTTTATATCTGCCATAGTCTTCTGTGTCACCTGATAATTTATATGCATCCCATGCATTTTTCTTCTCTGCTATGAGTCTCATTAGTTCATCTACTATCCATTTAGGCCTAAACCTAGAAAGGTATTTTTTAGATGGTATGAAAAGCCTAGCAGCTTCTAAGATTACTTCATTGAATGCTTCCCATTTAGAATTTGTTGCTAGTAACATCATCAGTTGGTCCTACAACTTATAGAATTTAAAAATTATCTGAGACCACCATAGTCACCTTTACAAAAGCAAAAACCCTTCCCTTTACCCCTGATGGTAGTTACATCTTTAATAGTTATATTTTTAAGTAAATCCCACATCAGCATGCTGTGATCACTGCCACCTAATGGTTCGTTTATCTACAGATCCTTAATGCATGGAGAATCACTGCTGATAATCAGATCAAGAGTATCACCCCTCTAGTTGGCTCTCGAACATGCTGCTATAGAAAACAATCATCCAATAAATTCACAAAAGCCTTGCTAGCGTGCAAGTGACCAACCCACAAGTTCCAGTCAATATCTGGGAAGTTAAAATCCCTTATTATAAGACTATTTCTTTTCACAATTGTTCATTATACTCATCAGAGCCATTAGGCCTATAACACACACCTACTCTCATTTTCCCTTTCCCAGTGCTTATGTCTCACCACACCGACTTAACATTGCATTGTCCACCAATGTCAATTGGATGCACTTTCTTAGATTTTATGTCTCTCTTAACTAACAGCATAACCTCCTCCTCCCTTCCTATCTATCCTTTCTGTACACATTGTACTCCTCGAATTCCAATTCTGCATTCCTTATATCTGTGTGACACAAAGTGTCTGATATCTCAACAATACCTGCTTTTGATGTCTTGACCAGCGCCTCAAATTCATCAAATTTATTTACTAAACTTTGTTTTGTAAATAAGCATTGTTGTACATGGAAGTATGCATGCACCTGTTCTTACTCTTAGTTATCCTAACACAGCCATAGTATTTACTTATTCCATGATAACATCCAGCAGTCCTTGAAAACCCCAGTGCCTTGCTTTCCAGGCTGCTGCTCAATTCAACAGAAGCAGTGCAAGAATCACTTTCACCTCTGCCTGTGGCTACTGTTAATCTATTAGTCTGTGAATTCCCCCAAGCTAGCAGTTTTTCCGACCCACCTGACACTGCCTCGATAGCATCAGCAAATATTATTCCACCCTTTCTATTTAAGTGTACCCCATCCTTGTAGAAGCAGTCTCTCCTGTTAACAAGCACAGGGCATGCTTAGCTCCTACATCCTGGATGCATTGCACTCAACTCTTTGCTACAACTCAGTCCTTTCCACATGAGCATTCCCTGCCCAGTGGAATAAATACTCTGTGATCCCACTGTCTAAAGTTCAAGTGCTAACAGGCCCAAGATATTTCAGAGCAATCTCAACTTCTTCCACCGTCCTCAAAAATCCTAGAAAAGAAACTCCTTTCAGCATTAAGCTAACAGCTCTGGGATTTACTTAAAGATGTAACTACTATCAAGGGTAAAGGGAAGGGTTTTTGTTTATATAAAGGTGACTATAGTGCTCTCAGGCTGTTTTTGAATTCTATACAGTGGGATCAAATGATGATATTAAATACAGTGAATTCTAAATGGGAGGTCTTCAGGGAATTAATCTTGGAAGTTACTAGGCTTTTCATACCAACTAAGACATTCTGTTCAAGATTTAGGGTTAAATCGATGTTAGATAAACTAACGACGCTCGTGACAGTGAAGAAAAATGTGTGGGATGCATATAAATTAGCAGGTGACAGAGAACACAATGGCAGATATAAGCTAGTCTGCAATCAAGTCACAAAATAGGTAGGCAAGGGAAGGCTGATTATGAGAATAATCAGCCTTGGCAAAGTATGCAAAGAAAAATAACAAAAACTTCTTTATTTACGTAAACTCTAGAAGGAAAGGGATGAATCAGATTGGTCCACTTGATGTTGGTGGTTCGACTGTTGATGATCTTGCTCAGATAGCTGACAAACTGAGTATTTTGTCAGCTATCTGAGAGGATGAATCACGTTGGTCCACTTGATATCTATGGTTCAACTGTTGATGATCCTGCTCAGGCAGCTAACTAACAAAATGAGTAAGCTGCCTGAGCAGGATCAGGCAGCTAACTAACTAAATGAGTATTTTTCATCTACATTCACACATTAGGAGTTATTCAGGAAGGGGAATGCCAGAGGTGAATTAAACTTTGGCAGTCAGCTAGATGATTTTGTAATAAATCAGAGGAAAGTGGAGGAGAAATTGTCGCTGATCGGGCTAGCCAGGTGGGTCAAGTGCCTGCGTGGCAACCCAAAGGTCGCTGGTTCGAATCCTGCCTCAGGCTTGGATCAGAGTAAAATGCAAAAACTTTGGGAGGTACATTATGGCCACAGAAGCCAATGTGCCAACAACTAACAAAAAAAAAAAAAAAAAAAAAGAAATTGTTGAAGTTAAACATAAGGTAGGCACATGGGGTGGATGGGATCTATCCAGTTATATTAAAGGAGGCAGCAGAGGAAGTAAGCAAACCCTTTGTGATAATATGCGAGCTTCCTTGGACTCGGGGGAGATTCCCAAGGACTAGAGATGTGTAAATGTGAGCGCTATTCAAAAGGAGATTCAAAGGGTGACACAAGAAATTACAGACCTGTTTTAGCATTAGCATTAGTAGAGGCATTTGATGCAAGAAAGCAAGCTTATGCAGCATCAGCCAAAAAAAAAAAAAAAAAAAAAGAAAAGAAAAAAAATAAATAAATAAAAAATAACCACTTCCACTTCACCCCTCTGTTCGTTGAAATACCTGTCCAGCTGAGCCTTAAACTTATTCAGGCCATCAACTTCCACAACGAGGGATGGAAGTCTGTTCCACAAACCAACCACCCGCTGGCTAAAGGCAAATTTCCTCACATCTATCCTACATCTGTCTTTCCTCAATTTGAATTTATGCCCTCTCAGGTGATTATTCTGAGAAAGAGGAAAAATCCCATCCGCATTGAGCATGCTCAAACCATTCAAGGCTTTATATAAATCGATCAGATCACCTCGCTGGTGCCAAGTCTCCAGACTGTAATTTGCAAAACTTAAGCCTTTCTTCGTAAGAACACCCCTTTGTTCCATTCACTAATCTTGTTGCCCTTCTCTGTACTCGTTCCAGCATCTCTACATCCTTCTTGAAATGAGGCCTCCAGACCTGTATACAGTACTCTAGGTGTGGCCTGACCATTGCCTTATACAAGGGAATAATCACCTCCTTATCCCTGCTAGAAAAATTCCTATATATCATCGACAATACATCATGAGCTACTCTTGCAGCCCGTCTGCACGGCTCAGAAAACTTCATATCTGCCTGCACAACCACCCCCCAGGTCCCTTTCATTCTCTACCACTGTCAGTGTAGTACCACAGAGTTGATACGTTGCTCTGGGGTTGCTGTTTCCCATGTGTAGTACTTTACATTTGTCAATGTTAAACTTCATTGCCACCTCTCAGCCCATCTGCTCAACCTTTCCAGATCCTGTTGCAGTAGCATAGTGTCAGTAGTGTCCTTGACAACCCTGCCAACCTTCGTATCATCTGCAAACTTGGACATTAAGCTTGATATACCATCATCAATATCATTTATAAATACAGAAAACAATAATGGACCCAATACTGAACCCTGAGGGACTCCACTAATAACATTAGTCCACGATGAGCAGTGCCCATTGATTACCACTCTCTGTCTTCTCCCCCTCAACCATCCCTTTATCCATAGCAGCAATTTGCCTCCAATAACACACTGCTCCAATTTGTGCAGCAGTCTTCCATGTGAAACAGTATCAAAAGCCTTTCTAAGATCCAAGTATATAATATCAAAGTTATTCCTTGCATCCAGTTCTTTTGTGACTGCATCATAGTATCCAATCAAATTGGTCAGGCAAGACTTCCCCTTAACAAAATCATGCTGTGTCTGAGCTATAACTGAAGTCTTGTCTAGATGATCCTGCAGTGCTTCTTTAACCAGTGCTTCCATTAATTTTCTGGGAACAGACGTTAAACTAGCAGGTCTATAATTACTTGTGTCGTCCTTTGATCCTCCTTTGTGAATTGGGGTCACATTTGCACATCTCCAGTCCATGGGTACTTCCCCTGAGTCCAAGGAAGCTCTCATAATTATGGCTAAGGGTTTGCTTACTTCCTTTGCTGACTCCTTTAATATAACTGGATAGATCCCATCCACCCCAGGTGCCTTTCTTGTATTTATCTTCAACAATTTCTCCACCACTTTACTGTCAGTTATTACAAGAGTCTCTAGCTTACTGCCAGAGTTGAATATACCTCTGGCATTCCCCTTGCTGAATAACTCCTCATGTGTGAATGTCGATGCAAAATATTCATTTAGTTTGTTAGCTACCTGAGCAGGATTATCAACAGTTGACCCATCGATATCAAGTGGACCAATCTGATTCATCCCCTTCCTTCTAGAGTTCACATAAGTAAAGAACTCTTTGCTGTTTTTCTTTGCATCCCTTGCCAAAGATGTCTCGTAATCTGCCTTCACCTGCCTAACCTCCTTTGTAACTTGGTTACAGATCAACTTGTATCTATCATAGGCTTCTGTGTCACGTGTTAATTTGTATGTATCCCATGCATTTTTCTTCTCTGCCATATGTCTCATTAGTTCATCTGACATCCACTTAGGCCTAAACCTTGAACAATATTTCTTAGTTGGTATGTAAAGCCTAGTAGCTTCCAAGATAAGTTCTTTGAATGCTTCCCATTTTGAATTTGCTGTTGGTAACATCATCAGTTGATCTCACTGTATAGAATTTAAATACTGTCTCAGTCCATTGTAGTCGCCTTTACAAAAGCAATAACCCTTCCCTTTACCCCTAATGGTAGTTACCTCTTTGAGTAAATCCCACTTCAGCACACTGTGATCACTGCCACCTAGTGGTTCATTTACCTGTAGATTCTTAATGCATGAAGAATCACTACTGATAATCAAATCAAGAGTATTACTCCCTCTAGTTTCCTCCGGAACATGCTGATGTAGAAAACAATCATCCAATAAATCCACAAAAGCCTTGCTAGTGTGTGAGTGACCAGCCCCCAAATTCCAGTCAATATCTGGGAAATTAAAATCCCCCATTATAAGACTCTCTGATTTACTGGCCCACTCCATTTCCCTGTACAGTTTCTTATTATACTCATCAGAGTCATTAGGCCTATAGCACACTCCTACTCTCACTTTTGATCTCCCAATGCTTATGGCACACCAAACTGACTCGACACTGCACTGTCCAGCAATGTCGACTGGCTTCACTTCCCTGGATTTTATGTATTTTTTAACTATTAGCATAACCCCTTCTCCCTTCCTATCCTGTCTATCCTTTCTGTAGACATTGTACTCCCCAAATTCCAGTTCTGCATTCCTTATATCTGTTTGTTTAACTTCGGTTCCAGGGAAATTAATGGAGGCACTGGTTAAAGAAGCACTGCAGGAACATCTAGACAAGACTTCAGTTATAGTGCAGACACAGCATGGTTTTGTTAAGGGGAAGTCTTGTATGATCAATTTGATTGGATACTGTGATGTGGTCACAAAGGAACTGGATGCAAAAAATATAATTTTTATATCACACATTTGGATCTTAGAAAGGCTTTTGATATTGTTTCACATGCAAGACTGCTGCACAAATTGGAGCAGTGTAACATTGGAGAAAAATTGCTGCTATGGATAAATGGGTGGTTGAGTTGGAGAAGATAGAGAGTGGTAATCAATGGACACTGCTCTTCGTGGACTAATGTTATTAGTGGAGTTCCCCATAGTTTGTTGGATCCATTGTTGTTTTCTGTATTTACTAATGATACTGATGATGGTATATCAAGCTTAATGTCCAAGTTTGCAGACGATATGAAGGTCAGTAGGGTTGTTAATGACACTAATGACAGTACGCTGCTTCAAGAGAATCTAGAAAAGTTGAGCAGATGGGCTGAGTGTTGGCAACTGAAGCTTAACATTGACAAATGTAAAATACTGCATATGGGTAGCAGTAATCTCAGTGTAATGTTTGAACTTGGCGGTTCTACACTCAGGGTTATTTGTTATTTGTTATTTGGTTTTTAGGAGCATTAGCAACTAAGGCCATATTGCTCTGGGGATATGCGGTGGTCATTCCCTGACCTTTCCGCAAACTCCGTATTTGGTGGTGCCACTCAGGGTAGTGGAGAACGAAAAGGACTTGGGGGTAATTGTGCAGGCAGATATGAAGTTTTTTCAGCAGTGCAGAAAAGCCGGACACAGTAGCTAATGGTGGCTTGTCATTGATATACAAGAATTTTCCTAGCAGGGATAAGGGAGTGATTGTCCCCTTGTACAAGGCAATGGTCAGGCCACACCTTTAGTACTGTATACAGGTCTGGGGGCCTCATTTTGGGAAAGATATAGAGCTGCTGGAACGAGTTGAGAGAAGAGCAACAAGGTTGGTGAGTGCAACAAATGGTCGGTGTTAAGAGAGGCTTAAGTTCTGAAAATTGCAGCTTCTGGAGACTAGGCACCTGTGAGGTGATGTGATTGAGATGTATAAAGCCTTGAATGGTTTGAGCATGCTCAATGCTGATTGGATTCTTCCTCTTGCTCAGAATAATCACCTGAGAGGGCATAAATTCAAATTGAGGAAAGACGGTTGTAGGATAGATGTGCAGAAGTTTGCATTTAGCCAGCGGGTGGTTGATTGCTGGAACAAATTTCCATTTGTCGTTGTAGAAGTTGATAGTTTAAATAGATTCTAGACAGAACAACACAAACATTTGGAGTGAGTGGGTGGATGTATCGAGAAGGGTTATTTATTTTTTGGCTGATGCTATATAAGCTTGCTTTCTTGTATCATGTGCCTTTATTAATGGTAATGCTAATGATCACCTCCTTGTCTCTGTGTTGGCGCCTCCGTAACCAGGCGGGAAAGAGCAGCAGTGCATAGCACACACTTCTTGATTAGACCGGGGTTTGAGCCCGTCACCACCAAATACGGAGGTTGCAGAAAGGTCAGGGAATGACCACTGCATATTCCGGAGCAATATGGCCTTAGTTGCTAATGCTCCTACAAAAAAAAACCAAACCAATCCTTGTCTCTGCTAGCAAAATTCCTATATATCATTGACATATAGGAAATGTCCTGCTCTCGCAGTCCATGTGGTCTGCTCAGAGTACTTCATAGCTGACTTTTTTTTTTTTTTTTTTTTTTTATGAAACCCCAAACACGAAAGGTATCAAAACCTATAGTACTTAGTACCGTGCATGGGTTGAAGGAGAAGTATGGGGGGGAGGGGGATGCCGGAAACTTTGCTCTAGAGACTAAACATGGGTTTCACCACTTCATGACTGCACAAATACCCCCAGGACTTTTTCATTCTCCACTTCCCTGAGAGTAGTACCACACAGTTGGTACATTGCTCTAGGGTTACTGATACCCATATGCAGTACTTTGCATTTATCAAAATTAAACTTTATTTCCACTTCTCAGCCGATTTACCTAACTTTTCTAAATCCTATTGCAGTAGCATACTGTCTTTACTATCATTAACAACCCTGCCAACCTTTGTGTTATCTACAAAATACCCCCAGGGGCTCACATCTGGTGGGTATGGGCTTGGCACACCCAGGGTCCTGAGCTGGATATCATCATTCTTCCCTTTCTTTGTAATTCCTTTCTACTCTCTCTCTCTCTCTCTCTCTCTCTCTCTCTCTCTCTCTCTCTCTCTCTCTCTCAGAGAAAATGAATTTTTTTTTTTGGCTAGTGCAGCATAAGCCTCAGGCTTCCTTGAACCATATGGCTAATAATAATAATAATTGTGCACATTAAGCCTGATATACCTTCATCTGTATCATTAATAAATACAGAAAACAACAATGGGCCCAGCACTGAACCCCGGGGTACTCCACTAAAAACATTATTCCACATACAGCAGTGTCCATTGATTACCACTCTCTGCCATCTCCCACTCAACCATCCCTTTATCCATTGCAACTTGTTCTTAATGCCATACCCCTCCAATTTTCCAGCAGTCTTCCATGTGCAAAAGTATCAAAAGCTTTCCTGAAGTCCAAGTATATGATATCAAAATTATCTTGTGCATCCAGTTCCTTTGTGACCACATCATAGTATCCAATCAAATTGGTCAGACAAGACATTCCCTTAACAAAACCATGCTGTGTCTAAACTATTACTACACTCTTGTCTAGAGAAGTGATCTTGCATCACTTCTTTAACCAGTGCCTCCATTATTTTCCCCAGAACAGAAGTTAAACTAACAGGTCTCTAATTATTTGTGTCACCCTTTGAACCCCTTTTATGAATTGGGGATACATTTGCACATCTCCAGTCCATGGGGTCCCCTGAATCTAAGAATGCGCTCATAATTATGGCCAAGGGTTTGCTTACTTCCCTCACTGCCTCCTTCAATATAACTGGATAGATTCCATCTGCCCCAGGTGTTTTTTTTTATCTTTATCTCTCAAAAATTTCTCCTCCACTTTGCTGTGCATTATTACAAAATCATTTAGCTCCCTTTTAGACTTTAGCTAACTTCTGTCCTACCCTTCCTTACAGAATTCCTCATGTGTGAATAAAGATGCAAAATACTCATTTAGTTTGTTAGCTACCTGAGCAGGATCATCAACAGTTGAACCATCGATATCAAGTGGACCAATGTGATTCATCCCCTTTCTTCTAGAGTTTACATAAGTAAAGAACTCTTTGCTGTTTTGATTTGCATACTTTGCCAAAGATTTCTCGTAATCTGCCTTTGCCTGCCTATCCTCCTTTGTGACTTGATTACAGACTAGCTTATATCTATTGTAGGCTTCCGTGTCACCTGTTAATTTATATGTATCCCATGCATTTTTCTTTTCTCCCACATGTCTCATTAGTTCATCTTACATCCATTTAGGCCTAAACCTCGAACAATATTTCTTAGTTGGTATGAAAAGCCCAATAGCTTTCAAGATTAATTCTTTGAATGCTTCCCATTTAGAATTTGCTGTTGGTAACATCTTTAGTTGGTCCCACCGTATAGAAGTTAAATACTGTCTCAGACCACTGTAGTCACTTTTACAAAAGCAAAAACTCTTCCCTTTACCCCTGATGGTAGTTACCTCTTTGAGTATATTCCACATCAGCACACTGTGATCACTGCCACTTAGTGGCTCCTTTATTTGTACATTCTTAATGCATGAAGAATTACTACTGATAATGAAATCAAGAGTACCTCTAGTTTCCTCCAGAACATGCTTTAGTAGAAAACAATCATCAATCATCCAATAAATCCACAAAAGCCCTTCTAGGGTGTGTGATAACCCACAAATTCCAGTCAATATATGGGAAATTAAATAGTAATAGTGGCATGTGATGCAAGAAAGTAAGCATATGAGCTTATGTAGCATCAGTCAAAAAAAAAATTCACACATTATTCCCTCTAAATATTTGTGTAATTCCTCCTTAAATTTATTTAACCTATCAACTTCCACACTGACAGATGGAAGTTTGTTCCAGCAATTAACCACCCGCCGGTACATCTTTTCTACAGCTGTCTCTCCTCGATTTGAATTTATGTCCCCTTAGATTCGTAATCTAAACAAGTGGAAGAATCTCATCAGAATTCAGCATGCTCAACCCATTCAAGGCCTTATGCACCTCAATCAAATCATCTCCAGGTGCCTAGTCTCCAGCCGCTGCAATTTGCAGAACTTAAGCCTCTCTTGGTAAGAGGATTCATTCATTCCCCTTACCAATCTTTTTGCCCTTCTCTGTACACGCTCAAGCAAATCTACATCCTTCCTGAAATGAAGCCTCCAGACCTCTACACAGTACTCAAGGCTTGGCCTGACCATTGCCTTACACAGAGAGACAATCACCTAATTTTCCCTGCTAGCAAAAATCCTGTATATCATTGACAAAACCCCATGACCTGCTTTTGCAGCCTGTCTGCATTGTACAGAAAACTTCCTATCTTGACTGCAGATTTTACTCGCAGGTCTTTTTCATTTTCTACCACCCTATGTAGTACCACACAGTTGGCATGTTCCTCTGGGGTTACTTCTACCCATATGCAATATTTTGCATTTGTTAATGTTAAATTTCAGTTGCCACTTCTCAGCCCATCTTCCCAAATTTTCACGATGACTGCCATCAGTGCCTGAAACCCCCAGCACCCCTCGCTCCAGGCCGCTGCTTATTCTAATAGAAGTGCGGCTACTTTTAACCTTTTAGTCTGTGAATCCCCTCAAGCTAGCAGTTTTCCGACCCATCTAACACTGCCTCGATAGCATCAGCAAATATTCTTGTACCCTTTCTATTTAAGTGTATCCAATCCCTTTAGAAGTAGTCTCTCCTGTTAACAAACACAGACCACGCTGAAAAAACTTCTACCCCATGAGCCTTGCACATTCCCTACAGGGCCGAACTGATTGACAAGTCTCTCATCATGTACTCCCTCCTATCATGTCTGGGCAGAATTGCAGACACTTTCAAATATAACCCTAACTCATGACTTTTTTGCAACATTGACTTGTACTTGTTAAGTAAATCTGCAGATCTCCTACTCTTAATGTCATTGGTGCCAATGTGTATAACAATATCCTCCTTTGTGCCCCTAAAAGATGATATATGTTTCACAACATTAACTTTTGCCACTGGAAGACATACCCTGGTCCTATTCCATCTATCCTTTTTACACAATATATTACCCATCTCCCTGACAACAGAATTTGTCAGGGAGACTAACAATAACTAGTTCCTTTGGAACCAGCGCATTCTGCCTTGGAGATTGCTGTGTTGCCCGATACACAATAGCGAGCTCTAGCATTCAGTTGGACAGCTGAGAGCTTGATAGGCTACTCATATTAATTTATTCTACCCTACACATCAAGCTCTCATAGACTCCTGTTAGAATGCTGAGTTAACGCCTAAATCCCCCATTATAAGACACTGATTTACTAGTCCACTCTATTTTGCCTTTAGCCAACGGGTAGTTGGTTGGTGGAACAGATTTCCATCACTTGTTGTGGAAGTTGATAGCCTAAATAAATTTAAGGCTCAGATGGACAGGTATTTCGAACAAACGGAGGCATCAAATGGGAGTAGTTTTTTTTTTTGGCTGAAGCTGCATAAGCTTGCTTTCTTGCATCATATGCCTCTACTAATGCTAATGCTATTTCTCTGTACAGCTGTTTATTATACTCATCAGAGTCATTAGGCCTATAACACACTCTTACTCTCAATTTTGCTTTCCAAGTGCTTATGTCACACCAAACTGACTCGAAAAAACCAAACTGAATGTTTGGTTTTTTAGGAGCATTAGCAACTAAGGCCATATTGCTCTGGGGATATGCGGTGGTCATTCCCTGACCTTTCCACATCCTCCGTATTTGGTGGTCTAACTCCGGTCTAATCAAGAAACGTGTGCTACGCACTGTTGCTCCTGCCCACCTGGCTACGGAGGCGCCTTAGATTTTATGTGTTTCTTAGCTAATAGCATAACCCTTCCTCCCTTCCTATCCTGTCTATCCTTTCTGTATACATTGTACGTCCTAAATTCCATTTCTGCATTCCTTATTTCTGTGTGACACGTCTCTGATATCCCAACAATATCTGCCTTTGATGTTTTGACCAACACCTCAAATTCATCAAATTTATTTAACAAACTCCTAGCAAACTCAAGTATACACGCACCTGTTCCTATTCTTAGCTGCCCTAACACAGCCTATGTATTTACTTGTTCCGCAATGACTCCCAGCAGTCTCTGAATTCCCCTGCACCTTGTTTTCCAGGCTGCTGCTCATTCCTATAGAAGCAGTGCAAGAATCACTTTCACCTCTGCCAGCGGCTACTGTTAATCTATTAATGGTTAATGCAGATTTTTTTTTTTTTTGATTTGGTAGTTGTTGGCGCATCGGCTTCTGTGGCCATATTGCACCTCCCAAGGTTTTTGCAGTACTTTGATCCAAGCCCGAGGCGGAAATCGAACCCGCGACCTTTGGGTTGCCGGGCAGGTACTTTACCCACTCGGCTAGCCCGGTCGGCAGGTTAATGCAGAAATGCTATTTTCGAGGGGCATCTGTCAGGTGCCCAACCACTGCCAGTTTAATTTCGTTACAGTTTATTATTATTATTATTATTATTATTATTAGCCATAAGGTGCAAGGAAGCCTGAGGCTTATACTGCACCAGCCAAAAAAAAAAAATTTATTTACCCTGTAACCCAGACAGAGAGAGAGAGAGAGAGAGAGAGAGAGAGAGAGAGAAGTAAAAGGAAATCACCAAGAAAGAGAAAAATTATGATATCCAGCTCAGGACCCTGGGTGTGCCAAGCCCATACTCACCAGATGTGAGCCCCTGGGGTTAATTTAGTGACAGTGGCTGGTTAAGGGGGGACATATGCTCCCTCTGCCCATTCCTGAATACATCCCTGGTTAGTGACACAACTAGGGGACACATCTGAGGTCCATAATTTATTGAGGGCCCCACAAAGAAGACCAGAAGTATGGGAGTAAGAAATAGAAAGAGCCATTGTGCTGAAATTATTTTATTATTATTTTACCAAAGTGAGGAGAGCAGTTATAGTACGATATATTTGTAGAAGTGTATTTCACATTTCTCAAATGGTTAAATGATTATTATATCAGATCCATAAATCAATTTGTTACTGTTTCCACACTCACTTAAGTTTCTTCTTTCCTTCAAAGAATTTATACCAAACCACCTAAAAATTTCTTTAACTACTAGCATATCTAGTAATCTGACAAAACGTTATACATGGAAAATACCTTTTTCCCCATTGTGTTCCACCCTCCCTTAAGGACAAGCCCTGGTCCTGAAGGGGAGGGCAGGACACAATGGGTGCAATGCATCTGGGCCTCAGACTGAAAAGGATCCAAATCCCTGTGAAGGAGAGTCCTCTGTAATCCATACAAGGAGAACTCCTCTTCCTTGCTGTTCTTTTCCACAATAGGAACAACTGAACTCTAGGCCCAGCCTAGCTTTTTATTCCCGAATTTCTCAAAACTGTTTTCACATCACATTTTATTACATTTAGCATACTACAAATTATGAATGGGTTCTGTCTCAAAAGCTCATTTGTTATGGCAATTGTTCTGAACTCATTTTTTCAGAGAAACAATGTAATAAATAGTGGTTAGTTCCTCAGAGTAGACAACAAAAACCTATTTAAATCATTATGTAGCTAAAGTGCTGGATAAACTTGCTTCCTTGCATCATTTGCCACTACTAAACTACTATTCGTTTGGAATGAAAAATAGTAGAAATCAGACTAATTGCAATAAGCAAACAAAAAGCCATTAATATGAAAAATAAATACAGAGTAATTATTTATTCACATGAAGAACATAAAATATTATTTAGAAACAGAAATTATCACTTGAACTATAGTTAGCAGTGTTGGGAAATTCATGCCAGAAGATGTTCAATGTATCCTCCACCAGTTATCAATATGTTGCAGTTGAACTGTGAAGTTGCAAAGAATACGCTCCAACATTCCCTCTCACACAAAAAATTACAACTTCAATAACTTCCATCAGTGCAGGAATGGTTCACAGATTCTTCTGAAGCACTGACTTTGGGATAAACTCAGGGATAAAAATCACATGGGTTAAAATTAGGTAACACTGGAGGCCATGCCAGGAATTTGCCATATGCCTCAGGGTAACAGTTGCCACCCTGTTGTCAAAATTTTCATCCAGAAATTCCAGGATAACTCCTGTAGTTCACTGCTGCAGACACAATACTACAGGCATGGTCCTGAAGGTCCTAGATGCTCTTAATCTTACACTGAATACTGCAGGGAGTGGTCCTGGAGTTTCTAGATGCTTGTAACCTTTCTCTATAAAGTAATGGTTAGTATGAAAAATGTGAAGCTTGTGCTGCATGGAAATCAATGAATTTCCATTTATACTCTAGGCAGCCAATATGGTCAGGGAAGGCTCCAAAAAACTGTTACAAATAATTCCATTGTAACTTTTATTGCAGCCAATACATCAGTACACAATCTTAACATGTTAACGATGATAGTTTAAAATTGGACTGTGTGTGTGTGTGTGTGTTTTTTTTTTTTTCCCAAGGTTCAGATTCATTCTCATTGTGCAGATTACAAACAACCCTAGTGGTATGTGTTCAATTCTCACTTATGAAAGCTGAGAAAAATTCCCTATCAAGAACAGGGGAAACATTTACCAGTCATTTTCACTCTTTTGCTAAGTGAGTTGGTCACTGGAAATGGGTACATGGATTTTAATACCAAAACTGTAATATTTTGTGAATCATTCAACAGCAATTAAACCAACCGTAAAACACACTTCATACAGCTGTAAAATCTTTCTTGCCCTAGGGCCCCATCTATTCTTTTCTGTCTCTGGTCAATGTGAAGCAGGCTTCAGTGCATCTGTACAATGGATCATTCATTGAAGAAATCGGACTGCAATTTATGTTTAGTTAATCAATTAACTAAAACATAAAAAGGGAACGTGAATATTTAAACAATAATAATAATTAATCAATAAATATATGAAAAATAAATAAAAATAATAATAAATCAATCAATAAATATATGAAAAATAAATAAAAATAATAATAAATCAATCAATAAATATATGAAAAATAAATAAAAATAATAATAAATCAATCAAGCAAAAATAAATAAATAAATAAAAAATTTAAACGACAGAACAATACAACAAAGCATATTTGATATGATTGTGGATCATACTTTCAGAATCAATTCAGGAACTGAAAACAATTAAAAAAACATGACATAAAAAAAGGAAAGACAGATGTAGGATTGATGTGCGGAAATTTTCCTTTAGCCAGCGGGTAGTTGGTTGATGGAACAGACTTCCATCCCTTGTTGTGGAAGTTGATAGCCTAAATAAATTTAAGGCTCAACTGGACAGGTATTTCGAATGAACGGAGGGGTGAAGTGGAAGTGATTTTTTTTTTTTTTTTTTTTGGCTGATGCTGCATAAGCTTGCTTTCTTGCATCATATGCCTTTACTAATGCTAATGCTAAACTCATGTCTGATTCTGAATGGTTATGGAGATATTGCAATTTGAATTTTAAAAGCTGTTTATGGAGTTTTCAATGCAATTTTCTACAGAGCTTTTATTATTTTTCATTATTAAAAAAGAATAGAATAATAAATAAGTATAAGTAGACACATACCTAGCCTAGCAAAATCTTTATTCACACTAGGTATGCTTGCTTATTCTTATTTATTTTGTATTATTTTTTACCAATAAAAACTCCATATCCATAGCTCCCAAATATATAAGCTTTTTTTTTCATTGTATTCAGGTCATGAATCAATCTAGAAAGTATGAAACACACACACACACACACACACATATATATATATATATATATATATATATATATGCATATATATATATATATATATATATATATATGCATATTTATATATATGTGTGTATTTATATACATATATATACACACACACACATATATATTTATACAAAAGTCACCATTCAGTTTAAAAGTCTGAGAATTGCTGATTTGAAGGATACAACTATGAAAACAATATATATATATATATTGCTTTTAAATTGCACCAGAGCAACAACAATAACAGATCTATTTTGCACTGAGAAGTGTTGTGCATGCACAATGCTAGTATATGTTGTACACCATTCAATATATCTTTTTGTAAAAGAAATATATAAAACAATTTTAAATAAAAGGGATTGTTTGTTTTCAGTTATTTGAAAATCATTATAATATTTAAATTTAAAAAATTTACTAAAGTCCTTTCAAAAATAATTAGATAAGTGAATACATTATACTTCTATGAACACCAAGAATGAAATATCCAATTTTTTAATGACTGTACTTCTCCAATTTTAACTCAAATAATGATGCAGTTCAAAGGCAAAAACAACAATGGCGGAAATGTGAAATTAACATGTTCATCACTTTAACTGAAAGATTTTTCAGTTGATAATTTTCACCAACATGCCTGATTCGACAATTAAAAACTGACAGCATTAGCATCAGTTGAGGCATACAATGCAAAAAAGCAAGCTTATAGATCATCAGCAAAAAAAAAGGAAAAAAAAAAAACCTTCCCATTTCACCCATCCATTCACTTCAAATGTTTGTCTAGTTCTGCCTTAAACTTATTTAGGCTATCAACTTTCACAACAACAGATGGGAGCCTGTTCCAACAATCAACTACCTGCTGGCTAAAGTCAAACTTCTGCACATCTATTCTACAACTGTCTTTCCTCAATTTGAATCTATGCCCATCAGGTTCTTAATCTCAGCAAGTGGAAGTATCCCATCAGCACTGAGCCTGCTCAAACCATTCAAGGCATTTTTAGCATTAGCAAGGGCACATGATGCAAGAAAGCAAGCTTATATAGCATCAAAGAAAACACACACACACACACCCACCCCCTTCTTATTTCACTCATCCACCTGCTCCAAATGTTTGTCTAGTTCTGCCTTGAATCTGTTTAAGCTATCAACTTCTATAACAGATGGAAGTTTGTTCCAACAATCAACCACCCGCTGGCTAAAGGCAAACTTCTGCACATCTATCTTATAACTGTCTTTCCTCAATCAGTACACCTCAATCAGATCACATCACAGGTACCTAGTCTGCAACTGACAGAATTTAAGCCTCTCATGATAAGAGAACCAGAAGAGGCTTAAATTCCCCCTTTGTTCCTCTCACCAATCTTGTTGCCCTTCTCTGTACTCATTCTAGCAACTCTACATCCTTCCTAAAATGAGACCTCCAGACCTGTAAGCAATACTCAAGATGTGGCCTGACAATTGCCTTACATAAAGATATAATCACTTCCTTGTCCCTGCTAGCAAAATTCCTATATAACACTGACAAAACTCCATGACCTGCTCTGGCTGCCCGTATGCCCTGCTCAGAGAACTTCATATCCGACTGTGCAATTACCCGTTCTTTTTCATTCTCCATCTCCCTGAATGTAGTACCACACAGTTGGTATGATTCTCATGGGTTACTGCTACCCATATGCAGTACTTTGCATTTGTCAATGTTAAACTTCAGTTGCCATTTCTCAGCTCATCTACCTAACTTTTCTAAATCCTGTTGCAGTGCATGTCTTTACTATCATTAACAACCCTGCCAACGTTTGTATCATCTGCAAACTTGTACATTAAGCCTGATATACCTTCATCGATATCATTAATAAATAAACAAAACAACAATGGGCCCAGCACCGAACCCTGCAGGACTCCACTAATAACATTAGTCCATGTACAGCAGTGTCCATTGATTAACACTCTCTGCCATCTCCCATTCAACTATCCCTTTATCCACTGCAGCAACCTGCCCTTAATGCCATACCACCCAATCTGTACAGCAGTCTTCCGTATGCAACAGTATTAAAAGCTTTCCTGAAATCCAAGTATATGATAACAAAATTATTTTATGCAACCAGTTCCTTTGTGACCACATCGTAGTATCCAACCAACTTGGTCAGACAAGACTTCCCCTTAACAAACCCATGCTGTGTCTGAACTATTACTGCAGTCTTGTCTAGGTGATCCTGTATCACTTCCTTAACCAGTGACTCCATTATTTTCCCCAGAACAGAAGTTAAATTAACAGGTCTATAATTATTTGTGTCACCCTTTGACTCCCCTTCGTGAACTGGGAATACATTTGCACATCTCCTGTCCATGGGGACCTCCCCTGAATCTAAGGATGCTCATAATTATAGCTAAGGGTTTGCTTACTTCCCTCACAGCCTCCTTCAATATATCTGGAGAGATTCCATCTATCCCCAGTGCCATTTTTATGTTTAACTTCAACAATTTCTCTTCCACTTCGCTCTCCGTTATTACAAAATCATTTAGCCCCCTGTTAGAGTTTAGTAAAATTCTGTCCTCCTGTTCCTTACAGAATTCCTCATGTGTGAATGTAGATGCAAAATCTCATTCTGTTTGTCAGCTATCTGAGCAGGATCATCAACAATCGAACCACCAACATCAAGTGGACCAATCTGATTCATCCCCTTCCTTCTAGAGTTTACGTAAGTAAAGAAGTCTTTGTAGTAGTAGTAGTAGTGTCATGTGATGCAAGAAAGCAAGTGTATGAGCTTATGCAGCATCAGCCAAAAAAAAAAAAAAAATCACCCATTGCCTCCAAATGCCTGTCCAGTTCCTCCTTAAATTTATTCAACCTATCAACTTCCACAACGACAGATGGAAGTTTGTTCCAGCAATTAACCACCCGCTGGCTAAAGGCAAATTTCCGCACATCTATTCTACATCTGTCTTTTCTTAATTTGAATTTATGGCCCCTTAGGTTTGTAATCTGAACAAGGGGAAGAATCCCATCAGAATTCAGCGTGTTCAACCCATTCAAGGCCTTATATACCTCAATCAGATCACCATGCAGGTGCCTAGTCTCCAGCCACTGCAATTTGCAGAACTTAAGCCTCTCTTGGTAGGAGGATCCCTTCATTCCCCTCACCAATCTTGTTGCCCTTCTCTGTACACACTCAAGTAAATCTACATCCTTCCTAAAATGAGGCCTCCAGACCTGTACGCAGTACTCAAGGCATGGCCTGACCATTGCCTTATACAGAGGGATAATCACCTCCTTTTCCCTGCTAGCAAAATTCCTATATATCATTGACAAAACCCCATGACCTGCCCTGGCAGCCTGTCTGCATTGCTCAGAAAACTTCATATCTGACTGCACAATTACTCCCAGGTCTTTTTCATTTTCTACCACCTTAAGTGTAGTACCACACAGTTGGTACGTTTCTCTGGGGTTACTTCTACCCATATGCAGTACTTTGCATTTGTCAAGGTTGAACTTCAGTTGCCACTTCTTAGCCCATCTGCCCAAATTATCTAGATCCTGTTGCAGTAGCACACTGCCATTACTGTCATTAACAACCCTGCCAATCTTTGTATCATCTGCAAACTTTGACATTAAGCCTGATATACCTGTCGTTGTGGAAGTTGATAGGTTGAATAAATTTAAGGAGGAACTGGACAGGAATTTGGAGGGAATGGTGTGATTTTTTTTTTTTTTTTTTTTTTTTTTTTTGGCTGATGCTGCATAAGCTCATACACTTGCTTTCTAGCATCACATGCCACTACTACTACTACTACCTTCATCAATATCATTGATAAATATACAAAACAACAATTGTTGTTTTTCTTTGCATCCTTTGCCATGGAGTTCTCATAATCAGCCTTCTCTTGCCTAACCTCCTTTGTGACTTGATTAGACTAGCTTATATCTGCCATAGACTTCTGTGTCACCTGCTAATTTATATGCATCCAATGCATTTTTCTTCTCTGCCACGAGCCTCATTAGTTCATCTGACATCCATTTAGGTCTAAACTTTGAACAGTATTTCTTAGTTGGTATGAAAAGCCTAGTAGCTTCCAAGATTAATTCCCTGAGACCACCCATTTTGAATTCATTGTTTTTAACATCAGTTGATCCCACTGTATAGAATTCAAAAACCGCCTGAGACCACTGTAGTCACCTTTACGAAAACAAAAACACTTCCCTTTATCCTATGCTTAATTAATTAATTAAACTGATGTCATCACAATGTAACCAACAAAAAGAAAATGTTAAATCATGGCCAGGGCTGGAGATCTAGGAGGGGTGGATCTATCCTCCTAATTACAGAACTGTGAAAGCAACTCATGTTACTGAGAGTAGATGGGTATGTCTCGCTCTTCAAACTGTGTAAATAAGGTGTCCAACTTTTTCTGAAAAATCATTTTTAGATGTGTTTTGATAGTTTTATATTACTTTATGTGGTGAATCATGTGTGAATGTAGATGCAAAATACTCATTCTGTTTGTCAGCTATCTGAGCAGGATGTATATATATATATATATATATCCGATAATTCAAAATAAACCAAAATTAACCAAAATTAATATTTATTTGTTTTCTTATTTTATTTTACGTTAACTTTAAGCCATTATTTATATATATATATATGTATATATATACCTTAATAATGAAGTGTAATGCATTCAAGTACAGTATAACTAAATTTGAATTTGTTAAATCGTTTTAGCTAAATTGGCTAGTCTGTTGTTTTGTCAGATATTATTAGAATTAATAAAGTACATTGGTGTATTATTATAAAAATTAATATAAGATAGTGCTGTTGTGGTAGATATGTTTGCTTATTATATTTATTATTACTATAGTAATAGTAATTTTACTGCAGCTAATTTAAGCATTCGTATACATATAGGTGTACAATAGCTATTGTAAGATAAAATCTCAAAATATTACCAAACATTGCCTTCATTTTAATTAATACATGTTGTTGAACATAACAACTTCACTAAATAATATGACATAGAGTACACAACAAAATGTTTACTAAAGCAGCGTTCAAACAAATCGCATTTTGCTCTCTATCCTGTTGCTATAACAACGCAACCAGCGTTACTACCACTCCGTGTTAAGCGTCTCCCTGAAGTGAGAGAATATATTCCTACTTATAATCAAAAATTCTGTTGTTTTTGTTGTTTTGATTTTTGCATCAATTTACTTAATGCGACGAGACGACTATAAAATATATGTATTCTATGATTGATTTATTGGCTCATTTGGATGAAACCACAGTTTACACGTTTCCATAGAACGTAACTGAAAAACGAATATTCGTATGACGCGGACAAAACAACCGCCACGGTTCAAAAAAAAAAAAAAAAAAGAAAAAGAAAGAAAGACATAAAGCACTGTGTGCAAGTAGTATTAGTAATATTAGTCATGTGGCACAAGGAAATCTGAGGTTTATGCTGCACCAGCCAAAAAAAAAATTCCTGACTTACCCTGGGAGAGAGAGAGCCAGAAGCAGAAAGGAATCACCAAGAAAGAGAAGAATGATGATATCCAGCTCAGGACCCTGGGTTTGCCAAGCCCGTAGTCACCAGATGAAAGTGATCAGCCAAAAGAAAAAAAAAAAAAAAAAACCTTCCCGTTTCACCCATTCATTCACTCCAAAAGTTATTCTTATTAATATTATTATTGTTGTTGCTCTTATATTATTATTATTGTTGCTGCTCTTATATTATTTCTCACCGATTCGGGGATTCCACTCCGTGACGGGTACTGCTACGAAGTACACAGGGTGGTTGTAATATCTGGTGTTACTGTCGGTCGAGGAAATCTCTGACTGTCGTACAGGTGTTCAGGATTGCGACTTTCTGGAGTTCCTTATAGGTGTTCGCTGGGAGACTTATTGCTGCTTGACCGCTATGTAGGGTCTTTGGCACCATACCGGTGGTTGACATGATGATTAGGAAGCTCGATAATTCTTGCATATGCCACAACTCCTTGACCTCATGTCTCAAGTTCGTGTACTTCCTAATTTTTTCCACATATGTTTTCTGGACATTGCTACTGCTTCGGATTCGTACTTGTAATATGGTACACTTTCTTTGGTTAACTGGTATTTCCTCGCTAGCTTCTGATGTATTATCCTGACTACGTAGTCGTGTCTACGAGTGTACTCAGTCTGGGTGATCACCTTGCACCCCCCCCCCCTGTGATGTGGTGGATCGTTTCTGAGACCGGGTGACATCGTCGAGATGCGTCATCTGACATTCCGGACTCCTTCGTAATGTATTTTCTATAGTTTCTGGTTCTGATTACATAGTTTTGGATGGCTAGTACAAATCCTTCAGTCTCGGGAAACAGCGTCCCGCTTAAAAGCCATCCATTGGAAGCAATGTTATCGATGTGATTTTGATGGAGGTCATTGTAGTGTCTTCTTTGCCCATCTTTCTAACTTCGTTTCTTTTACCTTCTGGGCTAAAGGGGTTTCCTCGCTTAGGTTGAGTGGGGTATACCCCTTATCTAACTTCCTTATGGCCTGGTGGAGTGGTGCTGTGTTGTTCTCGAAGTAATCCTTCACGTTAACTATCGCTGTTTTCTGTTGCTCTATCAAGTCTATCAGGCCCCTTTCTCCCTCTTTCCGAGCTATTGTTAGTCTTTGCACTACTGACATCGGATGGTATTGGGGGCCCTTGGTCATCATTGTTCTTGTCTTTCCCAAGATATCCTCTAGCTCGGTGTTAGTCCAATTTATGACCCCGAAGGAGTATGTTAGTACTGTAGCTGCATAGGTGTTTATCGCTTTAACTGTGTTCCCTCCGTTCAATTTTGCTTTCAGCAGGCTTCTCAGTCTATGACGATATTTTTCGGTCCGGCACTTCTTGATTTACTTGTGCTGTAGTTGCTGGGTCAGGATCATCCCTAGGTATTTGTATGTTGATCCTTCTGTCATCGTTTCGATTTCTTTACCAGTCAGCAGCTGATAGTTTAGGCCAACTAATTTGCCCTGGTGCAGTGTGTGGGTCTTACATTTGTCTAGACAAAATTCCATCCTGATATCCTTGCTTAATTCTTCGGTGGTCTGGAGTAGCTGCTGGAGTTGCTTCTCGGTTGCCGCTTAGAGCTTGATGCCATCCATGGACATCAGGTGGGTGAGGGTGTACAGGTTCTTTCTTCCTTCTTTCAGGTTATATCCATACTTGCTGCCGTTAAGCCTCGCGGATAGCGGGTTGAGTGCTAGACAGAACCAGTGTGGGCTCAGAGCATCTCCCTGAAAGATTCCTCTTCTGATGGGGATTGGTCTGGTTGCGACGTTCTCGACTTTAATGATGGTACTCCATTTCGCCATTGTTGCTCCTAGGACGTTTGTCACTATCGGATTCACCTTGTAGATCTTCAGGGTCTCTATTAGCCAGCTATGAGATATGGAGTCGAAGGCCTTGCGGTAATCGACGTAGGCCGTGTATAGGTTGCGGTGCTTCTTGTAAGCTTGCTCCATAACTGCGGCATCTATGGTTAATTGCTTCTTGCATCCTTTGCTCCTCCGCTTCCCTCCTTTCTTTCTGCTGTTTGGCCATTCTGTTCTGTCTCTCTAAGTGGTCTGATATCTCTTTCGATATGCAGCTGGTCAGAATCATGTACATCGGTGGGAGGCAGGTGATTGGCGTGTATTTCGCTGGGTGTCTTGTATCTTCATCTTGAGGCTTCAGATTCGGAATCATTATTATTATTATTATTATTATTATTATTATTATTATTGCTCTTATATTATTTCTCCCTGGTTGGGGGATTCCACTCCATGACGGGTATTGCTACCAAGTACACAGGGAAGTTGTAATATCTGGTGTTATTGAAGAATCTGCAGATTCTTCTTGCATAAATAATCACTGCTGATAATCAGATCAAGAGTATTACCCCATGGTTGCCTCTCGAACATGCTGCTATTGAAAACAATCATCCAAATAAATCCACAAAAGTAGTAGTAGTAGTAGTAGTGGCATGTGATGCAAGAAAGCAAGTGTATGAGCTTATGCAGCATCAGCCAAAAAAAAAAAAAAAAAAAAAAATCACACCATTCCCTCCAAATGCCTGTCCAGTTCCTCCTTAAATTTATTCAACCTATCAACTTCCACAACGACAGATGTGGAAGTTGATAGGTTGAATAAATTTATTATATTAGTACACAGCTAAACTCTGAATTAGCAAATTTTTGCAAAGGCGTCATCGTTTAAGTTATATCTCATATTGTGAATACCTTCACAACGAGTTGCCATGATACTGAACTACTTCGAAGAAATAACGCTTCACAAAAGGAGAAGACTATTGTTACAGAGAACTTACTATAATTACAGAGAGACGAATAAGTAACAATAGTCTTCTCCTTTGATGAAGCGTTACTTATTCGAAGTAGTGCAATATCATGGCAACTCGTTGTGAAGGTATTCACAATACGAGATAAAAATTAAACGATGCCGCCTTTGCAAAAATTTACTAATTCAGAGTTTAGCTCTGTACTAATATGATGGATTTGTACTAACCTGTACGCTATCAGAATGTCTTATAAGGGGTTCCAGATATAGACTGGAATTCCAGAAGTTCCAGAAACAGATAAGACTAGATATAGACTGGAAATAGACTAGACCAGATATAGACTAAAGTTCCAGATATAGACTGGAACTTTTGGGTTGGTCACTCATCCACTAGCAAGACTTGAATGGGTTCAGCACGCTGAATTCTGATGGGATCGTTCCACTTGTTCAGATTACGAACCTAAGGGGGCATAAATTCAAATTAAGAAAGGACAGATGTAGAATAGATGTGCGGAAATTTGCCTTTAGCCAGCGGGTGGTTAATTGCTGAAACAATCTTCCATCTGTCGTTGTGGAAGTTGATAGGTTGAATAAATTTAAAGAGGAACTGGACAACATCTGGAGGGAATGGTGTGATTTTTTTTTTTTTTTTTGGCTGATGCTGCATAAGCTCATACACTTGCTTTCTTGCATCACATGCCACTACTACTACTATTTCTCTGTACAGTTGTTCGTTGTACTCATCAGAGCCATTAGGCCTATAATACACCCTACTCTCAACTTGGTTTTTCCAGTGCTTATGTCACTAAATTGACTGAACACTGCACTGTCCGCCCATGTCAAGTGTGTTCACTTCCTTAGATTTTACGTGTTTCTTAACTAGCAGCATCAACCCTCCTCCCCTTCTATCCTTTTTATACACATTGGCCTCCTCTGTAAGGCTTAGCTCTTTTCTTGACTAATAAAAAAGAGAACTCCCCAAATTCCAATTCTGCGTTCCTTATTGTGTGACACCATGTCTCTGATATCTCAACAACATCATCCTTTGATGTCTTCACCAGTACCTGAAATTCATCAAATTTATTTACTGTTCTGCTAGCACTGGTGTACATGCTCTTGTTCTTACTCTTATTTACCCTAACACAGCCCACGTATTTACTTGTTCCATGAAGACTCCCAGCTGTCTTTGGAATCCCCAACACCTCGCTTTCCAGGCTGCTGCTCATTCCAAGAGAAGCAGTTCAAGAATCAGTTTCACCTGTGCCTGTGGCTACTTTTAATCTATTAGTCTGTTACTCGTCCCTCAAGCTAGCAGTTTTTCGACCCTCCTAACACTGCCTCGATAATATCAGCAAATATTCTTGCAAACTTTCTATTTAAGTGTATCCCGTCCCTGTAGAAACAATCTCTCCTGTTAACACGCACAGACCACGCTGAGAAAAATTCTACCCCATGAGTCTTGCACAATGTCTGCAGTGCCGAATTGATTGACAAGGCTCTACTCATATACTCCCCCTCCTATTTTGTTTGGGCGGAATTGCACACTTTCAAATTTAACCCTAACTCGTGACTTTTTTGAAGAATGACCTGTACTTGTTAAACCCGCAAATCTCCTACTGAAATTACAGCAATATCATCCCTTCTGCCCTTAATAGATGATATCTGCTCAACTTTTGCCCCTGGCAGACATACCATGGTCCTATTCCACCTATCTTTATTGCACAATATATATTTCCGTTTCCCTGACAATAGAGTCACCAACAATAACTAGATGCTGTGAGACCAGCGCGTTCTGCTCTGAAGATTGCCGCGGTGTCTTTCCTGATGGACAAGAGTGAGGTCTGGCTTTGAGTTGGGCAGCTGAGAACTTGATGTGTCCCCCATTTTAATATCTTCCAGAGTATCAGTTAAACGGCTAAAAATTCCTGAGATAGCAAATGTGTGGGACGCCCAAGGTGGTCCCACACATTTTATATCGGATTTAAGACTGTGATTGTACTAGTCACGGTAGTCGCCGGATATCGCCAGTTTCAAGATATTCTTCCACCACTTTAGTTCTATGTGCAGTGGTGCTGTCATGCTTGAAAAGAAAATCTAAGCCAACCTCACCCCTAAAAAGTCGCACAAAGGTATCGATTCTCGGTAACTCTGTGCAGTTAAGGTACCCTCTATCAAAAACATGAAGATTGGCTGTTGATCATTATTCTGATCAACTCGAGAACACGGCTTCCATTGTAATTGTCCTTTTCTCTGATGTTGGAGGGATCGTACCGCATTCCTCGTCGTTTCCAGATGGAAATTACGTCTAGAATCTTTTTATAAGTAAAACAGGACTCATCAAAGAACAGAACTGTACCCTGCCGTGCCCCAATATCGACGATCTCTGTGGTAGTTTGAGGTTTGATATGAACGCTTGTTGTGTATTTAGGATTTATTATTTTTTTTTCTTTGTTGCGGCCTCTAGGGTTTCTTCTATACGCCGTGTGTATTTGGTATTTAAAGTATTTGTGTATTGTACTGCGGTTTCCAGGGATTCCCCTATAAGCCGCTGATGCATCTGACAAGATATAGGTGCCAATGCCGGCAAGTATATGTGGTCTGAGTGGGTAGCACAGTGGTATCGCCACCACCCTCCCCACACAGGGTGGAAAAGGCCCGGGTTCGAATCCCGTCGATGACGTGAGGAACTTTAATGGGCTTTTTTCACTCCATGGCTGAGTTAGTCGGTCTCAGGCTTAGATAACAAGATTCCCTCCCCCTTGGAACCCGGGGTTCCCGCAAAAACAGGGTTTTTGCCGTTTTTGTCCAGAAAACCAGATAAATCGACCAGAGAACACATGCAATTTACAGAAACAAAATACTGGTTTATGTAATGAATTACGTACGGGTGACCCTAAAATAATAAAGCACTGAATCCGAAGGTACTCTTCTAAAACCATTAGTCCAAAGAATAGCAATACTCATCAAAAACCACTCTCTGCCCCCTACCACTGAACCCCATTATTCTTTATCCACAGCAGTAAATTTTCTCTGATTTTTCCTTCTCATGTAATAACCGGACATCGAATCCATACTTTTATTTATCAATAAAGATAACTAGCGATATGTATGCTTGTTGTGTATACAGTATTACACCAAAGACCAGCTATAGTAGATAAGTCTTAAGAATTACGACTATATCAATAGTTAATCTCCGTCAAAGTTTAAATGTCAGTATTCAATTACCTATAAAAAGTATACTGAGATTTACTTCAGCCATCCTATGTGAATCGTTGAGTGATCCGTTTTTATATTGCACTAAATAACAAAAGCTTGCTGTAGAAAAGCGTTATGGAAGATTTCCAATTTTTTGACTTACAAATATCGACTTATCATAAGATCCTCTTAACGTATTTATATTCTAAAAGTATATTGACATAAGTGAAATAATACAGCGAATACATTTTTTCCTTTTAAAATCTCCAACTTTTTTTTTTTTTTTTATTATCAGCAGAGAAACTAACTACCTCTAGTTGTCAGAGAATGCTGCAAGATGCTGTAGCTGGAAACATGAGGACCTAAAAGCGTCCTCATGTTTCCAGCTACAGAATAAAATAAAACAAAAAAATAATAAGTAAATAAATAAAAAAACGAATGAATAATTGATGGTTTTAATACGAAAATAAATACTTTAAATACTATATAAAATACTTAAATGTGACAACACAAACAAAAGCAATTTTCACCTCAACCCTCTAGCGAGAAAAACAAAATGGCACTATTACGAGTTTGAAGGTATTATTTTATAACAGCTCGAATCATAATCCTTTAAAGTCGCAAAGATTACTGAAATAATCTTATTAAGGAAAAAATTTCCACGATTCAATGAAAAGCTGAATTTTTATTACGAATTTCACCCGATATTATCCAAAAGACTCACTTTAATGTAATACACCATCTCTTTAAAGATTTAAAAAAAAAAAAAACTTATATTTGTGTCCTACGAAATTTTCCGGTGTTAAGAAACCTAAACAAATCTCAAGGTATTTTCTAACTTTTGCTAATCTTCTTACATTAACTATATTGTCCCAAAATTTTCCTGTAAAATCTACCTTGAAAATTTGTTCTTAATCATGTGGAGAATTTCGATTTTTTTTTCTCACAAAAGTCGATTTTCTCTTTCACACTCATCTTTGGAAATTCCGGTGTAATGTAAGGCGTATTGCAGCGAAACTGCATTAAGAACCACTACTTACTTTTTTAATTCAATTATTTCTAGTCTTTCTTTTAATGGTTTACATTATATTTTTTTTTTACATTGCACGTTAAACTGTAAAGAATGAGATAAGCGTATAATATACATTGTTCCTCTGGGTTGTAGGTCACGAACCCAAAACTTTCAGGCATAGGTGACGACATGATATCGTTCTTATTCATGCTACACGTGTCGCATCAGTAACAGCGATGTCACTTCGTACAGCAGTTGGCTTCTCTGTAAACCCGTGGTTCTCAATCGGGGGGCTGCCTCGAGGGGTAGCAGGGGGTACCTCGAGCGTTGAATCCAAAATGAAAGATTCCCATATTTTTGGAAAATATTTATTAGCTAACTGCGAAATCATTTAGATTCTAAATGATATATGAATCTTATTTCTATAAGGAGAGTAGGGATACAAAAAGTTACAACTTACAGCTAAATATCGGATGCGACAGCGCGATTGCAGAGCGTTTCTATCCACTGAAATCTGCATGGAGCTCGGGTTGTGGGGAGAATAGTTGGGCCTGTATTACCGTGGGTCCCGGTGCAGTCAGTAGAGTTCTTTGCAATCGCGAAGCCGCATCCCATATTTGGAAGGTGGGGGATTCCCAGAAAGGCTTTCTGTTATGATTTTGTGTCAGAGCGACGCGGCGGCTTTTTCTGCGTAACTATTTTTATTTCACACCGTCCAATCATGGATATATTTTTAGTAAGAAGAACAAAGAGAAAGTTAGATTCTACTAAGAGAACAGAAAATCCTGAGAAAAGATACGAAGACGAGTCGTGAACATCTCAATATGACAGATTGGCGAGTGTGATCATGACCGTTTGCCAAGTCTGTCTACGAGAAAATCAACTCCAGATAAGAACCATGCGAAACTAGGCCATTATCAAAATCAATATTTGAAATATGGCTTCTATCTATGGTAGTGATGGGCACAATTAAATTACTCTCTTCTTAATATGTGAACAGTAACTCAGCAATAACTGTATCAAACCTTCTCTGTTGATGAGACATTTTGAAAGAAATCATCGAGACTTCAATGATCCTTTACAGGATCATTCTTGAAGGTCCATTGCTTTTTTCGAAAAGAAAAAGAAGCATTACATAAAAAAGACCACTAGTGAAACTATATTTGTGAGTCATAAAAAAGAATTATTAGAAGCCTTATTGAAAGTAAATTATCGCATTGCTCGTCAAGGAGAGGTCGAAACTATTGATTAAAATTTTATAAACCCTGCGCTATTGACCTGTGCGAGACAGTATTCAGACCCAACGAAGCAGCAAAAATAAAACAGGTACCGCTCTCTAATGACACTATAAAAAGAAGAATTTTATATTTTCTCAGCCAATCTTCTCAATGAACTCATTCGTAGACTTAAGATGGCAGGCCATTGAACGACTTGAAGCCGGGCAGTTGCAGGAGGAGGTGGCACTTTGGCTTAAAGTATCCAGCAGTGTCGTCGCGGTCCTATGGAAGCAGTTTCAGGGGACAGGAACTATTACAAGAAAAGCTGGCCAAGGTCGCCCGAGGGTTAAGTCAAGCAGAACAGACTGCTATCTAACTCTAACAGCAAAGCGGACCCCTACGCTGTCCTGTCATCAACGGTTTAGTCTCATTTACCCTAACTAATTCGCATGTCCTAATCTCAGAAGCACTAATGGTAACTTGCCCTAATCGCACATACTCTAATGAACGCTTGCCATAATGGTGACCTGCCCTAATCGCCTCCCAATGGTGGGTATGTTACTGTCAGTTGCCCTAAGCAGGTATATAACTGCATACCTTTCACTCTAATGATCCTTTACATGAGATAGATGAGAAAGTGAGGTAACGCCCCCTTGCGTATTTCCATCGTGCGTTTGTCGACCTAAAAATTCCTTCAGATAGTAGCCAAATATGCAGAGAGGCTGCCAGAGCAGGTCATGGGGTATTGTCAATGATATACAGGAATTTTGCTGGCAGGAAAAAAGAGGTGATTGTCCCTTTGTATAAGGCAATGGTGAGGTCACGCCTTGAGTACTGCGTAGAGGCCTGGAGGCCTCATTTTAGGAAAGATGTAGAGTTTCTTGAGCGTGTACTGAGAAGGGCAACAAGATTGGTGAGGGGAACGAAGGGGTTCTCTTACCTAGAAAGGCTTAAGTTCTGCAAATTGCAGCGGCTGGAGACTAGACACCTGGGAGGTGATCTGATTGAGGTGTATAAGGCCTTGAATGGGTTGAGCACACTGAATTCTGATGGGATTCTTCAACTTGCTCAGATTACGAACCTGAGGGGGCATAAATTCAAATTGAGGAAAGACAGTTGTAGAATAGATGTGCGGAAATTTGCCTTTAGCCAGCGGGTAGTTCAGCTGCAACAAACTTCCATCTGTAGTTGTGGAAGTTGATAGCTTAAATAAATTCAAGAAGGAACTGGACAAACGTTTAGAGGGAATGGATGTGTGAAATTGTTTTTTTTTTTTTTTTTTTTTTTTTGGCTGATGCTACATAAGCTCGTACGCTTGCTTCCTCGCATGCATGCATGCCTGCATTACTACTACTTCTACTGTATCAGCATGACGTTGTTTGTCATTTGTAAAAGAGTTCATATAATCTTTATGGGGATGAGTACGTTACTCTTTACAGCGGGAGATTATACCTATTTCTAATATAGTTAGGGAAGGACGCTACGTGGTTGTTTTCCATTGAGATATGGAAGATGAATAATTTTTGCTATTTGAAGATGACGAGAAAGAAAAGATTCTTGGTTTCGGAATTGCACAGTTCCTTCAGATTCTCTGCAAAAATCTAGGAAATGCTATTTACATAGATGGTACATTTAAAGTTATTCCTCGATTATCTTGCCAACTATATACTCTTCATGCCATGCATAGAGGCCAAATGTTTCCATTTCTTTATATTCTTCTTCCAGATAAGTAAGTCAAAATAAACTTACAATGGTATGTTCCGGTAAATTCAACAGAACGCATTGCAAATAGGGACAACATTTCGACCACGAAATTTCCAAGTTTATTACGAAAGTACTGTCATCAGATACATAGAAGAAACATTTTCTGATGCTGATATTAAGTGCTGTTTATTTCATTTCGGTCAAGCAATTTGACGGAAAGTAAACATTTAGGACTACAGTTGGCATACATCGAAGAACAAATTGTCAGAAAGTTAGTGAAGTCAATGGTGGGAATGGCATTGTTTCTTTAGATGAACTAGAGGAAGCTTAGGAAGGAATCATTTGAGAACGTCCACCTCCAGAACATCCTTCATATGAAAAGTGTGATGAGTTATAAAATCCTTTGAAACAAGTTGGATTGGACCCACTGCTAGCTTTCCGCCATCATTGTGGAATCATCATACTAATTCTGGTCCTAGGCAAAAAAAATCCATGTGGAAGGATTACATTATGCCTTAAATAAATGTGTGGTGCACTATCATGTTAATATATGGAAGATGATTACCCATTTAAAAAAACAAGCAAACTTTAAGAGTATGCTAGGATTAGTAAATTTTGGAAATCTTCCACCTCGTAAAAACCGTAAACGTTGTTGTTTTCATCCGTTCAGTCACAGTCGACTTTCGGAGACTTTATGGGCGAGCTGCCTCCATATTGTCCAGTCTTCCACAGCTTCTTTCAAGTCTTCGTGCACACGGCAGTGTCGCTCGTGTTGGTGTCGAGCCAGCGTGTTCTTTGTTTCCTCTTCTCCTAATTCCACTGACCTTTCCTAGCATTATCGATTTTTCCAATGAATTGGATCAATAGAAATAGGTCAATCGTAGCTTGGTGACCTTGCCTTCCAATGATGTTTATGGCTTGATGCGACCCAAAACCTCTCCGTTCATAACTTTCACTGTGCATCGTAGGCGAAACAGCTTTCTCCAGCTCTAGAGCTCAAAAACGTCAATTTTTCTTCTGTCTGCTTTTTATCATTGTCCAGCTTCTTTCACACCCGTAAGTTATGAGAAATACTATAGCATTAACCATTCTGATCTTCGTTGTAAGGCTGACATATTTGTCTTTACAGATCTTTTCCATGCTCATCATTGCGTTGCATCCAAATGAAATTCTTCTTTTAATTTCAGATCCTGATCTCTCCTTCATTCGATCTTAGATCCAAGAAAGATGAATTCCTGAACAGATTCGACCTCTTCATTGTTAATTTTAACTTCTCCAGTCCCGGCTGTTGCATAATTTTTGTTTTCTTGATGTTAAGCTACAGTTTCGCTTTTTCGCTCTTATTTTAACCATTAAAATCAATTGTGTTAGATCTTGATCATTTTCTGCAAGCAGAGTTGTATCATCTGCATACTTTAAATTATTGATGTTTCTGCCGCAAATTTTCACTCATACAATTACAATTTCCTCATAACTGATTATATAAATTAAATAGAAATGGGAATAAGATATAGCCCTGTCGCACGCCTTTTCCAATTTCAAACCAGTCTGCATCTCCAAATGCCGTTCTGACAAAAACCGTGAATACGAGGGCATTAATTAGAAATTAATGAACTTAACAGCAGATAGAAAAAACGGGGACATCGATTTACACACTTTTGTGCAAGCAGTTGGTTACTTTCTTCCATTAAATGATTAGTATAATTTAAACTTTAATATTTTGTATTTTAAATTTGTGTATTTCTTTATTTGATATCGAAATATTTATACATAAAGAAAAATAAACTGTTTATTAACAAATTTTTTTTATTACTGTATTTTTATTTTGTTGTTATTTTTGTTTATTTTTTTCATTGTTTTTGAAAACCATTTTTATCGCTCCGAAAAAATAGAATACAGTTATATACACACAATGGAAATGTGAGAATAAGACTAATAGGATATAGTCCATGCGATTAGGTAAAGTGGGACTTAGAGCATCAGCATATCCTTTTAAGGTAAGTGGGAAAGAGGAATATAGGGCTTAAGCTATTAGGGTATATGGTTAAGGGCAAGTGAGATAACCCTATCAACTGTCTCTGGAGATTGCTGCGGCCACAGGTGAAAACATTTCCAACCGGACTGTGTTAAGAAGCCTCAATTCAAGTGGACTCTACGCAAGAAAGCCAGTGGTTTGTATCCCATTAACCTCAGACCACTTTAGAATTCGTATAAATTGGTGCCTGAACGTGTGACTTGGAGCCCTGACAAATGGGATACAGTTCTGTTCTTTGATGAGTGCCGTTTTAGCATACGAACAGATTATGGATGTTATTTCATTTGGAGACAACGAGGAATGAGGTACCATCCCTCCAACATCAGAGCAAGGGACACTTACGGTGGAGGCGGTGTTCTCGTGTGGGGCGGAATAATGATCAATTGCCGTGCCCCTCCTCATGTTTTGATAGGGGCACTGTAACTGCGCAGAGGTACTGAGAACCTCGAATCGTATGTGCGACTTTTTAGGGGTGCGGTTGGCTCAGATTTTATTTGCATGGACGACAACGCCACTATACATAGAGCTCAAGTGGTGGAAGAATATCTGGAAACTGAAGATATCCAACGACTGCCGTAGCTAGCACGATCACTAGATTTAAATCCGATCGAAAATGTATGGGATGCCCTTTGGCGTCACATTGCAAGCCGACAGCCAATTCCTTGGTCACTTGGTGAGCTGAGGTCTGCTCTGGTGAAAGAATGGGATTTGTTGCCACAGAATGTTATAGAAACCCTTATATCAAGAATGATGAATCACCGCTGTCAGGCCTGTTTAGCCGTGAGAGTTCATACGCCGTACTGATGTCACGTGACCATATTTTAGAGCATCTTCTATCGACTTTTGTAATGTGGCCTTTTTTGGTAGTTCTTATACAACCCCTATAAATGTCCCTTATATCTCCGAAGTTTCTCGCTGTCTCTTCATTTCATCGTTATTCTATGGTACACCACCATACCAAATTTTATCCTGCTTTATCGCAATCTGCACGAGTTACCCCACGTTTTCTACTTGTTCTGCTAATTTTGTCGAGCAGTGTACTTGGCGAACTGAACACACCGAATCTATTACTTCAAGGTAAAAGCACGCCACGTTTCATGGCTAATGATAAAATCTCTACATTCATATATAAAATTACTCTTTTAGAAAGAGCTGAACCACTGAAAATTATAGGCGGATAGCTTCAAAAACCGTACTCCTCTAACCCATTCACAAATGATCTAATTGATATCCCTTGTGACACGCCACTCCGCGAAAAGGTTTTTTTTAGCGTTTCTCTGTATTCGTTCTACGCTATTTTTTAGACTCTTTCCGTAATATAGCATACAAAGCAGTTCGTAAACTTTTACCATTTCTGACGACGTATTTATGTGAATATGGATTTGTCAAATATTGACACACACACAAAAGAAAGAGAAACAGACTTGAGCTTCAGCGGATATTCGCTGTCAATTATCATCTTTGATACAATTTCAGCAAATTCGCTGAAAAGCTGTCGCAACAGGTCTCTAAGTAGATTCAATTTTTTTTTTTAACGTGGGATCTTGATAATACTTTTTTTTTTTTGGTTTAAATATTAAGTAGTGATTACTTTTTGGTTCCACTATAATACAGTACATGCATACGAGTACAAAAAAAAAATCGAAAAATGCCTCTTTCTTAGCGTTCTATGCCTACGATAATCTTAGGCGGTACCAGGAGACTTGGTCGAGCCTCCAGGGGTACCTCGCCCAAAAAGGCTGAGAACTACTGCTGTAAACAATGCTTCAATATGAGAGTGGCGAATCCGTTATACTGAAGTGACAACATAACGCCAATTATCACTCGTTTGGAGAGGTCTGACTTTTATTCTATCTACATCTGGAGAAATTTCTAAAGCCTCTTCAATCAAAGCTGCAGTTAGCCAAACTCAAGCAGAGGAGGTAGAGGGAAATAGAGAAGCTTCCCCAACATGTAAATCTACCTGCGAGCACTCACTGCTGTAGACATAATACATAATGGCGTTATGTGGTCTAACTTGCTAATGAGCCTTAATAAATCCAACAACTATTAATTAGTTTGTTATAAGAATTTGACAATCTCGAAAGTTCACTTTTCAAAAAGAAATTCCCGACGAATTGTTTTCATTTGATGAAGGAACAAATTCTTGAAGTTTCAAAGGTGTGCAACAACGTATATAAGTTTTTTTTTTTTTTTTTGTAGTTGTTGGCGCATCAGCTTCTGTGGCCATAATGCACCTCCCAAGGTTTTTGTAGTACTCTGATCCAAGCCCGAGGCGGGATTCAAGTTCGAATGTATATAAGTTAAAAACACACATATATATATAATTAAAAAGTTTCTCTCCTAGTGATATTTAAACAAGCCAATGGGAGAAGAGGGCGAAATTACGTCACTACAAATGCAATTAATTATTGACATCTGCCTCCATAATGTTCACCAACCTCGTGCACGTGATTCACTGTCTAACATTCGATGTCCCATTGTAACGTTTTTTGTATATTAATGAATATTGTATATATGTAAATATTGTATTTTAGTATTTTGGGAAAACGAATCCCCTATTTAAAAACAGCGGCAAATGTGGGGAAAAACACCCTGGACATATCAACCTAGGAGGACAGTGGGTGGGGAAAGCAGTAGCATCTGCCAATCACTGCTTTTTTCCTGTCCGTTTGTCGAAATATGGGAGTCACAACTTGTCAATCACTGCTTTCCCACTGTTTTACTTGCTGCCATGTTGGAGGGTGTACACCGTTCTCCATGGAATTTTACCGTGATATTTATTCGACCTTGAATTCCGCACACTACAAATGCACAGGTAAATAATAACAAAGGTCATTTCCTGATTAGATATAGACTAGTGCGTTTCAACACGTGTCTTTTATGTAGAAAAGATTTGACTTACTCCGTATACGTCTATATTTTACGTAGAAAAGCGTGAGCGGGGGTGGGCGAGCAGGGGGAAAAGCCCCCTAGTATATATTATATAAACTTTGTTTCATGTTGCCATAAAGGAATAAAAACTTAATTTTCAAATCGGTGCTGTAAATATGTGGCGTGACACATTCTTTTCCCTAGAAGACACTTCAGCGTTACTGCAAAGGGTTCAAAGACACAGGAATGCATAGTTCAGAAATGGGTGACAAGTCTTTTGACATTAACGCATGTACGTTGCACAATGCTTTTGTTAAAGCATCCAAAATGCATCAAACATTTCATGTCGTCAAGCAAATTCCTTAGTCGTGAAAAGTGCCGTTTATACAAATAAATAGCACTTTACATAGTTTAATACTGACTGGTATTTTTATTTATTTATTTTTTTTCAAAATGAAATCTTTAAAAAAATTGTTGCGAACTTATTTTGCAATTTGGGCTCTGTATACAAAAGATACTTTTGCAATATACTCGTACGTGCCTTAATATTAACTTCTTACAGCTGAAGCTCATTAGTTGTGAAGTACGTATTAGCTTAAGAAATTACTTATCTTTCAATTCGTTTTTCAATGATTTAACTCTATTAATTTCCATTTATTAACCATTCGTTATATTGCACAGAACTATTCTGCTTTATTGTATATCCAACATCAGTTTTACCAAGAGTTTGTATTATTTTAAAAATCAATACTGAACGCGTTACCATAATACTCCAAATCACTGCACGAATATTTTCCTCTAACCCAGTGGTGTCCAACTTATTCGGCCATCGTCACCTTAAGAATAGGTGTATTCTTACGGTGGCGACAATCCGGCCAGGTAATAATTTTTATATGACCCGCTCAGAAAGTGAACTGAAACAGCATTTTAGAGTCGTGCCACACACGTACAGGCATACAAGCGTCGAGCTGGGCTGTATCAAACATGTATCGGTGTGGCCCAAAATCCTGACAGTATATTGTAAAAATATATGAATATAATTCTATATATTAGAAAGTAAAAATTTACCTTATTAGGTTAATTTTGTATAGAAAGAATATAAAAAATAACAAAAATTAACGACAAATACCTCTTTCAATTTTAAGATCTTGTTTTCTGTTACGGGAGCAAACAGTTTTAAAATAGGATCAGCAAATAAAAACAAATTAATTAATTTTACTTTATTATATTGCATTTAACTGTAATTTTTCAAGTCGAATTTTGGTACTTGTATAATTATAGGTACAACATTGAAATGCTAAAGATAAAACTTGAAATAAGAATACTTTCGGAATACGAAAATTTAGAGCAATGTATTTTAGCAGCTACCTACATTTGTCATAAATAGCATTAGCATAACTATAACTGTAATTATACAGGTATTTGTTATTAGCTGTACTTTTACGAATTTATTTGACAAGTACATTAAGCATAACCATTGGAAGGATATATTGAAAGGGATAACAGGACAAAATATCCCATTTTCTTCTTATTATATACTTAAACGTTTGATTATAATTTGTATGATTTTTTGAAAATTTTAATGTGTGATTTTGATATTATTAAACTGTGATTGTTGCCAGTAATGTGGTTTTTGTGAACTGATTATAATATCTTTATTTCAATCAGTGAAAATAAGTAATTTTCACATGCATGCCTGATGCAATGCCCATAACAGCAAAAATGCTAGGAGTTTAATATGATAGCGGGTGAAATCAATACGCCAAGTTTTTGGGAGATGTGTAATTGGAGAATCCCCCCGAAACCCTTAAGGGTCCCTCCCTTCTTTGCAGTCTGTGGCGTGGAGGCTCAGGAAGGGCGACAGATTCCTACCAATGGAGATGCTCCAAAACGTCGAAGAGATGGATGCTGATTACAAGAAATTCATTGAAGACAAAGCCTACAGAAGTTGCATCATCAGGGAGCAGCTATCGGCTTCAATCGAGTGACTGTCATTGTTTTTCCTTGATCGGTTTATTGCTATTGGGACGGGGGAAAAAACTGTTTTCATGTGTTTACAGCTTGTTTTTTCCTGTTTTAGTTCCTTTCTATGTAATGGTGACGAGTAAGCGGAGGGTGAAGATCCGTTCTGAGACTTTTCTGTAGTTTAGAAGTTTGGTCATTTCTGAAGTGTACCTGAGGAGTGGAAGTTTGTGCTTGAAGAGCGCCTACCGAAGAACTCATCAAATGAAATGGTTTTTAGCATGGTTTTCGCTGCCGACACCCAGGTTTCAGATCCGTAGGTAATGACTGGCTGAAAAAACGGTAAATATATTGAAGGGTGAATTGAGACTCTGTGACATGAAGGTGCTGTTTGGCAAGCCATCTGGATCGGCAGATCTTGTTGTGAATATCTGCGACATGGTGTTTAAAAGCCGAGTTTAGGGTCGAAGATGACCCCGAGATCTCTGTACTTGGTTACTGAAGCGATGGAGGTTCCATGGATTTTCAGGTTTAGTTGAGTTGGGTGTGATTTAAGCGTGAACACCATTTGTGCAGATTTATTTGTGTTAATCTGAAGAGAAAACTGTGGTAGGTATGTAACAAGAGTTTTTAGGCTGTTGATTGTTTCGAAAGCAGTCTCAGATTGGTAAAAGCTGATAAAAGTTCTTCGCGCCATCGACGGGATTCAAACACAGGCCTTTTCTACCCAGCGTGAGGAAGACTGTGATTGTACAAAAATGCTCTTGTTTATACTCCGGCACAACCACCAGGTCAGTCGAGTTTACAATAAATCAATCAATACAAATGTTATTCGTATTTAGCAGTCACGGGCTTGATCCCCGGTCCACTCAAAGAGCGTGTGCTACTGCACTCGCGCTCCTGACCACTCGGCTACATCAAGCCTAAAATGTTCTTGTTTATACTCAGGCACGACGACCAGATCAGTGAGTTTACAGTAAATCATGAATACAAACTTTATAAATATATAAGTATGTGTTGTTTATTCATTAATATGACATAAAACATTATCATTAATATGACAAAACATTATCGCAGTTACAAACAGCGATAATGTTTGTAACTGCGATGTACACCGATGAGCCAAAACATTGACCACCTACCTAATATGATGTTTGCCCTGCATGTGCAGCCAAAACAGCTCGTACCCGGCGAGGCATGGACGCTACAAGATTTCTAAATGTGTCTTGTGGTATCTGGTACCAACACGTAACCAGCAGATCCTTTAACTGCTGTAAGGTCCGTGGTTGAGACTCCGCAGATCGGAGTTGCTGTTCCAACGCAAATCACAGATGCTCGATGGGATTGATGTCTGGGGAAATTGGAGGCCAGGGAAATACCTGGAAATCCTTATGTTCCGCGAACCAGTCTCGAACAATCCGGGCGGTGTGGCATGGCGCATTATCCTGCCGAAAAACGGCACCGCCAGAGAGGAAGACAGTTGCCATGAAAGGGTGCACCTGGTCAGCAATGATGTTTAGGTAGGTGGTAGACGTCAGAGTACCCGTCACATGGATGACTGGACCCAGGTTTCCCATCACGGTACCCCGCCACTGGCTTGTTTTCGTCCCACGGTGCATCCAGGCGCCATCACTTCCCCAGGTAAACGACGTGAACCGTGGTTTCCCCAGGTAAACGACGTGAACCGTGGTTTCCCCAGGTAAACGACGCACACGTACCCGACCGTCCACATGGTGCAACAGAAAACGTGATTCATCGGACCAGACGACCTTCTTCCAATCACTCAATGTCCAGTTTCGGTGCTCGCGTGCCCATTGTAGGCGCTGTCGCCGGTGAACCGTGGTTAGCATGGGCACTCGGAGCGGCCTGCGGCTATACAGCCCCATTTTCAGCAGAGTTCGATGTACTGTGTGTTGTGACACATTATTCCCGTCACCAGCATTCCAATTACCGGCGAGTTGCGCCACGGTCGCCCTTCTGTTGCCATGTGCCATCCGGGAGAGCCTTCGCTCACCCCGAGCATCGACGAGCCGTGGTCGTCCAACACCTCGCCAGAGATTCGTGGATTTTCCCTCCTCGGACCACTTTTGGTAGGTACTAACCACTGCTGACGGTTTTTTTGATTTTTGATTTGGTAGTTGTTGGCGCATCGGCTCCTGTGGCCATATTGCACCTCCCAAGGTTTTTTTGCAGTACTTTGATCCAAGCCCGAGGCGGGAATCGAACCCGCGACCTTTGGGTTGCCGGGCAGGTACTTCACCCACTCGGGCTGCTGACGGTGAGCATCCCACCAGCCGTGACGTTTCGGACACGCTCTGACCCAGTTGTTTGGCCATTAGAATTATTTGGTCGTTATCAAACTCTTAACTCTACTGCCTTTCCCATCTGAAGAACAAGAGTAACACTGATTAACGGAGCTCAGTATCATTTTTTTATACCGTGTCCCGACTCGCAGTTCACCTGCAGTTGCTTCGATTTCCATAACGACTCGCTGGTCATATTTTGGCTCATTGGTGTACATTGCAACAGTAGTTTATCCCCCACTTCTCTGTGCTGCAGAGATTTGGGCATTCGCATCTCCTTCTACTACCAAACCAGTGTTCCCCTCCGAGTATTGGCTCTTCAAGTGGGCTTGTCACAAGCTTAGCTTACCTCCTCAGGTCTGGACCATCGATATGTCCACCACACTGAACATCCCATGTCTCACTGATGAAAGGAGATTAGTCACAACGGTTAAGCTATTGATTGACTGGTCTCATCTCATCTCTCTCCTCCTGGGACAACTGTACACGAAGGATCGCAGTGGCAAATCTGCGAGCAACTCCACAGCTATGCCCTCATCAAACACGCCTTCACTTAACGGACCGGTTCCTTCCTCAGCAAATGTTATCACGCGTCCAGGACTTAGATGTCGACCTTAACAAGTTTAGTCAGGACTGACAATATAGAAAGAGAATACTCCGTTGTGGATAACCAATTGTCTGTACGCTCACTTAATGTTCTCTATCTATAGTATACTCAGTCGTTTCCACACTTTGTTTATTTTATCTATTTATTATTGTAACTTTTTTTTGTTTGTTTGTTTGTTTGTTTATTGAGGCAACTCTTCTTTATAGTACTGTACATCGTAAATCCCACCGTGACGAGCAGTTGGAACTACTCTACTGCGTAAAATCGTCATCTGTGTGTTGTAATAAAGATTCTTATATTTCCACAAAACTGCCATTGTGTGACCGTAGTCAAGTGACTAGCGTGTCAATACAGAATTATTTTCAAGCAATGCATCCGAATCTGTGTACTACAAAATATCCTTGTATTCTCTATCTTGTAAACTTTATCTGACACAGAGGATAAATAAAAATTATTTTCATTTATATTCAAGTTTCCAGCTATGTGTGTGTGTGTGTATATATATATATATATCTCATTTATGTTCAAGATTTCAAAAAATAACTTCCGGAATTATAGGCATATCCCTAAGTGTTGTTGGAAAGAGTTGAAATTGTGGAATATTCCTATATTAGGCATGCACTCGAGTTATTCGACGTTTAGATTTGCATAACTGTATAGTCCGAGCGTTGTGCCCATGCTACCAGTTGCCTACTGTTAGGGCGAATGAACAAACTGATTCAAAACACGACGACAAAATGACTAGTAGAAAACTTCATTATCTGTGTAAACACCATTCCTTTGATGCGACCACCACTGGTGTCTCCAACACATCTGATCTACAATAGGCTAATCTGCATACCGGAATATTTGTATCATATTTAAAGTCGTCTTCAGTTCTGCTATTGTTGAGACGCTCCGGCATAAATTCTGGACAGCAGCGAAAAAAACCATACTATATATAGGTCTGGAAACCTCATTTCAGGAACGAAATCTGCTTGCTTGAAAGGGTCCAAAAAACCAACAAGATTAGCTGTTCACGCAAAGGATATTCTTACAGGAAGAGACTCCAGTTTTGCAAACTGCAAAGTTAGAAACTAGGTATCGATATGCATATAATTTAAGGGTTCAACACATTTAAGGAAGGTAGTCTTATTTTCTCTTTTTATGACACAAACAAGGGGATATAGATTTAAATTTAGTTAGTTATTAAGCGCCAAATAAAATAATGCCATGAGGTATCAGTATATTGTGTTTGTAATTGCATGCGTTTTTCTGTCGGTTTGCTGCAGAAAAACCTGCGCTTCGGGGGGAAAAACGTGACTTCGTCTGAGACCGACTAACTCAGAGGTTCTGATAAAAAAAAAAAAAAAAAAAAAGCCCATAAAATTTCCTAGTCATTGACGGAATTCGTATTGACTATATTACCCGCTACAGATTCAAATTTAGAAAAGATAAGTTATAACAGGACCTGACAAAAGATATTATCTTTGAACAAAGTAAAATGTACTTGGAGCACGTTACCATCTATCTTTCTATAGTCAGGGGGTTTATATTTGATTTCAAGAGCAATTAGATAAATATTTCAGTAGTTAAAATATTAAAAAAAAAAAAAAAAAAAAACGAGGAAGACGTTTTATTTCTATTTATTCATATTTATTTTTATAATTCTATTTTTGATGGCATTTGCTACATAAACTTTACTTCTTGCAAAATCCCTTTTCTTTGTTGAATTAATTTAATGGAACAGCCGGGCATTCGATATACATAATTCATCGTTCCTTCTTTATGCAGTAATTGTTATAAAAGTCAGAAAATATATAATCTTGCAATCAAACTTCCTTTCAGAAAATGCGAAATTCTCGAAGCAACTTTTGAACTAACGAAAATTCAGAAGATATAAAACAATATACACTGTCCTACCATTAATATCCGGACACCCCTACATGAATGGGGAAACAGATCCTATGCATACAACACGTCACAGAAAAACTGCTATAAATATGCACACTGGGCTTCGAACAGACAATTGCAAAAGTGGGCATGCAAGATAACATGTTGAACAGAATTGATCACCTCAACAAATGCAAGACGCCGATTAATATGGTGTAGGGAGCGCGAATCCTGGACTGTAGAGCAGTGGAAAACAGTCATATGGACAGACGAGTCGAGGTTCGCACTCTACCAGTCTGATGGCCGTTTCTGGGTGTGGAATGCTAGGGGAACGGTTCCTTCCTGATTGTATCCTTCCAATAATCAAGTTTGGTGGAGGCAGTATCATGGTATGGGGCCCCTTTCATGGTTTGGCTTGGGCCCATTAGTCGTTATCGACAAAACCATGAATGTTGTGCAATACCAGGACATCCTGGACAATTATGCACTTCCAACAATACGGCAATACTTCAGGGAAGACCCATACCCGTATCAGCAAGAAAATGCGCCAAGCCATACCGCTCGGATCGTAACAGAGTGGTTTGAGGAAACAGGTGTGGAAAAGTTCGATTGGCCAGTCCAGAGTTCTGCTCTGAACCCTATCGAGCATCTTTGGGATGTATTGGATCATCGGGTACGTGCACGTCGAGATTGCCCAAAGTACAAGGCCGAGTGGAGGAATATATCACCTGACATTTATAAAAATGTTGGTTGAGAGTATGCCGCGAAGATTGAAAGTACAGATTCAGCACAAAATATTAAATAACACAATAAAAGATCTTTTTTGTATAAATGCAGGCGTCCGGACATTAATTATAGGGCAGTGTACTTCTAACATCACAAGAACAGGGTCAGTTTCGTGTTACATAAGTATGTCGCGTTTGGCTAGACCAAGAAAAACGCCATACCATCTTCCACTTTGTTAGGTTTTAATTTTAAGTTAGAATGTTGGATGACTTTTATACTATGTACTGAATATAAAAAGATATAAATAAAAACAAAGATTGCAATAAATAAGATGGAAACGCGTTTTATAAATTTTAATCCAAATACTGAAAAGTAAAAAGATATCAGTTGGAAAAACCACAAATAACAAAGGTTTACATTTATTTCTTAAGAATCGTTTTATTTTCTAGTTATTTTTTTGCCTTGAATTGTGTATATTGTCTGTAAATTACGTGTGTTCTGTGGTCGATTTTCTGTTTGCTGAAGGAAATACTCCCGAGTTTCCGGGAACAAAAACCATGCTACGACTAACTCAACCACGTTGTGAAAAAGGCCCATAAAATTTCCTCCCGTCATCGACGGGAATCTAATTCAGATCTTTTCCACTCGGTGTGGGGAGGACGATCCTACCAACTGTGCTACCCACGAAGGCTTAGACTGTAGCATAAGTTACATCCTGCAAGGGTTAATGACGCTTCCCTTAGTGGAAAAAAAGACACTGGTTCGTGAAGAGATTGTATTTCCAAGATATCTGAATTTTTTTCCAAAGTTCTGGAGAAGGGGGAAGAAACACTTCCAGTATGCATTATTATAAGTATCACTAATTGTATCACAATTGAAAATGATGACTAATCTTGATATATTTGTAATTCATTCGTTAATAGTGCTTTACGAACACAAAAATCAGTAAAGAAAGAAAACGACCTTTTGAGTATAAATATTGAACATCTTATTTTTCTTTCAGGTACACTTTACAAACATTAGATATCTTTATACAACCAACTTCGATTATTTTCGAATGAATTATTTTAACAAGTTGATGCACATTCTCAAATACTCCAGAAACAAAATCTTAAAATATTATCTTGGTTTTAATATTTCTTTCAAAAATCTTTTTTTGAATGAGGAGCGAGAATTGATGTCAAAAAAAAAAAAAAAAAAAAAAGATGCTCATAAAATGGTTCAGATTAAAGACAATATTAACGACAACACATCATTAACAACATACATATTTTAAGTATTTCTCATTTATGTATGGATTTGTAATTTAGTTTATGAAATTTTTAAATTAGTTACACAGTTAATTACGACATGAATATTCTTTACATGAACCCAATCAGATTTTTAAGTGACTGTTTATATTCAGATAACATAAAATATGAAACGAAGGAATTAAGCTTTAATATTTTCACGTATCAGTTATTACTTTTAAGAAAGTCGGTCGTTATCGTTAATTAGTTTCTTTTTGAATAACTGTAGGAATGGCTTAGGGGTTAGAGATGAATTTTCGGTCTTTTAAAATAAATTCTTGTCAAGAAAACGACGTTAAAAGCCCGCTGCAAGTTCTCATGTGGAACTTTCTGTTCATTAAAGAGGGATTATCCAACATCTTTGGAGATGATAGTTAAGTAGAGCATTACGTCATCCTGAGTCTTGGGAGTCAGTCACAAACAGTGCATCATGTAATAAGCTCCTCTATCCAATTCTATTCGTTCGGAAGCCAAGCGTATATTGTTTGGACAGAAGAGACCAAATGGGCATGCGCACTTCCGTGTTATGAAACTAGTAGCATCATCAAATGATTCCGTGATCCCCATGCAATAATCATCCGGTAAGCAGTATGGAGGCTGAAAAGGGGAAAAAAAGAGACGTATGATATAAGAATTAATAGATTTATATAAGTGCAAGTTTGTAGTTTAAAGATATCACTATGGTAATAACATAGATCCATATTCTGCAATATAGCAACTTAAAAAAAAAAAGCACGTGAACTGGAAATAAGTCTGCAAACCTAAAGTATATATTTTCATTATTTTTTACAAAACTTTGAAATCATCACTGTAGGAAACAGAATTATTAGTGAGATTATTAAATTTACTACAAATAAAATAAATAAGAAAAGAGACTCATTCCAAGAGAGCAAACGCCTTAATCCCATGCAGTGAACTAAAGGGAGTTTTCAACACAGATGGAGAATATAAATGAAATATTCTATTAATATTTAATCCGAACGATTAAATATTAATGGAGTACTTCTGAAGGATTAAACAAGATCAATTCATTAGAAAAATTTTGGGTAAATTATGTAATGTATAACTTATGAAATAAAAGTATAGTAATTATTCAAATCTAAATTCCCCAATATCCCGTTAGCGATAAAAAATTTATATTATAGTGACCTAAAACAGAAAAGGCCATTAGGATCGATATAGTACTATAACGTTAGATTGGATTCGTGTTGTTAAGGGCCAAAGCAACCAAGACTATGAGACGTGACGTCAGTATAATGTGAGCAATGCGTGTGCTCTTCGGTCAGTTTGCTGCACGAAAAACCTGAACTTCCAGGGTTAAAAATGCGATTATTTTTTTCGCAGGGTAACCGACTAACTCGGCCATACAGTAAAAATAAGTCATTAAAATTCCTCGAGTCTTTGACGGGATTTGAAATCGGGCCTTTTTCACCAGGTGTGGGAGGACGATGATTATAATCATTGTGGTACCTGCGCGGGCCAATATAATGTTGTAAATGAGTTAAAAGCCAGAAGAAACTTTCCAGCACTGAAAAATTCAGTAAGTCGAAATTTTCAGGAAGCATATAAGGAGGGTAGCTGTTCAAGAGAGTAGACGAAGGGGAAATGAGAGTTTGTTCTTAACGGGTAAATTTGGGGTTCGATCATAAATGAATGGTGAGTTGGTGAAACAGTTTCGAAGTTGTATCATTATAGATGCCAGTTCAGAAGAATCGTTCCATGGAAATATCTCTAGAAAAACAATACAGCATAAAGGTTGACTGTTTCTGTGATAGGAGAACAGCGAGTTTGTCAGAAAGGAATAATTATTTTATAAGGTTTTGGGTACACTGCTGCATATACTGTATACACGAGAATAGTATCCATGTCGGCTAAATTTAAGATGATTTTTAATAGTCGCTCAGAAGAAAATTAACACCGGAATTGAATAAGAAAACTTAGAATTTTGGAAGCAAATGGAAACTATATGTATATAGCTTCCATTTGCTTCCAAAATTTTAAGTTTTCTTATTCAATTATATATATGATATGTTCATGCACAGGTGGCCTGGGGGTTGAATGATTCAAATAAAGATAGCTTGATTCAAATAAAGTTGTGTTTATACGTTGTTATCGAGAAAAATGAGTGTCGTTGAACCTAAGAATGGGAGTGGATTCATTTTTAATGAGAAATATGGCAGGATCAGGTTTTAGAGAGACTGCAGTTCTGTACCTCTCCTCCAATTCGATAATTTTATGGAGATCAGAATTAAAGGAAATGGTGGATATTCGAGAAATTGTGGCTTTTTTCGCAGAACAGTTTTTAAAAACAGGAATATAGGATACTATCATAAGCAAAACGGGCAAGGATTTCAAGCCAGTCAAACAGAGTCATCGGATATACAAAAGAAGAACAAGAATAAGTTAGAGAACAGAACTGCGACATACTCCAAAATTGGTAGAGAAGTTAAGGACAAGAAGAATGCATTGATCGACTTAAAAATCAGAAATAAGCATACAACGCGACCTTGCTTGGAAGATCGTGATGTAAAGCCTGATTAATGCTTCTAAACTGAATCTATACTGAATAATCATTAATTCAGATGAAAAGTTTCGAAATGATGTAAGAGTTTGAAGTTACTGGATCCCATTCTATTTCGTCATCCATTATTTTATAATGGATGACGTAATATGATGGGATAATAATTGAATTTGCCTCCTTTCTTAGAAATCTGGTGGAAGAGACCTTATACGCAAAACATAATGAAAGAGAAAATCGTCTAGTAGAATAATAATATTAAAAAGTACTGCAACACAAAACAGAAGTTAACTCTGGAGCACGGTTTTAAGAGCAAGCAAATAAGCGCCAGGAGACGAATTAGCATCACGATCAGTCAGAATTCTTTTCTCCTACCGTCAAAACAGAACTGAAAAAACAAAACAGGCATTACGTTCGTTGACTGACTGGTTTAGATAATACGTCTAAGAAATCAACTCTAAGAGGTGTCGAAATATCGTGTCTATAAATAGTTTATTTAGTTTCTTCCCTTTTGTTTTTTCTTGCAATTAAAAACAAGAATTTTGGAGAAAACGCCAGGTGACCCTCGACGAAACTGCTTAAATTTGACCACGGCGTGAAAAAAAAAAAAAATAAATAAAACAAAAAATCAAATAAAAATTCTTCCCGTTACAACGGACGTTTTTACTCTACTTCTGTGGACAAGTATCTAATTCGCGTCTTGTTAATTTTTTAAAATATTTATTATATTTGTTTGCCTTTGAGGTTTTCATTTCAATTTTTTAATGATCATAATGTGATAAATTCACCAGTGTGCTTTTTAAGGAAACATTTTTAATAGCAGTTATTATGCTCTGTATAATAACGCAATTTTAGGGTTATAGCCTCAGGTCGCGAAAGAAGTTAACTTACGTACAAGTTAGTATAATTACATCATTTTTTCACGCAGCCAAAAAATCGGCATCATTTATATATTTCATATTGTAACTCACAACGAGTTACCATGATATTGTATTACCTCGAATAAGTAATGCTTCGCCATAGAAGACTATTGTTATTTATTCTCGGCGAACACCACCACCCAATACGGCACCGTTTCGGAACTTATTGGCTCCTCATCATGGTTGGGCAGGTACCCTAGTGTTGCAATGATGACAACTCAGTAGTGAAGTATAACTCCACAATATGAGAGAAGACTGATCCGAGGTAGTGCAGTATCATGGTAACTCGTTGTGAAGTATTCGCAATATGAGATATACTTAAATGATGCCAATTTAACTACTTAATAGTTGGCTGTGTGTAGAAATGTAATTACACTAACTTACCCTGTATAACATAATATATTTAGCATTATTCTTACCATAATATTCGGTTTTGTATCCCTCGCATGTATCTATAGTCATTGCACAAATCTTTTCACTGCTTAATTAAGTAATGGCTCAATTAGTTAAGAATAAATAATAATAAAGTTAAGGGCGTAAGGCGTCCGTATATCATGTCTATAGCTTTCGTGTGTTTTACAGTCGTTTTTCCTGTTTTACCGGTGGAAAAGCATGAAATCTTCTTTAGACTGATTATGGCTATTGTGTGAAAAAAAAGTTAGAGGATCCTCCTGTGGACGGGGAATTCAAACCCAGGTCGTTTCCCATACTCTGACAGAACAGCGGTTGTAGTCACTGTGGCAGTATAGCAAAGAACGGATAAGAATTACGTGATTCATTATGCTCTAATTCTTACATCTCCTCATGTGGTATCCTGATATTCCAAAGTTTTCTTATTTGTGATTTGTCTGTTTTCTATTGATTTCCATGTGTTGTTCTGCAAAAAATTGTGGAATGAATAACACATTTTCTTTCAATACGTATTGCTGATGGGTTGACAATTTTGACATTTCTATAGTGTGTCGGTATGCTGGATAATGGTTTCAATGGGGTTTTCATATATGCTAGTTATCATATATGTTCATTTGTTATCATATGAACTATATATAGGAGCACATGTGAATTTAACATAATGTAGCAAGTTGTAAGGATTTGATCATTTTATATACATACTTATAATTATCATAAGTCACATTACGCCATTTTCCATACCAGCTCTTTGTGAATATTGTAAGAAATTAAATAATGTGAAAACATCTTTGACGGCACCTACATTTTTCGGACTGAAGTTAAACCGATTGGTAAGGAAAATACGAGACGGAAATGAGGTGATCGCTTCCCTGGTGACAAAATGGCCAGAAACAACTAAACAACACACGCACACTGCACAAACATATCACTACGCACATTTCTGGACTTTTACAGAGTTCTGTATCCATCACAGTGTACCAAGGCGGAGTTGAACTGACGTTCAGGTGCCGTCCTACGTAGGATACTATACATGTCTAGAAGCTAATGACGCTAACTCAGTCACTAACGTTGTTTGTTTGTTTGTTGTTTGGTTTTTAGGAGCATTAGCAACTAAGGCCATATTGCTCCCGGAATATGCGGTTGTCATTCCTTGACCTTTCCGCATCCTCTGTATTTGGTGGGGATGGGCTCGAACCCCGGTCTAAACAAGAAGCGTGTGCTACGCACTGTTGCTCCGTTCCCACCTGGCTACGGAGGCGCCCACTAACGTTGATTCGGTAGAGTAAGTAATGGGTTTGAGCATAAAACGTTACCTCGTTCTCGGTTCTAGCTGTTCGATTTTAAAAATTTAAACGTTTTTATTTTCGTGAAATATGTTTTCACATAAAATAAAACATCTTTCGTGCGTACAGGGTACACGTGTTTTTTGATGTGAAAACATTTATAGCGGCACATAACAATGGAATGTAACGAAAATGCGACATGAAAAAAATTGTTGACAAATATTTGTATTGTTGCACTCATACTATTCAACAAATGGCTACAGTCATACTTCCTAGCTATTGGCTTGGATTTCACTAACTTCTTCCAAACCAAGGATGTTTTCACATAAAACATCTTTCGTGCGTACAGGGTACACACGGGTTTTTTAACCGCTCATTGAATTCAATTATATTTAGAGGACCCTTGAAACACTAACAGTTGAATCTGTCCTATTTTTGTTTTTAATTCTCTCGCTGAGCATCTCTGCAGTGTGGTTAATCAACATTGTACCATATAACACAATGGTAGGCCTCCTCTTGTAATTTGCCATTAGGAGTAATTCTTTTTTTCGAGTAACTAGTGTTCTTTTAAACCGAAATGAAAATAATATAATATTCAGTATATTTGGAACAGAGAAGAATACCAAAAGTTTGCAATTTAAAAAAAAAAATGAAATGCAACTAATTTTCAGAATGTGTATATGTGGATCAACGAATAGCAACAAACTAGACAATGTTTCATTTTTGAAAAACATCACAGCTTGTTTTAAAAGAACGATAGGTTCGACTATGTACTGCAAAAATACGTCAACTTTTGGAAAAAGTATGGTTCATATAAAATTACATAATTAACATATACGAATTGTTACTTACTGGAGCACAAATGTGGGTCACACTGAAGGCACTAATCCCTCCCAAGAACTGATGAAACTTGGTGTTATTCCGCTGATACAAATAAGTTGGTGGACACAAACAGTGTACTCGGGCAGTATTCGCTACCATCTGCATGGTGTCACTGACCATTTCTGTGTACGAACTATAGACGACATCGTGCTTTGAACACAAATCCAAACGTGGAGATCGTTTGCAGAACTGAAATGCAAATATCCAAACAAAGAAAACATTATGATAATATACATAAGTAACGTAGATAATATCATAGGCATATATATACACACACAAAATGCAATATTCTTAAATAGGTAATGCCATAATTTTCCGTTAATCTACTTGATTTTGTTTAACCTGGTGTAATGGATCCAATACACAAAGCTACGTGAAAGCAAATTGACTGTTTCCTTGATTAATTTGCTGTATTACTTCAGCTGTAAAAATTAGCACATAAAAGCAAAGTATTTTGTCCCTTCAAAATGGGCAACTGATTTCTTTTATCATTTCAAAATTTATTAAAATTCTAAAAAATATGGCATTTAACCTTATGAATTATATTAATGCAGAAAATTTGGCGTTCTTTTAGCCGTGCATTCGTGCCCAGATTGATGGAATTAATAGGCTTTTCAGGCAGCGTGTTTTGTGTATAATATATATATATATATATATATATTAGTGTGTGTGTGTGTGTGTGTGTGTGTGTGTGTGCGCGCATAAGCGCCTGTGTCTTCACATGTCCGTCCGCATGTAATACCTCGACTCACACTGGACGGTTTTAAATGAAATTTTAAACAATTAAACCTGTAAACATTTGTTTTAAAACATTTTGAAAAGTTTTAATACAGTTAAAGCTGCCTGTTGAAAGAATTCAAGGAAAGAAGTGCCAGAGCAGCCAAGGTCATACAGACCCATAGCACTCCTGCCTGTTTTAAGCAAAATATTTGAACGTCTTCTTTTATCCAAATTGGAAAAACACTATAAAAATGCAAATCTCCAGTCCCCAAACCAGTTCGGTTTTCGGGCAGGCCGTTCAGCAGAAGATGCTCTTGGACAGCTCACGGATTCAGTCAAAAATTCGGCCACCAAATACTTCTTAGTAATATCAGTGGATTTCGCCGGGGCCTTTGACTTGCTCTGGTGGCCAAGTATACTACGAAGACTCAGAGAAGCTAGTGTTCCAGCAAATCTTTATAGCTGCATACAGGACTATCTTCACAACAGAAGTGTTACAGTCAGAAATGCCTATCGACAAGTCTCCAGAAATGTCTACAGAGGATGCTCCCAGGGCTCTGTCCTTGGCCCTTTCCTATGGAAAGTGGTCATGGACGAGTTCCTGAACCTAGACCTGCGGGATGTTTCCACCCAAGCCATCGCAGACGACTTGATACTGACACTCACTGGAAACTCCAGAGCTTCCCTGGAAACAACAGCCAACGGAGCCCTTACAAAGCTACAAGAATGGGCCAGCCTCCATAAACTCCATATATCCCCTGAGAAAACTACTTCAATTCTACTCAGAGGAACCCTTCAAATAAGCAGGCCACCGCAGATTAAAATTGCTGGTAGAACCACCAAACTGACAACTGAGATGAAGTACCTTGGGGTAATTCTCGACCCCAAGCTCACGTTTTACCCGCATCGCATAAGTCAGGAACTACACGGCAATGGTAGTGAGGATCAGCAGGTCTGACTGGCTCCTAAATCGCCGCTCACTGCAAATGCTATACAAAGCTGTATTTATTCCCACTATAACCTACTGTGCAGGTGTCTGGTATCATCGTGCACTCATTGTTCGTAACCAAAGGAAACTCACCTCCATCCAGCGTAATATCCTTCCCACTATCACCCGTGCCTGCTGCACAGTAAACAACCCAGCGCTCCAAGTCTTGGCAGGAGCTCTCCCTCTGGACCTGTAAATAATTCGCAAAGGCGTGCACTACCGGCTCGTAAAGGGACTCCCTACCACCATTCTGGATTTTACTAGAAACCCAGCAAACGCCATCAAAGAAGAAAAAAGCGCCTTGCAGTCTACCTTCTTAACGCCCGGCAAAACAGATGGAATACCACCCCCAAAGGTTCCAACACTAAAAAATTCTTACCTGAAATAGCCCAGATCTACCCTAAAGCTCCAGCATGGTACAGCTCAGGGTTATATACTACTTTCCTGATTACAGGCCATGGATCCATAAATCACAAACTTGACTCTATGAACATCGTGGATGACCCTCGCTGTCTTTATGGTGAAAACGAAGACTGGGATCACCTATTCTATGTTTGCCCGCTCTACGAGGACCTGCGAACGTTGCTCATATCAAAAATACATGCCTTGCCTCGAGGAAATTAACATTTTCTGATCAATGAGGAAGACCAGTACCACGCTTTCTCTGCCTTCGCCCATGATCTCTTCACCAGAAAAAGATCACTGGTACAACGTCCTGGAACTGATGCACATAGATCAACACCCTTTTCTCATATACTGAAAATCTTCACCTAGATTGTGACCATTTCTAGCTACTGAACTTGACACTCAGGTCGCTTGAATTGTTTCTTCCTTGTCTCTCTTGATACGTGATTGTCTTCCCACCCTCTCGAGGGCCCTCTTCTTCCACTTCCGCTTAGGTGGAAGAATTCCCACTCAACCTGCGGAGGATGCCTTCTCTTACATCCTCCGTCTATACCTCCTTTCCTTTACCTGTACCCTATTTTTTTTAATTTTTTTTTTTTACTTGGTCTCTTTCCAGGAAGTTCAGGCGACCTGGAGGAGACTAGCCAGAGAATTATGGGCAGCCTGGCTACCTCCTAGTGGTGTGTGCGGGCAACGTGGTGTCCCACCAGGGGCCCTGCGGCCAAAAGCCAGGACACCCAACAGAACCCAGCACAATACTTCATTTACAACACAAATTTTTCTGGCTTTCACAGTGATACTGTTTGTCTCCACATAGTTCATATGGCGCAGATGTGGGAAACCACCAGAGGCGCCCCAACACTATGCACACTATGTTGAAAGAAGTGCAATTCCAAGGAAACTGGTTACAAAGGGTCTGTTTTGCTGTGAGAATCAAGTCAGTGTCATTATCCATGTAGTTTAAATCTTGATGCCATAAAAACAGAGGCCCTCATGGTAGCACAGTTAGTAGAATCGCCGTCCTGCCCACACCGGTTGGAAAAGATTTGAGTTCGAGTCCCGCCACTGACGTGAGGAATTTTTATGGGCCTTTTTCACACCGTGGCCAAGTTAGGTCTCAGGCGAGAGTAGCATGGTTTTAACTCCCGGAAACTCAGGTTTTTCGTCCAGCAAGCAGAAAATCGACCACAGAACACACGCAATTTACAAAAACAGTATAGGAGCAATATGGCCTTAGTCGCTGATGCTCCTAAAACCCAATAAAAACAGATGAAATAACAAGATAGTCATTATAAATACAGATGTAAGTAAATTTATAGTCCTCAATATTCACTGAAATTTGCTCCTCTAAAGATGCTCAACCACTAGGTATAATCCTATTAAGTCTGGAAAAGTGCGAAATCTGGCACCTCTAAATCCCCTAGAGTGCCGAATTTTAAAGCGTTTACTGTAATTATCTTTATATATCATTAGTTAATCTTAATACCAAGTAAATTACTATTTACTTGGTATTACGGCAATTAATTATTTACTTTTTATTAATAACATAAAAAGAAAACAAATCAATTAATTTAAGAAATCGAACTCACTTGAAATGTAACGCCCGGTGTACATGCGCTCTCGTGAGTCAATGGCATGAGGAATTTATGGACTTTTTCACAACGTAGCTGAATTAATCGGTCACGGGTGAGAGTAGCATGGTTTCCCCCTCCCGGAAACAGCAAATAAACAACAGAACACAGGCAATTTACAGACATATTATATATACGACGCAATATGGCTCAAGTTGCTGATGCGCCAAAAACCCTACAACAAGAATTGCCTAACTAGAGACCAATACTAACTTGGCCACAGCATCGGTCTCTAGCAGGGCCAGTCTGGGGAAAGTGGGTTTATGAGGGTCATTCTAGCTTAATAGAAGCTTCAGCTTTTCAGATAGGTTTTTTTCCTCAATAATTAGTGCATTTGTGTAGAAAAAGGCTAGAAAAAAAGTTGTTAAATAAGAAGTACAGTACGTTGCAATTATGTCACATTTTGTGTCCTATTCTGTTTTCTGGTACCTTCATTTTTAAGCGCGTTGGCATATATGCATACGCAACTATTGTCTTCACCACGTCCTTCCGTCTGTCAGTCTGCCCGTACGCATGTAACATTCGCATGTTTTCAATGAAAGTATGTTTTCGCATTAATCAACAAGAAAAATGCGGATTACTATCAAATTTTAAACACGTGTTCTGTTGGTCCCTGAGATAGTTCTAAGTTCAATTTCATGGAATTTATCCCCATTTTCTCCGTACAGAAGTATTACTGTAAATTTGGAACAGGAACTCTGATCCATTTCAAAATTCAGTGCTTACTTAGAATATTTTAGGAATCTCTAACAAATTTTCATATCGATGACTTGATTTTTGTTATAAATTATTACCGTTTGTTAACGTTCCTGAAATTTAACTCACTGTGTGCAATCAATAAACTTGTTTATTATGGCTAGAAGCCTCAAAAGTTGGAAGTATTTCTGAACCTCTGAGAAAGCCCAGTTTCGAGTGAGAACTGCATCCCCCCCCCATAAACTTGGTTTTTAATCCAATAAACAAAAAACATACAAACAAACTGACCAAAGAATATATGAATACAGTAGATACAAATATTATTGCTTTGGAACAGATTTTAAGCAATCAAACCAACAGTAAAGAAGAATGGAAGCAGTACATCTCTTGCCTTGATTGCTTTCCAGCCGTAGTCAGGCATCTTCATAGTTAGGCGCGTTCTACTAGTAGAAATGAAATCAATCTGCTCTCAGATCCACTCTAAAAAATTTTTCCGGATACCATCTCTGAAGCTCATATCAAAACGACCACGCCCGAGCTTAACTGAGTGCTTTATTTTATTCTCAATAATGACACCCCCTATGGTGTCACTGTTTCAGAATCTATGCGTACATTAAAAAAAAAAAAGATAAGTACCAGTGAAAGAGCTTATCATTTAAATTGCTCTTTCTATTTTCGTGTTTGCTCTCATGATGTCCATAAATCGTCAGCTATCCTGAATATGCTCAGTTGCAATACAGTAGCAGCTTAAACCTTGAAAGCTACATATAAACGCTCTGCTGGGAAAAAATTCAAAAACTACAAAGTTCTGTTAAAACTAGAAAAGTTTTATGCATTGAGCTCTGTTACAATCAGCATGGGATATAACGAGTGAGCTATTTTCGTGCGCTTTTGTAAAACTAATAAATGAGCTAGAGAACGTGTATAGCTTTCACAATCATTATGATCTGCTTATGCGAAATACATTCTGTACCTTTACCACAATTACATTTGAAGCTGGTTCATTTCCTGGACAGTAACCTTGAAAATCTCAGCTGGAGCAGCAATTAATACAATTAAGGTGGTCTAATAACAGTACGTAAAATCGCATGCTAAAAAAAAAACACACTACTTTGCTTATATAATTTAAACTAAGCTAGAGTATTCGATAATCTGGATTAGGATGTTATATTCAAGTTAAAAAAAAAAAAAAAAAAAAAAAAAAAAAAAAACCAACCCCGGATTGTCAGTCCCAAAGAAATAATTAAATCCGGGACATTAAGCATTAAGACTCTTTCCTGAGTATAATTATCTCGATCATTATTTCCGTGAAATGAAATGTTCTAATATGAAATTAGAACAGTCAACATTTCAGGACATAGGTTTCCATAATTAATGATAAAATAACTTGTTTTGTTTAATTAACCACATCAGAAGATTTGGGTTTTTACTGAATTACAATTCCCTCGAGCAATTACGTTTTCTCCAATTACAGATAATTACAATGCATACACTATTTTAGGAATTTCACTGAATATTTTAATACTTGATAAATTTAGCCAGGTAAGTATTATTGCTCTAATTATGATTTTTTGTCTTCTTCGACCTTATGCAATAACATCTCTGAACCATCATGTTTAAATAAACAGGTATATTTTAATAATTTGTTGCTAATTAAGCTTAAGCAGAAAAAACTAAACTATTGTCTTTACCTTGTACTGATCGTTGCCATGAGTAACTGTTCTGCCGTCTAGAGGATCCCATTCTAATGGACAATCAACCCCTTCAGCACAGCTACATAGAGGCTGCACGCTGACTCCTCTTGTGTTCAGCTGAACGTAGCCACAGACACTGTTCGATTCACAGGGCGGAAGATCCTGAGCGACAAAGAAAGATTGCATGTTGCTGTTAGTATAAAACAGCTTTTATACGTGCTTATTAATAATGGTAATTATTCTTGTTATCATTCAGCAATTATTGAAGACTAAAAAATATCGGTAGTTTCTGTAATGATTTTTCGCAATTTTAACCGATATTCTATTGTTAAAATGGCGAAATTCTAACTCCCTGTGCAAGCATCAAGTATGCAATCCATTAACTTGTATCTATCCGTATGCTGTGCATGTTCTATGGTTGTTTTGTCTGTTTGACATAAGGGGATTTCCAATTCTGAGGGAACCCTGTAATACCGAGGTCGAATAATAGGACCACGGAGTTCAAAGAAGCTCATAAAAACTTCTCCCACAACAGACAAGTAGGAATCTACTTCGGCTGAGACGGATATTTAACGCAGGCCATTTCCAATCAACGTAATGACGCTGTCCACCCGCTACCCCCTAGGACTTTAACCAATGTTTTAAAACGTAGCCCAATAAATAATTTTTTTTTTGGATTCTGTAAGAAAATGCGAAAGCGTTTGCAGTAGTGCAGTGGAATAAAATCGTCACTCTCAACTGAATGGCCCAAGTTCGATTTTCGTCGTCAGCCGAAGTTGAAAGACGATTCCCATTGGGAAAGAAAGTCTTTATAGGCTATTTTATAGATATATCCGGCAATGTTCGCATGATAACCCCACCTCGTCCAACACATTTTTTTTTATTTGGGATCAAAAAATACAAATATCCATTACGGCCACTATACCAGGGCCTTAATATACAATCATAATGAACTACAACAGTATTTAAGAGAAATCAATGAGAAAAACAATCTAATCTAAACAATTTAAAAGAGAAAGAACAATTACAGCAATTTTAGCATGAGATAATTTGATAATTATAAAACAAATTAAACTGTGTAAGAGTTAGGTACACGGTAATAAGAATTAACCATGAAAAGATAAAATATCAATCAGAAAGTAATTGCACACAGTTACAATAGAGATTATATAACGCAAATAGCACCAAACGAATTTTTTTTTTTTTTTTTTGATTTGGTAGTTGTTGGCGCATCGGCTTCTGTGGCCATATTGCAACTCCCAAGGTTTTTGCAGTACTTTGATCCAAGCCCGAGGCGAGAATCGAACCCGCGACCTTTGGGTTGCTGGGCAGGTACTTTACCCACTCGGCTAGCCCCGTCGGCTACCAAACGAATTTGAAATTATTATGAGGAGTCCAGAAAATGAAGACTCAACCCCTCTACAAGCTACACAATACTGGGAATAAAATTTTATTCAAAAATTTAGGTTAGATATTTAATTATTTTTCTACATAACAGCCAAGGACTACTTATCTTATCTAGAGAGCAATTTCTTTTCTTCTTCCCCCTCACAAGGTAATAAAAGTCCGTTACCTGATCTTTTAGCCAATTTGTAACTTCAGTTTTCACTTCTTCGCCATCGAACTTTTTCCAGCCATGTTTATCTTCAAAAGCAAACAGAGGTGACAAGTTCGGACTACATTGTGAGTGGTCAAAGATTTCCCAGCGAAATGGAATTAACAAGTCTTGCTCTGCATGCAAGTGGCAAAGCGAAATTTTGCCTTATCGTACAATAAATCACGGTTTTTGTTTTGAATGGCTGGACGATGTTTCTGTAAAATCTCGCAGTACTGTATGTGCCTGCATTTATGATTGTTCCTTGTGGCATAAATTCAACAAACTAAACATCCTTTCCGTCTTCAAAAAACAGTAGCCGTAATTTTTCTCTCAGAAAATGTTTATTTGAATTTCTTTCGAAATGTTGTTGTTATTTGATTTTTAGGAGCAATAACAACTAAGGCCATATTGCTCCGGGGATATGCAGTGGTCATTCCTTGACCTTTCCGCATCCTTCGTATTTGGTGGTCACGGGCTCGAACCCCGGTCTAATCAAGAAGCGTGTGATACGCACTGCTGCTCCTGCCCGCAGTCCACCTGGCTACGGAGGCGCCTTCGTTCGAAATGAACCCGTATGGTCCCACTGTAGTGAGCGCTCTTGACTACCTGAAGTGCGATGGCTAAGTAATATTAACGTCAATATTGATAGTCTCGTAGTTCAAGTACAAGGCCAATCTTCACATTAAATTGTTATGTCGTTCATTATATTATAAATATTTATGTAGAGCTTTATACCAAAGCATTATATTATAAATAAATGAAATATGAAGTAGCAACTTGTTTTAATTCATTTAATATTAATTTATTTTATTTAATAATTTGGTCCGGCCCTTGACTTGGAGACAGAATGATAATTTGGCTTCCGAACTAGGAAAGGTTGCCCATGCCTGATCTTTATTTCCCGGACATGCCTCGCATTAGAATAATCAGGATTTTTACAAATGAATTTTCGGTCATGAGGAAGATAGAATATACAGAGGTATACGGTGTAGTCAGTGGAGGAGCGGGTGAAGGATCTTGTCCATAATGACCAACTAGGCGGTAGCTTAGGACGCCAGAAACCACAGCATGTTTGCCCTTAAGGCTAGATGGAGGAAAGATGGGCGATGCACGGTTCGCATGTGAACGCACACTTGTGCAGACATAATACAAGACGGAATCATATGAACTGGAGTACATAAGAACTGACGCACAATGTCCTGAGTAACCCATGCACGAAATTTTCCAAGCATAACAGAAAAGAAATTATGTTACGTTCAGTTTTGTGAGAAATCAAAACCACTCAATCTCAAGTATTCCCTTGCAATACGAAGTCGGTAGAAATTTACGTCTAATTTGGTCCGGATTAATTAATTTCCAATCCTTTAACCGAATGAGTCAAAAACTGCCGAATGTCTTAAAATTAATTTAGTGTTCCACTTGACGCGAATTCTATTGCATACAACATGTAGCCGAGCGAAACTTTCGCGCCGTATGCATTACTAACGCAGCTCATATGACCACTCCGCCACTTGACAACAACTGAAACAGTCTCGCCGTCTCCGACGCTACCTCTTGTCTGTGGATCGATTAGTACACTGCTTTAGAAGAGGCATCACTTCCGATAAATAAAATGAAGGTATAGGCGAGTAGATATAAAATAAGTGCAAAACAAGACATATCAGAGTCGCCCCCCACCATCCCTTCACGTCGCTTTCAAGCCGCGACCATTTCTAAAATCTGGCTTTACGAATTCTAGAACGAGCATCCATTAAGCTGTCAATAGCTCAGTTTCTGAACTTCACGGATAAGTTTAAAACGGCAATAAATAAAAGTACGGTCGAATAAATGGTGGTAGAGATGGGCAGATAAGAGTTTCAGAGAATATAAGGAAAGTAATAGCAACATTTAATGCAATAGAGGTGTGTCTAGCTGATGGGGAAAGAAATGGAGAAAAAAAAAATCACTATCGTGTTCAGTGTAAACAATAATATAATCGGCCTCAAGAGAAAACTGAAGATGACGTAATCTGAAGTTTTATTACGGGAAGAGAACTCCAAGAAGAGATCTGGCCAAAAGCCAATAACGTGTTCAAGGCCCTTTCCGAATGTTTCTTGTTATCTGCATTTCTTAGTGTGACAGTCCACTGACCTCTTACAGTGCTACTTCCGATTCAAGCCATACAAGATTTACAATTATGCTCATATATAATGTAATATTATACTCGTATATTGCGGAATATATTATTACAAATTACTGTATATATTCAGGATGGTCATAAAACAGCTAAACTTAAAACTATGTAAATGTTTTGACATTCATTTACATACAAGAAACTATAATAACCAAGTTTTATTGCTGGACTTGAAAGGAAAAGAAGAATATTTAAATAAGTAACACGTTGATAAATAATATTCAAATTAAGACTAAGATATGTACAGTTAATAAAATCGCAGGGCCACGTATGGATGTCAAATGTGGCCCTGCCATAGGCATTCACCATAAACTGAATGAAGATTAAAAAGACTGAGAATTTTCGAATTTGTAATTCATTTTAAAAATATATGATTAGAATTGGCATTATTTGAATAGGTTTTTGTAATCCTGACGCTTTATATAATAACTTAGTTATTTTTAATTAAATTAATTAAATTATTTAATCAATTCTTAAACATTGTTAATATTATGCTTTGATTGTATTTTATTTTCTTAAATTTATTTAATAATCAAACAAATTATATTTAATTTAATTATTAAATAAGAATTTAATAAGTCAAAAGTAGAAGGGAATCACCAAGAAAGAGACCCTGGGTGTGCCAATTTTCTCTTCATCACATATTTGTCCTGATATCATTTAAATTAATAAAAGTTGTTGGGTTATGAAGAAATTTGTTTCGTCTATGACATGAAAACATTTACAAATTATATTCTATAATTCGGGTTTTGTGAATCTGTCTATCCATTTAGCCCGAATTACTGAATTTCTACTGTACTAAAGTTACAACACATGCAGAACTAATGGTTAAGAGAGGCATTCAAGACATACAAAGAAGCTTATACATAATCAAAAAGAGTTATTTTTGAAAGAGAGTAAGAAGAGTAAGAGCTAAAACAGAATACGGTAGTAAAATAGTTCTCTTCTCAATCCAATTTGCCACAGAAACTCTTCTTGGCATCTAAAACTGACTTTCAATCATAATTTAATGATCTAATCACCTCATTTGACCAAAATCTAGTTTTCAGCACTATTCTCCAGGCAGATCAAAAATATCTATCAACTTGTACGATACAGAGTTTCAATTGGACTAGAGATAAACCAAGCTAAGAGAGCTTAGATGTTTATCACTTGGAAGAAGTTACGGAATGATATCAACATCAAACGATCACCCATTCAAAATGGTAAAACTCACAAAAAACAGGGGTTAGTATATGAGATAAGGGGCTGACACTCAAAACTGTCATTAGCCTTGGTAGAGTCATACGATGCAAGAAAGTAAGGTTATGCAGCCAAAAAAAAAAAAAAACACCCTCCCATTTCACCCCTCCATTCGTTCCAAATGCCTGTCCAGCTCAGCCTTAAATTATTTAGACTATCAACTTCCACAAAAGATTGAAGTCTGTTCCACCAATCAACTACCCGTTAGCTAAAGGAAAATTTCCGCACATCTATTCTACAACTGTCTTTCCTCAATTTGGATCTGTGCCCCTTCAGGTCCTTAATCTAAGCAAGAGAAAGAATCCATCAGCATTCAGCTTGCTCAACCCATTCAAAGCCTTATACACCTCAATCAGATCACCTCGCAGTTGCCTACTTTCCAGGCGCTGCATTTTGCAGAACTGAAGCCTTTCTTGGTAAGAGCACCCGTTTGTTCTCCTCACCAATCTCGTTGCTCTTCTCTGCACTCGTTCCAGCAGTTCCACATCATTCCTAAAATGAGGATTCCAGACCTCATTTTAGGAAGGATGTCGAGCTGCTGAACTTAGAAAGGAGGAATGCAGAAATTTAGAAAAAAGAAAATATTATATTTTTTATCCATTTATTTTGTATAAGTAAAATGATTAAAGTATTTTTCAAGTATTTCTTTACATCTAGTGTAAAGAAATACTTTACACTAGATGTAAAGTATTTCTTTACTCCATATCAATGGCCTTTTAGGTAGCATTGCGGTTAGGATCCATGCCCGTCACACAAAGGAGAAGGTTTTTTATTCGTGGGTGCTTGGTTCCCCTTCCCCACCTGGTATCGGGTTTTTTTATGAAGCAAACAAGGCAAACAGACAACACAATGTATGCTATTCACAGTCATTATATACAGACGTCTCACGACTTTAGTGATTTGGTACAAAAATAAACACCCTTTTAACTACCGTCCTCCATGCTAAGTATCTTTTGATATACCATCGCATATTCAGGAACGTCGAGAAGTGCCACGGGCCCTGGTGAAAACGCTTCACTGAGCCAGAGCGTTTTTCCATATAGGATCTTTGACTCCGATTCCGACCCCTACAAAATCCCCAGGGAAGCTTACCTGCCTGCCATTTACCCATTCGTGCTACTAGCCTACTATTTTTCAATTAAAAAACTATAGCGTGGATTGCAAACAGAACGTCAGAGATGCACAGCCGGTTGTCATGCACCGAATAGTCATACAATTAATAGGCGTGCCCCCCCCCCGAGCCCATCTATAGTCACTCCGTGGAAACAATATACTATGACTATCGTAACTAACCTACGAGTACTTGCACTGTCCAGATTCATCACAGGACGCGTCGACGCCCCTGATATCGTAGACCTCATTATAACTCCCAGATTGCCGAAAGAAGCCAAAACTTCCAATCCGAAACTGTACAACATCAAAGGACCGAGACTCATTTCTGGAAACACGGTAATTTGATTAATAATCTGGTAATTTCTGCCAGCATAAAGGCGACCCAAAACTGATGGAAACAGAAATTTATCATTATCAAGTCAAGGGTAGCAGAAGAATGAAAATCAGATGCCAAAGCTACCCATGACGGTTAACAAAATAGTATAAGTCAATTTTCTCCCTCTAACTACGACATTACAAGAGGTTCTGTATAGCAAGCTGAGCTGTACTGAAAAGAAGTAAAACCTCGGACGCCAATGCAATATTCTTAATGTTATAATTGCAATTAAATCCTTTATGACATGTTTCTATTTTTGCATAATGACTGTAGAAAAAGTATAGTAATGACTCTTCACAGTCCAAATAATTGTAATGTAAATATTTAAATTAAATAATTGCAAAATAAAATGCAACAAAGCACGTTATTGTACATATTAGACAAAATTAGATAAGAAACTATTTCTGCAGTTTGAGTATGTTATCCTCTGAAAACTCGGACTATGTAAATTCTTTACGGCTCAAACAGAAGCATACTCCTACATGTTGCTCCATGTATCCAAGGGCACATGTTCCTGTTTTAAACCCTCGAATCTAATATCGACATCCACCTAACCGTCGTTCAAGGGGGTGGCTGATGAAACGAGCAATAAACAGATGCTTACTACTACTATTAATTATATATCTATATTGTAATAATAACAAGGCCATACTAAGTATGTGTCAAAGTCCATTAAGATGTTCATTCAGCAATAAATGGGCACAATTTAGAACAAAAACAGTTCCTAAATATTGCGAAGGATTATGAGCAGTTCTTTATATGTTATAAACCTATCAAAGTGAATGCGTAACGTTCATTTACGCTACATCAGTAGATGCGTGTACTTCATTTGTATTGCTAATATCAGCTGAAGAATCTCATGGGAAAAAGACGATATCAGAACATTATCAGAGAGAGATTTATTTTTCGTATTTTTAGTTGGCAACATAGAATATTGAAATAAAATTTGAATTTTGATTCCACATTTTAAATTAGTTACATTTCAAAGTTAATGGTTGAGAAATAGCCATATTTTTCAGACTGGTTTTTCGTGGTAGTGATTCATTGAGTCAAGAAATTCTGTCCTGGACATTTCTGCTTGATTACGTCCATTCTTGGATTGTTATTGGGAATCGTGTGCATCTATTGTCGAAGGATAGCATTGTATAGTAACGAATGGGCCTGGTGTACTGGGGTCCATGGTTGAAATAACATACACGTATAAGTTATAAATCCAGTTTAATGTAAAAATACAAATATATACTAACAGGCTGTTAGTATATACTGTATTTGTATTTTTACATTAAACTGGATTTATAACTTATACGTGTATGTTATAGCATGGTATCTAAAGCATAAGGATAAAGGAGATTGTCTGAATACGTTAAAACAAACTATCAGTTATTCCACCAAATGCTGTTCATTAACGTGATTGCAAATTCAGATTTCAGTTTTCAGATTCAAATTTCATCTTAAACTTTCAAAGCATCTGTAGAATCTATAAAAAGAATCTATAAAAAATCTAAAAAATAATAAAATTGGTGTTCATAATTGTCATTTAATTCCTTTTTTTTTTTCTTTTAATTCGAACTTCGTTTCTTTATTCTGTTACTTTAGTCTTAAAATTGAAGTATGATAGTTGACAGGCAGCAGATCAATGCTGACTCACTTTAGAATTATATATAAAATAGAGTTTTATTATTCCTTTTACAACCCAGTGGAATCCTTTGCTTGAAATGAAAAGAATATAAAAAAAGATTTAAGTCACCCGACAATCTCTTTTCAAGATAGATATTTACTACAAAAGAAGGGATTCCAAGAAATCTATAAAACTGCTGCTATGGTTTCAACCTGTTCGTCAGAATTAAAGTGAATCTTGTGCATTCGTCTGGAAATCCTCCACCAGTGCACATCCCTGATGGAATATAGAAAAATAAAATACAATATTTCATGAATTCATAGGAGAGGCTACCTCTGATATTCTCCGATGTTAGATGACGTAGAAAGACCGTAAAGAAAGGGAAAAAAGTGCTAATGGATACTATTTCGGCAGCGCCACTATTTTAGTGAAAAATTTAAAAGTACATTTTGCAAATATGTTTACAGCAGTCGTATTCGTTTTAGTAAAAAAACATATCACCAAAAATATGGCATATTTTTGCTATTATTAGATTTCTACTGTTTCAGTGCCATCTTTACTGAAAAAGAAAAGTGATGTAACAAAACAATTAGTCTCGAAATTTCGGACTTGTCTCTAAACACACACTCCGAATTAAATAAATTTGCACTCGAATGAATCCCCCCATCCCTTTGTATCTACATCACTCAGCCCTAAATCCCAGGAATTCGTAAATTTAATAATACATTTTTCACAAAACAGAAAAATCATAAGCCCTCGTGGGTGGCACAGTTGGCAGGATCGCCATCCTCCCCACACCGGGTGAAAAAAGACCAGAGTTAAGAGTCCAGTCGATGACCTGAGAAATTTTAATGAGCTTTTTCACAACGTGGCTGAGTTAGTCGATCTCAGGAGAGGACAGCATGGTCTTTCTTCCAAACAGAAAATCTACCTCAGAACACAAGTAATTTACAGAACAATATACACGGAGCAATATGGCCTTAGTCGCTGATACTCCTCAAACCTAACAACAACAAAAATCACTATATGAATTGCACGTAAAATAACATTATGCCCATCAGTTACTTACTAAAACATTATGATACCAACTTCGAGAATTCGAAGTTGGTATCATAATCGTCTACGCTAGTGTTGTTTTAATTGTGTAAAACAAAACAAAGTGTGTTTGTGTGTAAAACACAAGTACACCATACATAAAAAACAGTTAGCGCATTGGTTTCAAGTATATTTAATGTCATTACATCCTATTGCAAATTTCCCAACTGGTTCGAAATTTTTATTCCAGTTAACCAAGTGGTTGGGGTTTTTTTTTTTTGTTTTTTTTTTTATGTTGGTGCATCTGCTTCTGTGGCCATAATGCACCTCCCAAAGTTTTTGCATTTACTCTGATCCAAGCCCGAGGCGGGATTCGAACCCGCGACCTTTGGGGTTGCCAGGCAGGCACTTTACCCACCCGGCTAGCCCGGTCGGCGTGGTTGGGTTGGTTTCTAAATTTGTTCTTTGTCCCCAGTAGTTAACTAATGCTTTCCAAAAATAGAACGTAGGCTTATGAGTGTATCAAAATGTTTAGAGGACACTCCAAACTCTTATCCAATAACTGCGGAGATCATTCCTAGTACTGGACTATTTGAACACTGTTTCCGACTGGTCAATGACCATAATAGTTAACACTATTTTTTCTGTAGTTCTTTTATTTGTGTGGAAGATTCTCACGATTCTTCACTCGGAAAATTACTACTTTTTAGTACATATGTGAACCCACGGTCTTCAGTTTTGATATGATTAATTTCCATGGTCTTCAATTTAATCTTCAGAGCACGGTCTTCAGTTTTGATATGATTAATTTTTACCGACTGCTCAAAAACGTTCACAGTTGTTTGTTCGTTCGTGGCCTGTAGCGAATTTAAAGTTTGTCTCGAGAAGATTTTGATTTGGGAAAGGCGAACAACGTCGTGTTTTCAATAGTTACAGTGATTTGTTTTAAATTCCAAGAGAAACCCAATCTTATATAAAAACAACGGCTTTATTAAAAACAATGTCTATATGCTGCAAGATTAGCTTTCCCTGTTTAATATCGATATTTGTTGCTCAGTTAAACCCTTAACATTTTCAGAGATGAAAATTAATTAATTAATTTTCATTCATTTACAGCCTATATAAGCACTTGGTACTCCCAGCTGAAAGTTATCTTTTTTAACTCCCAATTATAAATTATTTCATACGAGTACTTATTCAGCAACATCTAACCATGTTTTAGGTGAGATTTAATTCGTTTCTATGCTTCGCAATCCTTTCATTCATCCCATTACAGGCAGAGCCGAACATATACCGAGTTAAAGGCTGGTCATTCCGTTGCCTGCCTTTTATGTATAAATTTGCAGTTATTGTGCTCATTCCTCTGCCTAATCGTTGATAGATTTCTGTTTCATTCAGAAGAATATAGCTGGAATCTATGCCATACACTGTCACTTTGCAGCTGCTGATCTTAATTCGTTATGTATGCATTCTTCAGGACATTTCGTAACCAATTTATTATAACCAATTTATTATATCCCGTTTTTATATCGGGTTTACTTATTTCAGGGTCAAATTTGGTTTTTAGAGTAACATTTATTTTTATTACCATATTTTGCTTTATTATATCAGTACTGTTATGCTATTGTATCCTCGCCCACATTAGAATTATCCACAGTAAGCGAGAATTTCTAATAGCAGTCAATCGATTAAAAATATGAACGATCCAAAAACTGTAAAATTAATGAAATAATTCAATATAAAATTAGCAAACACTAACTTTCGATCTTTAATATATACATTACGCCCCTATTAAGCAAGTTAGAACACTAATTATACTTTTTTTTTTTAAATTTCAATAGACGAAGACAGCTAAGAACTAGTCTGAAAAATAAATGACAAACGCATTTTGTGTCATTTTTTATTGACATTAATTTCTTAAACTATGAGGGAGTAATCATAACGAGTTGCCTCAATGACACAGTAAAAATAAAAATCACTTCTCCTAAAGAAATTATAACGCCACCTATAATATGTTGCATTTATCTGTCCCAGTGATGGGAGAGGGGGGGGGGTCTTTGATCGTATCTTTAGGCAACCCTATACAGGAGAGAAATCAGATAAAAGAGGATAGAATCAGGATATAGGTTGCATAAATTATATCAAAGATAGCGTTTTGGAATCGAGACCCACCGATTTAAATGATTTAGTTCACAGACAAATTCACTTCTATTCTAAGGAGATGAGTTTCTATAGGGATTTCTTCAGCGTGTAGCACTCGAGTTATTTGATGGCGAAAGAGAATTTCCAGTGAGAATGTACAGAGACGATGGCAGTTTGTCCACTTAACGGGAATTAAGTAATCCATAGTATTGATTTCCTTTCTATGATGTTCCTAGGACAAGGAGCATCTTTATAAAAACTCGTCTCCTTTAAGCAGAGCAAACTAAAGGTTACTTATAATCAAGTTACCTGAATTACCAGTACCAATTTGCCACCTTTGTCACTTCGATCGATTCATTTAATTAATTGTTGTCGTAGAAAAACACAAGATGATTAAAAGCCCCTCCCGTATTTTGTCGAGCGGTGGAGGGAAGTTTCTAGATGTTTCATCAAAAGAAAACAAAGTACACAAAGAAAAACAAAAGATTTTTGTTATTTTTTTCGCTATTCGAGAGAGTGTGTTGCTGTAAAACAAGAACTTTGGATTCTCAGCATAGAAAACTATATTCCTTAACAGAAAACGGTATCTATTTAAAAAATCTTTTTGTCACTAAGTTCCTAAATGATTAACTAAAATAATTAATCTTTTAACGAATTTGTAATTACAACTGTGTGCCTATTCAAAGAGATTATTCAGCGTACTTCTGATGAATACAGGGCAATTTCGAAAAGTGGGAATTTCGAAGATTGTATCAGAAGCACAGCCGTAACTAGGTATACCTAGTCCCCCATAAATAAATATTACGTATTAAAATATATAATAACATATAAATAAGTAATTAAAATGAAAAATACGTGTCGTACTCGCTCAATTTTTTATATATAATATTTTGAAACCATATGGTTTTGTGCCCTTGGTTTTGATGCTTGAGGCAAGTGACCCGCTTGAGTGGTTTAATACCGATCACTGTTCGGCAATATTCAATGAGAAATAGTTGCTGTGCTGAAATTGGCAGAGAGAGAGAGAACGGTTGTTCAACCCTTGGAAAACATGAGTACAACGTGATGCAAACCATGTAGACTTTTCTAGTAATAAGATATCTGAAGTATAATCATACAAATTAAACTTGAAAAATGCAATTTTAAGTCCAAAACAAAAAATATAACTATTACTTGTAATTCATACATTTAAAGCAAGCACTGTGGGTGGATAATCTTATTGCTAGGATAGACCTGTTTGTACTAATCTGTGTAGTGACACCTAATACCTAACAACTAAGAATGATACTGATGATTTCGTTACTTTCTAATTTAATGTACTTTTAGAGTTAATCATCTACAAACATTTTAAAATCAAAGTTTCACTAAATTCCGATAGCTATGCTCAAAATGCCTGAAGATATCTGTCCAAATTTCATCCCTTGTTCTTATTAACTGTCAATGCTTGTCAATCGCAGAACAATAGCCGCAAAAGATTGGCTCTGAATAACTTCTTTGAAGACTACGGAATAATTGTCAAAATCAGAGACGTTCTTTTTGAATTTCTCTGGAATTTTTTCCAGATTAAAAGCATATTCTGAATAAATAAACTGTCTCCTTAAAGATTCTTCTGTTTTTGAACTTAGTTCTATTCTGAAGAAAAGTGTGTAAGATTATTTAACAGTTATGTTTAAAAAAACTTAAATTTATCTGAACTCCTATATGTTTTCGAAAAAATATGTATGTTTTGCTGGACTTTTAAACTTATTTATAGCATTAAAATTAGATAGGACATCAAACGCTCCTCCATTTCAGTTCGCTCACCTTCATAACTAAAACAGGATCAGTGAACATTGTCTTAATTTATATTTTATGCCTCCTCATTCCTTAACCACAGTAGTTCCGAACATGTTCGTATTTCTTAAACTGTCTTTCGTATAATGTTTCACAATTCAGTTTATGTTCGATTTTACCGAATTTTTAAATTTTTTTTTCTTTACGCCGGAGTTCATTGCCCTTATTGTATCAACCTACTCTCTACTGAAATTGTTTTTTAAAACACTATACTTCGATGTACAGTACTTCATGGTGAACTTTAAAAAAAAAATTAAGTATCCAGCAGAAAATTACTTGAAAATATGAATTTCCATACACACTCGTCAAGCATACAAAATTGTTAAGATGCTACTTAATACCTATTTGGAAAGGTAAAAGTTCGAATCTTTTCGATGATGTGAATTTACCTTTTCAAGTGGAGTTAGCGCTCGGTTTTTCGGTCTAAGAAGACCGTTTTCAGCTATACGAGCTTCAGAAATCCCTCTGTGCTAAAGTGCGTTTTTGTACATTGGCAGCCGCTACGCACCTCCAATTGGACCAACTCATCGTCATGGTACTTAACTTTTATGAGATCTTCAGGTATCACACATCGCATTTCAGTAAAGGAGAAAATACCATCGCAAGAAACAGAATCATGTTCTTGATAAGCACTCAAAGAAAATGCAATTCAACTAGATCGCCCATATTGAATACAGCTAAACCCGTTCAATCCATCGTTCTTCCCTTCAGATTATAACCTGTTCATGCTGTTGAGGAGCTTCATTAAAGAGAAGCCCATGGAGATAATGAGGCAGTCGAAAGGGCGGCGTGCAGCTAACTGCAAATGGACTTTATCACAAAGGGATTTTTGAAACATACAGCGCTAGCGAATTATATAGCTGGTTGTGACAAATCTATCTACACTGAGTGGACAGAAAATATTGGGATACCTACCTAGTAACGGGTAGGCCCGCCTTTCGCCCGGATAAGGGCAGCCACACGACAAGGCATTGAGTTCACCAGTTCACGAAAGCGTTCCACAGGTATTTCCATCCATGCTTGCTGCACCGCTGTCCATAATTCCGTTGCATTCCTAGGTGGAGGATCCAAAGCTCGAACGGACGTTTCCACAGCTTCCCAAAGATGCTCCACAGGGTTCATGTCCAGTGAACAGGGAGGCCATTCCATGGTGGTAAAATCTGCGGGATACTCTTCGAACCATGTTCTAGCCACCACGGCTCTGTGGGGAGGTGCATTGTCCTGCTGGAAGAGTATTGCCCTGTGGGTGCACGATGACCATGAAGGGATGCAGATGGACACGTAAGCTGGATCGTTTAGAGATGCATCTAGACGTACCAGAGCTCCCAACGTGTGCCAGTTGAATACGCCCCAGACCATTACCGACCGTCCACCTGTCTGAACAGTTTTGTTGACATGACAGTTCCATAGCTTCGGGCAGTTTCCGCCAGATACTGCACTATCCCGTCCGCTCGAAATAACTGGAAACGGAACTTATTGGACTAAGAGACCCGGTCTCTACTCATCCAAGGTCCGGTGCAGATGTTCTTTCGCCCAGTTAAGGCGTACAGTCCTGTGTCGTGGTGTTAGTAATGGGACTCTGGTGGGTAGGCGGCACCCATAACCTATTGCGGCTAATGATCGCCTGATGGTCTTGGTGGAAACGTTTCTGGCACCCACCTCTCCCGTTGAAGTCAGCGGTGATTTTTGCCACTGTCGCTCTCCGGTTGGCTGAAACAATGTGAGACAAACGTCGACGGCCACGTTCATCCACCACCTTTCCCTGCCCACGTTGAGATATTATTCCAGAAATGGCATATTCCCGATACACTCTTGATACTGTCGAACGGGGATAGTGCAATTTATGTACCACCTCCGCGATAGTTATCCATGCGTTGGGCACCCACTATCATCCCTATTTCAAAGTCTGTTAACTCACCACGTTTATCCATACTGACATCGAATTACCGTCTATGTGAATGTAGTGATGCAATGTACCTATATACCTGCCAAGCTGTGGGTTCAGCCACTAGCGAGAGGGGTGACAGCGTCGCGTTGCCCAGGAACTCGAAGAATTCTGCCCTTTCAGTGTATACTCCTATCTACGAATGTTTATGCAGTTTTAGAACAGTGAGAGATGCCCGAGACCATCTTTACCAGATCATACTACAAGCAGGTGTGGACCGTGACAGTATACCAAAGTGACTGCTACAAAATAAAACTATTTCAAATATCGTGAATTCGAAATTTTTCCTTTAAGAAAAACAATGTTCGGTGGGCTATGGACCGTTAAATAGGCATGTAAATATATTCTTGATATGATGTGTATATCTTAATTCTCCTGATGATTAATTTGTAGAAATACGTGGATATTAATAATAATGTAAAATATTCAAAAATTAACTCTTTTCAACAAAGACTTTGAAAAATATCCACAAAACCGAAAAAGTTACTTTTTAATAACAGTCTATACCTGACGGCCTTATTCCAAGTGTTCCTTTCACTCAAGATTTTTTTTTTTTAAGATAAACAACTTCATTATTTGTACGATTCTCGTAATTTATAAGTAATTTTAAAAAGTAATTCACCATTTTTGTATTCCCAGTTTCTTCTTCGTGCCTGTGTCTGAAAATAAACCAGTGCTTTTTACCCTTTCCACGGTTGGCCCATTATTATTATTATGTTTTTTTAACTTTCTTTACAAACTATAATATCCTAGCGAACAAATGTTCAAAAAATGTTCCTAATCTGAATAGTAGGAGCATTTTTGTTCACGGCTCACGCTGCCTCCAAAAACAGTCAATTAAGACTGACTCTCCGCATATAATTAGTAAAATGGGGAAGAAATAAAATTACAAATGCAAGTCTCGTAACAGACAATACTCTCGCAGATGAAAAGTGCCATGTCCTGCGGTTCTAACACACTCTTCATAGATGGAGCAAGTTAGTTAATATACGCAGTGCGTTACATTTCAGAAGGGTTAGCAAATAATAATAATTCACGATTTATAAAAAAGAGTAACAACGACTTGTTTGTTGCACGAACTGAGAACATTTCGTTTCAGCACATCGGCGGTCCAATTTTAATGAAATTTGGGAAGACTCGACATATTGTTCTGAAAAGTCCAAATATAAAATTTCATGAAAATACATCCATTGGGTTTGATTTTGATTTGATTTGGTAGTTGTTGGCGCATCGGCTTCTGTGGCCATATTGCACCTCCCAAGGTTTTTGCAGTACTTTGATCCAAGCCCGAGGCGGGAATCGAACCCGCGACCTTTGGGTTGCCGGGCAGGTACTTTACCCACTCGGCTAGCCGGGTCGGCCATCCATTGGGAGTCGAGTTAATACATGCAGACGGACGGGCAAAGAAATAATTTCCAGGTTTTTATTGGTCTAATTTCAATTATTAAATTAGTTCGGGATGGCTCGAAAAATCTTTTTAAAAGAGCTAGATGTAATATTTCATGAAATCCATCCATGCTCTAAGATCCCAGCTATTGGAATAATCGCTTAGGTACCCGATGTTTCATTTCGAAAAGCATACACCGGACGAGTAACTTTTCTCTGTATTATTCAACAATTTTAAATGTTTAACCTTCTGGATTGTTTTATGAAAAATCCAATACTATATTATCGTTTTTGTTTCCTTTTGAAGTCGAGTTTGAAGTCATTTGTTAGGCGCATTAGCATATATGCTTTAACACACATGCTAACACGCCTAACAAACAGACCTACCGAATTAACTAAAAAACACTGCCAAAGTTCCAACCATCAAAAATGCGCTATCAAACAGCAATTAATGCTGATGTTTCTTTTTCTGTTGGATCCCAACAAAACATCATGTGATTCAGAAAAAAAAAATAAAAATATGTATGTTGCTCTAAATATTTTTTTTCCCTGAATGAACATGGTACGATGGGGTATGCGGTCATTAATTCAGCCATTCGTTGAGAAGAGCCAAACTTCTTGTAGGAAGGGCACTTATTGAAAAGTGGAAAACTTCTACATTTCCAGTGTTGTTGAACCACGAAGGTGGGGCCAACCGTATTGCAGGCAATCTATAGTGTGTACACTTAGCCGTATTTGAATCAAACAAGGTCAAGCATGGAAGCTTTCCGGTTTGGAACCATTGCCCATTCCTAAATTTGGTAATCTAAGGAAAACAAACCTGCCACTATCTACAGCTGTACGAAGCGAAATTACGGGGTGCACCCTCTGAAAAACGAACAAAGTTGTGTACAAATTGGAAAAAAAAAAAGAAAAAGTTCGGAAAAAACTTCTTAGATAATCATAAACCTGCAGCATCTCACTCGATATCAGAAGGATGGTGACGCTTTTGTAGTAATGCAAATATAATTAATCGCAATATATCCTTGGAATTTAAGAAAGCAACGCAGGATAATTGATCCATTTGGAGAATGATGTGCAGGGATTGGCCAATAAATTCTTTCAACTGCGATCGACACTGGTTTATACAAAGCGTACTATTTTCAAAGTGAAATATTGGGACTAAGTGATATGGCCTTAGTCGCAAATGCGCCTAAAGCTCTACTACGACAACCTTCTGGATTTTTTTTTTTAAACCGAATACTGTGTTATCTTTTATACTTCCTTTTGGTGTAGGCAGAAACTGCATAGCTTCTACCTGCAAAGGATAAAAGAGAAATAGCTGTTAATTTAATCATATTATGGTCTTCTTTCTCTTTGTTTTAAAATCCATTTAAAATTTCTGTTTCCTCTCCATTTTATTCTGTCGCTGCTTCTAATTTTAGAGCATACTTTATCATGCACACTTGGCTTATCCTTATTTGGCCTTCCCCTTTTGTGACAAGTTTACTGTCTAGTGCGACACCATATCATCATTTTTCTTCATCGAATTATTTGGGCGTATGACTGCCTCGAAAAACACCTGTCGTTTTTCTTCTGTACATGTCAGCCTTTATTAATGTTTTTAAAACCATGTGCGAAGGAGCGCGCATAGAGCAGCTATAAGAAGGTTTATATTGTGGTCTTTACCTTGGACTAAAATTTTCTTGTTATGCATTTACCTTCAATTTTTTTTTTTTTTTTTTGATGCCCCTAATGATTATTCCATCGCGTGCAACACAGTGGTAAACGATATTCCGTTTGATGCCATGCGAAAAAGGCAGAATTTCGAACCCAGTCTCGACGGGAGGAGCTTTTAACAACGTGGCCAGCTATTCAATTTAGGACGAGTTTTGCATCTTCCAAAAACTTTTTTCGTTCAAGAAACAGGCAAATCGTTCGAAGAATACACCCTATTATAGACATAATACCCTGACGCCTCATGGCCTTAACGCACACCACCTTTAATGGATAACCTTCCAGGGGTTTCAATTTCTTTTAGTACAACTACAAGTTCAAAATTTTTTTCCTAAGGACCTTAATGTCTAGTACTATCTGACACCAGTGCAAGTATGACTTCGCCACATTGTTTTCCCAAGGAACTGTTTTCCCACGGACAATGAAGAAAACTTTTAGAGTTCTCTTACTCATAGGAGTTTAGATTCCTGACAATTGATCTTATATAAGCGGTTAATGGTTACGTGACTGTCAGTAACATTTGTGTAATGCCTGGTCGTAAAGTCCTCTGATATACTGTATATGATCATGACGGAATGTAAACAGAATATTTTTAATGAACTGTTTTTGTTGTAGGATGCAGTGTCGACTTCGATGCTGCTGTTTATGGGGAGAAAGTAGTTACAGGGGTGATGAATATATCAGCAAGTAGCTCTGTACAAATCTTTTATCAGCTCTGTGTCAAACATAATGAGAGCAGCCAAGATACCAGATGCTTGGAGGGAGAGTCTTACAGTACCGATATATAAAAGGAAAGGAGACATACAAGAGTGCAACAACCATGGACCTGTCAAACTAATGAGCCAGTCAATGAAGTGGTTAGAGACGGTTGTCGAAAGAAGACTGATAGTTAAACTGAAAGACCAGATTACCAAGAACCAGCTTGGCCTTATGAAGGGGAGAAGCACTACCGATGGAATATTTATAGCAAAGGTCCTGCAAGAGAAGTGTAGGGAGAAAGAACAAGCTCTCCACTTAGCCTTCATAGACCTACAAAAGGTTTATAACAGAATACCTAGGAGTCTTTTGTGGAAGTGTCCGAGGAAGGTGTGTTCCTGAGACTTATGTCAAGCTTATCCAGGATATGTACCAGGATAGCAGAACTAGAGTACGTAGTGCAGCTGGAGTTAGTGATTCCTTCACTGTTAACGTCGGCTTACACCAGGGCTCTGTCCTTAGCCCGTTTCTATTCATCATCATAATGGACACACTAACCAGAGACATTCAGAGCAATGGCTCTGACAGTTTACTCTTTGAAGATGACATCATGCTTGGTGGCGAATCGCGAGAGACAGAGTACAGGAGAAGCTAGAGAGATGGGTAACAGTTCTAGAGCGGGAAAGTCTAAAAGTCAGCAGGAACAAGACAGAATACATGGAGCGCTTGCAACCGAGACGGCTCTCTCAGCATTGGCAATGCACAGCTTAATAGGGTTAACAACCTACAAGTACCTTGAATCAGTGCTAGACACAAATGACAGCTGTGAACAGGACGTCCGAAGTCGAATAAAATCTGGATGGGGCAAGTGGCTCGAAATGTCTAGTTTTGAAAGACAGGAGGATGCGAACTAAACTGAAATCAAAAATTTACAAACGGATGGTAAAGCCATGTATGTTATATGGTTCGGAGTGCTGGGCTGTCAGAACAAAAGAAGAATGAGATTTAATGTAAGCAGAAATGAGACTGCTACGGTTGAGTTTGGGAATAACCCTGAGAGGTATTCTGTCATAAATGAAGATGTGAGACAGGAGATGAAAACTGCACTCAACTTGAAAATTAGGGAGAACAGACTTAGATGGTGGGGGCACGTCCAGCGCTGTGAGTTTACCCACATTACCAAGCATGTGCTTAGCTGCACGAGTTCCAGGTCGAAGGAGGAGAGGCAGGCTGAAGATGGCAATCGAGAGCAGAGTGAGGAAAGATATGCAGGAACTAAGGCTCACTCCAGCAGTTGCAGACTAAGTAGAAGCGTTCCATCCATGTTGCTGACCCCTAACCGGGACAAACAGCGCGGATAAAGTAAAGTAACCCTATACAGTTCTTTTATCAACTCTGTGTCAAACATTGCTCTGCTAAAGATTGAAATAAAGTTTCAGGCAGTGTGCACGATGGTAAAACTTCGGATGCTTTACTGATTATCTGTCTAACAGATCTTTTCTATAGGGACTGGTTGGAATTTAGAGTCCTCAGATCGTGAAAAGTGTACGAGGTTTCAAGCATACGGACCTTTAAACAGATTACATTTCATGTGATGCGATAAGATTTGATATTAGAAATCTTTATTAGGATGGATTTTTTTCTTAATAAGAAAAAATCCATCCTAATATCAAAACTCGCTGAAAGTGGGATATGGTTTCGTAAAGATTCCGTCCTAGACTAAAATATTTGTTTGGAGTTTATCATAACACACGAAACTTAATCACTATTCAAACATTCTGACATGTAAAATTCATTTTTTTATCTTTCAGGGTCCATAGCGTGGAAATGAATAAACGAACGTTTCTTTCGTACCATTTATATACAATAGACAGTCATGTGCCACGCCTAGCGGGAGTTCATTCGCGCAAAACATTTCATACTGAAGCTGCCATAAGTAAAATGTCTGTATTTATCCTCTAAGCATTTAGTATAATTTTCTGAGAGTATATTACTTTTAATTTCATGTTTCGTACCACTGAATTTGTCCTCATAATGAATCTCTTCTGCCGAATTAAAGGCTTTTGCGGCATAGTCTTGTTTTTTTTTTTTTTTTTTTTTTATCATTCTTGGATATAATTTTTGAACCCATGGGGGCATTTTTTGTCCTTCAATTTGTATATTATCAATCATAGAGATAACTATAATGACTATTTCGGCGAGGTCGTTAACACCTTCGTTCAATCATTTGTTCAAGGCCAAATAACAGAAAGTTCTTTTTATATTATAGATGGTCAAAGGATCTCTCTCTAATTCCATGCATGCAGTTGGTAGAGTAGTGACATAGTAACTCACCAAGAAAAATATTCTTAAGAAGTTACATACGAAACGATAAACTGTGTTCTTAATAAAATAATCAATGAAAAAATAGTTCTGAATTTAAAAACATCGAGATTCATTAAGATTCCACCCGGCGTACAAAACAACCAGGATTGCGAAATTCCTTGCAACCATGTGAGAGTTAAGTCACTGCTTGGTGTTCCAGGTTACTCTGTTGGTCAAATCAAATCCGGTAATATTGAGTTTATTAATCCACTTATGGAAAGCAAGTCACCACCTCCGGAATTATTAAAAGTTTGTTTATTATTATTAAAACCAGTTTATTCATCAAAGCTGTTTCTTCAATTTTAGGAAGCAAATCTTGTCAGCGGCAGCTTTTGTGCAAGTGAGTTTTGAGATCTTGGAAACGTATTCTCGAGTGTTTGAAGCTTAAAGTATTGACAGAGGCGACTAAAATTTTCTAACGGTAGTACATTGCCTCAAATTAGACAGCTGATAAATTTTCTTTTTTTTCTTTTTGGTTTCTCAAGCTTGTTCATAAGGCAGACTCGGAAGGGATTAGTACATGTAGAGAATATTTGAAGGAGGGCTAAAGCTTCAGTCGTCAAAATTGAAAATCGGTAATGAATAAATCGAAAGATATTAATTTTGATAAAGCCGAGTCTTGCATACTTGGTTTACCATTTGTGCGATATTTGAGTTGAAGCAGCAGTTATTTGAAGTTAAAAAAATAATAAAAGAAAAGAAAATCCTTTACTTGGGAAACTTTCTGGATCACTTACTGTTTAACTGAATAACGGTTCAGGAACTTTCTTTCTCCTATTCTATGAATGTTACGGATTCACATCTGGAGAGATTAACCTCCAGTCCGTTTTCGTTTGTTCAGTCAGCGAAATAAGTGGTAGTGTCTCTGTTATTGTCAACTTCACATCAATGGCAACATCAGCAGTTGCATTCCATTGGCAATGTAGAGATTGCAGAGGTGTTTAGTAAAGGTTCTGAATAGTAGTGGGCTTAGCAAAGAGCACTGAGAGACGTCACTCTGTGGATAGAAACCATGCGAATTAGTATTATCAACTATTATTAATAGTTCTATGGTAAATACAGATGGAAATCCGAAAGTTAATCTTGTCAATAATATGGTAGTGATAATTTCTTACAAAGACGCTTATGATGCACTCTGACAGATGCATGTGCTAGATCGGCCTATATAGCATCTGCTGTTTGGAAAACTCCAATGAGACACTGCTAGCCTGCATTCGTGTACATTGGTCTCGAGGGCTGTTCTATTATTATTGGTCTGATATTATTGAAGGCTGACGTAGTCAGTCTTCAATAATATCCGACTAATAATAGTCACTCCAATGGTTATTGCCAGAGTGCAGTAGCACGCGTTTGAGTTGACCGTTGTTCTAGCTCATACCACTGCTATGGGCGGGAACGAGATTAGCTCGGTACGGGCGAAGTTTTTACGGCTCCAGCTAATAGAGAAGTTTCTTAAATTTTTACCATTTCATTTACTTAATTTATTTTCTATATGTAGCTTTATATTCCTAGTTACGATACTTAGTTTATTTTTTAACTTAGATAGATTTTATAGGTTATTATTTAGTATCGGAAAAACTTGTACCGTTCGAAACTTGCCACCATTGTGTGGTATCGATACGGATGTGCGTAACGTATACTTCGAACTTGACAGCGTAATACGTAGCACTGTAGTAGGAATCTGTTAGCTTAGTTATGCTGTTAGTTAATTAAATTGTATTTAAACGAAAATCATGCCCCAGACTAGAGCAGCAAAGCAACGTGCACAAAGTAGCGAAAGTGCTGTGGTTCGGGGGAGAACCGAAGGGGGCGTTTCTCCAACGCACCACAGTCTAAAAAATGTGCAAAATGCGACATGTTTGCGGAACTCTCTCTCTCGAACAGGAGTTGATCTAGCCATGGAGGATGTCTTTGTGTGTGAAGAAATTAGGCACCAACTCGGGGTTCTGATGGGAGTTTATAAGAGCTTGAAGAGTCTGGTAGATGTCCTCGAAGGAATTAAAATGGAAGCCCATCACGCTTTCAGCTGCCCAACTCAACGCCAGAGCGCAATCTTGTGCACCAGGCAACAAAGTGGCAATCTTCAGGGCAGAATGCGCTAATCCCAGAGAAGCCAGATATTGTCGGTGACTCAATTGTCAGGGAAACAGGAAATATATTGTGCAAAAAGGATAGGTGGAATAGAACCATAGTATGTGTGCCAGGGGCAAAAGTTGATGACGTTGTAGAGCAGATATCACCTTTTAAGGGCAAAAAAGGTGATAAAAAACAAACAAAACTTATTTTTAGGCCATTCGAATAATTAAATTCAGTGGCATTGTGTATTATGTGGCATTGTGTATTATGTCCGTAAATTGAGTGTGTTCTATGGTCGATTTGCCTGTTTTGCTGGACGAAAAACCCGAGTTGGCGGGGGGGGATACTTTGCTATCTACGCCTGAGACCGACTAACTCGGCCACGGAGTGAAAAAAGCCCATTAAAGTTCCTCGCGTCATCGACGGAATTCGAACCCACGGCCTTTTCCACCCGGTGTGGAGATGACGGTGACGATATCACTGTGCTACCCGGGCAGACAAAAGGTGATATCGTTTTACACGTTTGCACCAATGATATCAAGTGTAGGAGATCTGCGGGTTTACTTAGCAAGTACAGGTCAATGTTAAAAAAAGTCGCGATATGGGTTAAATTTGAAAGTGTCTGCAATCCTGCTCACGATAGGAGGGAGTATATGATGAGAGCCTTGTCAATCAATTCGGACCTGCACGGTTGTGCAGGGCTCATGGGGTAGAATTTTTCTCAGCGTGGTCTGTTTTTTAATAGGAGAGATTGCTTCTACAGGGAGAGGATACACTTAAATAGAAAGGGTGCAAGAATATTTTCTGACGTTATGGAGGCAATAAGTGGGTCAGAAAACTGCTAGCTTAGGGGGAATTCACAGACTAATCAGTTAACAGTAGCCACAGGCAGAGATGGAAATGATTCTTGCACTGCTTCTATTGGAATGAGCAGTAGTCCAGAAAGCAAGTTGCTGGGAGTCATGAAACAAGTACATGAGCTGTGTTAGAGTAACTGAGAGAAAGAACAGGAGCATGTATACTTCCATGTACACCAATGCCAGAAGTATAGTAAATAAATTTTATGAATTTGGAGTTCTGGTTAAGACATCAAGGCGAGGTTATTGTTGGGATATCAGAGACCTTGGGATATAAGGGATGCAATTCTGCATCCCTTATATCAGATATCAGAGACATCAGATATGCAGAATTGGAATTTGAGGAGTACAATGTATACAGAAAGGATAGATGGGATAGGAAGAAAGGAGGGGTTATGCTGTTAGTTAAGAAACACAAAATCTAAGGAAGTGCATCCAGTTGACATAGATGGACAGTGCAATGTTGAGTCAGTTTGGAATGACAAGCACTGGGAAAGAAAAAATGAGGGTAGGAGTTTGTTATAGGCCTAATGACTGTGATGAGTACAATGAACAATTATACACAGAAATAGAGTGGGCTAGTAAATCGGAGTGTCTTATAATGGGGAATTTTAATTTCCCAGATATTGACTGGAATTTGTGGGTTTGTCATTCACACACACTAGTAAGGCATTTGTGGATTTAATGGATGATTGTTTCCTACAGAAGCATGTTCGGGAGGCAATTAGAGGAAGTAATACTCTTGATCCGATTACCAGTAGTGATTCTTCATTAATTAAGAATATGCAGATAGAGGAACCACTGTGTGGCAGTGATCACAGTGTGCTGAAGTGGGATTTACTCAAAGAGGTAACTACCATCAGGGGTAAAGGGAAGGGTTTTTGCTTTCGTAAAAGGTAACTACAGTGGTCTCAGATTTTAGGTTCTATACAGTGGGACCAACTGATGATGTTACCAACATCTAATTCTAAATGGGAAGCATTCAAGGAAATAATTTTGGAAGATACTAGGCTTTTTGTTCCAACTAAGAAATACTGTTCAAGGCATCAAGGCAGTAGGCCCAAATGAATGTCAGATGAACTAATGATACTCTTGGCAGAGAATAAAAATGCACGGGATGCATATAAATTGTCAGGCGACACAGAAGACCATGGTAGGTAAATGCTAGTCTGTAATCAAGTGACAAATGAATTTAGACCAGCGAAGGCAGATTACGAGAAACCTTTGGCAAAGGATGCAAAGAAAAACAGTAAAGACTTCTTTACTTATATAAATTCTAAAAGTAAGGGAGAGAATAATCAGATTGGTCCACTTGATATCAATGGTTTGACTGTAGATGACCATTCTCAGATAGAGCCAAACTAAATGAGTATTTTGCATCTACATTCACACATGAGGTGTTATTCAAGGAGGAGAGGGTCAGATGTTTATGAAACTCTAACAGGGAGTTAAATGATTTTGTAATAACTAAGAGCAAATTGGAGGAGAAATTGTTGAAGTTAAACATAAGAGAGGCACCTGGAGTGGATGGCATCTATCCAGTTATATTAAAGGAGGTGGCAAAGGAAGTAAGCAAACCCTTAGCCATAATTATGAGGTCATCCTTGGACACAGGGGAGGTCCCCACGGACTGGGGATGTGCAAATGTATCTCCAATTCACAAAGGGGGATCAAAGGGTGACACGAGTAATTACAGATCTGTTAGTTTGACTTCTGTTCCAGGGAAAATAATGAAGTCACTGGTTAAAGAAGCATTGCAGGATCATCTAGACAAGACATCAGTAATAATCCAAACACAGTATAGGCAAGTTGCTATAAGGGATAGAAGGACGGTTGAGCGGGAGAAGACAGAGTGGTAATAATAGATACTGCTTTACGTGGACTAATGTTATTAGTGGTGTCCTTCAAGGTTCGGTGTTGGGTCCACTGTTGTTTTGCATATTTATCGATGATATTGATGAATGTATATCAAGCTTAATGTCAAAGTTTACAGATGATTCAAAGGTTGTCCTGGTTGTTAATAACAGTAATAACAGTATGCTGTTGCAACAGGATCTGGAAAAGTTGGAGAGATGAGCTGAGACGTAACAACTGAAGTTTAACATTTACAAATGCAAATGTACTGTATATGGGTAGCAGTAACCCCAGAGAAATGTACCAACTGGGTGGTGCTACACTCACGGTAGCGGAGAATGAAAGAGAACTTGGGGTAATTGTGCAGTCAGGCTGCCAGAGTCTGTTATGGAGTCTTGTCAATGATATACAGGAATTTTACGAGCAGGGATAAGGGGGTTATTATCCCCTTGTACAAAGCAATGGTCAGTCCACACCTTTAGTTATGCCTACAGGTTTGGAAGCGTCATTTTAGGAAGGATATAAAGTTGTTAGAACGAGTTCAGACAATGGCAACAAGACTGGTGAAGTCAACAAAGGGGTGCTGCTACGAAGAAAGGCCTAAGTTATGCAAATTGCAGCTTCTGGAGACTAGGCACCTGAGAAGCGATCTGATTGAGGTGTATAAGGCCTTGAATGGATTGAGCAGGCCCAGTGATGGGATTCTTCCTCTTGCTGCTCAGATTACAAACGTGAGGGGGGTTTAGATTCAAACTGAGGAAAGACAGTTGTAGATTAAACGTGCGGAAACATGCCTTTAGCCAGCGTATGGTTGATTTCTGGAACAAACTCATCTGTTTTTGTGGAAGTTGATAGCTTAAATAAATTCAAGGAGAACTAGACAAACATTTGGTACGAATGGATCAGTGCAATGGGAGGGTTTTGGGTTTTTTTTTTTTTTTTTTTTTTTGGCTGATACTGTTTGGCTGATAGCTTGCTTTCTTGCATCATATACCTCTACTAATGCTATATATTAACGATGGTATTCTTGCCATAATTAGTTTTAATCTCTGATTCGTTTGGTTGTGCCGAAGTACAAAGAGAATAATAGAAGACCAATACTACACATAGTAACAACGCTTGAGCAGCTTTGGTAGCAGAATTCTAGTAGCCTTTCTATCCTTTTTTTGCTATTATTTTTATGTTAAAATTTTGCTACTATTATATGCAAATTTAAAATTACTGTATTATTCAGAGTACGATGTGCCATCGTGAGTGCGGTTTTTTTTTAATTTTTTTTTTTATTACTGCAATATTCTTCTCTAGTTTTGATAAATAAAGAGGAGTGTGTCCCGCTTTTCTCCCTCCCCATTATGCCTCGCGAAACTCCTCCCCTAAAAATTAGACCACTTACAGGCACATCAATCTTTACAATCAGATACTTCACCAGAAACTGGCACGTATTAGTTAGTGCCGCCCTAGCTCATTTGTCTCTTCCCACACACTCCCACCAACGTTTCTAAAGTGAAATCCTTGAAGTATCTTATTTTCACAATAATGTATTTTAGAACTGTTATGTAATCACAGTATATTTTATTGCCAGTCTTTCGACGTTCAAAAAAGTTCCATGATTTGTCGCATGGTTGTGTACAATTTAAGAAGGTGCCCTGAGGCTTATCTCAGCCGCTTGTTAAAAGAGAAAGAAGAAATGTGAATATTTCGTTTTGTGCCGAAGCGCACTTTGTAACCCAATAGTAAAACGCTTCGATCTCCACCATTAGGTCATAACAGTGTTATTTGTAATGACATGTGATGTTACTATGACAGCTAGCTTTGAACATTTGAGATCTGAGCCTCTTGAATATTAATTATCTTTCCAGCAGATCTCCATCGTTGTCTCTCCCAGCCCAAATGGTTTGCAAGAGTAACTCCACAGACGTTTACGCTTTTGACGTCAATGCTCATCACGCAACAGAGACATCTATGTTGTTAGGCTTCTCTGGTGCATTTACTTTCAATCTGATCATACAAAAACAGTATCAGTTTCCAAATCAATCTCTTTATATCGCGTATATTCCTTCGATTCTCTAAACGCACGCTATTTTCAGAGTGCTCCGCTCCATCTGAAAAAGAAAATAAAAGTATTTGTTTAGTAACGTATTGTTTACGCGCACCTTATGCATAGTTATGGTGAGCAAGCTTACATCCCACTACACAGAAAATTGAACAAGCTAATATCCCATAATAATAACAAACTGATATCCTAAAAGGATATTTTCCAACAAAACATTGCTAATGATAATCATTTTCGTATTTATATACAAAGTGATACTCTAACTTTGTGTAGCTTTGGAAATCTATATGACTCTCTTTATGAGAGAGAGAGAGAGAGAGAGAGAGAGAGAGAGAGAGAGAGAGAGAGAGAGAGAGAGAGAGAGAGAGAGAGAGAGAGAGAGAGAGAGAGATACACACAAGATTGAAAAATGCTTTTTTTACCCTCAACAGCACTGTTCTAGTTATTGTGCAGTATATCACTGGTTTCATAAAGTTTCTTTTAATAAAGAACATGAGAAAACGTTACGTGGTGATTTTCCATGGAATCTAGATTTCTATAAGGATCACTCTTATACCATGAGTTAGTTTATTTAACTATTAACTAAATCACTATACATTAAGGTAACGTTTCGGGAACCTTGTCGAAACCCATCCCCAGACCATACATAGGCTGCTGCCAGCCACTTGCTTGCCGAATGTCTCAATTCCGACTGCACCATTTTGTCTTTTAAATTAGCATTTGGTTCCCATCACCACTCGCATTAAATGAAAAATAGTTTCTTGAACAGAAAATCAATCTGAAATTGTTATTTTTGTTGTTGTTATGGGGGCTTGATGGTGCATAAGCTACTATGCCTATAATGCGCCTGAAATTGTTATATTTTTGTCTGAATGAAAACTAATTCCTCGACAGGAAAAGTGGAAAAAAGATTAGCTTCATTTCGTTGTGCTGTTGCAGAGAAAATCTTTCCTCCCCCACACATATAATCGAATTTATTTCTTTTGAATATAATAAACCGATTTAAATGATACTAATGAGACAATCAAAATATATAGTTTTGAGTTATTCGAATTTGGATTACTAAACACTCAGATTATTTTGAAAAATAGGCTTACCATATCCATGTGTTTCGCTATAGCAAGCAGAAAAACAGCAAACAGCTCAAGGTCACTCAATTTGCTTCCCCCTCCGTACTAACGCTATTGAGCAGAAGTGTGTTCACGGACCGATTTGCGCTAATTGACTTAATTTGACTTAAAAAATCCAATTTAATTTCACTAAAATTAATGACTAATTAGCCCCGAGATCGGCTAATTACAGCCTCGATTGAAGAGAACTTTAGAAATTCCTCCAGTCGTCGACGAGATTTGAACTCAGAATTCTCCAAACGAGTGAAAAGTGGTGGAATGAGTACAGAGAAGAGCAACGAGTTTGGCGAAGTGAACAAAAGGGTACTGTTATCAAGAAAGGCTTCAGTTCTGCAAATTACAGCATCTGGATTCTAGGCACCTGCGAGGTGATCTACTTGAGGTGTTTAAGGTTTTAATGGTTTGAGGAAGCTCAGTGCTGAGGGGATTCTTCCTCTTTCTCACTTGAGGGGGTCATAAATTCAAATTGAGGAAAGACAGTTGCAGAATAGATGTGCGGAAATTTGCCTTTAGCCAGTGAGTGGTTGATTGCTGGAACAAACTTCCATCTGTCGTTATGGAAGTTGATGGCTTAAATTCAAGGAAGAAGTAGACAAACTTTTGAAGGGAATGGATAGGTGAAATAGAAAGCGGGGTTTTTTTTTTTTTTTTTTTGGCTGATGCTATATTCGTTTGCTTTCTTGTATCATCTGCCACTAAACTGTCACAAATAACTAGCAATGCAGACATGATGTAGAACGGTACTCTTAGGGAAAATGTTATAATTTCGATCAGATATCTTAAAACAAGATGGTTGCCACTCAGAATTTAAGCGCCACTTGTTTAAAACTTACGTGTTTATGGCATGATCGAAACCAAATTTATAGCACATATGAATGGGGATGATATTCAGACGTATATATATGAAAAATAATAAATGCAAAAACTGATTTGGGTGGTGAGGAAGAGACCCGATGGGTACTTCATATATAATTTTTCAGCGTAGTCTGTACTACCATAGCAATATAACCAATCGATTTCCGATTAACTGTTGTCATTCTCATTTTTATCAGCTAGAAATTCTTAATTTTTGATCATACTTATTATGCAAATGATCATACTTATTTTTTTAAAAACACCCAGGTTTATCAAATACAGTATACCAAAGACAAACGAAACGAATTTTCTTGTACTTCAAGCATTGTAATAATACAATACAATTATTCCTTCTTTTTCTCTTTCCTTTCGACCCTTCGAAGCAGACTTTTTTTTGCCAAAGATGGAAAGAATAATAGAGGTTTCTTTTCGCCCTTTCTGAAAGCACATGAAATTTTTTAAAATCTTCCAAAACGTATTTTTTAGTGTCTATCCGTTCTTTTTCCACTTCTTTCGCAATATCAACTTAAAAAGCGAAAGGAAACAATCCCAGTTCTGATGCACGCTTAAAACCATCGATCCCTACACAAAAGACAAAAACGTTAGTAGTGTTTGCTACTTTAAAAGTTACCCGTCTATGATTTTGCTTTTCATATTCAACGCTTTAATTTCCAACCTACAGACACCAGACTTCAGTGCTTTCTCGATATTTAATACAGTCGGCAGATTGTTCTCCAGAATTAATCCAATTTACCTCTGACTATCGTAGACTTTATTGAAATTATGTAACATTTATAAATTCTTTATGACCATGTGTGTGCAGGTATCAATCGCATAAAATTAGAGTTAAGAATTATTTCTAACCGCTGATTGCACAGTTTTCTGTGCAGAATTCACCCCAACACAGCCAAAGACCGGGGCGTATAATTAGTTTCAACAGCTTTACAGAAATAGAATTATGCCTCTGCCTTTCATTACTTTTTATTAAATTATAATTTAATATTTAAATAAATGAAATTCATTAAATTTATTTCATAAAATTATTATTAAGTAATCATTTCATTAAACAAATTAATTATATTATAATATTAATTAAAATGTTAAGCTTGCTTAATTTATTAATTATAAGATCAGTTAACATTCTTTATTTGTTTATTGATATTCATTAATTATTATAATATTTAAAAAATAGATTTGAATTAATATAATTACATTTATTAATTAATATTACAATGAATTAACATTTTAACCAGCAGAATTACCGCAGTTATTAAACAAATGGCGGCAAATAAATAAAATTTTGCTTTTCTCAAATTATTTATTTCTCATAGTATCCCTATTTTTAGGCGCGTTATCATTTATGATGCGCCTATCTTCACCATGTCCATCCGTCCACGTGTAGCAACTCGATTCCCAGTGAATGGATTGTCATGGAATTTTATGTTTGCTCCTTTTATAGATTTGTCGACCCATACCAAATTTCATTAAAATCAGAACAATCTTTGAAATCTTATTGTTTCTTTATCCGTCAGTCAGCAGGTAATAGTTCGCCTGTCAGTGAATGGATATTCGTTAAATAAATAAATAAATAAATATATATATATATAGGATGTGTGTGTGTGTCACATGGACTATCCATATATTGTAGTGGAAGCACTGAATACTCTGTGTTGCCATGCCCTGGTTGGAGGAATGAATGGGCAATGTGACTGGTGCGCAGAAACGAAATACTGTTTTTCGCATAAAATTCGTTGCTTTTTTTTGACCATTTTTTGTTATAAATCATGAATTATTACTCTTTGCCAATTTTGTTGAACTTGTTTTTTTTTTGAAGATAAATCATAATGAACAAAAAACATCCTAGATAAATCCTCTAAATGTTTTAGAATGTTCACGTGAGATTGACAAAGTTGAGTACAACATCTGCAAAGGCGCACAATTACCAATCTAAGTTCAGAAAAATATCCCTTATTAGAAGTGGAATGCAGGATTAATAACGAATATAGTATCTCACAATTTCTCTACTTTCTGTTAAGAACATGGCCTCCATGAAATAAGAGCTTATACAACGATGATATTAAAAATCCTGAAGCTTTTTGAAAACCAAATCAAACCTCATGGGTTGCAAGGCTTCAGAACGAAAGAAGTATCTCTTTCAAACAATTTAAATAACACAGTTAACGGAAGCTTATGGACAACATCGAGTCTGATCTAAATAGATTATCCTCACTTTAATTCTGATATCTCGCCATGTTGTATTTTCTATGTTTATTTTATTTTTCAATACATAAATGATCTGCTAAGTTCGTTTATGTAGATTAAAACCATCTGAGCCGTTTACCTTTTTGAGACTCATTTTAATCGGCACAATTGAACTTCCAAGCTGTTTTAGTAAATTTAATGTCGTGATATTTCGATTTTACCATGATATAAACTTGATCATCTCCATCTGTTTTAAATTATGTAAAGCTCCTTCAATACTCTCTCGCAAAATACGCTTACAACTAAATATTTCTAAGTGTGCCTTACGAAGGATGCGAATCTTCCTCTGAGACCATCTGAACTCAACTCAGAGTGCAATGATCATTAGAAATTCTTAAACTCAGAAACAGATTCGAATATGGGAATTTTCAAAAGTTTCGGCGTAGCCACTACAGTGCTACAAAGGAATAAAGTGAAGTTTAACGAAAACTTCGAGTGAGATTCACAAGATAGGGTCAGTTTTTTTTTCCCTAATGGACAAATGATTTTTATATGAATATTAATCGCACCTACGCAGGAGATGAATATTAGGGATGTACTCCACTAGCACATACTGCCGTATAGGGTGAAACTGATAGAGTAAATAAATAAAGTAGAGTCTAATAATGCTAGGGTTAAAATTGTCATTAAGGCAACCCAAAAACAATTTCATTGTCCATAAATTGCACGTGTTCGCTAGTCGATTTTCTTCTTCTGCTAGACGAAGAACCCTAGTTTCTGGAGGGGAAAACCTCACTGTCCACGCCTGAAACCGACTAACTCAGCCACGGAATGAAAAAAAAGACTCATAAATAAATGTCACACTAGGATCACCCAGAACATTAGTTTAACTACCCAAGTGTATTACGCTCGTGAATTGAGTGTGTTCTCTCGTTAATTTGTTCTCTCGTTTTGTTTATTTGCAGTGCCATGCACAATGAGTCAATTCGCTTTATTCAAAAGAAGTAAATGAGTAATTTGTATAGCTCTAGGCCACTGTGTCTACAATAAGAACAGTATACTGTAATACAGAAGCAAAATAACCCTCGAGAAAATATTTGTATTGTTTGAGTGAAAATTTTTTTGCTTTTGTTCGAGTTGTTGAAAGAACTTTCATCACACGCTGTTTTCTAGATATGAACTTGAAACTCTTGGACCTTCGACTCAGTCGTTAGCTGTCGAGTTTATATTACGTGCGGGCATTTTCTTTGTTTTGCGTAGGCCTGCCACACACAACTGTCTAGAAATAACTTCAAAGCGGGGTCTACTACAGGCATTCATCATCTGTGCTTATTTCTTAGGCTGAATGATTACTACTAGCAGTAATCACAGCTAGGGTTTGGTAACTGAACAATTGCTAAACAAGCAACAGTTATTTTCTTTATATCCCGTATAGTCACGTATTTGAAAGTAATTAGGAGATGACTTGTTTCTCCGAATTTCGAGGAAATTCTTAAACTTTTTGACTTAGACTAAAAGAATATTTACGACAAACATCAAGAAGCAAAAAAAAAAAAAAAAAAAAAAGAAAAGAAACGCAGGAGTGGATACTCCTGGAAAGTGGAATGCAATTTGGATTTCCATTTCTAAAACTTTCACTTTCAAAAATCATTACCTACAATTGCCCCGAGCCATCCTCGAATAATAGGGGTTTAAAATCCTTTTGAGTCCAAACTTATAAATGTTGATAATCCAAATCAAGTAAGTTTTGTTTAATTCTGAAAAAGGCATAAGAAACTTGAACAATTAAATGACAATGTTTTCGTGATTTGAATGTTTTCTTCAAATGTAGAAAAAAAAAATTCGCTATGAAATGCTGAGAGATTCTACTTTAGCATGTATTTCTTGTGAACTTTTTAAACCTCGTTAAATGTTATATTTTTTCCCCCTTAAAATCTGATTATGCTCGGTTTCACTTTAAACCAGACTCCACTCTGCTCCACGTGCGGATTTCAGATTGGTACACAAAGCGTCTTTAAAATGAATAGTATTATACTCCATGGAGGAAGGGAAAACAACCGACAGCAGACATTTGTGCCCGAGACAGTAAATGCAATTATTTTGCCAGGAGTAAGTAAATTACCCCGTCAAACTAAAGGTTTTGCACAATGGCAGTGAATTTTTACAACTTGGAGAATTTTACGAAAAAAATTGTTCGGCTGTCGGCAAACAGCGTTTACGACGATGGCTCACTGGCCACTTTACACGATTGATCGTTTTAATGTGCGATTTTGTTCGTTGAAGTTACTCCCGGGACTGCTTAGTAACATTCTAATTTCAACTGATGCCACAAATAAAATAAACTACCGGTTTTATTAACTCATATCTTGTAAATTCGAATGAATTCCTCAAATTTCGTTATCTAATACTAAAATTGACAAAACAGATATTTGGACAAATTCAGAAGATAATAAAACCTACCTGTTAACACCAACGAAATACAGGATGCGCAGGTTTTACATCTTACTCTTAGCGTAAATCAATATTCACTCTTACTTTAGGAATTTAAGTGTTTACGCTTAAGTGTCAGATGGGTTTTATATAGAGATAAGAGAACCACCAATTAGTCAGCGTGTTTCTATTACTATTGGGGTGTCCAACCCTCGGCCAACGCTTTCACTTGTGTGACTCGCGGCCATGTTGGCAACTTTCATGCGTTATTAGCATTTAGTAGAGGCATATGATGCAAGGAAACAAGCTTATATAGCGTCAGCCAAAAAAAAACCTTCACATTTCACCCATCCATTCACTCCAAATGTTTGTCTAGTTCTGCCTTGAACTTATTTAAGTTCAAGGCAGAACTAGACAAACTAGATAAGTTTTCGATCTCCACAACGACAGATGGAAGTTTGTTCCAGCAGTCAACCACCAGCTAGCTAAAAGCTAATTTCCGCACATCTATTCTACAACTGTCTTACCTCAATTTGAATTCATGGCTTCTCAAGTGCGTAATCTGAGCAAGAGGAAGAGTCCCATCAGCACTGTGCTTGCTCAAACCATTCAAGGCCTTATACACCTCAATAAGATCACTTCTCTGATCTAATTGAATTCGTAAAGGCTTAAGTTCTGCTGCAATTTGCAGAACTTAAGCCTTTCTTGGTAACAGCAAACTTTTGTTCCATTCACCAATCTTGTTGCCCTTCTCTGTACTCGTTCCAGCAGCTCTACAATCTTCCTAAAATGGGGCACATGCGTCTTCCAAGTTTAAAACTAGCTTGTCACAAAATATACATTTCACATTAACTTTTGAAAATATCAATTTTTAATATTTGATTATTCTATGTTGCTTTCTCATGTTTTATATATCTTCCTCAGAATATAGCATTATTATTATAACTACATAACAGGAATATTATTAGTATTATGTCATAATTGGTGATTTTCGTATTTAATTATTAAATTTAAAAAAAAACTGCAAATACGAACGTGTAAACGATAATTAAATTTTATTTCGAAAAATGCAAAATTAGTGGTAAGGACTTGCAGCCAGCAATCTCTTGCCGCAACCTTCAATATTTGTCTTTTGGATCTCAGCAAAAAAGGTTGAACACCCCTGTATTAACTATTTTACTAGATAATATAGGGTTATCATAATGCAAAGTACTAATTAATGTCGATGAATTAATAACGAATTTCCTCCTTACCTGCCATTTGCTTTTGACGTCATTTGATTTTCCCGAAACAGGACAGAGCTGAAGGGTAGTTGTTATGACCAATAGCACTGCCATGACCTCCTTCAGGTACAATGACGATTGCTTCAGTGATTGCCACATTGAGGTAAAGGAAGTCTCACTCAACACTCGTACTCTGAAAATAAAACATTGGTATTTTAGTACTGTTTTGTTATTTTATCGGAAAACAGAACAATACTTACTGTGCAGATCTATTTTCTCGATTAATTAATAAAATAATTTCAGAATTTACATTAATTATTCAGTTCAACTGTTAAAAGGAAGTATTGTGGAGGCTTTGATGTCAAACAGCACCTACGCCCGTTTGAGAGGTCTGAATTTAATTCTCTTAGTCGGATCGAATCTGAGTATTTTCCGTCACTGCCTACAGGAACTTCTAAAAAGGTCTTCCCAATGCCTTAGGGATCTGGGTGCTTACTCAAAACAACCGAACTCGTTCAAAGACTAGTCAAATTTCTTGATCAAGCTCTGACACTAATTCAGGACTATGGGTTGAAAAACGCCTCCACTTTAAGTCCTGGATTAGAGTGAGAGCTTAATACCGATGTGTATTCCCGTTCGGAATATGTATCGGCAATGTCATATACAGTATATACTTTCTGCCAATATGCCAAATTTTTTGGTCTTTCACTTAATCCCCAGAAGTCAAGCTATCATCTTTTTTCCAAGTCGCATGACGACCTTACTTCCGGAATTAGCAGGAAAGGTTCTGACTCCCACAGACAGTGTCAAGTTCCTAGAGGTAATCCTGGACGCAAATCTCACTTTTAAACAACAAATCAAAGCCCAGCATTCCAAAGCCTTGCGAGCCTTCTGGGGAATGAAAATAGATTTATGCAAATAATCAGGAAATACCTCGAAACGTACTTCTCTAGCGTGCTTTCCTATGCCGTGGAAATTTAGTCTGTCGCACCTCCCAACCAGCCTCAAGAAACTATGAGATCTAGAATTCTGGGTGCTGGAGTGGGCCAACAGGTGGTCTCACCAGATCAACACGACATCCAAATCTGTACTATGCTCCAACTTGCAATACACGCCCGAAGTCCACAGAGCCCATGTGCCGAAAATAAAGGCATTCCTTCATCTGTGTTCATCTAAGCATGATCATATGAACATATGGAACACGGTTGGTTGGCGTTTGCCAGGAAGGCGCCTTCGCATATCCCATCTTTGTGCTCAAGGTCCCAGAGTTTCAATACACTTCCCAAATGTGACTTTGGACACTCAACTCGCTGAACATCAACTTGGACCTATGGTCGATTGACAAGTCATATCGAGATGACATCTTGGGCTTTTTTACTGTATGTAAAGGACAGGTGTGCAAGTGCCGATCCTAGTATGCCAATGTCATTTTATTGCTTAATTTCTAGTCTTATTTTTTTTATCAAGATTGATTCCCTGTTCAGATATTTTGTCTTTAATGGTTACTTTGTAGCTGAACTTTGTATTTTTGTGATTGGTCACTTGTATTATGAACGTTTTAAGATTCCTCTGGTTATCTGTGCAGGGAATCAAAAATGTATACCAGTTAATTTATTAAAGAAATTTATTTTATTATTATATATGACATTAAGGATAGAGTTGCTAGAACGAGTACAGAAAAGGGCAAGATTGGTGAGGGGAGCCTTTAAGCCTTTCTCTTACCAGAAAAGGCTTAAGTTCTGCAAATTGCAGCGTCTAGAGACTAGGCACCTGCGAGGTGATCTGTTTGAGGCGTATAAGATCTTGAATGGTGAAGGGGTTTCTTCAGGTTATAATCTGAAGAAGAGGAAGAATTATAATTAAATTATAATAATTTTTCTAATTATTATTCTAATTATTAAATTAGAATTAAATTATAATTACGAACCTGAGGGGGGCATAAATTCAAATCTAGGACAGACCGTTGTCGAATAGATGTTGGGAATTTGCCTTTAGCCAGCGTGTAGTTGATTGCTGGAACAAACTTCCATCTGTTGTTGTGGAAGTTGATAGCTTAGATAAATTCAAGGAAGAACTGGAAAAATTGATTACTTGTATCAATCTAAAAGAGACGATATTTCATTTAGTAAGAACAAAGGATTTGGCAAGGTTCCCAGAGAATAAAATAGATGAAGCATCTTCTTCTAATAAATATATTATTGTAACTCAAACACTGAAGAGAATGATCAAAGTACAGAATAATCCATAAAAGATTAAATCAAAGCTTGGTTTAAATAAAATTCGAAACGTCGGCTTTTGTCCGAGACCAAAGGAATATTAGTCAAAGGCTTTTGCTATTCTTTGCATCGGAGCTGCACTGCATAATTAAACGGCTAACACACACACACACAGAGAGAGAGAGAGAGAGAGAGAGAGAATCATATCTTCTATTGACGACAGACAAGGTTTGATCTTAACCATCGCTATAACGATGGTTCATGCGAGCATACGAAACAACTTGGCTTGTGACAGGCGGTGTAATTGTAGTTGAGTTTTGTGCGACTTCTAAAGAAATATTTTTCCAACGACTCACTCACCTCAGGTATTAAGTCTGTGTTCATGTAATATTATTATAAGTAAAATAACAGTCTGTTCGATTATGTAAGTTATGACATGCTTAATTTGCTTAAGACAATTTTGCCTGCACGTGATTCCTTAAAGGGCTCGTTGATAACTTCCGACAACTGCACTGGTGTTCAAAAGTTAAGGAATATTCTTCGTTTATTACTTGCATTATCAATTTCAAGGTAGTCGTGTATAATTTTGCAAAACGATTGTCACTGTTTTTGCAAAATTTTGCATATTTTCAAGGTGCAAAATATTTTTGCTGATTGCTTGTTATAAATGGTAGAAGTCACTAGAAATTTTGATTGAAGTCATGATCAATTATAATTCCTTCAACATAAAAAGATTGTTTATTAACAGTAAATGGTATCAGGCTGTAAACAGCAATCTTGAAAGGGCTCTACCTTCGGAAACCCCAGTAGAAAATTCTCTAGGAATAGACGCCTTTATTATTTTGAAGGTGAAATACTGTTTGTAAGAAGAGATGTGAGAAACCGCAAAGCGCTGCCTTGAATCAGTGCGAATATTTCGTAGATATGAAGCAGAGTTGGTATATTGATAATGTCGAAGGCTGCTTGCATATTAAAATAGAAATAATGAAGGCGAAATCCACTTTTTCATTTATTTCCGTTGAAATCCATTACAAATTCATATAATGAATTTGTGGAGGATGAGATAGGATGTGGATGATCGGAAATAGGAGTAGTGTCTATTCTAGCAGTTTAACATTTTAAGAAAATCGGACAAAGATGTTGGACTTCCTTGGATGTCATGATAGTAGAGTGACAGATATGCTGATACGTAAACCAGTCGTCAAGCTTATTCGAAAAATGTAGCCCGCAAGTAGTTTCCAATTCTACATGACATGCACGCTTACTTGCCAATTCAAGTCGCAAATAAATATTCTTCTCGTACTCGCCAATCATATGATCTCTAACACACCACTACTATCAGCTTTTCCACTGAAAAATGTAGGGCTGATGTATTACAACTAAGAATGGTTTTTTTTGGAATTTCACTTTTGTCACTGTTAAATTTGCACTGCTCTTCACGAAGGCGGACTACTAATGTTATTAGTAGGTCCCCCCAGGGTTTATTGCTGAGCCGATTGTTTTCAATATTTATTAATGATATTGATGAAGGTATATCAAGCTTAATGTCTAAGTTTGCGGATGATACAAAGGTTGGCAGGGTGGTTAATGGTAGCATAATGAAAGTAAGCCACTACAACCAGATCTAGAAATATTAGACAGATGGGCTGAAAAATGGCTCAGCCCATTTCTGTTGAAATTTAACATTAACAAATGCAAAGTACTGCACATGAGTAGCATTAATCTTAGATTAACATACAAATGTGTGGTACTATATTCAGCTTAGTGGAAAATGATAAAGACCTGGGGGGTAATTGTGCAGCCAGATATGAAGTTCTCTGAGCACTGCAGGCAGGCTGCCAGGACAGCTCATGGAGTTTTGTCAATGATATACAGGAAATTTGCTAACATGGATAAGAAGTTAATTATGCTTGTGTACAAGGCCCTGGTTAGGCTGCATCCTGAGTGCTGTATACAGGTTTAGAAGCCTCATTTTAGGAAGGATACAGGTCTACTATACAGGATGCAGAGAAGGGCAACGAAGATAGTGAAGGGAACAAATGAATACTCTTACCGAAAAAAGGCTTCATTTCTGAAAACTGCAACGTCGGGAGATTACATATTTGTTAGATAATCTGATTGAGATATGTAAGGCTTTGAATGGACTGAGTAAGCTTGATACTGATGGCGTTCTTTCTCTTGCTCGGACTACACACATGAGTGGAATAAATTCAAATTGATGAAGGATGGTTTCAGCATGGACGTGTAGAAGTTTGCCTTCAACTAGCGGTTCGTTGATGTTTGGAAAAAAACTTCTGTTCTGGTGGAAGTAGGTTGTTTCAATAAATTGAAGGAAGAACTGGACAAACTATTAGCGGGGACAGACAGGTGATGTGGGAAGTTTTGTTTTGGCTGTTGCTATTATAAGCTTGATTTCTTGCATAATTTTCTACTACTAATTTCTAAGTAGCAATTAAAGCGCTGCAATTTGTACACTGCTGACTGAATATCTGGAAAGATTGCACCAGTAATTAACTCTGTACTAGCTGCAAGCGAAACATGGAAGTTTAATAATGGAATAAACATTTTAAATACTATAGTTCAAACCAGATGTTCACAAAATTTCGCAATCGGAAATACTTTCCTATCAAAAACAATAAGCTACTCATTTGATTGAAGAAACTGTTGTAAATGCGATATATGCAAATAATTTGGCCGATAAAGGAAATCAGCAATTAGCTCGGAATTCATTTAAAAATTGTGAGCAGTACGATGATCACCCGAAAAGAGCTAAGAGTTTCAGAGTAGAATTATAGTTACTGTTATATACTGAAAATGTCGACACGTGCTATTACCTAGGAAATAAACATTTCGAAAGTGAGAACTGGCAACGTGCTGAAGGAATGAGAGTCCAAGAGGTGACAATATGCCCCACGAAACGACCATATAGGCATAAAATACTGACTAATTGGAGCCTTGAGATGATTACCTTATTCTGCCATTAGAACTAAGAGTTTGGAACAGCTACAGATAAACCTGTAAGTTGTTCCCTGACATGTAGAGAGCAGCATGCTGTGAATTTTGACGGAAGAGCTGCAATCCGGAAGTTTTCATTGATAAAAACATAGGCATACCAACCAGTGGCATGGTGCAAGGCACAAGGAACTTGGATAGGAATCAATGGAAATCGACCCTATGGAGCGACAGATCAGACTATACGTTCTTCCAGTCTAACGGGTGTGTTGAGGTGTAGAGGCCTAGAGAACGCGTATTACATGTGTATGCTGTCCCAACTGTGAAGTTAGGAAGAGCAGGTGTCATGGTTTGGGGACGTTTTTTATTATTATTATCCGTTTATTTCCATAAGGAAACCACCCCGGGACGGCAAAGTGCCAGGAGGGTGCTAAGTACATATCAGGGTACGAGATACTACGTGCAGTGGGTTACATATACTGAACACGTAGTCTCGTCCCGAAATATTATATACACATTTTATGTTTAATATATACAGTATTTACACATTGATGATTCTGTACATACATTATACAACTGATATATTTACAATTCACTAATAATTCCATCTATAAATTACATATTTACATAACTGTTACAGAAGGTATATTTTTACAGTCAACAAATTATTATTGTTCTGAAAGCAGAAAGTTTCTCTTTTACTCTAAATTCTTTGGTACTTTGCAGCCGGTTCATATTTTGGTAAGTCTATACGAATCCTGGAAGATCTCTTTCCGGTATGTTGCATCCTCACACAGTTTTTCGGCATCTATCTGTAGTGAGTTAAATATTCTCGCTGCATTTGATGGGAAGAATCTTTGCAGGCTACTAAGATTGTTCAGGACTGGACGCAGTGGATTATTTACTTCCCCGCAACGTCTAGCAGTGGCACGCGGTTTGACTAGAATATTATCCAGGACTGGAGCATCCACTCTGCCTGTGAGCATTTGTGCGAGAGTGTGTATGTTCCTGTTAATTGTCCGCTGCATCCAGGGTGTGATGTTAAGGTTTGAGTTTCTCGTGGCATGGAGAGAGTTCGCCAGTCGCAGCGCTTCGAAACACGAATGCTGCGCCCTTTACTGATGTTCTGGAAAGTTATGCATTTATAAATTGTGATAACTTTATGGAAGCGGTCCTTATACATTTCAACACGATAACGATCCCTCTTAGAAAACAAAAAAATTTTAACCTGTGGTCTGAAAGGAATAACATCGGAACACTGCCAGTAACAGAACGCAACCCATGGAAAGCAGAATTAGGGCAAGGCCGTTTTGCTACACAGAGATGGTCCGACCCACTTCGTTACTGCAGAAGCTCACGAATGCTTTAAAGGAGTGGAGCGCATTTCCAACTTTATACTAGAAATTAGTAGAAAAATCTCATGTGGCAAATTGAAGCAGCCAGAGTTGTCAAAGCTGAGCTAACACACGCACGCTATTAACTTCGGTTTATAAAATACATGTTTTTTTACATAATTACCAGGTGTCCATGACTTTTGGTAGAATAGTACATGTTTCCAGGTGTGATTCGTTATTCATTTATTTTTAATCTTTTGTAAATGTAACAAGTCAGCAAATGTAATTGACAGAAAGAAAGCGGGAGTGTATTTTATTATTATTTTATTATTATTTTATTATTATTTTTTTAATTTATAACAGGAATATATAGAAAAGACAAAACATTCATTTGATTCAACAGATCTACAATACCAGTTTATGGCTGGAATAATGTAACTCTTGTGTCCATGTCTCACAATTTCCTTGAAATTCTAAGGGCTTATGAAGTGAGGTGTCATACCTCGAGCTGATTTAAATAAAATAAATAAAAATGATTGCATGGCTATTATATTTATGCAGTATGCTATAGGATGCGCTCAAATCAAGACTTAAAGAAGTGTTCTTTCGACGAATCCCATTACTTGAATATTTTGTAACTGGTATTCTGAAAGAAGAATAATTACAGTAGATCGGAAAGAATCATTAAGAAGAGTTCAAGAAGAGCTTTTCTTCCTCGTTTATCCCTTCTACTTTTGAAACAACTTTCCTTCACATGTATTTTCCGAAAGTTACAATTGACACGGATTTAAGTCTAATGTGAACAAGCATCTTCTGTCTTCCCAGCCTTCAACCCATACCTCACTTCAACCCAAGTACTATGGCTCCTAAATACCTTTCGTGTCGGGATTTTTCATAAAAAATCATTAAAAAGAACCTAAAAAGAAATGGTCTGAAAATTCTAATCGCCCTTATTGTTCATCAATAATGCTTTTAGTTAGTCAAACAGAATAGATAAAAAGTAAGATGCGGGTTTAATGTTTCAGGCTTTTGCTTTCATCCGAGATGTTTTATCTATCTCTCCTCCATACTTCTTTATTTCATGGACCAATCAGAACACAGGGAACTATGCTAGACAGTCTCATTTATTTTTCGATGTTGGTCCTGAACGAGTCCTATTTGTCTTTTTTTTAAAAAAAAACTCTTATAAGCGCAGACAATCCTTCTTGATGGACGCAAGTTTTGTAAGGCAATAACGGACTTTAGATAAAAAAAAAAGAAAGCGGCTGGCTTCTTTTCTTTTAAGTTACGAAACGTGTAATTGAATACAAAAGAGCTTATCGAAAAGTGGAACAAAACTGTTCGCAGACAACCACAAATAAAATTTCAGTTTTTGCCAATGAAACAAAATTGGCATATTCTTTGTATGTTCGTATTAGTTCTGAGGAATCTCAATGCAGGAATTTATATAAATTTTATATTACGAATTCTGTATCAGATTTTTTGTTTCAATATTTATTTTAATTTTGAAAATTTATAGCATTATTATAATAAAGGGCGAATCTGTGATGCGTTTTTTTTTTAATAAATCAAATCAAACTTGATTTTATGTATCTGTAGCAGAAGGATTTAATGCCAAAGTTTAATATCGATAATCTCTGAAAGCAACACAACATGACAGACACTAAGAAAATACATTACACAACTTACACTCTCGGAAAGATTCCAAAAAGAATGGATAAGAAATGATAAAAGAAACTGACAGACCGCATAACTCCATCATTCAGTCTAAAAAGTGTATTTGTCTGACTCAATTCAGGGCAGTGGTTCCGAAGTAGGGATGGAAAGACATGAATATCTGTTGCCTATGAGCTAGCTGTTTATCTGTTAGCAATGGAAAACGCCTTGGAGATACGAATAGCCTCTGGTCTCTGTATCTGAAAATTCCTTGATAGTTATCTGAAATCACTTCGCTGAGATTTCCTTAAATCTTCTGAAACCATTACGACTTTCAGAAGATTGGCCTCTTCTGTGCATGAAATGTTTACTCGTAATGCATGTACGAAATAGATGTATACCTAGAGGTGGCCATATTCAGCAAACCTCCGCACAAGATAATTAGCCACACACAAGGTAGTTATCAAAGGATATCACAAAGAAAATAGAACCAAATAAATCTTCAGAACTTCATTTATAGTAGTAAAAAAAAAGTAAAGTGCAGCCATTATCAACCCACTGCAGGATGGAAGCCTCCTCAACAATTCATGCTGAGGGAAATGGACCATAATCTGCCACGCTGGTCCAGTGCGGGTTGGCAGATCGACCGTATTCAGCAGTCAGGGGCTTGAACGCCGGTCTACTCAAAGAGCGTGTGCTACTGCACTCCCGCTCCTGCCCACTCGGCTACGGAGGCCTTATAGTAGTACACTAGTGTGAAAAACTTAAGGACCAGTCAGGTTTTCACCTGTAGCTTCTCATAGGAGTGGCCTGGATATGGGGAAAAGCATACCAAAGGAACCTCGTGAGGTATAGAAATGAAGTAAACACCGACACAACAACGGAAACAAAACGGTACAGAGGGACTTTATTTAAAAATGGCAACTTAGCACTGGCTGCCATGATACAGATGAATCACTGCCAAAGATGGAACAAAGGGAAGAGGTGGTCCTCAGTAGGAGATATGGTCACTCCTAATGTCGATGCAGGCTTTGCACCGCCTGTCCTTACTTAAAACAAGGTTGTTGATAAGTTCCTGCGGTAACATCGTCCAGTCCTCTGTCAGCGCCATCTTCAGCTGGTGAAGATTTTCTGGTGGGTGTGGACGTACTGCTAGGGGTCTCCCCAGAGTGTACCATATGTGTTCGATGGAATTTAGATCTATGGAACGGGCAGGCCAATCCATACTAACAATGTCCTCGCTTTCCAAAAGCATATCAACAGCTGCAGTGTTGATATGCCGATGGGATGTGGCGTTATCACCCATAAACACGAACTCGGGGCCAATGGCACCTCGGAACAGACGCACATGGGGAAAGATTACCTCAGTACAGTAGCGTGCACCGGTTACAGTACCGCCTTCCAGTATCTGGAGTTGTATACGTTCATCCAAAATAGCGCCTCCCCAGACGAGAACACCTCGACCGACATATCGATCCCTTTCAGTGATGTTTGCGGGTGATACCGTGTGCCAACCCCTCGCCAGATTACCTGAAGTCCAGAATCGCTGCTGAGACTGAATCTACTCTCATCAGTAAAGAGTGCCTTACCCCATTGCGCTGCTGTCCAGTCCTTGTGTTCGATGCACCACTGTAAACGGTGTCTCCGATGGGCACGTGTTAAAGGGACACAGCGTACTGGCCGTCGGGCAAACAGTGTACCTTTGTGGAGTCGCCTGGCCACAGTAAACCGCGATATTCTGCGTCCTGTGCAGGTGGTTTGCAATGGATTCCGCTGTCTGGTGTCGGCCCCTCTTTGCCTGTAGGAGTATATAGCGGTTATCATTGGGCGTTGTTTTTCGTGGACCACCACTGGTCCTTCGAACAGCTGTACCTATCGTTCTGAAGGCAGACCACGCACGTGAGACGATGCTATGGGCGATACCGAACTTTAGAAATAGCGTTGGTCCTTAAGTTTTTCACACCAGTGTAGTACTGGTAGTAGCAAATGACGCAAGAAAGCAAGCTTATATAGCATCAGCAAAAAAAATAAATAAATAAATAAATAATAATAATTACACCACACGCTTCCTCATCCACATCCTCAAAGAAATTGTCTAGTTATTCCTTGAATTTATTCAAACCATCCACTTCCACAACAGCAGACGGAAGCCTGTTCAACGATCAACCACCTGCCGGCTGAACGCAAACTTCCGCACATTTATTCTGTAACCATCCTTCCTCAACTTATATTTATGACCCTCATCTGTTTAATATCAGTAAGAGGAAGAATGCCATTCACATTCAGTTTTCTCAATCTATTCGAGGCCTCAATCAGATCACTCCGCAGGTGCATAGTCTCCGAAAGCTGTAATTTGTAGAATCGAAGCCTTTCAAAGTAAGAGCACGCTTCTGTTCCCTTGACTGCATATCTAGAGGCGGACAAATGTAGATCTGCGTTCCGGCAGATCTACAATACTCAAGATGCAGCCAAGTCATTGCTTTATGCAAAAAGATAATCACCTGCGTATCCCTGCTAGCAACGTTTCTGTATATCATTAACAAAACTTTATTAGCTGTCATGGCATCATATGCTCAGCGAATTTAATGTCTGACTGCTCAGTTATACCGAAATCTCTTTCATTCTTCCCTACCACACAGTTGATAAGTTACTTCAGAGTAACTTGTATGTAGTAGTATAAACTCATACTACCCATGTGCATTTGTCACTGTTAAGCTTCAACTGCGATTCTCAGAACATCGACCCAATTTTCCTAGATCTTGTTGCAGTAGCTCACTCTGATGACTGTCGTTAACTCCTCTGCCAACGTATGTATCATCTGCAAACTTAGACATTAAGCCTGATACACCTTCATCAATATCATTGATAAATATTTAAAACAATGGAGCGCCTCCGTAGCCAGGTGGGAAGGAGCAGCAGTGCGTAGCGCACGCTTATTGGTTAGACCGCAGTTCGAGCACGTTACCACCAAATACGTAGGATGCGGAAAGGTCAGGGAATGACCACCACACATTTCAGGAGCAATATGGCCTTAATTGTTAATGCTCCTAAAAACCAAATAACAAACAAAACAATGGAACTGAAACATGGGAAACTCCACGAAGAGCAGTGTCCTTTGAAAACCACACTGTTATCTTCCACTTAACCATCCCTTTATCCATAGCAGTAACTTGCTCTTAATGCCATATTGTCCCAGTTTATACAAGTCTTGTGTGCAACAATATCAAAGCCTCCCTGAAATCAAAGTATTTGATATCATAATTATTTTTTGCATTCAGTTCCTTGGTCACTGCATCATAGTAACCCATGAGATTGGTTAGACAAGACCTCCCCTTAACAAATCCATGCGGTGACTGCAGTAAAATTGCATTCTGTCCAGATGGTCCTGCATTACTTCTTTAACCAGTGACTCCATTATTTTCCATTGAACAGATGTGAAGCTAACAGGTCTGTAATTACTCGTGTCACTTTTTGATCTCTTTATGAATTATGGATACATTCGCACATTTCCAGTACACAGAGACCTACCCGAATAAAAAGATGCTCTCATAATTATGACTAAAGGCTTAATTACATCCTTTGCTGCCTGTGGTGATTTTAGCTCTGCTGGACCCCTTTCTGTGCTATTGTTCTATGTTCAAAAATCAGTTATGTCACTGTGTCCATTTTGCACCCACAATTGCACATTGGCAACTGCCGGTATTATCTGCATGGAATGTCAACACAACAGAAAACATGCTTTTAAGTAATTGCCCACTAATTACGAAACCGAAAGGAACAAGTACTTAAATACGAATAATCTAGCCATAAGAAGCATAAAAAAATAAATAATAAAACTGGTTAATTTGCGTGTATTGCTGTGACAAGGCAAAAAAAAAAAAGTTTCAAAGAAATTGATACTTTATATTTAGCGGATGCGTGCAGTAAAACTGGGCCACTGTAATCTTAGTGAACTTAGCTTCGCCGTATTTTTAGAGTGGAAGAAGCATGTAATGAGAAACCTGTTTACATGAAAGTAATGGTTTAGTCATGGTTTTACTGCGCAGAACAGATAAAATTGTAAAAAAAAAAACCTAACTAACATAAGACTAAATCGAAATAAAGAAGAGTTAAACTACTAGATTAAGATAAAAGTATGATTCACCACCAATAGGACCATGAGTTAATATGTTGAACCCCAGTTTAAGGTCATCTCTGTGCGAAACGACTTGGTAACAACATCAAAATGGTGTTGAAAAGTGAGCGAGAAATACTGAATCATTCTTGTAACAAAAATTTCCTCAGTTCCTATACAGTCCTCTGTAGGCAGGGGATTGTACTGACCAATACACCTTTCGGTTCATCTAACGAATGTTCGGTGGGATTGTAATCCGATTATTAGGCTTGCAACGACAGATACCCGAAGCTTTCCATGTACACCAAACCATTCTTTAGCACACCTCGTGCGATGAATAGCCGCAAGGTCATATTAAAAAGGAACGTACTTCCTCCAAGGGTAAGCATGCAACATTGCCGGGTATACCTGATCTACAATGATGTTCACTTATTCTCTGGTGTTCACGATCGCCTCCAGTGGGATCAGGAGACCAAGGGTATGGCACTAAAACATTCCCCACCATCACACCTTTTCCAGCAGCGTATAGTGTTTGTACACAACATGAAGATTCCAACGCCTCTTGTAGTTTCTTCCATATGTGCACTCATCCATCAGTGCCCAAAAGCATAAATCGGGACTAATCGGACCGCATGATATCTTCTGTTTTCGTGTGACCATCGTTTGCGTTCCTGGCTTCCAATACAGCTGCATTTTCCGGTTGGTGTCCTAGATCAGTGGCTTCCGTTAAAGTCTCCTACTCGCGCAGTGAATTCTTTGTAGGGTTCTTCGCATGGTGCGAAGAATCATGCCAGTTTTGCCTTGTGAAGTTCCCACAATAAATTCAGAGGTTAACTGTTTGGGGACAACTGCACGATTATCCGCTCAAATGTCGAACGTCTCGCTCCGTCACTTTACATTTTCAGTCAAAGTTGTGCCTGTGTTCAGGGATGTTTCTCGAACGTCACGCTTCGTTAAAAACCAAGTGACACTAGTTTTTAAATGCTCTCCTCTTTACTGCAGCATCTGTTAAATGCGCACAGAATCATTCCTCATTGGAAGTCTGCCCGTTCCCCATTGCTGACAAAATAATTTGGACATTAGTTGGGTCACAAGGCTTTATAGTGCCGTCCTACACACTTCATCCACCACGTGACCTCTTAGATGTTGCAGATCGTTCCAGAGAACTCAAACCTCCATGGTTCTAATGAAGTGGCCAAGCAGTCTACAGGATGCCTGAAAAGTCTAAAATCATAGGGAAATACTTTATATACAAAATAATTTAGAATTTGTTTTAATGTCTCGAAACATGCATGCAATCGAAACCTCATGCTTTGAACAGAAAATTAATTTCAATTGTAACAGATTTTATCCAACTTCCTCCGGATTCAGAGTTTTAGGACATCATGTAGATCAAGTTAAGTTGTTAGCGTGTCATTTTTTTATCATTTTAATTGGAAATTAGTTCGCTGGGTGAAACAGAAAACCTCCTCCTCCTTCAAGCCACACATGTTTATGAAGAGTAGTTTAAGCAATAAAGCGTCGAAGAATTATCTGGACGAACCAGTAAATTAACTCAATTTATTTTTAACATCCTTTTCTAGAGAGTAAAACCGAAAGGTATTAGGTGATCAATATTTTTGCATTCTATCGTATACGTAGGACAAGCGTAGGCATGACAGTCGACAGAGGAACTTATCGTTTTTTTTTTACGCTGTGGCCGAGTTACCGATCACAAGCGGAGGGTCCATGGTCTCTCCCACCTCACGCAAACAAAGCATATCGACCAGATATGCTTATCTTGTGTGATGAATAATCCCATGTCCACTGCACTGCACCGACAGTATAATGGACACAAGTCCGGCTCCGTGTGACTAGGAGCGGGTGCCGGGTAGCAGTTACCCTGATGTTGACTGCCCCCTGGTGGCTAAGTGGAATGAGTATAACATTAACACACACACACACACACTTACACTTGACATAAACCTAACATCTTTTTCTCAGGCCTGTTTTACGTTGTACGTTTAACTAAGTCAGCAATATTTGGTGAATTTTGGCCACTAGACATTTGTCCGTCTTTGGACAAATGTCTAGTGGCCACCATAGGCCATAACATATACGCACATAACCTCATTTAATGATATACTAACACCTGGAGAGTTTAGTTACCTCTAAATAACCACAAGCAGACAATTTTAGGATTACCCGAACCGAATTTCATGCACCCATATGTTTAATGTAAACCGCGCGTGTTCCCCGGTGGGGTTGCCTGTTTGTTGCGCAATAAAAACAGGGACAAAACCTCACTATGAGCCCAATTAATTCAGACACAGTGTGACAAAAGCCCATTAAAGTCACCTGATGACCGCAGTTACAGCGGATCAGAATAAACAGCCATCGCAATTATTTAGTATAAAATAACACAGCAACTGGGTTGTTTGAAATTTGCACCATGGCAACCAAGGCCGAAAAGCATCAGTGAATCGCCTTTGTAAATAGTATCGCAGATTCTGATAAGTTTGTTTTTTGCAAGATGAAAACTGAGTTTTTGGGAGTAACTAACCATGCAACTCTCGTCCAGCAGCAGTTTATAAGCGCGACCACATTAAAAAAGATGTCCTTGTGATTCCAGCCTGGTAACTAAAATTTGGTATTCTGAATACTATGTTTGAGCAAACTGGAAATGGAGTGTGCAGAATGTACCGTGGGAGATGTGCAAAAACAAAATAAAATTTTGAAATTATTGCATACTTGTACAAACTTATGTACAATTTTACACGATTTTGTACAAGACGTTGCATTTATGCTTCTTTGTCCTTACTCTATTGATCATTTCACTCTGGTCTCAAAATTAAGTGATGCGCTTAATTCACTAATGCGGAAGTCGAATTGAATCAATAACTTTCCACAAATGTTCCATTTAAACTTTTACATTCTTTGATTTTTATATTTTAAGTTTTCTTAAACGGCATGTAGTAGAAAAGTGTTCAGTTATTTGACATACAGCAATACCCATTGGATTCAAAAGGATTTACTTATGAAAAGACTGTCTGATAATTATTTTTCTTACATTTTTCGAATTTGTTCCCCCTTTGTAAAATTTAAAGAACAAATCTATAACGAATCCAAAATAGTTCGTGAAAGAATCGTCTTGCAGAGTGTCCTTGTTCTTTGTCCAACTGAAAAGAACTTCGACTATGCAAATGAATGGCTAGACATGGACAGATTTTAATACAAAGCTGCAAAAAAGGGAAAGGTTTAGGTTGATTGCACCAATTATTTCAGCCATTAGTTACTAAGTTAGTTTATTCTCAAGAATTCATGAACGCTCAGATTACTTCAGTACAATTACTTCCGTTTCGTTTGCAATATTTTCCTTAGATATTTACATTTTAAAGCATACTGACGTCGAGTGGTGTGACAATTATGAGTATTTTCATGATGGAATTCGATAACAACAGCAAACTATAGTTGCATGCCTGAAGTAATCGTTTACTAAACTCCAGAGGAAACACTCTTGTGATGATGTACATTGCTTATAAATTGCATTACAATGTTTCGTGACCGCCCCAAAGGTCAAAAGGCGTAACAATTTCAACGGTTGACTTACTTCTCTCGCACTTTTGGCAGACTACATCGCCACAAATGCCAAGTTCTATTTTATATAATTTGAAATTATAACTCATGAATGAACGTGAGTAATAATTTTCACGCATAATTATGAATAATCCAATATAAATAAATGCCCGTGCGCAGACAAATATGCATTTTGCGATATCAAAAATTTGAAATACGTGACCAAATGCCCATGCCTATTTTATTATACAACTTTTCCACATTCATATGCGAGCTGAAGATATACAGTTTATGAGAAAATATAGTGCATGGGACTTACGTTTGTTATTTCATTATATTACATACACTTTTGAATACACTGGCGATATTCGAGTGTTTTTATCCTTTATTTTATAAACAACATTTCGATTTTTGCGATTTGCTGCTTAATTCAACAGATTCTATTCAATGTATTAAATTCAATATAGATGTCGTTTTGTACTTATTTTTAAGAAAATTTCTGGGAATTTTATCATTTTTCTATTCAAGCCTTTTATGTGCATTTATTCGAACGCAGAAAATCTTAAAATTGAGGATGATGGTTTTTCAAATGATTCTATTAGATATAATCGCAGACTTGAGAAAAACTACGTTAACGCCGAGTGTATATTGTTACATCCTTGAGTTCATTAGTAGAATAAACATTCTCCGATATGCATTCGAACATTGAGTAAATATTGGAAGAGAGAACTTTGACTTCGCAATATTACGATGAACGTAAATTGCCTTCAGGCGTAAAATTTCTTGATAGCGTCTAAAGTGGAAATAACGAAGGTAAATAAATCCAGAAACCAAATTATTGGGTGCATTCAAATTGGAACAAATTTGCTACTATAGATTTGCAAAGCAAACGAACGCCAGCTCCATGGATGGTCTAAAGAAGCCAGATCAGATGAGTAGAGATAGAATGAATCTTTTAATGCGTTTTATTGGTTTTCGACAAATTGGTTTTTATTGGTAATGAAAATCGGTGACTATTTTTAAGCATTCAAGAATTTATTCGATATATCAAGTGAATCTTTCTCGCACTTTTCTCCATTTTAAACGGGTAAATAAGAAAATGACTTTAGTAATTATACCAGTAAATCTTAACCCTTCATTGATGACGCTGAACGTTTCTTCCTCTCGAAAGATTATTTTTTTTTGGTTGAAGGTTTTTTCATCAACCTTTTTTCCAAATTTTTTCTACCTTCATAAATATAAACATTTTACTTGGTATGATTTGCGAAGTTATTTTGTATACTTTCGAAAATTAATTACACGGGAGAACCTGTCAGGTGCGCGCAGCCGTTGAAACTTCTTTCTGAAGAGTGGCGTAGGGCCTGACAGATGCCGACGCTAGGAAGCTTGAAATTCTGTGTTTGATTCTAGTTCAAGGTTAGTTTCTTTTAGACTGACTAGATATTTATAGAATTAATTTTCCCACGAGTTTTATAAATATTTAATCTTAAATTACTTGTTTTTGAAATATTCGCTATTTTTTTCGTATAATTCAATTTTCGAAGTGAAATTTGAAATAAATTTGAAAATGTATATGAATAATGGTATCTAATATGATGTATTCTTTTCTAATTTTTTTTAGAACTATTTACGTATTACATACAGTAATACAGTTTGAAATTTCGCACGTTTAATAGTTTTTAGAAAATGGAAGAGGGGAATAGTTTTATCTTTATATTATATGCCCATAAAGGTTTGTTCTTTTTTATTTTATATTCATCCGAATTAAGAATTTAAAAATAGTTTTAAAAATATAAAAAATGCGGCTTTTTAAATGTTTGATTTATTTTTTATTCTATCTGTGTTCGACTTTATACGGCAAATTGTAGCCTTATCGTTCCCATTTTTCAATGTCGCCGCCGGACTTGGGCATCTTCAACTTTCAAAATTCTCTCTCTCATAGTTGACATTCCACACTCCCATGATTTTCTAGGGCGTCCTCGTCTTCTCTTCCCTTGTGGTATCCACTCATAAAATTTTAGGCCATCTCTCTTCATTCATGCGCAGATGTCCAATTTACCATCTCATTCACCTATTTTCAATTCATTCTATAATATCTTCATTGCGTACAAACGCCTTCTAATTTCCTAACCGTAACCCTCTCAAGCTTGAAAACTAGCACTTCGACGAATGTAGCCCATCTCTAGGGCTACAATCTTCTTTTTGTAATCCTTTCAGTTTCAGTGTCCAGACCTCACATCCATAGTATCGATTCCACTAACGACTGTCCGACATTTTTTTTTAGTTCTAAGGGAGATAATTTTTTGCTTCTGCAACTATCTCTTGAGTCTTATTGAGCTTCCGCGAACATTCCATGTACCAAAACGAACCTTCCTTTTTCCGCGCATAGGTCGTTTTCCTTTAAGTCCATCCAGCTTCTTTGTAACAATGGTATTTTTAGCGGCAAAGTGTTTTTCCAAGTGCCAGGGTGCTGGCCCGAAACCTCAACCTGAGGGACCAGGGATTTGAGTCGAGGTTACCTTCTCCTTTGCTGATCCAACAGCCCTTCTTGCAAGGCAGAAAGTTGGCAACACTTATAAGGCGACGTTTCCTCGCCTTCAACACAAATGTCATTGAGTTATTGTGGCATTTAAAAAAAGAATGAACCTGCCACAGTTCATCCCTCCACACTTCTCTGCCCCCTCAGTCCGGGACTACTTATTGGTTATTCGCAGCTAATCCACCTACTATGGGCCATTCGCTATCCACCACCCGTCTGGTAGCTGAGGCTTGCCCCAGACTTTAATTTTTACTTAAATTTTACATAGCATAAATGCTATGTCCATTAAGCCAGTTCTGAATAGTTAAGCCAGGTCTGCAACTGATTTAATAGCCATCCAGAAAAACAGCAAATACATACAAGAGATTTCACTCTTAATGGCTTTAACTGCCTCAGCAAACCCAAAATAATCCAACCCAACGTATGTACTCCGTTGAAGATCATTATGAAAAGGATCAAAGAGTTGGATATAGCTGTTGTTTCTTTCTGAACATACTGTTCAGAAAGAAAATAAACGCCTATTTTCTCTAAGATATAGAAGAAATAGGCGTTTAGTTTATATACTGGTATGTTTTATATAAATGAGCATTATATAAACAAACAAAAATATTTATATTTTGATATAATATTCGATTTGTGCTACATGTTTCACTTGAAGACCAAAAGAATTACTTATTTCATCGCACAGGTAATCATCATAGACATATTACTCAACCGATTATCAGAATTTTGTTGCACCCACCCCATCGCAGTGTCTGAATATCTTAGGTGAAACCTCCTCATCTGATAATAAAAGTATGCTTCGAATTAAACTCAGTTCACTTAAAACTGGGAAGAAGCAGCATACGATCATTAAAATACAAGAATGTTTCCAGGTATTTCTGCTAAGGTAAATGTTATTATTTCCAGCTATTGTTTACAGTTGCGTGTAGCTGTTGTCATTTCGGCTTCTTAAATAGCCTTTAACTTTTATTTCATAAAGTAAGGTGATTACAAGTGTTATACATGTTTGAAAATTTTATTATCTGTGCATTAAAATACTGCAATTAGTTTTTTCCGCTTTCAATTTCATAATGGGCAAGTTTCAAAATTGAATTGATTTAAGTTGCTTCCGGAGATATGGCAATTTGACTGCTTTTAATTTTTTGTGGGAAAATGTATTTTGCCATGGTTAAGTAGTTGTATACTTGTCAGAAACTAAATTACTTTAAAGAAACTGTACATATATTGCAGTACCATACATAGAAAGTGTACTATTCTAAAGAATTTTATTTATCATAATTTAAAAAAATGAATTTTGATCATAATTTGAAAAAAAACCCTGAAATCTGAATTTTTTTTTTAATGTTAACTAGGGGTTCCACTCCCTGCTCGCCAGCCGCCATGCACACTTTTCTACGTAAAATGTAGCTGTATGACGGAGTAAGTCAAATATTTTCTACGTAAAAGACATCTGTGGAGACGCACTGATGTTCTTCCTTTCCTTTTTACTCCCATTCTTCACTCACTCATGCTTTTTTTTTTTTTTTGTTCTCCATCAGGAAGCTCAGACAACCCCTGATAGAGAGCAACCAGAGTATTGTGGACAGCCTAGCTCACCTCCCAGTGGTGGTGGCGGGCAACGTGGAGTCCCACTAGGGGCCCTTTCACCAAAAAGCCAGCACAAACAACAGCACCGAGCACTAAACTACACATGCACCACAGCACTTTTCTGGCTTTTATAGAGGTTCTGTATTTATCACAGGAGTATTGATGGCGCAGATGTGGGAAACCATAGGTGGCGCCTTACTCAAACACTATGCTCTATATCTAATCAGGAAATGTATGTAATTATTTACCTGTGCATTTGTAGTGACGTAATTTACCCGCCCACCTTTACCACGTCCGCATCCTTCTTCTCCCATTGGCTATCCCATCCCTATCACGCGGCATTCTCAAGATTGAATAAATGTCACTATATAATTATTTACTTGCTTTTACATAGGTCACTTAGGAAAAGTGCCTTTTTATTCGGGTTCCATAATGCATGAGGAATATTGTTGCATCCCAAAGAGCAGGACTAAAATATTTACAAACTATACAAATATCTAAAATATTTATAAAATAGTAAACTATTTAAAAATATATAAACTATCGGGTCCCTTCATCGGCTGGCATTACAATGGAACATCAAATGATGCGTGGGCAGTCATGTATTACAGAGTGAAGCACGTGCACGAGGTTGGTGAACGGCACGGAGACAGTTGTCTTTCAATGGACGAGAACAACAACAATGTAATTATTTACCTGCGCATTTGTAGTGACGTAATTGCCCCGCCCTCTTCTCCCATTATCTCGAATAAATATCACTAGGAGGAAAACTTTTTTAATATATAGAGAGACCATAAGATAATGTTAACGTAGTAACAATTCTTTTCATTAATCATGCATCACGAGCCATTGTCCTCGTGGATTATTTCCATTGAGAGAGAAAAGTGAATTAGATACACCACATAGGCAACCCCTGGCTCTCTACTTCTTTTGATCCGGCCCTAATCTATTTCAGCGAAATTTGTCTGATTCATGGTGGGAAGAACACATGGTGTGTTCTACTAACTCACATTAAGCTGACGTCATATGACTTGCGCAAAACACACCATGTTTTCTCCCACCAAGGCCTCTTTCTCACTTTGACTAGCGGCGTGCATGCGTTGATGCTGTGTTCTGTTCGGTGCCTGCAGTGTAGAAGACAGTTTGACAGTTCTGAATATCGCTTATAAATTTGGGACAATGTCAGGGGTTATGTCAAAAAAAAAAAGAAAAGTAGATGCAGAGGATCGTCAATTTCAAGACAACTGAACGGAGGATTATTATTTTATTCTGAAGAAAGGATTTCCTGTATGTTTGCTGTGCAAGGAATCCATATCTGTTAACAAAGAATACAACTTGAAGAGACTTCACTTCGAGACATGCGGATCACCAAAAAAAATTGATGGACAACTACGAAAAGATGAAATACAGAAGTTGAACTTGGATACCCAGCACAATGTTCAACAAGCAAAGAACACAGCATTGTCAAAGCCAGCTTTGTGGTAAGCGAAAAAAACCGCTAAGCATTCTAAGTCATTTGGTGAAGGAGAATTTATCAAAGAATGTCTGCTGGATGTTGGAAGTATAATATGTCCTGAAAAGAAAAAAGACTTCGAGAATATTCGTTTGTCGAGACGTACTGTTGTCCGACGGATAGAAATTATGGCTGATGATATCAAAAAAAAAAGTTTAAAAGAGAAGATTGCTAGATTGAAAGCATTTTCAATTGCTTTCGATGACAGCACCGCTGCCTCCGATACAGCACAACTAGCAATATTTCTTCGAGGAGTTGATGCGGATTTCAACATCACAGAAGAATTATTTGCGCTTCGGCCGTTAAAAGGAACAAATGCCAGTTAAGATATATTTGAAACAGTCAACAGTCTTCGAGAGATTTGGGCTTAAATGGAGTTCACTATCTGGCATATGCACTGATGGAGCCCCTGCAATGGTTGGTGCACGGAAGGGATTTATTGGAATAGTTCATGAAAGAGCAATAGAACTACAGATCCATCAGGAAAATTTAACAAATTTTCACTGCATTATCCACCAACAAAATCGATTAAATTCTCAAATGTTATGGAAGTTGTAGTAGCCAGTATTAACTTTATTAAGTCACGTGCACTTAATTACCGCCAATTTAAGGAGTATTTCGCAGACCTATTTTCGGATTATGCAGATGTCTTATTATTTTGAAGTGAGGTGGTTGAGTAAATGTAAAATGTTAAAACGATTTTATGATCTGAGACAAGACATTGCAGATTTTATGGACATAAAAGGAAACACAATTAACCAAGTAAAAGATGATGAGTGGGTGTGTGATTTAGCATTTCTTGTAGATGTCACCGGATACCTAAACGAACTGATTCTCAAATTGCAAAAACAAGGACAATTGGTTCACGAACTGCATGGACATGTCAAAGCTTGATGTAATAAACTAATGTTGTTGGAAAGTCAGATAAGAGCTAAAAATTGTTATCATTTTCCTACTCTCGCAACTCATAAAAATATCCCTTATAATTGTTATGGAGAAGAACTAAAGGCACTAATAGATCAATTTGATACAAGGTTTGCGGACTTTCAAAACAAAGACTCCACATTCGCTATTTTTGCTCGTCCGATGGATGCTGATGTAAATAATGTGCCAGAAAACTTACAGATAGAACTTATTGAGCTTCAGGCGGATTTAGTGCTAAAATCACAATTTAACAATATTACTTTGACGGATTTTTATAAATTTTATTTGGTGGAAGAAAAATATAAATTTATGCGCCTTTTCAAGAAAAAATCATTTGTCTTTTCGGCAGCACATATGTGTGAACAGTTTTTTTCGAGGATGAAATACAATAAATCAAAAATTCGGAAAAGAATAACGGACGAAAACCTCAAATTCTATGCCATTATCCTAATATTAACGTCAATATTACTAGTCTCTAGTTCAAGTACAATATTCACATTAAATTGTTATGTCGTTCATTATATTATAAAATTTATGTACAGCTTTATACCAAAGAATTATATTATAAATAAATGAAATATGAAGCAGCAACTTGCTTTAATTCATTTAACATTAATTTATTTTATTTAATAATTTTGTCCGGCCCTTGACTTGGAGACAATGATAATTTGGCCTCCGAACTAGGAAAGGTTGCCCATGCCTGAGATACACAATTAATCCACAATAATAAAACTGATTTATTTTGAGCATTATGTTGCAGAACCTTTGCCACTTTGTTCACAAGCACTGATAATCCACATAATAAACCAAGAACAAAAATACAAAATGTAACCTAATTAATTTTAGGTAACGACAGATACATTGATAAACATTTAACACTCCCATGTTATATATTATGTAAACAAGATTCTGCATGTGCTTAGCAATGCCCGAATTAAAATAAAACTCGCTAATACCTGGAATGTGCCCAGATGAGAAATACTATCACGTTTAAACGCTCACTCAGAAAATGCTGTATTTATGGAATCCAGGAGTCATTTCTTTTTTATTGTCATTTCTTTCCCATGCTTTGATGTCGTAGTCTTGTTAATCTTATATTGTTTTTGGGCTCCATTTTTTTTATTTCACCAAACTAGCGATTATACAAAATATGACAGGAAAGTTCTCGCGCTCGCTCTCTCTCTTATTGCATTGTGCTTGTTCGTTCCTCTCACATGAATGGAATAGTAGTAGAAACATAAAAATTTTAAACATGTTCAGTTGAACGTTACTACTACAAACTTTTCTCGTTTTGTCTCCTTGTTTATCCCTATAAAAGAGAAATTTTAGGTAATGGAATATACGTGAAAGGAGACAGGAGAAAGTAACGAGATCGAGACCGAAAAACAAACACGCTCTTCGAAGAAAACATGAAAAGTTCAGCTGCAAGTTGCTTACCAAGAAGCCGTCCACTGATCAAATTACTGGAGCAAATTTGGTTCATTTTCAGTAGTAACTCTTCTTTCCTCCTACCATGAAGTACTTCCAAGAATCCTTTTGATCGAAAGTTTAATATACAAATAGTGCACATTATTCCCCAAGGAACTCTCGTTAATGCATTGTGTTCTGAAAACAAAATTCAGAAATATGCTTCAAATAATAAAATGGAGCAACTGAGAGGTTCTTATGCATTTTCCTAAAGGAGATACCGATAAGTTTCCAGTTGATGTCTCTTTGATACTTCGATTCGAACATATCTGTAGTCCTCTCTAACAATATAATGATTTCATTAGTTGACACTCGTTTGGAAAGGTCCGTGTTCCAATCCTGATCTCAGGCGGTGGGAGCAGAGTTTTCCAACGCACACATTACGCAAATTGCCCCTGAACGCGAACATGGACAACTTGAGCAATATGCCTAAGTTAGTGATGCCCTTAAGAGATAACAACAGCCTTCTAGAGAGTTACTATCCAATATTTGAAACAAACTTCCCACGCATAGCTTTATTTCAAGATAAAATCGCCACGGTCAGGAGTTAAATCTTCTCCACTTAACGATTCAGTTGACAGTGGTGCGAGTTTTATTCTTCTCCCAAACTACAGTATTTTCCATTTATACACGATATTCACAAATTGTTTTCAAAGCCTTTTTTTTAGCAATGTTACATGAACCCATTCTTCCTAGAAAATTTCTTGAAAACCGTACCAGCTGATTTATAAGCCAATTGTATTACTGACGAACAAATATAAGAGGTTGAATCCTATTACAAGAATTTTAGGTGATTCCTTAGAAATATTACGTAGTATTACGAATGCGCAGGGGACCGGAATTTAATTGCGGACTTGTCCTCAAGTATGTGGAAACTATCGACCCCCCCCCACCAGTGTTTCACCATAAAAAAGCCCATAACAGTTTCTCACCCGTAGATGGGACTAGAACCGAGGCTTTCTATCCAGAAAAAAGCAGCATGGTCGTAAAATACCTGTGCTAGCCGCATTGCCACCAGCTGACAATGAATAGAAATGTCTCATTTCTAACACTGTTAAGAGATTGATAGTCAAAGTTCTATCACTATTTTTACTTCCAGATAAAGTTATCATGCTGCAATATCTTCATATGATCTAATTACACCTAATTCAACTCGTGGACCATTTGAGTTGTATAAATGATATCGCATTTGTTCCCCTGTGCCAAATTACAATTTTTTACAATAAGAAATTCATTAGTTTACGGAACTCCGGACGTAAACAACATTTGCTTTCCCATCTTTACGTTTTAAATTAAAATCACCACATGGCCACTGCTATAAAATGAGTTTATTGCGATATAAAATGTAATAACCAGCGGCAGGGCTAGTTGCTTAAAACAACCTTTGTTAGGATATTAGTCTAATTTTTAAATCCCTTATGATCAGCAGCACAGTTTTATTTTCTATTTTTCCCAGTGAGCGGTTAATGTCTGTTTTAAATGCGCCGCTTTTTAATGGTAGTAAATTATCGTTATTCTTCCCCAAGCCCGAGGTTCTTCCATAATATTTCATTTCTTAAATTAGCGTTGCAGCCTTTACACGCTGTACCGAAGCGCTCAGTCTCCAAAAGTCTCAGATTCAGAAAGGAGCTAAAAAAGTTGTGGTTAGATACTAAGAAATTTGGTTTGTTACTTCATCGCTTCGAAAGACAGCAAGGTTGCATTATATTTTTACTCACTGATTGTCCATAATAAACATTCACTAATGTTACTGACAATCACTGTCAAGCATCTCTTCTGTCTCATATTTGCTAAAACTTAATATCATTCCCCTCAAAGTTCTGTGCAGTAGTATTTTAATGGTGCTTTCCTCTTAACAAATTTCGATTTCCATTATTTATTTTAACCATTAGGCTCACTACATTGTTGTACTTCAAATGGGAAAAAGTATTTTTAAAATCTCATAAACGTTTGGTAATGTGAAGCACCAAAGAAAGTGACTTGAATATTGATATTTAAAAATATACATTAAATTGCTTATACTTTTTAACGTGAATGAAGTCAAGTGGGAAGGAGCTAAAGTGGTTCAGGACGAAAAATATTTAGGTGTTATGACTCACTCTGTCAATTTCTCGTGAAATAGTAATAGAGGCAAGAAATATGATGTATCATATTTCTTGCCTATCATCAAGTAATATGATGCAAGAAAGCAAGCATATGAGCCTATGTAGCATCAGCCAAAAAAAAAAACATGCATGTATATATTCACACAACCATTCCCTCTAAACGTGTGTCCAGTTCATCCTTGAATTTATTTACGCTATCAACTTCCACGACAGATGGAAGTTTGTTCCAGCAATTAACCACCCGCTGGCTAAAGGCAAATTTCCGCACATCAATTCTACAACTGTCTTTCCTCAATTTGGATTTATGCCTCCTTAGGTTCGTAATCTGAGCAAGCGGAAAAATCCCATCAGAATTCAGCGTGCTCAACCCATTCAAGGCCTTATACACCTCAATCAGATCACCTAGCAGGTGCCTAGTCTCCAACCGCTGCAATTTACGGAACTTGACTCTTGGTAAGAGGACCCCTTCGTTCCCCTCACCAATCTTGTTGCCCTTCTCTCTACTCGTTCTAGCAACTCTACATCCTTCCTAAAATGAGGCTTCCAGACCTGTACACACACAGTACTCAAGGCGTGGCCTGACCATTGCCTTGTATAACGGGATAATCACTTCCCTGTCCCTCCTATCAAAATTCCTATATATCATTGACAAGACTCCATGACCTGCTCTGGCAGCCTGTCTGCATTGCTCAGAAAACTTCATATCTGATTGGACAATTACTCTCAGGTCTCTCTCATTTTCTACCATCCTAAGCGTAGTACCACATAGTTGGTACGTTCCTCTGAGGTTACTCCTACCCATATGCAGTACTTCGCATTTGTCAATGTTAAACTTTAGTTACCACATCTCAGTCCATCTGCCCAAATTTTCTAGATCCAGTTGGAGTCGCATACTGCCATTACTATCATTAACAACCCTGCCAACCTTTGTATCATCTGCAAACTTCGACACTAAGTCTGATATACCTTCGTCAATATCACTGATAAATATACAAAACAGTGGGCCAAACACTGAACCCTGTGGGACTCCACTAATAACATTAGTGGAGTTTTTTTTTTTTTTTTTTTTTTTTTGATTTGGTAGTTGTTGGCGCATCGGCTTCTGTGGCCATATTGCACCTCCCAAGGTTTTTGCAGTACTTTGATCCAAGCCCGAGGCGGGAATCGAACCCGCGACCTTTGGGTTGCCGGGCAGGTACTTTACCCACTCGGCTAGCCCGGTCGGCTCATTAGTGGAGTCCCACAGGGTTCAGTGTTATTAGTGGAGTCCCACTAATGTTATTAGTGGGACTCCACTAATAACATTAGTGGAGTCCCACCAATAACAAGTCTCCAAAATGTAAATAGGTGACTAGGAAGACACATGGTGTCCTGTTATTGGATCTTTGCTAGTAGGAAGAAGGATGCTATTGCTCCTCTTTACAAGGCAGTAGGGATAGGTCTGGAGGTTGCACCTAAAAAGCAGAGCTTGTAGAGCGGTTTCAGAGAACGGCCACCAGATTGGTGACGAGTGCAAAGCGACGCACGTATGAGAAACGGCTGTAATCCACGGGGCAAAAATATAAAATTTCAGGTAACAAAAAGATCGTCGAATACTCAAATTTGTGGAGGTAGTGATTCTTACTAAGTTTAAAGCAGAATTCGATGTTTACCTTGTGGGAATGGGAACAGTGGAAATATTCGGTTTTATCTGAATTCTTATTTATATCATTTTATTTTTTTTGAGTGATGCTGAAAAAGCTCGCTTCCTTGCGTCATTCGGTCTTAATAATATGAAAATATAGTAATATCGATAGTAAATGCAGGCAAAAACATTCTTAAATCAAAATTCTGATATTCTGTTTCACCATTTTTCTTGGGAGAAGTGTATCCGCATAATTATAACAAAGTCTCCAAAAATGGAGAACAAATGTATTTTCTTTTACTCAGAAACCCCATAGCTTCTTCGTCGGCGCATCAAACATTTAATTTGCTTACTATACTATTTCAATGATCTGATATTTCTCATCGCTACAACCGTGGCGAATAAATTATTGTAGTTTCTGGTACAATGTGATGATACCCTGTTGTAGAAGAAAATAGTCTCAATACTTATATAAGATAGATCCAATAGAAACCCACATCATTCAAGAATAATGCGTTATTCCACGCCACACATCTACAAGGATAGATAGGAATACGGTGCCAGTAAACGTTTTTCCAAAGCAAGTGATCAATGTGTGAGGTGCGAAAATCAAATTATGGCCAATCAGATTCCACTAGTGTCTCACTAGAGTACTATTAAACAGTTTTTTGGTGAAGAACTATTTAATAGTTTAGAGAGCGGAGATCCAATCCAGGATGAAGGCAGCGTACGGCAGTTCGTTTCCGAAAGGGCCGTAGTGGACTGGTGTAAACAGTTCCGTTAGAATCGGCAGTCAACTTTCGGTCATCACTAAGTGAGGGCGATGCCCACATCTTGAGGTATTAAGTGAATCAATGTTAAGTGGATTGCGGTTGAACCTTTTGGAAAACAGCCTCTTCTCTTACAGTCCGTATCACTACCATGCGATTTCCATATCTTCGATCTTTAAAGAAGCGCTGAAAGAATGGAAATTAGCTTCACCAGCAGTTGAAGAAATTTTTGAAGCTATCCTGCGCTTTCCATGATTGTAGTGATCTCTGAAGTTAAATTTTTAAACATTTGTAGAGAAGTTTCCATTAACCAACGACTTCTTCAAGCATCACCGCGAACCCATGCTTTAGTCATAAATATGAATAACCTCTCTTTTTTTTTTATCTCGCTCTTCATATTTTAATAAAAGATGTATTGCGCCAATATGCAGGAAACAAGATGAGTTCGCAAGAGTTTGGAAAACAATCACACATAAGCAGGTAAATGCCGGGCGAAAGAAAGTTTGATTTCCTCTCCAGCACACAGCGCTCTCTTCCTTCCAAGATGCGTTGAGAATTGGTGTTGGTATAGAAACGCTGAAGTGCGTCTGCGGATCTGTAATCTGCCCACTTTACGGTGCAATTGGGGCTGTGTCTCCAGGCAGCACGATGAGTGCTTAAACTGTTACCGAGTTTTTTCTTTCAAAAATGGTCTGTTAAGCTACAACTCATTACTTTTTTTTTCAAAATTAAAAAAGGGAATTCGGCTTATGTCGTGGAATAACAAAAACTGTCATACCTCTTGAGAGTTAATCCCGGAAGAGTTTCTATTTTTATTAGGAAAATTCTTTAAAACTCCTTATTTACGAAGTAAATTTTATTCGTAGTTGCCTTCAAGTCTTACATAGCACGGGAAAAGGAAGGTTATATATAACCATGCACCTTCGTTTTTACAGCGTGCAATTTTATTGGTTTTTTTTTTTTTTATACTTGTTCATTAATATTGGATTTGTGATGTTTTATTTTTATTTTGTTTGCCATTTAGAATAAAACACTTCCCAAAACAGAAATAAAAATAGTACATTAAAATGTACTATTTAAACACAATATGATCAAATGATATAAAATTAAATGCTATTACACTACTAAAATAAATTTCCACGAAAATCTGTCCATCCGAGTCGATCTGATAAACGCGTATATACACTAACACGCCTTAAAATCCGACTTCCATTTGCGTCATACTTTAAGCAGGAATCTGTGTCTCTGTGCTTGTCTGAGCGAGTCAAGACACCTGTTTATCTATTCTATATTTTAGATATTTATTTTATTTAGAGTTTTGATTTAATTTTTGCTTGAATGAAGGGGCGGTTGACACTTCACCATTAGCAGTTTCAGTTAACAATTCCTTTAGCGTGGTATAATAGTGTTCAATCTTGTAAATCATTAAAAATAGTACAATTCATAAGACATGAAACGGTATAACAAAAAAAAGATATAGTAAAGATGAAACAATATACTTGCGTGTATAGCATATAAACAAGACAGTGAAAAACTCAATCGAAAGAATTTTAGATTGAGTTTTTCACTGTCTTGTTTATATGCTCAGAATCCGAGTGAATGGATCAAAGTCTAATTTAAGTTTAGTACATATTTAAAGAAATTATTTTAAGAATAATTTGTTCTAACATGGTTTTTGATCAAACACGCTTTTTTTTTTTTTTTCAAAACATCTTGAGCTAATTAAAACTGAGTCCAACCAACATGTTTAAGGAATCAAGTTTTTCTTTAATTAACTTATAGTACCCAATTTCGAATTATATTGAGAATCGGATTGTTAGATAAGAGGAAACACATGGATTAGGGCAACAAACTCAAGTAAAGGACATTCTTATCAAAACTAAACAATTAAAATGGTCTTGGGCAGGACACACAGCTCGAAGACATGACAGATGGACTAAGAAAAACAGAATGGTACTCAAGAGCTAGAAGAAAACCTAGTAGGCAACAACGGACATGGACAGATGAAATTAACGAGCTTGTGGGTAGTAAATGGATGGCCATTGCACAAAACAGAAGGAACTGGAAAGTTACTGGAGAGGCCTTCATCCTGCAGTGGATTGAAAATGGCTGATGATGACCCAATTTCTTATCTGGTTTGGACGTTTGAATCGAAAATTCTAACAAAGGGCCAGAAAATATCTACCCCGTTCTTTGTAATATTTTAATTTATAATAAAAACCTAATTTTAAACAAAATTTCACCGAATTTCATTATATGTCATCCAAATCAAATGCTTATATTAGCATAAATGATTTATACGTTACCATGCGTACAGAGATTACTGAAATCTCAGAGTTCATAATAGCCTCCTCTGATATTTTGGATACGTAAATGAGATGATTATAAAATACATTATCCGAGTGCTTGATTTCATGAATTATTATTGCGAATAATAAGGGGAAAAGATACTAGAGACTACGAAGAATAGTATCCAGAAAGATTTGTTGACCAAAATGATACTCAAAAATAGAAGAATCTTCAGAATTAGAAATAAATAGAGCAATGCACGAAATATACCATAAGCCACCGGCAAATAAACCATCAAACATATCAGACTCAAATTTGCTGGCCGTAACCCGAGTTGAATTTAAAGTAACACAATCTTCTGTTGAACTGTTTGATAATTGCAGAACAACATTTGACAATTTATCTACGAAATACCTGAGAATTTACTAAGCTTTTTACACATAATCACGTGCCCGCACACACTGTACCCTCCAAAATACTGAGAGAGAATAGAAAAAATAAATGTTTATTCAAGTAAGAAACTTAATTACGTGTGGCCCAGGCTAAAGTGTGGACTTTTGGTCAACACTTTAGGCAATTCGAACAAGTAATGAGGATAAATTGCGATTGGGGATTCAGAAAGTTCCACGACATATAGAGACCACGAATGTTTCCGACAGGCTGTCTTTCTTTTGGTCAGCGGGATTACAAATCAATAAGGAATGTATCTGATAGTTCAGAGTTGATGACTTGTAGGCCATTATGCAATATAAGACTAAAAAGGGTTAATTAAGACAGAAAACTAATCGGAAGAAGTTCATATAATCGTGAACTGGCACTTATTTATTTATATATTTATTATACATATAGTAAGGAGATTTTAACAACAAATTTTGGTTGCTGATGAAAGCTTACATCTGGGTTTAAAGACAAATTAAAATTCTCCACATCACTTCTGTAAGAATTCTCTCACCCTATCAGACACTATTCTTCGACAGTTTTGATGATTAAGAAAATACATCCAATTCCCGTTACATGTCGCACAGACGAAAGGATTAAATAAGATGACTGTGTTCTTCATTTAATATCTGCGCAGATTCCTAGAGGCTGATTATTAAACCTAACAAAAACTCATTAAAATAAGAGTAATTAGTTTCATCATCCTGGTTGTCTGTTCCACTTTTATACTGCCATTGTGGTAAGTTATATAAAATCTTCGTCGAATGCGAGGCTTATTTTCAACGTACAATATTTTATCATGGTCTAACCAAAATATCCGTACTTGCCGGAGGACCTCTATATTCATTATAAAAAGTAGTCATATTGCTTTGACGAACACTGAATCATTTTAAAATTATTTTGGAGTTAAAAGCTTCTTGATAAATGTTTTTTACTAATTTAAACATATTTTCCATGAAATCTTGATGAAAAAGTTTCAGAATCACTATTTAGCATTGCAGTTGTTATTACATCTCCCCAGATGGGAAAAACATAAGTATTGGATCTAAACAGTCGTTTATATCCAATACTTAGTCGTTGTTGTAAGATTTCTAGATGCATCAGCAACTTAAGGGCTTATTGCGCCGTATAGTCTATAAATTGCATGTGTTCTTTGGTCGATTTTCCTGTTTGCTAGAAGGAAAAATAAATTCTATCCTTGCCTGAAACCGACTAACTGAGCCACATTATGAAAACGGCCCGTGAAAATATCTCCAGTTAGAACTCTGGTTTTTTCCCATCAGGTGTGTGAAGAAGAGGGTCAGCCCACCAACTGTGCTACCGCGAAAGCCCTTTGGGAACGGAATGGATAAAATTACAGACACTTAAATTGTCTTCTTTATAAATTCAGTCATTTGAAGTTATCATTTCAACCTTGTTCGAGTTTGGAAATGCGGTTGTAAATAAATAATAAATAAATAAAATAAGTTTTATTCAGCGTCAAGTTTTTGACAACAGTTTAAAAATAATCGCTGACTTTCACTTTGGTTGCCAAGCATCCTGGCGAGGTTTTCCAACATGCCCGAAAACCTCTATAACACCATCAAAAGTTACCTAACCAACAGAACCATCAAAGTCACCGCCTCCTATGGCACACTCTTCGGGCGTGTACATCGGGGCTGCCCTCAAGGTTCGGGGCTGCCCTTGGTTCACTACTGTGGAATATCGTCTTGGACACCTTTCTTAACATCGATCTCCATGAAGTACAATCTCAGGCATTTGCGGACGATCTCATTCTGACGATACAGGCAAACTCAAGAACCGCGTTAGAGGTCCTCAAAAATCGGGCTGAAATAGTAAATCTCCAGCTGGATCTTGCAAATGACCCCAAGATAGAGAAGAGGAGAATCACCCAACACCTACAAGCGATATGGCAACAGAGCTGGGAAACCACGCAGAAAGGAGACATCACGAGGCGATTCCTCCCAACTATAAACCATACTCACCCAGAACCCCCTCCCTGGTTCTCACCTGGTCTGCACATGACGTTTATTATCACTGAACATGGCCCCTTCCGTCAGAAACTCACAGCTATGGGGATTGAAAGAGACCCGCGGTGCCATTGTGGAGAAGAAGATTCCTGGGGGCATCTCATGTATGAGTGCCCTGCCTATGACAACAGTAGAATCAAGTTTGCTACCGCAATTCAAAGGAATCCACGTAACCAAGAGTCCTCGCTGCTGCTCGATGAAAACACGTACAGGGCAATAACTGTGTATGCGCAGGAAATCTTCGCACTGAGGCTAGCCAAGATTGCTGAAATGAGAACAACATTGGATCATGCTGCCCAAGGCCTGAATCAGACTGGCGTGGGTTAGCTCCTTCTCCGCTAGAGGACACTGCCTTGACAACTTGCTAATCCTTTAAGGGTAGGAACACTGCTGGTACCATTCTGGTGTGGGACTGCTGGCACTCATCGAGTGCGGGATACTGCTGCAAACCCCTTATAGGGTAGGATCAGCCGGCACCGTTCTGGTGCGGGATGAGTGGCACTCTGGAGAACTTCTGAGTGCGGGATACAGAGTCCATTGGCCTCTGGTGATCATGCAGGGGCACCTGTCCCCTGCTACTTTAACTCCCACTCCCAGACCCCTATTTTCACCTCACAAAGAGCGGACTGTTCAACTTCAGTCCGTCCTCATTTTCCCTCTTTCTGTTCCTTCTAACTCGTACTCCTGCTCTGTTTTCTCCCCCCCCCCTTTTTTTTTCACTTGACCTTTGTCAGGAAGCTCAGGCAACCCTGGCAAAGGCCAGCCAGAGTATAATGGGCAGCCTGGCTCACCTCCTAGTGGTGGTGGTGGGCAACGTGGGGTCCCACTAAGGGCTCTGCGGCCAAGCAGCCAGAGACACAACAACAAAACATAACACTACTCTGACAGAAACCAGACATTACACTTTTTCTAGCTTTTACAGAGATTCTGTACTTCTTCACAAAGTACCATGGTGCAGATGTGGGAAACCACAGGTGGCACCTTTCACAAAACACTATGCACTACCTAGACACTTCACTACCGATCCAGCCAACAACAGCAACAGAGAAAAAAACGTCTTATCAACCATCTCCGGCAAACCTGGCAGTTCCGATGGGCAGAGTCAACTAAAGGCGCCATAACCCGGAAATTTATCCCGGACGTTACCCAAGTCTACCCCCAGCAGCCGGCCTGGTTCTCACCGGGGCTCTACGCCACCTTCCTTCTAACGGGACACGGTTCCTTTAATGCCAAACTTTCGACCTTCGGAATAAAAGATTCACCACTATGCCACTGCGGTGAAAATCAGACATGGACACATCTGATGCATGAATGTCCCCTCTTTGAGGATATAAGATATCACTTTATAACAAAAATATGTTTCAACCCGAAGGATCGGGAACACCTTGTACTGTGGGAGGAGGAGTACTACAGAGCCCTCTCGCAATTTGCGCACGAACTGTTCAGCAGACTACGAGCACTACCACAATTTCCCTAGACTCGACACTGGAACTCTGACAACTGAAACTGACAACAATGACTAGGACAAGTTTTTGACAAGCAGTGGACGGGATCCTATCCCAACACTGACCAACTATTGGACGGGACACTGTCACGGACCTGACGAAGCCACAGCTTTGCTGCATACACGCCATGTTGGCGATCTGAGCCGGCTCCCTTGTTCGGCCCTTTCTTCTCCCTCACCCCAGCGGGGGAGAGGTGACGGCTTTTCTGTTTCCTCCCCTCCTTGCAGACCCCACTCTTCCCTCTGGTGGGGCATGGGCATGCCCCACCAATTTTGCAAATCAAAAGTGTCTAAAAATTTTACAGATTAACGCACAAAGGTCTAGAGCTGTGGCTGACGAAATCCGAGTGGCCGCTATTGAAAAGTGCTTTGATTTGGTGTGCATTCAGGAGCCATATTATTCTGTTCAAGTGGGAGGACTTGTCTTTAAAGTCATTGGATATCCAACTTCATGTAGAGTGGTTGCTGCTTCGGATGCCCCTCCCAAGTCTGCGATAGTGGTATTCAATCAGGATATTGTGTTGACCGCCGTTACTGGGGAGTGTTCCGCGAACGTTGTTTGTGTTTCAGTGTCATTGATGGAATTTTCCTTTGGCCTGGTTTCTGCATACTGCTCTCCTGCGGAAGATTTTCAAGTTTCATTACATCCTATAGATAAAATTTGCTCGAGGTTTGCGGAGCGTGGATTGATTCTGGCGGCTGATTTGAATGCTAAATCTGGTTTTTGGCACAGCGGGGTGGTAGATTCTTGGGGTTCTCTCTTGGGGGATATGATTTTGCTACATAATCTCAGTGTTCAGAATCTACCTGGTAAACCTTATACATTTTCTACATGCAATGGAGAGTCAAACATTGATGTAACTCTTGTTTCCTCGGGGTATGATGGGAGGATTCTGAGTTGGGATGTAAATCCGGACATGGTAAACAGCGATCATAACGCTATTTCGTTTTATGTTGCCCCTGAGCCGGTACGAAGGAATTTTAGTATTGGAAATTTAAAAAGGTTTTCTATGGACAAGATAAACTGGGAAAAATTTGGAAATTACTTGAAATCTATTTACAATGATGACAATGCAATATCTTTGAACGATTTTAACGCTGAGGAATTGGTAGCTCATGTTGAACATCATCTTTATCAGGCAACGCTACAGACTACAATTAGAAAACAATTTAGAGTGGCCCCGGTTCCTTGGTGGTCTCCGGTTTTGACTGAGCGAAGATCTCAGGTAAACAGAGTCAGGAGAGTGCTGCAGCGAAGTAGACATTTGTCAGTGGAGGATGTACAATTGCTCAGTGAAAATTATAAATCATTGCGTAGAGAGTACCATAGGGAAATCGTCCGTGCTAAGATTGAGAGTTGGCAGAGTCTGGTCAAAGAGCTGGGTAATTCAGATCCTTGGGGACTGATTTATAGAATATCTCGTGATAAACTTCTACATGGAGAAATTTATAACACTGTTGTGGCCAATGGGGAGGAAACTGACAACCGGTATGATACCGTTGAGCACATCGTCAGGGAACTTTTTCCCGAGGACAGGTCAGAGTTGGACACAGAAGATCAATCTACAATCCGGCTGGATAATGCTGAGTATGTCGGTTCGTTGGAAATATGTCTTTTTTCCCTCCTGGAACTTGGAGTAGCCATTGCTAAACTGAATGTTAAGAAATGCCCAGGTCTTGACTTGATAGAAAACAAAGTTTTGATAAAATTTTTTGACCTTTGTCCGCATATATTGTTAAAAATGTATAACAAATGTTTGATCGAGAGAAAGTTTCCGAGATCTTGGAAGATTGCTCTGCTTAAGATCCTGCATAAGCCTGGTAAGCCTAAGGGGGATCCTGGATCATACAGACCTATTTCTCTTTTGGCTAATCTTGACAAGCTGTTTGAAAGGTTGCTGGCTCCTCGAATTGTTGATATGCTGAATGAAGGTCATGTTACCTCGGATTGTCAATTTGGTTTTAAACGGGGTCACTCAGCTGAGGAAGCTATTTTGACATTAATCAATTACATAAAATCCTCTCCTGAGAAGTATGTCTTGGTTGTGTTTGTGGACTTTGAGGGTGCTTTTGATTCTGTGGTGGGAGAGTGTGTTAACATCCTTAAGAATGTCTCGATGTGACAGATACATATATGGAGTAATTCGTTCTTACTTCTGTGATAGGCAAGTGAGGGTCTGTGCAAAACATCTGATGTTTGGAAAATATATCAGTCGAGGGTGCCCGCAGGGATCTGTTTTGGGTCCTATATTTTGGAACACAGTTTTGGATCAGTGGCTGAATAGGCCTAGTGCCTCAAGATGCCTGCAGGTGGCATACGCGGATGACCTGGTTGTTGGAGTTCCTGGTGGGTCTAGATTGATGCTGGAGCAGAGAATACGAGATGTTCTGGAGGACCTTTCTGAGTGGGCCTCCTTAAACAAATTAAAAATTTCATCTAAGAAAACTAACTTCATGGTGTTTAAAAAACATTTTGATTATAACCGTCCGCCCAGAGTATTGTTAAATGGAAGACAAATTCCTTTTGTGTCTAGCACTAAATACCTAGGAGTTATTCTGGATGATAGGTTGGGATTCCATTTGCACGTATCACACCTCAATGATAAAATCAAGAAATTCACGTCTTCGGTGATTAGAATCTCCAAAAAAGAATGGGGACTTAACAAACGAACGATGTCACTGTATTACAAAACTATCTTCCTGCCAATTGTTGCTTATGCGGCTGGTGTGTGGTCGGGATCAGTGATTAAAGTAAAAATAAAAAACAAACTCATGTCATTACAAAGATCTATGTTGTTGGCCCTATTGCATGCCCCGAGGACGGTATCTACGGCTGCGCTACAGGTAATTGCTGGATCTATTCCTCTTGATCTCTACATTGCATATCGTGGAATGTTATATGCTATGAGAAAGGAAATCCCTGCTAATTATTTGACATTTCCATCAACCTGGATGCCAGTGTTAAGGAGGAGAAACTTAGAATCTGGAATGAACTAATAGAGATTTGGAGGAATCGGTGGATTTCGTCGGAGGTGGGAGTAATAACTAGGAATATTATTCCTGCTGTGGACTTTGCTACTTCTCAAACAGTTTCGTCATGGTTTTGTCCTTCAATGTTCACCAACTATGTGCTGACAGGACATGGGTCCTTTCGAGACAAATTATGTTCATGGGGTCTGGAGCCAGATCCGTGGTGTTCTTGTGGTGAGGCGGAAACTTGGCTGCATACACTGTTTCATTGCCCATTTTATAATGTTGAGAGGCGTCGTCTTTTCGAATTGATTCCCGATCTAGCTGAAAACAACGTGCAGGAGTTTGTGAACGGAGTGTCTAATTTTCAGGCATTGCATGTTTTTGCTGCTGCAGTGTTCTCTAAGAGATCAATTATAAGGAACCTATCAGAAAATGAACTGGCAGTGTATGTTGGGAGTTTTGCTTGATTGCATCTGGGCTTGGGAGCCTCAGATCTGGAAGCTTTATGTCAATAGTATTGCACTTTCTCTTTTGGGTGTAGAAACAGGTTAATGTTTCTAAGTGTTATTGTTAAGTTAATGTCATTCTAAGTGTATGTATTTGCTATCTACCAGTATAGCACTACTTCCGGTAGGTGCGAGATTTGTGCATTACAACACACTCCGAGAATGGTTGATCCAGGTGTTGGTTAATCCCTGGTGGCGAAATGGCCTGAAATAACTCTTTTTCAGGCCTGTTTTGCAGACGTTCTGATATTTTACAGAAGTAAAAGGTGGAGATGGGCTTATGTCTAGGAGCCACTCTTCTTATCAGAACACACACAATCAAATGTACAGAAAGACTACAGTATATATAAGAGTATGTATATAAAATCTGTATATAAATATTGTATATAAATTGATTAATGTATATTAGAGAATGTATATACAGTTGTGTGTTAATAAAAAAAAAAAAAAAAAAGTTGTCAGAGTTCCAGTGTCGAGTCTAGGGAAGTTGTGGTAGTGCTCGTAGTCTGCTGAACAGTTCGGGCGCAAATTGCAAGAGGGCTCTGTAGTACTCCTCCCACAGTACAAGGTGTTCCTGATCCTTCGGGTTGAAACATGGGCATGCCCCACTGATTCCACCTGGGGTCGTCTTCCCTATTGACCCCATTCTTCTGTCTTTATCTCCCCAATCTTGATTCTCCCTACCCAACTCTATCTGTATGCAAGCGAATGCCCCACACGCCAAAAATAACCGTATCTAAATTACGCTGTTCACCCACCATTTTGGCTTTTCCAATTCTAGCGCAATATCCCCATACAATTTATGGTCCTAGCCACTGAAATCTCAGGAAACTAGGTGGCAGGACCTGCCAGAGTGAAAATTTAAACTAGTGGTTACCTGGTCTGCTTCCACGGGGCGAAGTGCGGGCAACGTTGGGCCTCAGCTGGGGTCCAGCGGCTAAATGGCCAGAAGAACAACGGTACATAACATAATACACTCACATGATCCACACACTTAAATCTCTGGCCCTCCCAGTGAACTGGTACACTCACAATGAAAGCAAAGCGGAGATGGGGGGGAACCCCTGGTGCCGTTAAGACACTTAACACACTTTGCACTTGTACTATCCAGACAAAGGTACCCCACAGACTTTTCTGGAGTTCACTATTGACCTAACCAGCAACAGAAATGTGGAAAAGAAGAGGATACAAACTCACCTGCAGCAGGCATGGCAGGAAAGGTAGAGCACCTCTCAAAAAGGGAGACATCACAAAAAAGTTTCTACTCAATATTGAACAAAATTACCCAACCTCACCAAACTGGTTCTCCCCAGGTCTACAGGTAACTTACCTCTTAACGCTAAACTGTCTCTACTTGGGATCCAGGATGATCCAACTTGCACTTGCGGGGGGCTAGAGAGCTGGCAGCATCTCATGTATGACTGCTGGCTCTATGAAGAGCTACGTGGCGTTTTATTCACCAAGATCCACTACTTACCACAAGGCCAAGAACATCAACTCCTAGACACGAAGGAGAAGTATCAAGCCTTCTCGGATTACCCACAGGCACTGTTCGCGAGGAGGAGAAACCAAATCGCCGCAGTACACAACCCACTACAACCAAAGAACATCTGTTCTTCAGCTCGCTTGGACTGGGATACTAGAAATGACCCACCCCTAAGAATTAGAAAACTCAGGAAACAAACTATACCAAAGTAGACTAACATGGACGGGACCCATGTATGACAAATGGAGATGACTACCAAACTTAGACAACCCACCAGCTGGGTCTATGTGAACAAGACACATTCTCGAGAACTGGAAGGCTTAGGAAATAAACCACACTAAGGTAAAGTAGTAACATGGACGGGACCCCGATCCCACGGTTGACAACTCGGACATGACACCAGATTGGACACCACCAGCAGTGTCTATGTATAGTTTTCCTGCAGACGCCTGTTGGCTATCGCACCGGACTCACTTGCCTGGTGCCTTTCCACCCCCTTCCCCTGCGCCAGTGGGGGTCCCCACTCCGGCTCCCCCCTACTTTCTCCTGGAGCTGTCTTCCCTATTGGCTCCATACTTCTGTCTTTCTCCACCCCCCAGTCTTCAGCTCTCCCCCTCTTTATCTTCACGCTAGCGAAGCCCCACACACCTAAATTTAAATACATCCAAAATATCTTCCCCCACGTTCTGGCCCAACTCAAGCGACGTCAACCCGACGATTGACGTTGGCACATGTGTGCACGTTGTGTGTACATATGTGCATGTTTGTATATATGTGCTTGTATGCACGCAATATAAATACAATATAATTTATTTATTTATCTTTCTTATTATTTATTTTTTATTTATTTTTTATTATTTTATTTCTTTATTTTTTTTTTTAGGTCGTAGCCACTGAAATCTCAGGAAATTAGGTGGCAGGACCTGCCAGAGTAACTTAAGTCTACTGGGTTCCTGGTCTGCCTGCACGGGGCGAAGGTGGGGCAACGTTGGGCCTCAGCAGGGGTCCAGCGGCTAAACGACCAGATGAACAACGGTACATGACATTACACATATACAATATCCATACACTTAAATCTCTGGCATTTCCAGAGAACTGGTACACTCATAATGAAAACTACGCGGAGATGGGGGAACCCCTGGTGCCGTCTGACACTAAATACACCTTCAACCATATTATTGAAATACTAATTTAAAACCAGTTCCCTTTATACCACCTTTATTTATATAATTCAATATTTAGTTTATAAACAGGTTTGGCACAGATACATACACATAATTAGTGTAAAATCCCAACCCAGGTACTACTGTTAACTAAATAAATAAAATAAAATTGTGGATTCCTTGCGAAATCCTGCCAGCAGGTCAAAAGGAATAAAACTATTTACAAACAGGAGTAAACAATAAATAAGATAATAAAAGTGCAAAATAACAGAGGAAATAATTATCCCCTCACAATCCATAATGTAAAGTAAACTGTCATATTATGACCGACCGAGATCAACTCATCTGCCCATGTGCAATATGTCCAAAAATCGCGTGTGTTGTATGGTTTGTTTTCTAGACAAACAAGCCGAGTTTTCGGGAGAAAAACCTTGCTGTCCACGCCTGAGACTGATTTACTCGGCCACGGAATGAAAAATCCAATAAAAAATAATAAAAAAAGTTTCTCGATTCATTGATGGGATTCGAACCCGAGCGTTTTCCACCCGGTATGGAGAGAACAGTGATTACCATTGTGCTACCCCGCGAACCCGCACAATATAAAAGCATTAACTGCCTGAAACCAACCTCTATTTTGATTTACGTATATGATCAGGTTTTGGCGGATTATAGCCTTGGTTGCTAATCCGAAACCCAAACCAAAGCCTTTTACTATTACTATTATTATTTATAGCGAAATCTTCAGTCGTGCTATCATTCCTAGTTCATGATTTTCTCCCAGTGAACTGACCTTGATGATATACTTGTAACTGGATTTCGGTCTTTGTGGTTCAAAGCCTCGAGACGTAGCTAGAAGAAAGCGCTAAGAAAAACTTACATTTTTACCAACCTTCGCTATCATACTTGGAAAACTCCTATGTATGAAACAGAAGAGGCAATAGAAACGCAAAATAATCCAATTTCATTAGATGGAATAGAGCACGCAGGTTGTATTCTGCCGTAAGCAGCGAGCGAAGTGTAACAAATATCATGAATCCAATAACACACGTTCGGTGCATGGGGAAATTAGCAGAATTAAATATAAAAGGCGCATCCATTTTTCCCCGCTGTCACGGATACGGTGGCATCCAAGTAAATTGTGATAGCATATGGAAGAAGAAACGTAAATACGTATAGAAAATGCAACCCATTAAAGAACAGGAAGAGAAGAATAATAATATATTATACAGTATATACCATACTAGGGAGTAATGTGCAGCACACGTTACAAACGGTTTCTAGAAATGTCAAAGGGAAAACAAAAAGTCAAAAGAGAAACTAAAAACAGGCGTATTACGTAATAATGTAGATTATTTCTGTTACGAAGTCCAAATTAAGAGTTTTTAGAAAACTATTTAAAAGGTTAGTATAAGTTATCATACATTTTTGAAACAAACGTTACTTTTGTATCTATTATACATCACCAAAACCATTCTTCAATATGTCTGTTCATGATCGACTTCGAACGTCTGCGTTTCTTTTTATAATCAGTCTTTTTATTGAAAAATTGAACGAAGACTTAGAGCCTTATTTTTGACCTTTATTTCTCACATCTTTAATTTAGCTTTTTTTTTTTTTTTTTTTTTGAAAATTGACCACGCAATAGTAAAGCATCAGGGCGAATCTGATCCATCATCACGGTATGGTGTTGAAATATGCAAATCTGTAGTGACCATGATAATAAAGCCACTTTTCGCAAACGAATTCTGGTTATTGAAATGGAAGAAATAAACATCAAAGCTTTCATCACAACAGCGAAATACGGCCCTGGTAATGTCTCAGATTTCAGAGGATCCCATCTCATTAAGGCAGCGTTTCCTCATTACAATGCAGATGCTCCTCGGATAGATCTCGTTTAATTTAATATTGCGACACACACAAAAACCAACGATCGTTGTAACGATAGAAGAACCAGTGATACAACATGTATTGGAGGCTTTGTCGTTAGTCGCGAACACAGCGCCTTACCGTGGCTAGTTCTGGAATTTTCTAGCCACATCTCGTATAATCTTGAGAAAAAACTTTTTATTCAAGATGGTACTCTTCCATTTCTCATCTCACGTCACGTCACGTCACACCATGGCGAAATGTGTTAGATACTGTACAACACATTTCGCCAATGGGGCTAGTATTATTAGTTGCATTTTTTACGAGTCAGTCGCTGATGCTCCTAAAACCCTATTACAACAACCCCTGTGACTTTAATATTCAATGCGGTGCTCAGTAGAAGTATCACATGCCCTTTGTTATATATAATTGCGTCGTAATAAAGATATATTTTCCATCTTTTCTAATATTTTACGTACCAGTGTTAGGCATTTCTTTGGTTTTTTAATCGTGTTATTATAGCCAACAAAGGACCATAATCAAAGTCGATTCCTTAATCCTAGCACACCTGTCCATAATTCCAACATCTCACAATCCCTGGCGTTGACTTTTGAACTAATTTTCATTTTGTATGTATTTCGTCTGCATTGTCTCCATAGGGTGCTTACTAATCACGAATGCTTCCTGTCATTTACTTTTGTTTTTTTTGCTGACACAGATTATCCTGTATGAGATCTATATCTCTCTCCTCTTTCCTTTTAATTCTTTTTCATCTGTTCTATCAGATATTTACTTCTTTGCTTTTTATTCTTCCTCCTCCCTTTTCTATTATTCTATCCTCTATTATGTTTGTACTTGCTGGCGCAAGTCTTGTACTGGTGCCGGTTTGTTTGTAGTTTTACTATAAATTTTCTATTTTTTAAATTAAATTTATTTTATATTTTTTGAATGGATTGGACATTCAGTACGTGACACTAGGTTTGTCGCGGTTTGCGCTTAGTTGTGGACCGCCTCCTTGTGGCATAAGCGGGTACCAGGACGCACATTCCTGGTAGCCAAGTGTCCAGAAACAACTAAACAACATATACAGCACTACACACATTTCTGGCCCTTCTGCAGAGTTGTTGTATCATCACAGTGTACCACGATGGTTGAATTAGCATTTGGAAGCCGCCCTACATAAGATACTCTACACTTCTATATGTCAATTAATTTTCACTGCAGATGCACTGGAGAAACGAACTTCAGTTATAGCGATCTTGTGTAAAGATAATATTCTGATTTATAGATATGATGCTAAACTATGAGGAGTCTCGAAAAACATTTAATTAACATTTTATTGTTGAACATTCTTTCTTAGCTTCCATTAATAAGAAAGACAATTCGCAGGAATTTTATCCCTGAGAAAAGAATTACAAATGGAGTATTCCACACAAGGGATATAATTCAAGCATTTGAAAGGCCAAAGGTGTAGAAATGCCGTAGAACAGTAAAGTAATAAAAAGCATCCTATAAACGGAACTCATTAAAAGTATGCAATGAAATAAGAAGCAACAGAAAAATAAAAGTCATTTCACGAGGAGATATGGTGTCGGTGATCTTTGATGTGAATTCGTTAAAGACAAAGGTAATATTATTTTATTTTAAATTGTGTAATCATGGAAGTTATTTCCCATTATTACTTAAACTACATTATCAAAAGATTTGGTAATACCCAAGAAGTTCGAAAACTCAGAGTGGTTACAGTGTAGAGAATTGCATCAACAGCACAATACAGTCTACAGTTGTATAAAATCAAAGAACTACTGGATATATCATTGGTTTAATTTCAAAGCCGAAACAGGATGAATTAGCGTTAAAAGGAAAAACAGATGTTCCCGAAGTAATGTTTCTTTCGATATTTATCATTCATTTTCGTCATCTAAAAATAATATTACGAAGGACAGGAAAACTTTCTCTGTACCTCCAACGAATGGAGAAAGATTTCCTTTCTTTGGACTTGGCGCATCATGGCCTAGTCGCCCTTGCGCCATAAAAACCAAAATCAAATCTATCTCTTTACATTGGAATGAAACATTACCGTCCATCATGTTATGCAAAAGGAGTTTTGTTTTTTGAGGATGTTGGATGGAAGCAAAGCGGCATCACAAGATTCTGCTCTGTTGAGAGATCTTTTTTCTCATCTAATAATCTACAGAAGTCGTGTAGCTGATAATTTCCTTAGTGGGAGTTCATTTGTATTCCGCATTTCTTACCAAAAGACCTTTGAGCAGTTTTGAAGAACGCCGCGTGTGATCCTCCTCTTTGACAGAAAGTACGAAAACATTTAGTGAAAAGATGATCAACCCCAAGGCAGAAAGACGCTACAGCCTCCGCCCGAGACTGAATAAATCAAAAGTGAAGTAAACACTGAACACGTTAGCCACAGCGGACATAACGTTTTGTCCTGCAATTAAGATGTTTATATAATGTTTTATGCAATATATAATTATTTTGCTATAATACGAGTTCAAATTTGAATTTCATTAGAATCTCTTTCAGAAATTCTTATTTAGAATTTATTTTCTGTTGTGCTTGTAAAAGCTCGCCTAATGAAAACGGAGACACGGCTTGTAGAAGACATACTTAATACGTCAAGTTTCAAAATGGTGAAATATATAGTGTTCGATGCAAACTAATATGAAGGATCTGGTGATAGCAGGAAGTCAGTATGCCCAGTATCCATTGCCCAGAGATGCAATGGATATTGTGGGTGCTACACAAATTTTAGCAGCTAAAGTTGGCAAACCACAAATTTTTCCACTGTAAAATAAAGACCGAAGATATCCGCTTGTTTGAAGACTGCATCTGTAATCGGGGTGCAGAGTTTTAAAGGAAGGTCTACATGATTTGCACACTTACGTTACAGGAATGATAAATCCTGAATTCACTGCAAAAGCAGAAATCCTGATTCGATGAATTTGGCGGATAACTCGCGCATGACCTCATCGTAGCATTCATACGAGCGCTTTCTGTGAGTATAATTAAATTAATAACGAGCTGACAGTATAAAGTCCTCGTGCATAAATCACACGTAGAATAAAGAAGAGAGGCAAATGATGTCCTACTCTCCCTCTACGAAACAGAAGAAACTTGTCTGGAGCCCTCGAAAGCAGTGGAACTTATTTTCATTCAGCGACCAAACGTTTTTTGCACGATGGACTTTTATATCATTGGTGAATCATCAGAATAGGCTTATTGAGAAAGTGAGTTAAAATATTTAAATACAGTGTAAGACTTCATAAACTTGTGCCAATTTAATTGTTTTTATAATTTTAATTAAATTATATCTACTTTGTAAACAACCTGAATAGAGAAACATACGCAACCCCCCTTTCGTAATTTACTGCTGGAAATTACGAAATGGGCTGAAATTTTGCAATGAGGCACTTTGTCGTTTGATGCAAGGATGTGGTTGGACTAAATAGACATGGGATTGGTAGTTTGGACTGAAACCAATTGTAATTCAACGGGAAAATTAAAAATAATTTAAAGAAATAGAACTTTAATTAAACGGAAGATTATCCAGTTAATTTAAAATTAAGTTGAATCGCGAGCAGGAAACAAAACACTGCATTCATTAAAACAAAAACGCGAAGAACTATTTTTGTGAACACTGATATCCTGCTGCCATCAGATTCTTAGTTTGCATGGAAATGTGATCATGAAAAACTTGATGAATTAGTTTTAATTTATTATCAAAGTCAGTCTAAATTATATTATAACGCAAACGTGATAAAGGATTATATTACATGTTTTTTAAATTAGAGAAAAACGCATCAAATTTCCTATTACTTCCGGATATAAAAAGACTGCGTTTCTGAAGAAATTAGTTTTGAATAAGATTAACTCATTCCTTGTTTTCTTCCCTAAATATTTCTTTCATTTTATGGGAAAAAATAAAAAAAAATAAGCAGAGGATTATGTTATCTGTTAAATATAATAATCCTTTTGAAGCCGCTAAGTTTGGTATTCATGTCGAGATTTCATATCTGGTTTGTATCAAAAACAAGAACTTCGTTATGCTCTTCAGAAAATAAATTGTTCCAGCGCAGTTGCTTAGAGAGAAACTCTAAAAAAATAAAAATAATAATAATACACACACACCTGAATAATTCTTTCGTTTTCGGTGATGGAACTTACCAGAAATGTGGGTTTCTCATTAGCCAAAATTTAAGGTTCGCAAAATTATATAGTATAGAATCATATTGCAATAAAGATTTCCTATAAGAGGTAACATTGTCGAATGCAAATGACTAAACTGCATCAGAGACAATGACATTAAGATTAATTAGATATATCTGATAACAGTCAACATCATCTCAAAGAGATAATTGGACCAACGTTTCTCGTCTTTTATAAATTAAAAATACCGTCTGTTTCATGTGAATAAACACGAGCAATCTTAGAATCCTTTAAAATTCGCGGTTGCATTTAATTAATGCTTCATAATTCGAAACTATGAAGATTAAGGGGATGGTTGAAATATTTGCACAAGCATGCAGTACCCTATCAGAATATTATGGAATGCAGTTAGCATCGAGTTGTTCTTCCTTCGCACAGGTATCCCTATGTGGTATAAAAAAAAAAGTAAACTGCAGCCATTATCAACCCACTGCAGGATGGAAGCCTCCTCAACAACTCATGCTGAGGGAAATGGACCATAATCTGCACTCTGGTCTAGTGCGGATTGGCAGAGCGACCGTATTTAGCAGTCAGGGGCTTGAACCCCGGTCTACTCAAAGAGCGTGCGCTACTGCACTCCCGCTCTTGACCACTCGGCTACGGCGGCCTTGTTAGGCCAATCCTGAAAGGGTATACTGTTCAAAATTTCAAATATTCATCGCAGATATTTTCGACTGGTGCACCTTTCCCAGGGATCCTTTTCTACTGGATTCAAATTCGGAGACTGTAGAGGAATCTATACCTCTACAGTCTCCGAATTAGTAACTGATACCTCTCCGAATAGTAACTGATTAGTAACTGATTCCTCTCCGAATAATTCGAAGAGGAATCAGTTACTAATCCTTGTTTTAGAAGTGATTTTTAAGCACCCGTGGCACTAACTCTACTTTCTTAGCTCGTTGCATTTGGGACGGACGTCTTCAATACGATTGGAAGCAATCATATTGAAGACGTCCATGATTTTAAGCTGTGGTTCCGTTCAATTATTGGCTTACTTCACAGAAAAAGAGTATTGGCCCCGACATGCTGCCATTGCATACAAATCATGCTCCTTGTGAACTCACTAGTACAGTATTTATTATACTTATTATCCCACAGAAAAGCATTAATGACAACAATGAACATAGAACTCGTTTCTATACATTACATAGCAAAAGAATACTGCATTTTCGATTCATATTTGAGAGAAGTTGCTAGCATCTCCACTCAAATAAAAATCTGGTTGTATAAGAATGATCATAATCGTTTGACTCCAATGTCCTGTTAACAGTATGAGTATATACTATCCTACCCAAATTATTTGGACACCATGTTTGAAAAACACAAGTTTCAGTGAATAAGTTAGAGGTGTGTGCTTATCTTTTTTCCGAGTGACAGCCGATCGTTTTCAGAATACTTTTGATCAGTTGCTTGTAGAAGGTAGCAGTAATTAGTGCTCGCTTCTTTATTAGTATTGTCTCCAGTTTGTCTGGAGCAGAGAAGCATAGTGATCGCGTCCTGATCCAGCGTTCCAGTTTATCCTAAGAGTGTCCATCGGATTGAATTCGAATTCTAGGCAGGCCAAAAGAGTTGTTGACCTTCTCTTTTGTCAAACCAGTTGGTTTTTTTTTTTGCACTTCTGTGTGGCGTGGAGAATTATTGTGCTAGAACACGCAGGGCCCATTTTCATAGAACTGCCAGGGTGTGAGCATCACATAACTGCATGTACAACTCGGAATTGATGATTTTGGCATAACTAACAGTTCGAATTCAAATAGACGAGCCCACACCATGATTCCAACATAACGAATACGTTGCGTTAGATGATGTTTTGCAGGTATTCTCCGCACTAACACTCTGATAACCTAAATATTGCGACTCGTCGCTCAATCGGGACTACCACCGGGACTTCCACGCTCCAAAAAGGTTTCGCCAGGCAGCAATGCGAACGATGTCGGTATGAGGCTTTTGAGCCGCAGCTTTTCATGTAAATTATATATCCGCATTTATGCTTATATTTTTTTTCCAATTTACGCATTTTCATTTAACTTAAAAAAATCTATATTTTAATTTCGACTTACGTAATTTTCAGTGAATTTGATGTTACCAACATATTTGACTGCCATTAAGATTGGGCTATTTTATTATTACTTTGCCTTGAAATACGTATGTAGTTGCGATTTTTTTTTTTTTTTTTGGGTGTTTCATCCGAATCTTTGTAGCGTGGTGTATACATGCTATCCTATGATATATACTAATCTCAATTATTAATACATTCTGATTAATGTTTATTATTTAATAAATTCATATACACTAGGTGATCACTAAAAATGACCGTCCCATCCGTAAAGGAAGATGCTGCATAGGTCGCAGTATAAAAGACGGAAAAGCTTCGTACACTAGAGCAGTGGTAATTTGCATCTGGTCGTGCAAGTAAAAGTGATAAAGTAGTAGTTATGGGATGTAGTAAAGACATCAGTTTCAAAAGGGCATGATCGTGGGAGCTCATGCATAGAGTACTTCAATATCGGAAACGGCACGTCTTGTTGGTTTCTCTCAGCCCACTACGATTAAGGCGTACAAAGAACGGATCAAATCACCTCCAGCCAACAGAACTGCAAAGGATTATGCAAAGTGGGTGTTCGTGGTGAGCAACGGGTGCAATGTTTTTGGGAATGCAATAATATCCCAAATGACGATGCGCTGCACACTCAGACATATGGGGATTCCACAGCAGACGACCCAAGAGGCACCCTCTCCTCACCGCTGATCACCGTCGACGGCGAATGTTGTGGTGTTAACAACACGCTAGTTGGACAATGGAGAACTGGAAACGAGTACTAGTCGGATGAGTTCAAACACTTGGTGCAACATGCCGACGAACGCCACGTGCATGGCGTAAGCAAGGCGAGTCCGTGAACCCATCCGTGCACAGTGCCCACTATCCAGGTAGTGGCGGCGGTTGCTTAATATGGGGCATATTTTGCTGGCAAGAACTGGGACTCCTGATAGATATGGACCAACGCTCCACTGGTGGGGTCTACTGGCAGCTCTTAGTAGACCATGTGCACTCTGCTATGTTGCATTTTTTCCAGGACGGAAACGGATTCTTCTAAGACAATAAAGCGCCGTGTCATCGGGCCCGCACTATACAACACCTCACTTCCCTTTCCAAAACATCCCACACTGAGGATGTTTTGGAACGGGAAGTGAGGTGTATGGATACGCAATCGTCATTTATTCCGACACTGTGGAAAGTCTTGTAGGCAGCATGGTTGCAGATCCCTATGGACGTCTTCAGACATCTAGTGGAGTCAATGCGTAGGATAAAGGCGGCTGTTATCCGTGCGAACGGTGGTCCAACCAGTATGGGTAGGTGGTCATAATTCAGTAATCACTCGTATATCTATAGAATATATATGTAAATAATATATAAAGTATATATATCTATAAAATAATGATTTAAATGCGTGTAGGGATGTTAAGAAACTGGAGTCGTCATTTAAGGATTATTCTAATCACTAAGAATTATTTAGAACTTTCAACTATTATTCGAATAAAATTATCTTCTCTGTCGCCATCTCCTTTTCTATTACCTTCTCTAACACAATAATATTATCACAGACTATCAGCACTGGTAACGCCATAGTTTGGGAAACGAACTGAAAGATATGGGTTTGCTTTTAAAAAGATAATCCAGCTCTGTAGGTCTATAAGCTGCGTATTGATCCGGTGACCTCTTCGAGATAGATGCTTCTTTAAAATGGCAACTACGAGTAAAAGTGGGATATTTCTTTACTTGATTTCACCTGTTACACAAACAAGGAGACAATAGTTTATACCGAGAAAGGATAATCGGGTTTAATGAAATAAAATTTACTTTTAATCGAAAGAGTAATTAGCCACAGGAAGAAAGGGAATTAATCTTGTGCAGCTAGAAAGTTCGTGAAAATTTAAAGAGGAACTGGACAAATACATAGGTGAAACGGGTAAAAGAAAGTAATAAACGATTCCTGTGATATAATTGTGTAATGTGTTTAAAAACTGATAATTAATTGGCATTGCACCAGTTTTCTATACTACTGTAATGTTATTATTACTCCAATGTAGAGAAAATGTCGCGAATTCGGTTAGTAGCATAAATATCGAAAACCAAGCGATTCAAATTAATAAAAAGTAAAGAGGGGCATCAGAAATGGCCTCATCCTAAATGCAAAAGAAAAAAGTTAGAAATGCAACGCACTCAGTGCGTTACATTTTTTTTCCTAATTGAATCTTTTTTTTTGCGATTGAATTTTCCTTTTCCACAAAGTGAAAATTAAATAATTATCTTGTTACTAATTAATTAATTACTAACAAATTAATAATATATAAAACTAATTATTTTGACTTCGTTAAACTTACCTTAAACGTAATATTCCCTCCCTTTTTATATTTCCTAAACTGAAATGAAACACTTATTTCAGGTTTTCTGTGATTAATAAAATTATTTACCTGAGATCATGGTATGAGGTCAATATTTTTGTAATATAATTTAATTATTTTCTCCTTGATCTTAATAACTTAATTGTTATTTATTTTACGTTTCTGCTGTGGTTAATACCATAAACTAATAGCAACGTCATGATTTATGTATTAAGTAAACTGATAACAAAAGAGCGAGCTCTTAAAAATGCAGCGAATTTCATATGCGCGAACTGAGATCATTTTTTTTTTTGTGAGTCTGCCATTTTGCCTATTTATTCCTCCAGTGAGCAAATAGCAACAAACGATATCCAGTGCATAAGCTACAATATACAGTGTGTGGGTAGCCTATGTGATATTTATGGAAAGAAATAATTCCTGTATTTCTATTGATCCGATTGTAATGAAATTTCGGATGGCTCAGCAAATCTTTCGAAAAAAGCGAGCCAAATATAAAATTTCATGAAGACTCATCCACTGGGAGTAGAGTTGTTGCATGCAAAGGGACGGATCGATGTGCGAAAGGCAATGGGTGTTTTAAGAATATGCGAATGCACTTAAAAGGACTAAAACAATCTTGTAACTGCATGTTTAAGAATTTTGTAGGTAGAAAATTTGTGGGTTATAAGATTGTTTGTGGTTACAGGTATAAAAAAAAATGTGTAGAGTGGTTACAAGTATAAGAAATACATAGACATACGCAGTAGTGCGAGTATGCCTCTATAATTCACAAATATGGCAAACAAATCGATAAAAGTTTCCCATAAACCACGTTTCCCAAAAATCTACGCACAAAGTGCTGGAGGCATCAGTAACCAATCCACGGGTTGAGAGGATTTTGTAGAATTATGACTTTTTTATTATTATTAACATCAACAGTAAATACATTTCAAAAAAGTACGAAATTCTGTTTACATCTCATAATTCTAATAAAATAATTTAATTATAATATAGGAGAACCCGGGAAAAACCACACTGGAACAATAAAGCAGTTTCTACGCTTTATTTTTCCAGTTCCAAAGCACAAAGAAAATCAATCGATCATATGGTGTCTTCAATGATGGTGAAGAGGCGGATATTCATCTATTCTCCTTTTCTGATAAGGTGGATCGCGGTCTCTTCGGATCTGTGATGGTAGAATTTGAATAGAATTCAGTTGTGTAGTTATTACTTACGCAGAACCGATAATAGGTCTTTCTTTGAAGTTTCTCTAGAAGGCACATTGCTCTGCTTCTTGTGTGTGTGTGCCCCGGTGGTCTTCCAGGTTGTGTGCATGGCTACAGTCGATCTTTGGAGTATCTAAAACATACGTGAGGGTTGTTGTTGTTTGGGTTTTAGGAGCATCGGCAACTAAGACCATATTGCTCCGTATGTGTGAGAGCAGGCCAAGTAGTTGTGTTCCGTGTGGCACAAAAGAAACGGATTTGAGGCGCGTAAACTCGACTGTAGTCTGGCAAAGAGGAGAGAGTGCTATGCAACAGTTTCCATTGCACGTTTGTTGGATTTGTCACCCTTCGTACTGTACGTAAAGTTCCAGTGAAAGTTGGATGGTGGACTGTTGCATGTTGAAAAGGACGTGGATATCGGTTGGCAGCAGGATGATATAATGGTCGCGGCTGCTTGACTTGTAGTGAGCAAACTGTAACGGAACTGTGGCTTCTGGCGATGTGAACTCCAAAGATTTATAATTTTTAATTTCTTGCGCGGTTATGATTGCTTGAAGCGCTTTTGTGATGTTTAATTAAGCAGTTGGTGTAATTATCCTTCTTCGAAGATTTCATTGATAACGCTTTCCATCAGTTGGTGACAAAGTTTATGAAAAGAATACCGTGCTTTTATTGCATAAAAAATTTCGAATGGCTGCTTGTATTTGATAGAGGAAGTCGATGGTGTGGTCATCACTTTAAAAGTATGCTATAGCTAGCATTCTGCTTTTGATTACTTTTTTTTACAATTCTTCTCTCAGTGAGGCGGTTTCCACAGTATTTTTCAAGCATTCTGTTGAAACGACTGAGCAAATCAGACCAGAGAATCATTGAATGACAAAAGTACCTAGGCGTGTATGATCACTCGGTTATGGAATATTATCAAAATACACGCCTAGGTACTTTTGTCATTCAATGAACCAATTGTACTGAATCAGGGAGTCTATCGTGATATTTAATTTGGCACCCACACGCTGCTGGTTTCATTGTAGTAAACTACAATGAATATGAGACTTTTGTATACAGTTCACGAGCAATTTGGATGGCCACAAATTCTCCCATTGAGTACAGTAATAATGTTCTTCTGGAACATTATTACAGTACAAAAGCGGACGTCCTTGTTTTATCCTTCTGGATGGAGTGAGGCCCGACTTAGTCAGCTGATCAGAGCACGAGATAGAACATGCGTTTGAGTAGACCGTTGCTTAACCTCGCGTGACTGCTAAATACGGTTAACGATTGTATTCACTGTCGAAATGATTAATTGTAAACTTTTGTGACCTAGTGTTCGTACCGGACTACAAACAGATTTTTTTAAAGTGAAAGCAATAAAATTACTTTCGCTTTAAAGTGTCTATAATGAAGCAAAATTTTACCTCTTGGTATAGCAGACGGATTATTTTTCCATAAAAAATCATATTCAGGCGTTTTAGGCAATTCAAACAAGTAGTTGTGTCACGCTCTGTGAAAGTGCCTTTTTTTAGTCCATATTAATTAGTGCGAGGTTTTTCAGCTGACAGTTTGCCGTGTGGATCAGGTCAGGGATTGAATTAAAGAAAAAAATTGTCGTGTATCGGTCTTCATGGTACAGGGTAGACTGTAATGATTGATGATATCAAAAGAAGTGTTTCAGTCCGTCGGCAGTTGTGGGTTTGGAAATTAATTTGCTACCTGCAATTCATTAAAAAAGATTGAAAACCGCTTCTGAAGGTTTGTCAGATCTTCGTTCTTAGGAATTAAACAGATTACACAGGTTGTGAGTAATGTTGATAAAGTACGTACATTTTTGTGCTCCTTTAAACATTTGCAAGAGAGAACCAAATGTCCCAATAGGCTCAGAAAAATTGAAGTGTCAATCCACCCATCCCCTTGGAAATTTGTTCTTGGGAGAGGGTTTTTCGCGCTGCAGTAAAATTCAATTTATTTCAGAAATTCTTTTAGGGTTTTTTTTGAGATTAGTTGGGCTATGGGGTGAGACTTTTTTTTTTTATTTTTTTTTGTAATACCTGAAAATATTTCCTCATTGTTCTTGTAGCCAGGTCCTATATAGTTGTATATTTTTGGTAATACCTAGCGATTTCAGAAATAATTTCACCACAGACTTCGGTGTGTTTCTATCTACCAGAGATGGCGATTGATTTTTGCATTTTTGATTGATTGATTTCCCCTATCCAGCCTTCTTCTTTCTAGAAAGAAGAAGGCTGGATAGGGGAAATCTCGTAAGTCTATACGTAGATAGTCTTTATCTCTACAGAGAAAAGGATTCTACACGGTTTCGTTACAAAAAGCAATGTCAAATGGTTGCTTGTATTTGATAGTGTGAGTTAATAGTGTGGTTATCACTTTTAAAGTGTGCTCTAGATGGCTATACTCATCCCAAATACTGAGAGTACATATGTACTCTAAAAATAAGATATTGCCTCTTACATTATTTTTAAAAATTAATTCGTTGCAATAACTCAAATGGTGTACTAAATTACTTTGAGGAATGATAATAAATGTTAGAATAAGTTAGACTTACCTCTAATGGTTGCACATCCAGCTGATTCAAATTTTACAGCTTAAATTACTAGTCGTAGACATCTTTAATTCTACACAAAAGGTATCACGAAGGAAATCTACTCTACGCAGCGAACCAATTTAAATTTAGAAACTGTAGCATATGTTAAAAGTTTAATGCAATCCGCTTTGTCCCTTCTTACCCTCACAGCTTGTAATAGTGTAAGGCTGGCTGTCTATCTGATTGCATCTTGATGGTGTCTTATTATGCGTAATGGACAAACAACCAACCAACTTTATTTTGGAAAAACTTGACTCCAAGAAGCGAAACTTATCGGTGGCACATTTTAACAAATAGAAAGCCTTCAGTAATTCGAAGAGCCCACATCAAAATAAGTGATGTGCTATTGTCTGTTCCTAACTCTCCCACCATTTCGGGAACGAACCACCTGTTTAATATTAAATACCATAGCTCCTCAGAACTCTGACAAACTGGAACGTATATTTAAATATACTGCCTCTATTTTATAGCTGCTGCTTATACCTTTTTCTATCTTTCGTCATTCACTTATTTTTTTCAATGAGAGGAGCTCATGTATGGTACAGTTTGAAGAAACTGTAGTATATTGGATTTGACTGGGATTGGACTTAAATCCCTATGAATAATAAAAATGTTATTATTCTTAGGGATTGGATAATGGACAAAATTGCCTTATGGTTTAGGAACATAATTAAAATGCTAGAATTGAAATGCTAATTGCTAACCACAACTTATATGGACCAGAAAAGAAGGCTCATTACTTAGGACGAATTTTCAATAAATTATCTCCATTGTAAGCCCATATTTAAGCATTGTAAAATTCAAAAGCACCTTTACCAATTAAAATTCTTTTGTCTGTATTTAGTTAAAATAATTATTTTTATTTTGTTCCCTAATTTATTGTGGTTAGCTTTTTCTGAGTAAAAAAATCCAATTTAAAAAATTAATTTTGAAAAAAAAAAAAAAACTGGTCTGATAGTAATTTCTTTCAGTACAGAAAAATGAAAAATAATGAATCTTTAAATTACCATCGCTCGAAAAGAGAAGCTTTTCAGGACCATTCCTGATATTTTTGAGGATTAAAGGGTGAATAAAGAAAACTATTAGTCAGGCCAAATGGTGCGAGAAAGCGGAAATTTTCTGCACCACCCAAAATTAAAAATAATAATAATTATTAGTAGTAGTAATGGCCACATGGTGCAAGAAAGCCTATGCCTTATGCTGCACCAGCCAAAACAATAACGATAATAAAATAAAATATAGCGATACAGCATCTTCGCCTTCATTCTACTGTTGGCATTCGTGACGAGTAGACGTGCCTATTACAGCTCTTCATAGCGATAATAGAACATTCGTATTATTCCCATTCTCACAAGGCAGCTATCCAGTTCTGCTCTGAACTTAGCCAAACTCACCGCCTTTTCCGAGTTGGTAGGTAACTTATTCCTGAGTTCGACAACTACTGCCCATTCATGAGATCCAGTCATCTATCATTCCTTGTGGTTTTATATTTGGTCTGTGGTTCTTGTCTCACCTAAGAAGGAAAACAGACATTCATCATTCATTTTACTTAACCTCTTCAGCGCCCTATTTGTATAGAAGAGTATATTTTATATATCATGCTATATAAAGAGGTAATGACGCTGTCCTCTCAATTAGTAAAGGTCCTAAAAATCAGACAGAACTTGTCTTCCAAGCAGCTAGTTTACACTGCATGGAAAATTTCATATCACTGAATTGCAACGCCTAGATCTCTTTAGTCTTGAACCACTTATTTTCTCTTCTCCTACCTTATACGTGACTCCAGGAATTCTTTCCCAAACCTTACATCCAGAAGCATTAAATTTAAGTTTGCCATTTTTAGACCATATATGCAACCGAAGTGAGGAAGGGTTATAGATACGGAGAGATGAGGAGGGCTAAGGATAGGGAGATATGGAGAAGTAATTGAGGGTATACGTGGACCAGCGCCCGTAAGATCAGCGATACAAGTCTTTTTGAAGCATAATGATCTGACCCGAATTGTTAACTAACCTTCCTGCCTTCAAATCATCAGGGAACTTTGATAGCTTCCATTAGGTAACTACATCAATACCAGTCATGAAAATTATAAAAGGGGGGGATTCCACTTATTACACGCGTCCACCCTGAAGACTAGCCATTTATAACAACCCACTTCTGCTATATTCTAGCCAGCCTGCCATTCGGCGTAGTAACTTTACCTTCTGTTTTATATATCTAGAGCTTCACTACACTATATATATATATATATATATATATATATATATAAAAAGTGTCAAAATTGTTACCGGTATCCAACCGCTTAATGACTGCTGTGTATAAAAGTAATTTACCAAACTATTAAGAGACATCTTAACGAACCCATGCTGGGTTCAATTAAAGATACCATCCTTGTCGAGATCATCCTGAATCGCATCGTTAACCTATAGATTCCGCGATCTTCCCTACCGCGGAAGAAAAGCTCACTAGCATATAGATAACTAACTCCTTTTTAGCACTTCTCTAGTGCAAGATAACCATTCTGGAAACTAATCACGAACTCATTAATTTCTAAAAGTCTGATACACTGCCATGCAGCCTTTTTAATTATAACTAAATATATACCATCCTCCCCTGAAGCCTTCCTTTAATCTCAGTAGCTTTTAAAACAAACACCTCTCTGATATCATCATATCACTTAATTTACCACAATCCAGCAACTATTCGCCCGCTATCACGGTATTTGTGGGACTGCGCCATTTTTATATTCCTGTGAATTAAAGTCTAGTTCGTATCGCTAAAAACTCATCAGTACGTTTTTAAGTGTAACCAAAGTCTTTTCCCTGATGGCATGATTGCAGAATGAGCGCCAATAAAAGTGTCCCGATTGGGAAACTGGCATCATTACCAATTATTTCTAATCTTTTACGGTTTTGAAATAGTCCAACATTAAGCTTTAGTAATTTTACGTTTTCTCTCCAGATGGAACCTTATCAAATTATAGGAAAAATATGTAGGTGTGTTATTTATGGAAATTTTATATATATATGGTTTCTGTTATTAGATATATCTACTGGCCTATTACTGATCCACATACCTACAATGTCCAGGGCCATTACTAACACGGACGCTATATCGAGCTCCCGGATTACCCAACCATGAACTTGTATTCTTCATTCATATACCGTTCACTTTCCACAAATTCCTTCTACATTCTGGGCTACTCGTTTATTCTAGGGAAGAAGTGTATTTCTGTCCTAATCCCTTATCTAATTTCGCCTCCTGTTAACCAAACTGCTATACCATTGCCTGTGACCACAACGCGTACAAAAAATGAGTCATATATAATAAAGTTCTCTGTTAGCAGATCAACTGCCTTCTTCATAAATCTCCAAGGAAAGTTTTGTTAGAATCAAAACCAAGAGAAAAATCACCTGTTTGTTTTCAGATAATTCTTCTGATACCGGAAAAATTAGATGGATCGAAAAATTTCCATCTAATTTTTCACACATTCTTAATATTGATTCAATATGAGAGAATAATTCTCCTATTTTTTTCCTTCCATAACTTCTCCTCATCATTCCATATCCCTTAAGCATGTTTTTCCTCTTTTTATTCTCTCACTGTGCGAGAATACCTTCAGGCCACGTTCTAAAAGAAGAAAGACCATCTTTCTCTCTGGCATTTATATTTAAAAATTAAGGAATAGGGAAGGAAATGTGCTTTGCTTCAATTTAAATATTTAAAATCATTTAAATTACTTAAGATTTATCTGATTAACGGCCTGTATTTCGTGTCGTTAACAATCATGGCATCCGCGAGTTTTTTCTTGTTAGAATTCATTAATCACATACATTCGCCTTTTTAGAGGCGAAAGAAGCATCAGCGAATAAAAATTCAGATTAAATCACAATATAACAGTTTTCTTAGTCCTATGCTTACTCCGATCAGATTAAATACGTGAAATAAATGAACATTTTAAAATTAGTTAACCAAAATCTCACTTTATCTACGCTCTCTTTGGTTAATTATTTATCTGTTGAAGTTAATACCCTAAAGTAATTAATTAAGTTAATTTCTGCAATCGCAACTCAGCTATTTATGCTCAGGTGGAGGAATAGCTTCTGATATGGATATTAATTTTAACTTTCATTTGCACTCTCAATGACCATAAGAAACTTATTATAACAATCTTTTTCTGCACTTAATATATTCGGGTAAAGTTATAAACTAGTTAAATTGACAGAAGTCCAAGCATCTTAATCGCAAACAACAATTAGCTCGAAGGAAAAAAAGGTCCCCTACCTTCTTCTTGGATACTCTGTCTCCAAACAGCGGAGTTTTGCTGTAAAGTTTGATTTCAGTGAGAAGACCAACAGTTCACGTCTGTTGAGCGTGTTCCCCTTCCAATAGCAGCAGCTCGCTTCGGAGAAGCCGTTTCATGTAGCAAATACCACGTGACAGCTTGCGCCAATGACCTTCTCTTTAATACTAACACGGATACCCGAATAGACGCTCTTGTGTTTGAATCTTTACGCACGCTATATAAAGAAGCGTTAAGCAACAGGATGCCTTTTCTTTATGGATCCATCGGTCGTCACTTATGGCAAGAACTTGAAAAACGTATCTTAAATCGTTTTTCAGGTCACGTCAGAAAAATTCGATTACTTTAAAACAAACTTCAAATTTTCGATGATATTTTTCATTTTATTTCATTATTTTTGTGCGCGCTTCTGCTACACCGATTCCGTGAACGAACTTTCGTCACTTTCCACTCGCAGAGCGATTTCAAAGTGTTCTAACTCGATGGTACATTTTTACCATAAAAAGATTTGAGGCTTCATACAACTGTCCGTGGCAAAACTACTTAGATAAAGTAGGATACGTTTGTTTTCTTTCGTTTTATATATAGTTGCGCTTGCGTAAATTTCTCTCGAGACTTAATCAAGATTGAAAAATAATCATTCTTGTGTCCAACTTTAAGTGACCACTGGCGACTGCATTTCGAGTGATATTTAATCCGGGGCCATAAAACATGGATTTATCATATTCTACCTTTATTATTATAGTGAAGTATTTGAATATTTTACCAAGATGGTAATGAGAAACAATTAAATTCACGAAAACATTTCGGAAAATGATTCAACGATTAAGGTGTCAGAAGGCGGTAGTGTTCACTTGGGGTAAGTGTGTTTAGGGTCAAGCGGCACCAGGGGTTTCCCCATCTCCGCGTAGTTTACATTGTGGTGTGTACAGTACGCGCTGTAAATGCCAGAGATTTAAAAGTATGTGGGTCTTGGATCGTTTAGTGTCGTGTACCGTTGTTCTTCTGGTCGTTTAGCCGCTGAACCCCAGTTGGGGCACAGTGTTGCCCCACTTACGCCCCGTGGAGGCCAGACCAGGAGCCCAATAGCTTATATATACACTGGCAGATCCTGCCACCTAATTTCCTGAGATTTCGGTGGCTAAGACCTAAAAAAACGGGGGAAACTTAAGTTTAGAAAAGGCCAGGATAGGTTAATGTGGTTCAGTTTTCAATTTAGAAATCGTTAATTTTGATTAGTTGTGTGGGGTTTACGCTGGCGTATTAGTCAGAGTAGGGGGAAGAGACTGAAGTATGGGGTCGATAGGAAGGCAACCCCAGGTGGTCAGTAAGGCATGCCCATGCCTCACCAGGCGAAGTATATAGGGTGGTAGGGGAGGGAGAAAACAGGACGACCATCTCCTCCTCCCCCTGCCGGGGAGAGGAAAATAGGTACCAAGCAAGGGAGCTGGTACAGATCGCCATTTGGCTACGTGGCAGCGAGGCTGCACTAGTTGTAGTGTAGTCATAAGATCATGTCCGGTAGTAAAGTCACTCGTGGGTCAGTGTCCGGTCCAAGTTGAATGTCTTTGTTTTTGGTTCTCTATCTTCAGTTAGTACATTTGTCAGTTTCACTTAGGTTTCATATTTGTTGGAATATAGGCAGGGTTTCTTGGTATCATTGATACGAACGAACACTGAACACTTCCTACAATGATACGAACGAACAGTGTTCGTTCGTATCATTGTAGGAAGTGCACCGTCACTATTTCTAGGCAAGACAGCTAGTATCTTCCTCATAATTATCATTCCGGGGTGTGTCTGAAAGGATGTTTTAATTTGTTATCTGGCTGGTCGTCTTTCACGCCTGGTGTATTGCATTTAGCGTTCTCCTTCATGAGAAGAGAATTTGAGCGAAGTTGGTCAGGACTCTGTATTCCTCCTCTGAATCCAGTAGGTGAAACTCTTGCCCTCTGTGGAGGTATCTTTTCGTGATTATAATGCACCTGAGATCCTCATATTGCGGACATGAGGTGTTCCCAGATTTCAATCTCTCCACATGTACAGCATGGTCCTCTACAAGGGGCCGTGTCCAGTTAGCAAGTATGTTGTTTGCAACCCCGGAAAGAACTAAGTAGGCGAATTTGGATAGATTTTTTCTAGTTGCGGCAAGAACTTGTGGGTGATTGCTCCTTTGGTTGTTTCTGCCCACCTGTCCTGCCACATCTGCAGCAGGTGAGACTGAAGCCGGATATTTTCTGCCTTATGGTTGTTTGTTGGGTCTATTGTAAATTGAAGGTTATTCCCTTAGATAAGTGGTAGAGGAGTCCTGTTCTTGCGATTTCAAGATCAAGTGGAAGTACTGCTATCACCTGAAGGGCTGGGTTACTTATCGTTCTGTAGGCGCGGGTGGTAGTGAGCAGGATGGTGCGTTGAATTGCATCCCGGGTTCTCTTATTTACGACTAAGGCAGTTTTGTCGTACCAAATTGCTGAAGCGTATGTAATTATTGGGAGGAAGATTGTCTTGTAGTATAAGGCTAAGGTACGCTTTTTGAGACCCCATTCTCGCCTTGTGATCCTAGGCTACCATGGCAGAGTAGTTTCTGATCTTTTGTCTTAGTAATTTGAGATGTGGTTGGAAGGATAAGTTATTGTCTAGTATGACACCCAGGTATTTTAGTTGATTGGCGAACTTGATAGTTGCCCCATCAATCTTAATCTGGGGTGGTCGTCTCAGATGCAGGGTTCCTTTAAGCAGCACCGACGATGTCTTTGTCGGTGACATTGTTAAGAAATTCTTCTTGGCCCACTGTTGGAGTATCTGCAGGGCCTGATTAGCTAGGATTTCCAATTGGGCTCTGGAGTTTGCTTGCACTGTCAAAATCAGGTCATCTACGAAGGCCTGCACTCCCACCGTTCCTAGGTCCATTCTCAAGAACTCATCAGATACCAAGTTGCAGTTCAGTTCACTTGGGAACTCTCGCCCTCGTGGGTAGTGTATGGTGGTTGGAAAGGCATGCATTTGAATCCCGTCAATGACGCGAAGAAATTTTTTTTCCAACGCAGCCGAGTTGGTCGGTCTCAGGTGAGGGTTGCATGGTTTTTCTCCCAGACACTGTTTTTCATCCAGAAAAACATCGTCCAAGAATACACGCAGTTACAGACAAATGTATTGCCCCCTTAGTTGCTTTGGCGCTTAATACACTATACCTATCACCCTCCTCAATACTAACATTACTCTGCATTACATTAGCTTTATTGTTCAGCTCCTACGAAACTTTTTGGGGACTTAATGTTTTTTTTATTTTCAAAAAGTGAGTAAATTTTTATGCGCTACCAACATGTTATAAACCAAACCTAGGTATCTTGTAGATCCTCTGCACATCATAACAGCTTCAATTCGACGTGTCGTGTATTCACTTAGTGGTCGAAAAGTATCTATTAGTATAATTTTAAAGTATTGAAGGAATTATATACATTGCAACAGCAATATCTAGTTCCTACTGTAATAAGTAGAGGACACCTGCCCATTACATTTCAGTACGTCAAATTTCTCAGTGGAGTTTAGATTTGGAAACTTGAAATGGAGAGACAGGGAAGTGAATGAATCCATTGTTCCTTGAATCACTTAGAAACTGAACACGATGGATAATCTCATGACATTGCATTGTAGGATAAACTGATAAATTTCTTAAATGTGCTATAGTCTTTTGATGTTGTTTCAAACATCAGCGGACCCAGCACATGTTATGAATTTTCCCCATCTCCTCTTGGGCGAAGCATTATGGATCTATCATCTTGCCGCCTGTAGAGAAAAGTGTAAATCGGGATTCACCTTATTGCAATACATTTCCTGCATTCTGTTTTCGCTATTATTAAATTCCACATTTCTCGATAATAAATTACAGTAATACGAAAAACTTTGCATCCCACTCCTGTAATATCCTTATTCTGATTGATGAATACGTATACATACATATGCACCCACACTTTTCCCTCGTTTGAAGACATGTCAGTTCGAAAGCTCTTAAGAGACTGAAAGGATTATCTATGCAAGTTCAGCCTGTAAACTTGCGCAGCCCTAATGTACGAGGAGCGGTACGAAAGTAATGCTTCCTATTTTTTCCTCAGAAAATTTAATTCTTACAACTATGCTTTTTACATCAATTAATTCTCAATCATTAATAAACACAGGCACCATCATTTTCTATGCACTTCCGCCATCTGAGTTAGACGCTGTATTCCAATCTTGTAAGAGTCCTTACTCTTGCTCCGGAGGGCTTCGCGAACACCGTGCTCGAGCTGGTCGCGTCCGGAAAATGGGTTCCACGGAGTACATCCTTCAGTGGGCCAAAGAGGTGATAGTCGGAAAGTGCAAGATCCGGGCTAGGAGAACAGGTGAGGAAGAATAGTGCACCCCAGTTTTGCAATGGCCTCCAACGTGCGAAGACTGGTGTGGGGTCGTTGTCATGGAGATTAAGATTTTTGTCCGTTCAAACTCCACGGATGCGGGCTTTCAACTTTTTCGACATTTCCACATATCGATCTGAGTTGATTGTGGTGCCACGCTCTAAAAAGGCCACAAGCAAGACTCACCTTTGTCTCAAAACACTGTCGCAATGACTTTACCGGCAGAAGGCCGTCTTTTGAACTTCTTGCGCGATGCATTTTGATGGTGCCACTCCATCGACTGTCTCTTCATTTCAAGGTCATAATAGTGGACCCAGGTTTGTCACCTGTGACTATGCGTGAAAGAAAAATAAATTCAATGACCACTCTTTGCTTGATGCGTATATCTGTAACACCCACCAATTTGAACTATTCGTGTGCTGCACTCATGAGACCGATCACAGCACCACCCAGTATAGTGAAACTAGAGATCTTTAGTGACCACTCAGTGACACGCGAAATGATGTACAGCGCCACATTTGAAAGCAAAAAATTAGGAGGCATTACTTTCATACCGGTCCTCGTAATACAATAAAAGATTAAATCCAGCATTTGGTGGCATTACAACTAAAGTAAATGATGCATCATATCTTCTCCTAACATCTAACTGCAAAAAATTGACAAGGATATAAGGCTTCGCATTTCCTATTAATAAAAATACGGGCGCCATACTATAGCTGAAAAGTAAATTGATGAATACATATATTCATCAATTTAATTCAGTTGTTCTGAACTTGTTTATACTGGATACCATGTGCCAAGAAGCATTTTAACTCGAACAATCCTATCAAAATAAAGGCTTACCTTATAAATTCCTCCTCATTCCCATTCGGCAATACTAAATACATGTTTCATGCCGCACTCTGAAGGTATAGCTCTAAACTCTGTAGAATAGAAGAGAATCTACAAAAAAAACACACACACACACACACACACACATTCAATACAATACCAGTTGTTATATTTGTATTATGATGTACTTTTAAAAATTCTTACGGTACAATTTATAATATAGAAATGTGCACAGTTTAAGTTGCAGTAAAATTTACCAAAAACCCATCTAATTTAAGTGTAGATGGTCTGAATGGGTCTATAAGTTCACACGACGCCATGTTAGTCTCGAGCAGAGTAAAATTTCTAGGATAGGAGTTAAATTTGAAAGAGGACAGGCAAGTGGTCTGTTATCATTAAAGACATTTTAACGTGATTTTTGGATTAAGATATGTAGAGTCTTAAACCCAGTCCTGAAACCTAGGAGCAAAAAATAGAATAATTTAATCGGGGTCGAGTTAATATAATGGTACGAAAAGGTTGTGTTACTGCATTCCGAGTTACATACAATGAGGCAGTGGCGTAGCGGAGGACCTTCTGCTGTTTTATGATCAAAGAAAGATTTTAGAAGAACCGAGAAGTTTCAAAGATGATCAGGCTATATATTATTATATCATTTCTTATAACTTGTGGAAAATCTAACCTGACGTTGGAAAGCCCGCAGCTTCCACGATACGGAAGGGAGAGTTGCGATAACGATGGCAAGGGTGAATTCACTGATTCTCAACGATGGGAAGAAGACGACCTATCGTAATGGTTGATGTTGCCCAGACATTGAAAAATTTTATTGCATTTTTAACATTCAGTCTGTTAATAGCTGAAGCCGAAACACTTACTAAATCTGCAGCTAGGGCAATGATTTCGTTATGTGATTTACCTGATGAATCACTTAATGTTTACTCTCCAGAACACTGTTCCGACAACCCCCATCTCTTTCATCATACAGTATGATTGATTTGTTTTGAGGTTATGATGGATCAAAATGTAAGGAAGATCCAATCTTTCTTATATTTCGAGGGTACAACTCGAAAACAGTGTTCGCAGGTTGACCGCTAGTTAGCCCACCGGACCGAACCTATTGGAAACTCACTAGGAGGCATTCGGATCAATTCGTGTATAACCTCGCTGCCTCTACTCTGCCAGACAACGACTAGAGTCCGAGTAGTGTATGCGGGGGGAAGGCATTATGGAGGCCATGTTATATAAGGAGTTGGGTATATTCTTGCTGTGTGCATGCCACAATCAAAGATTTAATTACTTCATACATATCTTCTTCAAATTTTCGTTAGTATTGAATATATCATGAATAGTCAAACTAAGAGAACAAACTTAACTACGAATAGATCTAAACCACCCAAAATTTGCTCGTTCTTTTCACAAATATACGTGGTCTCGATTCCAATCTTAATGATGCCCATTTACACTTAGTCTAACGAGCCTCACTTACTTTTCCTGAGAGAATCCCAATTATTGGACAAGTAATGGAGAAATCCATTAACAGCCAACTCCTAAACAATATCAAACCTTCCATATCATCAATCATCGCCAATATTGATTCTGTCAGTGTCGAGCCACTGATGATATTTAGGCTTATGTTAACCATCTATGAGCAAATTCAATGCAAAAGTTGAGTCCAACTTAAGCAGTTTCTCGTGACATATTTAAGGCTTTTGGTTAGCATTTAGCATAGAGATTTTCTTAACAAGCTTCTATATAACTGATTATCGACTATTTTTTGCAATTAGATATCCAGTTTTCTCTCTGACCGCTCTCAGCGAATGATATTAGTTCCCCAAGATTCTGGTTTTTCTTCTTTCTCTCTTATATGTTACTGAGGTGTATATTAATGATCTTCCACAAACTGGAAATCCAATCCCCAATTTTACCTTCTAGTTTGAGAAACCTTGCTCTGCGCAAACAGCTTCAGCTTCAAATATCCACCACCAATTCCTTAAATGCTGATCTCAAGGTAATTATCCAACAGGGCAAATATAACTTAGTTAATTTCAAGCTAATTCAGAAGAATATGCCCATGTAAGTATCTATAGAAAAGGTATGCAAACAAAGTCTATAAGCACACCACAAATATTGCTTCCTTTGCATTTGAAACACTGGAGTTTCTCTTTCGCTCTCTGCATTATGTTTCTTCTAAAAAAAAAATAAATAAATAAATAAATAATACTCGCTCTGTACATATCTCAGATCTGCCCTACCATGGAATATTGCTCCCATATCTGGGATAGTGTTCCTAAAAACCTCTCAAGCTTCTAGACTCCATTAAAAATAGAGCAATAGTGTTAGTTAATGATCCATCTCTTAGAAAGTCCCTCCACTGTCTTATATAGACTTCCGTTTGCATGCCTTTTCCACAGATACTTCCATGTGCATTCTTCTTCTGAATTGGCTTCTATAATTCTCCCGTTCTCTTCCAAACCAGTTCGAATTCATGTCGCTACCAGCTAATATCCGTTTACTGTCGACTTCAAACTCATACACCCAACTTTTCTTCTTCCTCACTAATCCATTTCAACAACTTTCTGGAAAAACCTCCCGTCACAGGTATTTCCTGAAAATTGCAATCTACAGAAATTCAAATCTGATGTCAACAAGTATATATATTCTTCTATCTTCCCAGGCTTTAATTGTAGTAATTCTTCTATCTTCCCAGGCTTTAATTGTAACTAAGTACTGTAGGCTATAATTACTTTTCTGTTTGAGGTTTTCATAAGAAAGTGTCAGAATGCATTCTAGACGATAAATTTGGCGAAACTTCCTTAACGGTCGTAGCGGGCTGTTTACAAAGTTCTGTCAATAATATACATATACAATACAGAATATACATAACTTTCTGCCAAGAAATACACAAATTCTTGTAATTTACTGCTGATTGGTCATCTCTGATAGCGTGGGATGGTTAAAATCTTCTGCGATATATGAATAAAAGAGCTGTTAAATGCATTAACATTCAATATTTAGAGCATTTCATTAATTATTTTGATATAATAAGAACTATATTGTATCATTTGCAAAGATATGCCATTTCTTACAGAAATGCGTATGCCTTTGCAAATTCAATATCAGGTTAGGTTAGCCGAAATTTAGTATCGGGTCTCCGTATAATAGAAAAAAAAAGATAAATTTTAAAACAAATAAAAGTCACGTCATTCTGAATTGACCATGACCAATGCAACAAAAGATGTATTCTGGATAGTCAATTCTTGTTGTAGGATTTTAGGCGCATCAGCGATTTAGACCACAATGGGCCATTGTACACTGGTGTGCAAACCTTAAGGGCCAACACTGTTTCTAAAGGTTACAACCACAAAATCTTTACTTAAGGTACTCTTTACTGATGAGAGTAGATTGTCTCAGCAGCGATTCTGGTTGTTGTTGTTGTTTGGTTTTTAGGAACATTAGCAACTAAGGCCATATTGCTCCGGGAATATGCGGTGGTCATTCCCTTGACCTTTCCGCTTCCTCCGTATTTGGTGGTGACGGGCTCGAACCCCGGTCTAATCAAGAAGCGTGTGCTACGCACTGCTGCTCCTTCCCACCTGGCTACGGAGGCGCCTAGCGATTCTGGAAGTCAGCTAATCTGGCGGGAGGTTGGCACACGGTATCAACCCCCTCAAACATCATTGGGATAGCATTGTCATTCAAGGAGGATAGCATTGTCATTCAAGGAATGTGTAAATTCAGTAAAGAACCTCTGTGTAAAAAGGTAATGAATGTAATACACATTGAGCATAGTAAACGCTAAGAGAGACACTCTAAAATACTGAGTATATATATAGCTATTGAGATTGACATAGCGGGGACTCAAGATCTGTTTTTTTTTTTCCCTCTTGAAAGAAAAGATCAAGCTACATTATCATCTGACGATAAGCCACAATTCACTCATTATTAATTGATTATTTCTAAAAGTATTTCGCGTTCCATCGACAATTCAAAATTGCCCATGTTCGTAACTGAATGTAATTGCAATTGTAAACAGTATGACACGTCATACTATATTAATCTTTCTGTATTTGATTTTTAAAATTTTATTTAAATTTGACAAAAGATATGAAAGAAAGTAAATAAAATTAATTTATTTAGCCCATTGTCATTTTCCATGGTATTTATAATACTTCAAGTGGTGTCGACCAACTGTCCAGTCCAGATCTGGACTGGACAGACTTCTAATGAGAAGTCTTCGAGCTCCTCCATTTATTCTCTGAATATGGGCGTTCTTATGACAGATTCGTTTCACAAAATGAATTAACCACTCAGAAATCAACATATGGTGAACAGCACTCCATCGCTGCTCTTCAGCAAAGCCAGGCCTAATGCTATCAGACACCCCCACAATGTGGAGATCATATTATATCAATGGGGCGGGGATTACTTTGAGAGAATGTAACTGCTAAATACTTGTAGATAAAAAAATTTGTAAGAGCCCGTTCCCAGTACTTTTTGAACAACCTACTTCAACAGAAAAGTTATTTGTAATCTAAACGTTGTTATTGCATTTCCTATGTGTTCCGAGTCTTCTGTTGCTATCAACAACTTGACAAAAAGAAGTCAACCATAAGTTTCCTAACGTACAATTAATTAAATTTAGGAAGTTCTGCCATCTTTCGATAATGTAACCAAAGATAAAAATAAGCACACAGAAATTATTTTCTACTAACAGTTATTTTATTGAAATTTGTTCTACGTGACAGCCTCAATTTAAAGATTACAGAAAACGTGAACGTTTAAAGCAAGTCGTAAGGATGAATAATGTTCATTTACCATTTTGGAACACCACAAATGTTTATCTTTAATGAAAACCGTCATGTAGGCACAAACTAAAATACCACTACGTAGAAAGGCTTTTAACTATTTAAGGAGAGAAATGAAGTAATAAAAATCGGAATATTTAGCTATGATTGAGAAATTATGCACCATCTAGAAAAACAACCTAAACCGTGATAATCGAATACCACGATTAAGGTTGAACTCAGACCCAGACAGGGCTTTCTTTATACGATCGTGGGATCTTGACATCATGGTTCCTTGAAGCTCTTTTAATAATGTTGATACAATTAAAAAAAATCTGCTTTTGATCCCTTAACATCCGGAGCCGCTTTCACGTGAGTCCAGATTAAAAGATAGTCATATATCAGTATTGATCCAGTGTATTATCTTTCCGCGAGGTGTCAGTGCATAATTGTTTAAAGTCAGCGCAGAGCATCTGCTTTAAACGCTTCAAATTTTATATAACCTTTAAATGAAGCCGTCACGTAGATACAAATTTCAATGAAAAAAACAGCTATTAATAGAAATGGTAACAGTTATTTCTGTATGTTATAACGAAATGCCACGTTTATCTTATGTTATGGAAAGATGGCAGAGGTTTCCCAAAGGAAAAACCCGAGTTTCGGGAGATGAAACCATGTAACCTCGCCTGAGATCGACTAACTCGGCCACACTGCGAAAAAAGTCCACAATTCCTTGAAGAAGTTAAATCCAGAAAATTTCCGCATTGTGTGAAAGGATGATAGTAATCACTGTGGTAACCGCGAAGGCAGGAGGAGAGATGTAAATAACCGAAAAATGTACGAAGTTGCCCTTATTTTTTAGGTCATTATTAATTTGTCTTATTTTTTAGCAAATAAGTTTCAGTTCTTAGAGCACGTTTGGGGTACTAGTAAATCAGCTGTAACTAAGTTGCCATTTAATTTATTTCGCGAAATATTTTTAGTGAAAATTTCTCTGAAATCATGCAGCTTTTCCAATCAAAAATAGACTGTGGGCAAAATTGCCGATAACAAGTGATAAGAAGATTGAGTTCAGATTACATTGTCGCTGCAGAAACGTGGCTATTTCTTTAGCCATTAAATGCCTCTGTCTTTCACAACTACCTCAACTAGCAACGTGGAGACAAAGTGTTACCCAAGCTGAGGCGAGAGGTTTATCGGTAGAACTTATCTTTGAGCCCGAATCAGTAATATTTCCCACATCACGGGATTGGTCCAGCCAAATGTTGAAGATGGAACCGAGATTTGGAACCCCTACAGGAGGAAGAACATCGGTAAACAAACAATCAGTTAAAAAGGAATTTTTTATGATGTATCCTTTCTGTAAGACTTCATCTACTATTCTTAGTTCTGATTGCTGTAAAAACATTCATCTCAAATGCTGAAAGATAGCGAAGTCCAAATCTTAAGTCATTCTACGCAAGGCCATCCCACAGTGATCTAGGAAAATATAGCCTATTCATCGAACTACTGTGCTGTTAACAGCATTTTTTTTTATTTCCAAAATGAATCCCGTTAAGTATTTTCTGGACATTGCTAAATCGTTACATTGTCACGCAAGGGGCTAAATCCCGTCTCCAAAAGCCTTATTATTTGGCAATTTTTTTAATATTTATTTTCTCTTTTTAATTTTTATAATATTTACTAATTCATTTTATTATTTTCTATTTTAAGTAAGATTCTTTTAATATGCATATATTTTTATTTATTATTCCCCTATCTGCGGTTTCCGATTTATCAACTTTAACATTACCAAACAACAACTACTTCACGTTAAGGATCTGGATGTGACTCGGCGGTACGTATACACCTCTGTATACTCCGTCGTGTTATACGCCTCAGAAATATGGGCATCTGCAGTCCCCACGAATATCAAGCGTGTGTACTCCTCCGAATACTGGCTCCTTCGTTGGGTCACACATAAACATCATCGTCCACCCCAGCAAAGAACAACTGCGATGGCAACCGCACTGAACTTTGCACGACTGCCAAACCTTATAATGGAAAGACGCCTCACCCTAACTGTCAAAATGACCACTGGAATAATCTCAGAGCCAAGCATATGGGAACTGTGCAGCTGGAGGATCCCTCAACCCGGACTGAGATCATCTCCAACACTTATATCCAACCATAACAGACTAGCCCTTAGCGACCGCTTTCTCCCCAAGCAGATGCTTATCACAGTCCAAGCAATCGAAGGCGACCTCTACAAATTTGTCAAGGACCGCAAATACCGGAGGGAGATTCTTGAGGACCTACTCTCATCCAGGAAAACTGCACAGTAATGTCGCAGTATAATAAATTTAAAAAGGATGTCTGTATAATATTGTATATAATGTCAAAAATACTGTATAACATTCTTATGAATATTGTGAATAATTTAACTGAAACGTATTATATTATTGGCCCTGGGGGATGAACCCGAACCTCGATGTGGGCCCCGTCCTCAAGGCCTTTGTACACCAGCCAATGTGAAGCCCCTGGCATTCCTGCCGTGAAGGGTAAATTGTATACATTCTTTGTACACAATAAAGATTATATTTATATACATGACCTATTTCTGTAAACTCGTCATTATTACAATGAGCGCTGCAGTGTACGTTATGTTTTCCATAAAACAAAAGTATCGAAAAAAGAAATAGAATTACGAATATAAGGACAAAAATTGCATAAGTAATAAAAATACGAATAATAATTATAGAAATATTAATTAAACCCGCATTAGATTAGCATTTTGATTCAGACCTTGGTGCATGGTGGAACAAAACGTGAATTTTAAAGCTCGCTTAAAAACAAAACAGAAATTGCGAAACAAAAATAATGAAATACTGCACGAACAGCAAATTTACTTTCGTACAAAAAATATTCAATTTTCTAGGAAAGAAAAAAAAACTCGTTTATTCGAATGAAAATTTTATTTGAAAGAAATAAAAACCCATGCTGAAATGAGAACTGAGTGTTCCATGTCTTGAAGGTGCAAAGAAGGATACTTTATTCTAATCGGCGAACGCATGGTCGATGAGAGAATGACGTGATGAACGCGAGCAAACCTGACAAAGAAACAGCGCGTTGAAATAAAATGCCCGAGTTTTATCAAAAATTGTATCCCACAATCCTGAATCGACTTCTTCACGGAGCATTACCTTTTGGCTGAAAAGAAATTCGAACACTTGGCGGAGACTAATGATTAGTGTCAATTTATATTCACAACATTAAGCGGATTCACAAAAGAAAATCTATTCAACTTCACTTTCGAGCAGAAAAGCCAGATATTTTGCAGCTAATATTAGCCAGCTTGCTTTTTCCCACTCCATATCCCCCTTTATTTTTTAACGCGGATGATATTTGGAGGGGACGCAGCATTTTCGATGTTTTTATAATTCTGCATTAGAAATTATTTGTGTCATAATCTTTTAATATATCTATCTGTCATTTATGAAGTAAAAAGCTGATTCAGCTTTTATCTTTACAAATGACGTTAAGCCACCTTTGAGACATGTAAATGCCTTGACGGCAACCGTGACCGTACAGTGGTTTTGCGACTTGTCACTCGTTTCGAAAGGTCTGATTCTTGATTCTAGTCATAGACTGGAGGAATTTCTAAAGGTCTCTTCAGTCGGAGCTGTAGTTAACCGATCTCAGGCGGAGGAAGTGCGGTTTCCCCCAGTGAGTTATTCCTGATTTTTCAGCCCCCCCCCACATGTTAATCGACCCGTAACACACACACACAGCACATTACTGATCAATATGGTCTAAGTGGGACCCTGGTAGCCATGTTAGCAAGAGCGCAAGGCTGTATTGAGTGGAGTGTGCGGGGTTCGAGACGGTCGGGTGTTACTAGCAAGTCAAACCCAAGAATCCTGACCAGAAATGCATTCGAAATAAATAAATATGGTCTACGTCGCTAATGTTCTTTAAAAAAGAACTCTCGCATACATCACACGCACTACACAATGTGTTCATTTGTCGATATTCCCATAAACACGCTTCAAAAACTCAGTGGTCGTGATAAAGTGGCCGAATAATGTTAAATACGTGTATTTTTCACTTGAAATGGAAACTGTTCATAAAACAAATTCGTACTTTGCTTCTTTGCACAGCTTCCTTTTTCATAGCTGTACTCTAAGGGCTGTACACTTTACCGTGATGGTGCACCTGCTCTTGGGGATGATTTGAACATTTTTTGGGGGAGGATATGCATGAGGAAAAAAATAATCATTAAAAAATGGACATTAATTACTATGATGCCATAGGAAATTTCTTTCCTTTGTGTTCATGAAAAAATATTCAAATCGGTCTTAGAATACAAGAAAATTTATAAGCCGGAGCAAAATTATCTCGATGCCAATGCAAAATAACCCAATCCAATTAGAGCTACCAAAGAAATATCGCTTATACAATACTTCTTAAGAACGCAGGCATCGGAACGTCAACCAACAGTTTCCGCGCTATGAGTCAATTTTTTTCTCCCAGAAAATTCGATTTTTCGTCCAGAAAAATACAGAAAATCGACCACACAACACAATTTACAAAAGTACACTGAAAAGTGCCAGAAACGTCTCCACCAAGACTATCACACGATCATTAGCTGCAATAGGTCATGAGAGCCGCCTACCCACCAGAGTCCCATTATTAACACCACGACACAGGACTCTACGCCTCAATTGGTGAAAGAACGTCGGCACTGGACTTTGGATGATTGGAGACCGGTCTCTTGGTCCGATGAGTCCCGTTTCCTGTTATTTCGAGCGGACGGAATGGTGCGTATCTGCCGGAAACTGCACGAAACTATGAAACCGTCACATCAACAAGGAACTGCCGATCGGGCTAGCCGGGTAGCTAAAGTGCCTGCCTGGCAACCCAAAGATCGCGGGTTCGATTCCCGCCTAGGGCTGGATATCACGATGGTGCCGAAACAACCGGTTGGTTGGATATCCCGGCCACGATACGCGAAGGAAGCAAGAAAAAACTGGTTCCTTCGTGTATTGATCACATCATACGAAATAAATAAACAAGGAACTGTTCAGGCAGGTATACGGTCGGTAATGGTCTGGAGCGTGTTCAGCTGGCACACGTTGGGACTTCTGGTACGTCTAGATGCATCTCTGAACGATCCAGGTTACCTGTCCATCCCTTCCGGGTCCATCTGCATCCCTTTATGGCCATCATGCACCCACAGGGCAATAGACTCTGCAAGCAGGACAATGCGCCTCTCCACAGAGCCGTGGTGACTAGAACATGGTTTGAAGACGGTTCCGCAGATTTTACGATCGTGGAATAGCCTCCCCGTTCACCGGACATAAACCCTGTGGAGCATCTTTGGGATGCTGTGAAAGGTCCGTTCGAGCTTGGGATTCTCCACCCAGGAATGCGACGGAATTATGAACAGCGGTCCAGCAAGCATGGATGGATGGAAATACCTGTGGAACGCTTTCGTTAATTAGTGGACTCAATGCCTCGCCATGAGACTGCCCTTATCCGGGCTAAAGGCGAGCCTACCTATTACTAAGTAAGTATCCCTATCAAATGGAGCAATATGAACTTAGTCGGGTTTCTTGCCCAGGAAGCAGAAAGTCGACCACAGAACGCACGCAATTTACAAACTGTATACACCGAGCAATATGGTCTTAGTCGCGGATGCTCCTAAAGCTCTATTACAACAACCACTACCACCACCACCACCACCTCCCGACACCGGCATAAGTGTAAAGAAATATGCAAAGGGGACATTCGTAGTGAGCGAAGGCTGCAGCGCGTTGTACGAGTTGAACAGCAAGTCAATGTGACATCACAATACAATATGGGGATTGCAAGAACAATATTCCAAATACTCAGGCATATGGGAATCCACAACAGACACCCTATCCTCACCGCTAATTATCGTCGACGGCAAATACTGGGATGTCAACAACACGCTAATTGGACACTGGAGGACTGGAAGCGAGTGTGTTGGTCTGATGCGTCCAAATACCTAGTGCAACACGCCGAAGGACGCCTTCGTGTGGCGCAAGCAACACGAGTCCATGGACCATCGTAAATGTTGCTCACTATCCAGGCAGGTGGCGGCGGTTTCTAAATATGAGGAACGTTTTTCTGGCAAGAACTAGGACCCCTAGTGCATATGGACCAACGTTTCACTGGTGAGGTCTAATTATTTATTGAAGAGCGCTATTCTCAAAATTTGGCAACAGCGCTCTTCAATCTACAGATTGATTTAGATCATTACAGTGTATTTCCTTCCATGTTTTTGCCCAATTACAGGGTGGAAAGACCCTCTAAAACGACAGATTAAAGCAGCACAAAAAATACATAGAAAACAATTCAAAATTCAGGTTGAGGTATCTATGTCCAGATTAAAGTGTCCAGGTTATAAATAACTGTCAGCCCATTTCAAAGTCCACAGCATCATCAATTAAGATGGCTACAGCAAACTATACCAAATCACAAATCAAATAATGGTGAGTAAGGAAATCCTGATGTATCAAGGAGTTCTTCGAGAATCTACACCCCAGAGTCTATAGAAACCAGGTATTCTGCTAGTAGCTGCCTAGGACAGAGCTACGAGCACAAGGAGCTGAAGCTCTGTAGTGTTACGAACCAGAACAAGGGGCTGCCTGAGACAATCACCACAATACTGGCAGCACCGTGAACTGCCAGAGGTATATCAAGAGAAAGCCGAAGACGTCGATTTTGTGGATACTACCGGCACCTCTAAGGAGATCATGTGCACTCTGCCATATTGCATTTTTTTCTCAGACAGAAACGGGATCTTTCAAGACGATAATGCGGCGTGTCATCGGGTCGGCAATGTGCACGAGTGGTTCGAAGAACAAAGTGAAGATATCACCCATCTTGATTAGCCTTCAAATTCGCCAAACCTCAATCCAACTGAACATCTGCGGGACGTTCTGGAACGGGAAGTGAGGCGTCATAATCATCATCAGCCATTTTCAATCCACTGCAGGATGAAAGCCTCTCGCAAATTTCACCTATTCCGACACTGTGCAGCCTTACCGGCAATATCGCCGAGATCTCTGTGGACGTCTTGAGACATCTAGTAGAGTCAATGCCTAAGCGAATAACGGCTGTATCCGTGAGAACAGTGGCCCATCACGGTATTAGGTAAGTGGTCATAATTCAGTGATCACATAGTGTATATAATTATAATAACTTACGGTAACCATGCTGTAATAAAAAAAAACTGCCACTACGGAGGTGGACTCATTTAAGATGTAAGCTTTAATCAATTCGAATCGAAAAAGGAGTGATGTAAAAAAGGTTAATTAAAAGTTAAATCACTTTTTACTAGTACTGTTGATTAGTAATTTATTGATACGTAACAGTTCATGGGTTATGCGAGCTTCATTCGGAACATCAATTGAGCTTGTAATGAAGTAAACATAAGAAACTCTTGCTACTGCTTCCTCCCCTGATTGGGTAGGATATTTTCATAGAAATGTCTCCTTGCATGTAGCACATTGGTTATAATCACCAGCCTCCACCCGGTTGAAAAAGCCCGAGTTAGAATCCCGTCAATGGAGCGAGGAATTTTTCACCTTTTTTTTTTTTTTTTTTACAATGTGGCTGCGTTAGTCTGTCTCAAGCAAGGGTCGCATGAATTTTTCACCCGGAAACCCAAGTTGTTCGTCGAGCAAACCGACCGAAGAATACACCGCAGTTTCAGACAATATGCTGATGCCTCTTAGCTTTAGCTGCTTAATACATACCAAACTGGCATACATTGGGACCTTTGGTGTCTGCTAGAGGTAAATTCGCTAGCAAAGTTTGATTATATTTCTCTTTTAGAATTAGACCATTGTTTCCAGTCAAGGTTACAATAGAAGATTCCTCGAGGAATTGTGGACGTAAGCGTGGTTCCCTAATGGCTTATTATGCCATATAATAAGGAGTATTCCATTTAGGAAAGTTTAAGTAGGAAGTTAGAGCAGGATATTACACTCTCGTGAATTCCTACTTTACAATGATTAATGTAGAAATTGGCCATCCCAAACTAACCCAAGATCCATATGGATCTCACTTTATTAATAATACAACCTTTAAGGATATCTGATTTCTCTGCTCTTTATGAGCTTTGATTTTTTTCATTAATGAAAGCTATTTTGGCTTTCTTGGATTACTTCAAAGGCAGTTTTGATTTACCTAAGTAAATTAGCTCAGGGCGTTATTTCTTGAGCGATTAAAAAAAATTGATTACTTCATCTATTCTATTGCACGAGAAAGGAACATTTTTGGGCTGTTGTTCAATGCTAATAAACCCTTATGCGACGCCAAAAAATGGATCCATGGCTACTGCAAGCAAGATGGCGGACAGAATAGAACTTATAGCACTACTTTATTCACTAGAAAGTTTATACTGTTATTATTCTATACTATTATTCTATTGTGGGTTACTTTTATCTTTGTCAAATGGAAGGTTGCTGAGTGTGCCGAGGACATTTCCTGTTATTCTACAAAATTTCTCCAGAATGAAAAGGAATAGAGGCCGCCGTAGCCTAGTGGTCAGGCGCGCGGGTGCATAAGTACACGTGCCTTGAGTGACCGGGGTTCAAGCCCGTGACTACTGAATACGGTGCTGTTTCTTGTATTCTGTCTATTTTGTGAACTCCTCTGACCGTTTGGTCGTCCCGGAGTATAAACAGAAAATTTATTAATTGTTGATATAGACTTTGTCATAAGCAAACCCAATGTCTAAAAAGACAATACCAATTTCGAGTGACCACATGAGCAGAGCTGAGTCTTAACATCCATTCGGAGGAGAAATTTCCGGAGGGTTGACTGCAAATCTATTAGGTGCGGACTTCCAAATATTAATTTGGGAATATATTTTCTAATACAATTTTCTCCGAACCTGATATTGATATTAATTACTTAACAAGTGATTACACTGAAGATGTCACTGTACAGCATATTTCTTGGAAATAATGTATCCGTTTTTTGGTCTTCATTATTGTCCAAATATTTAATATTTTCAAAAGATACTGAATATATCTATTCAATTATAAAACCAGGTTAATAGTTTTAAAGAAGTCGAGTACGTTAGTTACTAATTATTGTCCTATAACTCTCGTAAGTTCTTTGGCCAAAACTTTCGATGATTCTGCAGTAACCATTAAATCGACAGTTTTTTAATAAAAAAAGTAAATAAATAAACTTGCTACCGAACAACTTCCCTTCGCTCTCGCAGATCCACGATTTCAAATCTTCGTCATTCTGGTAAAGTGTTAATACATATTCTGCCATGTCGTAGTATATGTGATTTACCAGATTTTTTGGAGCCTTTGATTCAATTTCACAGAGGTACTTTACTTACAAGTAAACTATAGTTTTATGGCATAAGAGGCCTTCTCTTGTCATGGTTATCCACGTGTCCAGAATCGTAAATTCGAAATAATCGTAAATCAACTTTATCAGAAGAATTTACTTTACAGGTTGGAATTCCTCAAGGCTGCAATTTCGTCTTCTCATAATACGTACATACGATTTTCCATATAAATTAAAGGATTCGAACATTTCATTATTTGACTTATGCTGACAATCTTAATATTAATAAAATTGCTAAAGGACATTACAGTATTTTAAATGAGGAATTTAATCAACGCGCTGGTAATAAAATTTTAGCTTTATTGAAACATACCGGAGGGTTAAAGCCTTGACCAGTACTGTAATCTCATTTCACTGAAACTTTATAGGCTATGTTTAAGGAACGGAACTCATCTTCAGGCCAAATGGAGGAGGGGGGAAGATAAAACATTAATATGCAAAGCTAAGTAAATATTTACAAACTGAAGGCTTTATCTTAATAAAGTAAATTTATATGAAGTAAATGACTTCGTACAAATTGAAGATAAATTCTGATTATGAACAGAGCTCATTGATGAATGATAATCACAGAGCAGCATACTACATAGTTAGTACAGAAAATTGAACGCTTTATGTTCAATTGTTTATGCTTAAATGGACGTTGTGTTCAATTAAGAATTTTTAATTTGAACATAAATGTGATACCGTTTTACTGTACTTAGAAATTTGTTTTGTTTAATAATATTGAAAAATGTTACTTTTAAAAATAGAGACATTAGGCACGAGCTATTTTTGTTACGCGGATAACCTAGATACGTGTAATCATTTTGGAGAATTTAATCAAAGTTTTAATCCTACAGCAATTCAAAGAATATCGGATACGGAAATCACTTCCTTGAAAATGATTAGGTTTGAGAGTTCTTAGAATGAAAGAAAAACGAGAAAAACTTTTCCAGGAAACGATAAAAATGCGAGCAGAGTGAGCTTACGGTTTATTTTTTTGTTTAGTTTCCATCTAAACACTATTTTTCTGAATTATACTCGTGAAAAAAAACATTCTTGTTATGTGAACAACTGAGCGTGCATCTAGATGTTATGTTGAGCAAGAGTCAATTATATTTAGAAATGACAAAATGAAAATCCACATTTTTTTGCGAAAATCCTAAACACGAAAGATATTGGAACTTATAGTACTAAGTACCATACGTGAGTTGAAGAATGAAGAGACATGTTGACATTAGACTTGAATTTATGTAGATTGTAATTTTCAGGAAATACATGCGAAGGAACGTTGTTCCAGAGAACGGAAGTTTAAGAGATAAATGAGAAAGAAAAGTTGGTTCTATCAGTATGAGATAGGACAGTAAATTAATGTTGGCTGGTTGCGATGCGTGTTCGGACTAGGTTGGAAGACAGAAGGGGAATTATAGAAGCCAATTCAGTAGAACAGTACCCATGGAAATAGCTATAGAAAATGCATGCAAACAGACATCTGTAAGACAGAGTGGAGACTTTGTAAGAGACAAGTCATTCATTTATTAACCTGGCTTTCCTCATTCAAATGAAGTCTAGAAGCCTGAGAGAGGTTATGGGAGCACCATCTCAAATGTAGGAACAATATTCCATGGTAGGGGGAATTTGTACAGAAGGTGTAGTTGTTCAGAAGAAAAGTAACGCCGAAAACGAAATAGAAAATCCATTTTTTTTTTAAATGTAGACGAAGCAATATTTGTGATGCGCTTATGCCAAGAAAGTACATATCTCTATTAGGAAGTACTGTACAGGGTAATCCCTAATAGAGATATGATTTTGTCTAGAAATCTGAGCGTCATTAAAGATAGTCAGCCCTTGATCCAACGAAGGATCTTGTCTTTAATCCCAATCTGCTCCAGTTTATATAATAGCCTTTCGTGAGAATCACATCGAAAGCTTTACTGAAATCAAGGAAAATAATGTCTACGTTGTTTCTTGCATCGAACTGTTTAATGTCTTCATTGATATTAATTAACTACGTTGATCAGGCAAAACTTTCCTTTCACTAACCTATGTTGTGATTCATTAAGGATACTGTTCCTATTGATCGCCCTTAATTACAGACAATCTTTCTCGCCCCTGAAGTCAAACTTATTTTCTATCAACATGAAAGTCGTTTACACCTCCTCTGAGGATGGAGAGACGTGAGCACTCCTCCATTCCAGAGAGAGAGAGAGATCGCCCCGAAGTCTAAAGATGATCTTGTTATTATCCCCATCAGGATGATGCACTACAGTGCCTTTTTAGTAATATAGGATTTATACCGTCCATTCCTGGAATCTTAACTTCGCTTATCTTCAGCAGTAAATCTCTGACACTGATATATCAATGTCAGAGATTTACATCAGGCAGACTCATTATCACCGAGAATGAGTCCGAATGCTGTAAATTAAGTGGTCCTTCATGATTTGAATGGCTTTTCATTAGTAAAGCTCATTGAAAAGTAGCTATTCACCTATGCAGCAATGTAGCTGCTACACCAAGAGAATGCAGGAATACATTATCCTCAGCTTATTATGCGATATGTTCAACGCTGCTTTTATCCCATACCATTATATTCCTCCATCTGGTTCTCAGCACCCAAAACCCACTTCAAATTTCTTGGGTATTGGATCCTTGTATTAGATCAACAGTATTGGATCCTTGTATTGGATCAACATAATGACAATAACAGGGAGGCAGAATACCATTTCTAGGTGGGTGCTATACTCGAATTTAGACTTTATGCCTTGGAAACAGTTGCTGCCCAAAATATTCTCACACTTAAACTTATAACCGGACGCATCGATGGCCCCAGAATTGACGATATCGTAACGATTCCCAAGGACAGCAGGATGCTACCAGGCTGATCCTCGACTTCCTATTCAAGCGGGACAGGACAATCTAGGTCGCTTAAGTAATTCAACTTATAAACAACATACTAGCGATTGATGTAGATAAGTTCTGTGAATCAAAATTATGCAGATCAGAGAAACTGACAGAAACTTTCATGTGGATGGAACTATAATATCTGCTATCCACTGAAAATTCCCGAGAAACTATGGTTCCAGGTTCGCCCAAACAAATTTGTACTTAAATTTGTTTGCTGTTAAATCTACTACTTAAATTTGTAAATATTTCTTATTTATGGCTGTTAATTAAGAAAGTTGACCTTGTTTTTTTTTTTTTTTTTTTTTGGGTAGTTGTTGGCGCATCGGCTTCTGTGGCCATAATGCACCTCCCAAGGTTTTTGCAGTACTTTGATCCAAGCCCGAGGCGGGATTCGAACCCGCGACCTTTGGGTTGCCAGGCAGGCACTTTGCCCCAAAGTTGACCTTGTGAAATCTACTGTGTTAAAATTGGTGTGTATATATAATGTAAATGTTTGTTTACATAATAAAAAGGTAAACTGCAGCCATTATCAATCCACTGCAGGATGGAAGCCTCCTCAACGATTCATGTTGAGGTAAATGGACCATAATCTGCCACGTTGGTCCAATGCGGGTTGGCAGAGTGATCGTATTTATCAGTCAGGGGCTTGAAACCCAGTCAAAGAGCGTATGCTATTTCACTCCCACTCCTGACCACTCGGCTACAAAGGCCGCCGAGGTTTATATAATGTAAATAATTAATTGTATTACGGATAGTCCTCTTGGCTGAATGGCCGTGTATATTCACTCCATATATCATCGATCAAGTAAGGAACTTATGTGATTGATTCACTCTTCCTTGCTGCACTCACGTACGAAAAGAACCGTCTCCATTTATAGCTTTCTTTTCTAGCGATTTCTTGAATTCAGCTTTTGCATTATCTCCCTAGTGTTTTCTTTTACATATACTCTTATAATACTCATAAATCGGTATCTCCAGACAGTCTGTAACTGTCCCATGCGTTTTTTCTTTTCTCAATTAAGCTCATGACCATTTTTTTCTTTTTAGAAACTTCTCCACTGGTTAGTGTAACAAATGGTAGATGTTAGGTACGTGTTAACTGCCAAAACAACTGTAAGGCATCAGTATATTGTCAAGGTTTATTATTATTATTATTATTAATTTTCTGTTTATACTGAAGCACGACCACATAGAACCACGAACATTTATTGCACCCTTGCGATAACCATTAATCTACGCCAAGGCGTAAGTAATAGGAGAAGTATTTAAAGCGAATTGAGAAAGGAAAGATTTTATGCCTACTGAAACGATTTTCGTATTGAGATCAGAGCTCAGGACTTTTTGGAAACCTGTCCACAATACCAGGCGAAGAAAGCGTTTAAATGTTTTCCTCTTACCTCGTTCTGCTTTTCCATTTAGCCACTTCATTTACTTCTTTTATTTTTAATTTAGAAGAAAATGAAGCAAGTTGAAATAATAATTTTAAAATAACTTTATACGAAACAGAATGATAAATTATCTTCCAGTAGCTTGCATACACCTCCTCGATTTCTATTTTTTTTTTTTTTTTGCATAATTAGTGTTACACTATTACCATACACGATTCTTCCATCTTCACTTTAAATTTTACTTAAAATTGCAAGTTACTGAACAAAAGGTCAAGCTTTTTGTAAGTTCAAGTACAACAAAATTCTCTCAGAAATGAGTTTTCAATTTCGAATGTGTTCCTTTTCTTTTTCTTTTTTTTTTTTCATTATCCAAAAATAGTATCCTTCCATTACTGTTAATCGCGATGTGATACTGGAATTTGGAACTTTGTTTTAATTGTTTATTTGAGCGAAATGCGTATCCAATTAGGAAATCAATTTAAATCGCATTTCTCATTTGTTTTGTTCTGTGTTTTGTTTTGTTTTCCCCCCTAAACTACCATATAAAGCTGACAGAGGTGTCTTTTCTCTTCATATTGGACGAATTTCTTAATGCATTTATTATTCTCGTGGGAAATAGAATAAAGAAATGCTTCTGTAAAACCGCATGCGGTTATTTGGAATACAATGGATTTCACACTGCCTTCTGTGAATACCAAATTCTATACTGTGAGATAATTAGTAAAAAAAGTGTATAAGAAAGGAATCTCTTCACAAAAGCTCCAAAGATTCACATCAATTAAGAGCTGCAAAAATTCGTAACTTCGCAGCGAGTCACTGTATTTTACACACTTATCGTGATTTAAGTTTACCGAAAAAGAGTGATTAAATGGCAACATTTTAAATTGCATGAAATGCTGACACTGGCTAAAGTAATGAACTTTTGTCTTAATTGGGGGACCTGTTTTCAGATAATCCTTCTCATCTTAGGAGAAAGGCTTTACGAAATCTTAAATTTAATTTAAGACTTGTGCCATAGCCTCTTAACCAAGGAACCTCTGCAGCAGAGTTAAGCCTACCAAAATTTAATTTACCAATTTTTGAACAAAAATAAGACAGGCGAGTTGTCAGGGCCAGATTGGAAGGGAAGCGACCGTACAAAAAGATTAGAACTCTGCTTTATGCTATCCATTACGTATTTGTTCAAATAAAACTTTAATATTTCTGTTTATGTTGTGAAAAGGAGTGGATTGCACTAGAAACAACGGAACAGTAATGTTTGAAATTAATTTCACAATGCCTAAAAATTAAAAGACAAAATGACAAGTTTCTTCTAACATTATGCTTCAGATCAGACTAGTCTAGTTTCCTTTACTTGGATTTCTTAAGGCCATTATTTTGCTTGTCGGAATATCTTTTTATTTTGACTTGATAAAAGGCTCCCAACAAGGATCCCAAAACATCGCCCGTATTAACATATTTTGGTGAATTTACTGTACTGGATATAATGAGGCATACATCGTCCATACATTTTGAAAATTAAATTTAATAACTGGGAGCAAAGTATTTACCAACTTATTGTATTAAAAACAAGTTTCTTTTTTAATGCCTTCCTTTCAACGTGATTCTTTTTATCTCCATTTCCTCTCATTTCTTTGTGAATACTAGTTTTTCGCCTTATCCTTGATTTTTCCAGAAATTAAAAAAATATATTTTAATGAAATTCGTATGCAAATTTATTATACTGGAGTTTATTATCGAGGTTCCTCTCTCATTCCGTTGCCAAAAAGAAATCTATGAATCAACTGAGAGCAAACAAATCATTTGGACAATTGCTACCCAAGGAAAATCAACTAAACTTTTGTCAAAAATGAACATTCCAACCTCTTTCTTCTCTGTTCCTCAAACTAAGCACGAGTTGTATTCACACAACAGATTTCTTCAGTGACAGTATAGTGGTTTCGCGAGTTGCTCGTTTGGATTCACTTCGCGTCATAGACTGCAGGAATTTGTAAAATCCTCTTCAATCGAAGCTGCAGTCAGCCGATCTCAGGTGGGAGAAAGTAGCGTTTTGGACCCTTGAGTTATTTCGAGTGTCTCAACCCACATGACATACAAATTCGTGAACACGCACTTGTACGGACAACATACAACGGCGTAATTTATTATTTCTCTTGAATTGAATTAGGAGATCCAGCCAACTTTTGGCAACCTCCTGTATTTATAATATCATATAAATAAAAGCAGCAAAAAAGAGTTTCAGCGATGCCTACGTCCAGATCAAAAACGCAATTCTCAGAGATATCACATTCCAGATTTTATCAAGGGTGACTAACAGGTGACTATAGTTAATACTCGTACATTATTAACGTCCAGCGCTCATTTTAAATTCTGAGGCGCTTCATATAACGACTCTGTCCACTTCAAGAATATCATACTCAGAAATAAGATGTCAAATTCTAGAATTTGTTGTCCAGGTAGGTGTATACAATTTCTCTCCGCAGCAAAACGGATCGCCTGGATCCGTTTTTCACTGATGCCCTAAAACCCTACAACAACCCCATAGCTTCATTCCCTCTTCTCGATCAACTTCATAGTCTTCGCGCGGAGCACAGTGGTTATAATCACTTCCCTCTTCAAATCCCGTTAATGGTCCGAGCTACTTTTATGGGCTTTTTTCACTTCACAGCTCAGTTGGTTGGTCTCAGGCGAGGACAGCAAAGTTTTCCCACCGAAACTCGAGTGCCAAACTGAGCAGAGAAAGGCGCAATTATGGACATAATACATAGGGGTAAATGAGGTAATTTTCGGAAGGCTCTAATATGACGCCCTCGTGGGTAGCATGGTTAGTAGGATCACCGTCACGAAACTGTTAGGTATTTCTTTTGGCCTAGGGTCGTCGTGAAAAAATTACTGAGACACTAAGGGCGCCGTGAACCTAGAAAGTTTGGGAACCACTGCTCTAATACGACATTTAACTCCCTTCATTACTTGAATTTCTAATGGAAACATTCCCCTGCTCTTCAATCCGTTCGCTTAATTTGTTTTTTAGAAAAGTTAAAAGTGCGAGTGCTCGTAGAGTAGCTTTAAAAGTGGCAATTCAAAATAAAAAATTGTAGAACCTATGAGATTCCTTTTCAGAATCTTGGAATTCCGCAGAATATACTTTGAAAACCACTATTCTAGACATTTCTGAACTTTGGATATTTTTTAATCCAATATTTAGAATCCTGTATTGTCAACACATCTCGAAAACCTTGATCCCAGACCTTTTTTCCGTTATTTTCCTTCTCACTTTAAAAACAAAAAGAACACGTAACAAAGATTAAAAATCCCGCGGAACCCAGTATATTTTATAGGTATCCAGATGCCTATTCCCTAGATCATCGGTGGAGAAACTTTCGTCTTGCGTGCCAAAAATAAGTTAAACAAAAATACAAATTTTCAAGTGCATAGGGAAAAAAAAAGTAATCATAAGTACTATTATATAAAATGACTTTTGATTATGAAAGTCTTAGACAGGAAAGGTGTTAGAGCCTGTGGTATTTAGTACCTTTCATAGGTTGAAGGGTGAGAAGACAGAGGTACTTATTGATAATAGACTTAAATCTCAGACTGATTCCTGGGAAATACATGCAAAGGAGGCTGTTCCAGAAAGCAGAAGGAATAGGTAACAATACTCGAATATTTCTAATAAGAACTTTGTTGCTATAGAATTCCATATACCATTGCTCACTGTTTTCACCGCCAGTTGTGGCTGACGACCATAAAACAAATTTAACTTTAAATAAAAACAAAAAAAAAAAAAAAAAAAAAAAAAAACTTGTTCTTATAATACAAATTACACTCAGATTGAAATTGCAGCACCCAAAAGGAATGATTTGAATATACAAAATCAGCAGGCGGATGAGTTGCACCGATATATATGAATGATTAAAATACGAGACCAATCGGAACCTCTGGCTGATATAAAAACAAATTCAAGTGTTGAGAAGCGGACCCAGGGTTTCTCCCATTAACCGTATAAAAACACAAATGTAGAGATCGTGTACTTCAAAGCAACGCATGTGGCTTCCTGTCTCCCAGGCACCGAATTTAGAGTGCAAAGAGATCGTAGAGAACGCAGAGACGTCATATTCGACACCACCAATGTCAGCAACTCGACGAATTCGAGGAGCCCGGTTTTTCGGCCTTCCAGAGGCTGGATGGTTGCTTCGTCGTGTAGCATAACGAGCGGGCTGTGACAATACTACAGCGCACAGATATTAGCAACAGTGGTTACGGGAAGGTACGACTGATAATCGAATGGGCAGTGGATCATGACGGAGGACTACAGGACAGTAGGATCGTCTTATTCGTCGACAGGTTTACACCTCATCTAGAGACATGCTGGCTACCATCCAACGAGCTGTGACATCAACTGGCTGTCACCCCATTGCACACTGACTAGTAGAAGGGGGGCCGCCATGCATATTGGCCATTGTGTCGATTACCCTTGACCGCTGCAGGCGCCTCCGTAGCCAGGTGGGAAAGAGCAGCAGTACGTAGCACACGTTTCTTGATTAGACCGGGGTTCGAGCCCGTCACCATCAAATACGGAGGATGCGGAAAGGTCAGGGAATGATCACTGCATATCTTGGAGCAATATGACCTTAGTTGCTAATGCTCCAAAAAAAAAAAAAAAAACACCCTTGACCGCTGCCTATCAACGGCGTCTAGAATGGTGCCGCGCACTGGACACCTGGGAAATATAATCAAGTAATATTCCGCTATGAATCCCACTTCTGCCCAAAGCAGAAGTGTAAAGTGTGTAAAGTGTAAAGTATGTTTGGGGTCAAACGGTACCAGGGGTTTCCCCCATCTCCGCGTAGTTTACATTGTCGTGTGATACAGTACACTGTAAAGGCCAGAGATTTAAAAGTGTATGGATATTGTAGATGAGTAGTGTTGTGTACCGTTGTTCTTCTGGCCATTTAGCCGCCAGGCCTCTGCTGAGGCCAGACGTTGCCCACACTTTGCCCCGTGGAGGCAGACCAGGTACACCAATATTTTAAATAAGTACTCTGGCAGGTCCTGCCACCTAGTTTCCTGAGATTTCAGTGGCTAGGACCTAAAAAAAAAAAATAAAATAAAAAATAAAAAATAAATAAAATAATAAAATAAATAAAAAAAAAAAAATAAATAAATAAAATAATAAAATAAATAAAAAAAAAAATAAATAAATAAAATAATAAAATAAATAAATAAAAAAAAAAAAAATTGAGAGGTTATCGCGTGGTGGTTGTGCTAGAATTGTGAGGCCGAAAATTGTGGGCGAATCAAATTTGGCTGTAATTAAGTTTGGATGTGTGGGGCTTTCGCTTGCGTGCAGGTAGAGTGGGAGGGAGACTGAAGGCTGGGGGGGCGACAGACAGAAGAATGGAGTCGATAGGGAGGGTGACTCCAAAATTTGGTGGGGCATGCCCATGCCCCACCAGAAGGGAAAGTGTGGGTGGCAAGGAGGGAAGGAGATAGAGGGACCATCACCTCCCCCCCCGGCCAGGGAAAGGGGAGAAAAGTGGACCAGGCAAGGGCGCCAGGTCAGATCGCCAATAAGGCTAGTGTGCAGAGAGGCTCTGCAGTTTCTTCAGTCGGTGGAATGTCATTTTTGGGACATTGTCCCATCCGAGGTTTACAAAGTCCAGTTTATTTTGTAGCCATTCATTGGTTAAGATCCCATCCGAGGTTATTTAGTCCAGTCAGCTTGGATGTGCATTTGCGATTTCATTTTGTTTCTTCTGTTATGAAGTCGGATCCCTGGGGGTTTGATTTGTTCTGGTGGTCCTTAGTGGTGTCGAATTGTTTTTCTGATTATGGGCAGCTTTGATGGGTACTTGCATTCTCTTCATTGCAGTGGTTGCGGCTGGGGGAAGGTCCGTCTTCTGCTGAAGAGGCCCTGGGCGAATTTTGTTAGCGCTTTGTAGCTGTCTTCTTCTTCTAGGATGAGGTGTTCCTGGTTTTGCAGTGTGAATCGAATTTCAGTGATGAGCCGGCAGCGTAGATCTTGATACAGGTGACAGTGATACATGAGGTGTTCCCATGTTTCTGTTTGGCCACAGTGGCAGAGAGGAGTGTCACTGAGTCGGAAGCCTGATAACTTGTGTCTGAATGCACCGTGTCCGGTGAGTAGGTATGTGACGAGGAGTCCTGGAGACAGCCAGTGGGGATATTTTGGATATACCGTCTGAATTGTCGGCACGAATTTCCGAGTGATTTCACCTTTGATTGAATTTTCCCAGCGGGTTTGCCAAGTCTGTTGGAGATGCAGTGTGAGTCGCTTCTTTTCCATTTTAGAAGTGGGATTTTCCATTCTTTTCCATTTTAGAAGTGCCCAAAGCAGAAGTGGGATTCATAGCGGAAGACCACTTGATCGCCGACGACGTGTGGCGACGACGTGGTGAACGCAATGATTCTAGACCCATTGAACGCCATATTGCCCTGCAGGTATGTATAATCTGAGAGCAATCAGTTGTGATATTCGGTCGTCGTTGATGTTCATCAAACCGCATTCTGACTGCTCCCCGCTATGTCGCTGACATTCTGAAACCCATCGCTCTCCGCTTTCTTACCGGAGTTCCTGACGCCATGTTTCAGCAGGACAACGCCCGAACGCATACCGCAGGGATTTCCTCTGATGTGTTCGTGGTGTGGACGTACTGTCTTGGCCAGGCAGGTTCTCCGACTTTATCCTCCATCGAGCACGTGTGGGCCATGATTGTACGCCATCCACAAAGCCACCTGCAGCCAGCACAGACCACGCATTTTCTGTGTAAGAGCTGTGCAAAAGGCTAACAATACCTGTAAAACTCAATGCCGAGAAGCTCAATGCATTCGCAACCGTGGTGGATCTACATCATATTGATCTGTGCATTGTAGGCATCACTGTGTGTTTACAATGTATTTACCCCACATTAGCATCTGCAACTTTTATGTATTCCTTAGCTAGCATTACTGTAAGTGTTCTCTCTGTATTCCTGTTCCTTCAGGTGTTGCAATTTCAAATGTCAGATTTTCGCCACTCTGCCCTAAACGATACATATTCAAACCAAACGTTCTTTATCCCACTGGATGCACGTGTTTTACCTTTTAGAGATTTAATTTTCTTTTATCCTTTAACCTTTTTTTTGCTACTGTTTTGTATATATACGGTTCGTCATCGAAATTGGTCCATTTTGAGCGAATGTGCATCTAGCTTAAGCAATATGTATGAACAGATAAGGAAATGATTACATCTGCAAGTCAAAATTAACTAATCTACTTTTGACAACGTCAATATTAAGATGGTCCCATAGCAATGATAAAAACGGCTGCAAGTCGTAACAGCGTAGCGAATTTAAAAAAAAAAAAAGCATGGTGAGGAACATGATTGAAAACGCGTACGTAACGTCAACTTATAAAACTAATCGCTAAGCTTTATGAAAAGCTATGCTATCCCTTCTTCAGTGTGTGTCTGAAAAAGGCATAACAAATTTTTCCAAAGTTTTTTTTTTTGAATATACAATAGTTTTTCTATAATTACATGATTAAAATTATACCCACGTTTTCAATTGAATTCTCCACGATTTTCATTCATCGAGGAGTTTTCTACTAAAACTATACTGCAAAACAGCTTTTGCACTTCTTCATTTGTTTGAATATATTAGTTTGACTTGGCTGATATGCGAGTTTATCCCATTATGTACCTACAGTTGTTTATAGCTTGAAACTTATCTGTTTGAAAATTACAAAAAAAAAAAAAAAATATCGAATAACATGAGACAATCATGAATTTTTTTCTTGTGGAGAAACAAATGTTCCTTTTTTTTGGGGGGGGGGCAGTATATCAATGACGATATTACAAAAATCATCTTGAATTTATGCCTATTGATAGCGAGTGGGTTCCTCTTAGCCCTAGGAACAGCCTGGATTCGTAGTAGCATGGCCTCAACGAAGTGTTCAATCCATGCCACGTTACAACTTCATCATTTCACAGTATGCCTGTACAAGAATTGTTTCCACGCCACAAATAAACAGAGAAACCCCTGTCAGTGACTCATTTTACAATGAGCGAGTGATTCTGAATTTCGGAGGCATGTTCTGGTTTATAAATGAATCATATTTTACAAGAAATGGAATATCCCAACTCTCAAAACACTCATGCCTGGGCTGAATTCCAAATTTCATTATTATCAGACCAACAAACATCCCGCAATTATTTTTTCTCTACCCATTCGTCCGACAGCATGTAATATCTCGAATCTAAATGGATGGATTTTTTTATGCAATTTTATATTTAGCCCTTTTAGGAAGATTTGTCGAGTCTATCCAAATTTCATTAACATTGTAGCTAAAGAACTGGATAATAGGTTTGTTGCCATGCGCTAATCGAAGAATAAATGGGCAATATGGCAAATGCGCAGAAATGAAATGTTTATTAACAAAATTTATTAAATAACAGCTGTAAATGTCTGACGTGTTTTTTTTTTTTTTTTTTTTTTAACAGTAAGGCTTTCAAAAAGTGCATACCTACATTTTCTGGAGAACACTTTGTGGCAACTATTGCAAGACATCCTCTGATTTTCTATCGAAGGCTCCCTAACTGAACTATTTTGGCAATTTGCAATAAGAGTCCGTCACGGGGACTAATTGTTCCGTTGCCAGAAGTCTAATAGCGCCAGTGCTTTGAAGTTATTTTGGAAATTAATAAATTGCGAAAGAAAGAACAGCTACGAAGAGAATGAAAATGGGGGGGGGGGGAGAGACTCACTGAAGAAAGTTATCAGATAGCAGAATAAGTTCGTACGGTAATTTAGTGACAAGGAGGGCGGAAGGCAGAACGTTCCACACATCTGTGGAACAGCAATCCCAAAATAATTTATACACTTGGAGTTGAATTAAAAACAACAGAGAAAGAAAGGATCTGATAATTATGATACGGGCGGAAATGAAGTTCTGAGTAGTGTAAACAGAAGGGTAGGAAAGCTCATGATCTCATATGGATGATTTAACGAACAATAGCTTTTAGAGATATCGAGGTCGTAATCCCATTGCATAAGTCAATTTTAAGACCACACTGCTGTATGGAAACCAGATGTAATTATGGAGTTAGGAAAAGAAAAAAAAAAAAAAAAAACTTAGCTTTTTGTACGAAGACGGTCGACTAGCATGGTAAGATCGGCAAAAGATAAAAGAGCAACCGTATGAGGAAAAACCTCGATTATGTATGTGGGTGCAGAGTTTGGCACCCAAGCAGCTTTAAGTGGGACTTCAATGAAATCTAAGGCTCTGAAAGGGGTTAGTAAAATGAAGGCAAAAATTTGCACAGTTATAAAGAATTCCAGAACTAGGAGCCATAAATTCAAATTACATGGGAAGGGATTTAGACTAGATTGTAGAAAGTTTTCATTTATCCAGTTAGTTTTTGATTACTAGAACAAGTTGCTTCTGCAGATAAAGACCGACAGCATGAAGAAAGTAAGGTGGGAAGCGTATAATTTGTCTGTTTTCTTATCTACTTTTTTGGCCGGTGCAGAAAAAAAAAAACCTGTACCTTCATTGCACTATACGACTAATATTAAATCTTGATATACTACGTTTTATTAGCTTGAAAAGAAGATGAGCCTAAGTGTGATACCAACCCTTAGACAATTTTAATCATTCTATTTAAAACTGACGGAAGTAGCGTCAGTTTTAAACAGAATGATTAAGGAAGCATGTTATAGGAAATCTCAGAATCTTGCATGCATTATGATCGATGCTGTGCTTTTTTGGAATGGAATACTTCCATTGGAAGGCAGAAATTATGCTTTAATTATGAAAACCTAAATTGAAAATATCTCGTTTGAGATTTTTCTGGTGAGCTTAATATTGAAAGTACGTTGGAAATGTATTGGATTTTGTAACAATGAGGTGTTGCTGCTCGCTAACGTCCCTTCGATGCTTTAAAGTATCCTTGAAAGCCATTTCATTTTCTGGAAAGCTATTTTGCTCTTTGGTCGTGGACCTCTGGATGGTTGCTGTTGAGCCAAAAATGTGTTACATTTATGGAAGTTTTTGGTCTTGGAAGCAATTAATTCAAACAGGTCGGAAGAAACCTGAATTCGTTTTTTCTTTGATTCACACTTTTCCCTTGTTGAGATGGTGTCTCTCTCTGTTCGTTCATGTTGAACCGATCATTTTGTTTGTCAAATGTCGATCAGAATGAACCACATCCTTCTCATGGCTAGTAAAATTGTTATAATCACCGTCCTTCCACAACAGTATGAAAAAAGCCTAGGTTCGGATTCCGTCTCGATAGGAGGAAACTTTTGTGGCCGAGTTTAGGTCTCGATCATGGTTTTATCTCCGGAAAAAAAATGCGAGTTAGTTGCATAACAGATGGAGTCGCGCCATTTATATACAGGGTGATTCATAGTATGTAGCACTTTTATGGGAGTTTTCAGACTGTTGCTTTGATTCGAAAAAATATGGCTGACAGACTTTTTTTCTTTGTTAAATTTTGTGCGCAGTTTTTTTTTTTGTTTGTTTATTTATCTTCTTCATCATTACAGTGATAATATACTTATGAATCATCCTGTATATTGTCATCTCGTAGGCTTGTTTCCTCGATGTGTAAAACTCGGTCATTGTCGCATTTTCCATATCCAAGTTTGTTTTGGAAGATAATCAGCCTCCATATCGCGTCGGGCACGTTCAGCCTTCTTTCAGTTAACCCCTCGATCCACTCAAAACATGTGACTCGACATTGCCTTTGCTATAAGCTAACTTCAACTTGTTCAGTATGCGCATGGACGTTCGTTTAGTGTCACTAAAAAGTTCACGGTCTTTGTTTTCGAAAGTGATAAGGTTGTTTCATTCTGTTCATATTCCTTGAAGCATCAGTAGTAACTTTACTCTTGATAACATTTGACAATTCTTGTTCTGTTTTAAATAAAGAAAAATATCCACTCTAATTCAACCTTTCTCGGAATTTGCTAATTAGCCTTATTTTCAAATCTCCATTCGGTACAAGTCAAGTCATCTCAACTCTCAGCAAACACCTTTTATTTCAGTCTATTTGGAACGGTTTACTGCTTTCATTAGATTCTTTTAATTAATATAGAAAACAAAGATTACTTCAGTGCAACAATATTCTCTTCCAATAATTTCTTAAAATACTTTTTGAAAGCCATTCTCGTTTAATGACTGATGCGGATTCATTAAAATTTATTCAGTGTCGCATTTTCCGTAAATAAACACAGCTATTCCTCTTTACAAAGAAGACCTATTTCATATACAGCGTGTTTCAAAATTGCACTGAAAAAATAGGAGCATATTCTACAGATAAATACAAGAAAAAAATACTTTTCTTTATTTCCGAGATATTAAACATTAATATTACGGAACATAAAAAGTAACTGAAAGAAACTTCTGGAAGGAAAATGTCTGAAGCATCTGTTCAAAGTAACCTCCAATTTATTCAATGCAGCATTTAGTGCGGAATCCGCGATTCTCTGGCGTGTCTTATTGTTCAACAGTATGCAATAAAGAGTTCTTCTTCCTAAATGTCATTTCTCAGTTTTTCTTGCCTACTAATACAGTAGAATAATAAAGTAGAATAAAATAATTACTTTGTATGGGCCCACATGACCCCATAAAGTGTAGGTTGTTAGCTTTGTGATGATGGTAGTCATCGGACTGCGTCGACTAATTGACTGGCTGTTTCACTTCGTCTTTTTAAGCCAAAAACATGATAAACGTAGACTGGTATATTGCCGTGCCTAAACCACATCCTCTGATTTTCAAGGCTGGACTCCTCCTGGCCGCGAAGGGCCAGGAGGAGTCCAGCCTTATGCAACAGCACTGTTTAATTTCGCTCGTTGTACGATATCTTCTCCTTTCCTATTTCAGTTATTTTAGCTGAAATGTTTGTAATTGATCCTTTTTTCTGATTTAAAATTTTTTGCAGAAATACGAGAGGTGGTCAAAAATTTCTGAGAACGAAGTGTAAAAGATATAATTAGCTTATTTTATTTTTCGCTGTATTCACCCCGGAGTTTAATCCTTAAATTCAAGTCGGGCACCAAAGCAGGCCTCCAGCTACTTTTAGCTCTTCGTCATCATTTAAAATGAGTTTCTCGAAGATGAAACTACAGGTTTTTGAACAAATAGTCACTTGGGGCCAGATCAGATCTGGCTGTACGGAGGATTGGTTTAATGATTTAAATTCGGATTCATGAATTTTAGCCTACACATCCTTGGCTTTGTGCACGGGTACATTGTCATGGAGAAGCAAAACCCGATAACCCAACTTGCCTTTTTTTTTTCCCCCCCAAATTGCAACTTTTAAAATTGACATACGACTGGACTGGTACAATATACTCCTGTTATTGTGGTTTTAAGCGCAAAGTAATCAATTCCTTTGTGTCCCAGAAAATTGACACCAACACTTTTCCAGCTGATGGTTGGGTTCGAAACTTTTTTTGATCCTCTGCATACACTCTAATTTGGATTTAGGATCATAAAAATTTAGCCAAGTTTCTTCATCTTCACTAAACGGGATAAAAATCTATCTGAATTAGCAAGAATATAATTAAATTCTCTTTTGATGACGCAACTCTTTGATGTTTACCCTGAATGGAAATGGTTCTGGGAACTCACCTCGCACAAATTTAGGACATTCCCAAATGCCATGTATTATTGTTAAAATACTTTCATGGGAGGAAATGTTAAGTACTTTTTCAAGTATAAGTACTTGAAAGTAACCTTAAGTTCAGATTTTTTTTTCTTTTGTTGTTTCAGAGGTGATTGTGTCAGATAGCCAACCAGTCCTTGAATCATCTTCAGCTTACTCCAGTCCTCTTTTGAACTCTGCCGACCATCTTGCAACGGTAGCATAACTGAATGATTCTTGTCCAAACACTAGTCATTCATGTTCACAAGTTGGTTAATTAGCAGGGCTTGACCGGGAGGCATATCATGTTGCACGCTATCTGCTTGTTTGTAAGAATTGAATTCTTTAAATCTGTTTTGCATACCTTCAGTGCAGATGTCAAAATTGCTTGTTTCCATATTGCATTTTATCCATTCGAAAACTAGATTGTGCTGTAAGGTAGCTGTTTTTGTAGAAAGTGCTCTTTTAATTGTGCTTTAGCGTGGACATAACAATTTTTGTACAACTGAATTTTTTTTTAGTTGAAACAATGCTCTACATCTGTTCTGTAATTTATTAATGCACCCTACCCTCAAAAGTTTTAGCCCCCTGCGTATATCTCTAAATTTTGCAAAAACACTGAATATCTGGATTGCAGGTTTTTCGCATCTATTTGCAATACGCTTCAGCTGATTTGATTCCTTCGCGTATATCCATAGTTATTTCCTGCGGGGCAAACACACTGTCGCCATGGAAACAGCTTCCAATTCATTGTTACTGTCATTCTACTGAATGATAAGTCAGCATTTGTAAAAGTCAATGGGATTAGAAATTTCTGTTGCGCAAGCCAAAATACGATCAGTTTACTTAATACTTGTTATTTGCACTGTGGTGTGAGTGAGGCAGTTTTATATCTTGTGTTATAGTGAAAAAGAAATAGTGTGATGCATTACATCACTTAGACAACACGGTTTAAGATTTGCATTTAATTTTCGTTGGCACCTTGCTACCTCTCTTTCTGGCTCATCTTTTGAAAGCAAGAAACGTTTTGCTGGAAGAAGCACATATTGAACTTATTATCTGTTTATTAAATACATTGGTAGACGAGAGAAATCGATTTTGAAAATACGCGTGTTGTACTGTAGTTAAGCTGAAAATGATATCTTTTATTTTATTAGTTCTGTTCAGAAAAGCAAAAAGCAGAGCTGCAAGAAAGACAAACCTGAATCGTGATTTATCTTTTTATTCAGAAATTAGTCTTCGCAGGTAGTTTAGTAGATAGCGTTTTGCCTTTTCATTTACACTCCCGCCTAACAGTTTGGAATCGCGTTTAATTTTTCTTAATTTTCAAAGTTTTTATTAAAATAGGACCGACTTTTTTACCGATTTTTATTAAAATATTTTCTTTCACGTATAAAAATCGAGAATTTTCTAGAAAGGTGAGTGTGTGTTTCTGCGGTAGAACGTTGTGATTATTCTAGAAAATGGGAGTATTGTTTCAATATTATGGAAGATTGTAGAAGATTTTAGATCATTTTGCACTAATGTAAGTTAGAGTAAGAGTTGTAACTTATAAAACACCTGTAATTCAGAAAGTGTTTGTAAGTTTATTGCATTCCGTAATAAAAAATGGTGATGTTACGGCCGAGCGTAACAACGGAAGCGTAAGATAAGACCATAACACCGATTTTTAAACGCAATCGACAACTTACTGCACATGAACTCCGAGCTGAGTTCAGCAGGAAGATTGACACTCTCCCGTCTACATCCACTGTAAAATTTCGTCTTAAACAAGCAATATTTCATGGTCGTGTAGCGGTTCAAAACCTCTTATTAAAACCGTTAAATCGAAAGAAACCGTTGGCTTGGGCTAAGAGCCATCAACATTGGACAATTGAAGAATGGAAAAAACGAACGGATGAATCCAAATTTCAAATTTTTGAATCCAAGTGTAGAGTTCGTGAGACGATCAACTGAAGACAAAATGGTGCCACATTGTTTAGTGCTTACAGTTGAGCACGGTGGTAGCTCTATCAATGACCTGCGGTTGCTTCTGTTTTTCTGGAGTGGGTGACATCGTCAGAATTGAAATAATTTTTAAGAAAAGGCTTCTTGAACATAATGCAATATGCTTTGCACTTCGGCTTTGTGGAATAAAGTTTATATTACAACAAGACAATGACCCGAACCACAGCGTTTAGTTGTGCAGAGACTTTTTAGCAACTAAACAGCAAGAGGTGGTATTGCAAATTATGGTGTGGCCATCCCAATTGCCTGATAAACCCAATAGTTTTTTTTTTTTATGGGATCTAGATAGTTAGGTCCGTGAAGTCTGCCCATATTCACAAAATTGACGGGAAACCTTGCCAGTTCGCTTGGAATAATGTTAGTCAAGATGCTGTTATAAAATTAACGGCCAGAATGCCACGTCTGTAAGGTAGTGATAAAATCTCGCGGAGGATATTTTGATTAAAAAAAAAAATCAGTATAGGTTTAATATTAATCATTTCAATATTTTTTGCTGTAAATTTTTCAGTGCTTAATGAAAAAAAAAAAAAAACTAAGAAATTAAACATACTACTGTAGGAAAACATTGGTTACATTAGCTACAATTGAGGCTATATACTGGGAAAAACGTATGTGTATTAAGCGCTAAGGCTATGAGAGGTTAGTACGAGTATATTGTGTCTGTAAATTGCGCCTATTCTGTGGTCGATTTGCCTGTTTTGTGGATGAAAAAACCGAGTGTCCGGAAAAAAAAACTATGCAACCTTCGCCTGAGACCTATTAACTCAATTACGTTATGAAAAAGCTCAAATTCCTCGCGTCAATGACGGGATTCGAATACACATTTTTCAATTGGTATGGAGAGGATGGTGGTTATATCCATTGTGCTAATGAAGCAGTTACCAGTGTGTGAAGTGCAGGTCACATTCTTAATAGTTAGTGCAGAAGCGCGGAGGAATTGTCTAAGTACTGAAAGAAAAGTGAGAGGAGAGCGCGTGTTTTTTCTCCGATTAAGGAGGGAATGGCGTATATGGGTGGATGGGATGTTGGTAACTGGGGGAACGTCTGCCACCTTGCACAATGCCAATGCTTTAAAAATAGGGTTGCTCGCTGCTATTGGTCTTGTTAATTGTAAATCTGGTTCTATAGATGTCAACTGATTCCAACCAGCGGTGGATTTTAAATTCCATCCATAATCTGTTTTCGCAACGTTTGGTAGGACGCTATGGATATAATTAGAGGTGGGAGATAGCTAGGTATGCAACTAGTTGGTGCCTTTGGCGTGGGCTACCAGTGGGGAGAAGATTGAGGGCAGTAACAGGTGTTACCTCTTGTCCTATATTATTGGTAGGACGGTACCTGTATAGTTGTGGCGTGGATGGGTACTGGAAAGTAATCTTCCTGGTGATCGCTGGTTCCCAGTAGAAAAGAGGCCAAAAACAACGCAAACATTGCACTACTCATTTCTGGATATTTTACAGATTTACAGAGCTCTGTATCATCACAGTGTATCACGGCAGAATTGAACTAACATTTAGGGACTCCTCTACATAAGATACAACACGTCCACATATAGTGTGCAACTTCTTCTAGGTAATTGCATTTTACAAACTTCGCAAGATTCTGAATGCACTTTGCAATACTCCTCGAATAGAAAGGAGCCACATCGGTGGGGATGTGATTCAATGTCTAGTAAACGCGTTGCAGATGACGTACCCTCATTTACGTGTTCTTGAGTGAAAAGCAATTCCCAGTAATGTAGGAGTTCCTCAGGGAAGCCGCATTCTTGGAGGCCCGCTCTAACTTTGCTTATTTCTTTCTTCTATCCGAGTCGCTTGGACAATGTGACCGTTCCCCGCTCCGCTCTGCTCTGCTCATTAGCGCCCGGACGACGCTATGTCGATGAGAGGAAACGTGGGCCGAATTGTAATTAGTGTACTGGCCTCCACACATTGTTTTGCGGTATACTGACGTAAAAAAGTGCGGACGTCATGATAAAAAGAGCAGGCTGTAATACTGTATACAGTACCGCCTATTGTAATGTCTCCTAGTTGAGAAAAGCTCCATTACTGGAAGCCAAAAACTGTTTATCTATTTTGTTTTTATCAGATTTATTATTGTTATATTTTAACACTTTTAACAAGTTTATTTTAATTTATTTATATATGCCATTCACATGTGTGCGCGTACTATTGCTTTTATCTGCAGTTCTCATTATTTTAATTTATAAATTTTAATAATACAGAAATAAACTTCATTACTAGTCTGGTTGGTATCTTCAACGATTTGTGTAACTGTCCTATTCCCGACTTTAGGTTCTTTACATCTTATACTTTCACCTTAGACTACTTTATAGTCTTAGATGTATTCATGCATATTCGAAACAACCAAGCCACTAAATAATTTCTAAGAATATGATTTACAGGCATCGGAGTCATTTTTCTTAAGGGTGCGAGTTTTTCTGGGGCATTTATTAAAGTCCTTTTCCGTCTGTGTGAAAGTTTTGTTAATGTGTTTATTTTTACTCTTTTTTGGTTGTACAGTATATTATTGGCGGTAGAAAACTTTTTCTGTAGGTTTAAGGAAAAGTTTTTTTGCTGTTACAGAGGTAAGCCAGTCTTATAATTAGTAAATAAATAAGTAACACTAAGTTCTGTTATTTTTGTTTACATTCTGTTTCTGTTAAGAAACAGAATGTTAACAAAAACAAAATATGATCAGTTTGTGCATCTTCCCTCGCGGAAGAAGCGATATTCTCTTGCAATGTTTATGGTGTAGGGCTTTTGTTTTTCGATAGAGCAACGCTCGATGTGTCACAGCTTGCTTTGAGAAGAATTCAGACTTACTAGCTTATTCAGGGCCTCGATCTTACCCTGGTAAAATCACTGTGGTACGAAATGAAAAAAGCATGCGAAGGCTCTTCCATGGAGACCAATAACATTTGTTCAATTAAAAACTGTTCTTCTGGAATAACGAGAAATGTCCATCGATAAGTGTCATCAAGTGGTGGAAAGTGCTCTAAGAGGAATATATACTACAGGGTGTCTCAAAAATATTGGTACAAACGTTTAGGGGAGGTAGGTAACATCTAAAGGAATGTGAATCGCATAGGAACCCATAACCGGAAACGTCACCGTAAGTCGGTACACGGCGCTGTTCATCAGTTCGCGAGAGGGAAAATTTCTGGTTTACTGATTAAAGCAGTAGTCGCCGCACGAAGAGCATGCATCGATATACGAACTGTGAGCTGGCAGATATGCACCTAGTGTATGGATTAGCAGAGGGCAATGGACGAGCCGCTCAACGAATTTATGGAGAACTCTTCCCAGACAGACATGTACCGGACCACCGTTTTGTTTGCGAGTGTGCAGCAAAATTTGTGCGATTATGGGTCATTTAGAGGTAACAGGAGTAGTGCGGGCAGACCACGTTCGACGCGAACTCCAGCCATGAAAAAAAGTGTGTTGAATGTCGTCCAGAATAATCCTACTACCAGCACACGTGCCGTTGCCTCTGCCTTAGGAGTGTCTCGTCGCAGTGTACAGCGTGTCTGGCACGACGATTCCTTACACCCCTTTCATCTCCAAAGGGTTCAGTTACTGCTCCCCCAAGATCATCCTGCACGTGTGGCTTTTGCGCAGTGGTTTCTCCAAGAAATTGTTCAAGACTTGAATTTTCCAGCCTATGTTTTGTTCACGGATGAGGATTATTTCACTCGGGAAGGCTTATTCAATCAACACTTTTCACGTGTGGGCTAACGACAACCCACACGGTGTGCGCCCCCATGCGGCACAACATCGCTTCGCAATAAATGTGTGGGCAGGTATGGTCGGTGACTGCTTAGTCGGCCCATACCTGTTACCATCCCACATGAACTCCGCTAAATATGGGATCTTTCTTGAACAAGTTCTACCAGGGTTACTTGACGATGTTCCAGCAAATGTGAGACGCAACATTTGGTTTCAACATGACGGGGCGCCTGCCCATTATGGAAGGTGTGTTCGTGACCATTTGGACAGGCGTTTTGGGCGTCGATGGATTGGCCGTGGTGGACCCGTTGCCTGGCCCCACGCTCACCTGATTTCTTTCTGTGGGTGGGCTCTCAAATCTATCGTGTATGAATCGCCTGTGGAAACGGAAATGGAACTCGTGGCGAGACTCGTCTGCGCTGCGGCTACTGTCAAAGAAACTCCAGGTGTGTTCGACCGTGTCCGCCAGTCCATGCTGCGTCGGTGTCACGCATGCATCGCGTCTGATGGTGGAACCTTGGAGCATCTGTTGTAACATCATGAAATGCATCCATCTCGTACTCCATTGTTAATATTATGTCAAATAAATGTTTGCCACTAATTACTGCCTTGTGTCATTTCTGCTTCTTGTGCCTCTGCTACTACTTTCCCGTGACGTTTCCGGTTATGGGTTCCTATGCGATTCACATTCCTTTAGATGTTACCCACCTCCCCTAAACGTTTGTACCAATATTTTTGAGACACCCTGTATATTGCAAGCCAAAGAAATTATATAAAAACTTATGGCAACCGAAAAAAGACATGAACACAGCATATAGTTTTAGTAATGTGGGTAATTCTGCGATAATAATTTATTGTTACATCTGAAACAGGATGTCTTTATCAGTTAATAAATATAAAAGTGTCACTTATGAAATCTAAATAAAACACTTTAAATAATTTTTTTTTTGTAAATTTTGCAATATTAGCCAGAGCAACTGCCTTGTTTGATTGTTACGCAATACATTTTGTTTTTAAATCTTTAAAGCTTTTAAATCTAATAATATTTTTGCTTAATCAAAAACTTAGGACTGTACCACACTCAGATTAAATGTGAATTATGGCACTAAGGCAATTACAATGAGTCTAATTGCGAGTATCCTTCGGTAGGTTTATTGGTCCAAAAATAGAAGTTTCCAGGAAACAAAAAAAACAAAAAAAAAACTATGCGATTCACGCCAGAAACCGATTCGGTCTTTAGCGAGATCGGGGTCACGTTTTGAAAAAAAAAAAAAAAAAAGTCTCCAAAAATTACTTGAGTCAACGATTAGGATTAAAAATCAGGCTTACTCCTCCTCCCCCCCCGCCCACAGTTTTCCCGTGTGGGGAGCACGGCGATTTGAGTGTAACACGGAAAATGTGCGAGTAAGTTATGTCAAAACAGTTCAGTTGTCCTCTCCTAAATATATGTATAATTAGTGCGTTGTGCGCGCGTATGCGGTAGCACAGTGGTATCGTCACCGTCCTCTCCACACCGGGTGGAAAAGGCCAGGGTTCGAATCTTGTCGACGACGCGAGGAACCTTAATTTTTCTTCACTCCGTGGTTGAGTTAGTTAAACCTTTGCTATCTCAGGCGTAGATAGCAAGTCCCCGTCCCTCCAGAAACTGAGGTTTTCGTTCAGCAAAACAGGCAAATCGACCAGAGAACACACGCAATTTGCAGACACAATACACATGGGTATATGTAAGAAATTACCGAGTAATCATAAGTTTGTTTTTTTTTTTGGTGCTACGTGTATACGATGAGTGAATGTCGGTGCCTAAATGAGTGCGTGTTTCAATCCCCCCCCCCAAACGTGACTCCGGCAGTGAGGCAACCTACACACGAAATCTTCTACTTGCTGTGCCACCATGCTGTTCCACTCACATGGTGTGGAATTTGCTCATACTGGTTGCAGCTACTCTGACCAGTGTGAGATTTTCGCAAATGTACTAGTAACCACAATTACGATCCCCCATAGGGCACCGGATCCATGAATTTATTTCCCCTTAACACCTAGAATCACTCCTCCCATCCCCAAATTTTCGCCTGGTGGGTTCTACAACCTTAAATCTTTTCCTCCTGTTTTTAATAGTCCTTCCCCTGCGAGATGGGCTTCCCCCCAGGGAATACCCCTCTGTTCCTTTGACTTCCGATTTCATGGTGAGAGCCTTCCTATCATCTACTTTCTTTATCTTCACCTTTTCTCCAAAACTCGAACAATATGGCCCCCGCTCCTTTTCCAATTAAAAAAAACTTTTTTTTGTTTTTTGTTTTTTTTAGGGACCCTCCCTGGCAAGCTCAGGGTTCGCCAAGCGACATACTTTATCTACATCGTATGTCCAGCCTACCCTTCCCCCCTTCGAAGTGCTGGACGGGCAACGAGAATTCCCACTAGGGAACGTCCCACTAAATCGCCGGAAGAACAACAGACCAACATTAAACCCTACATTACACTACGCTACGCTGACTAAACAATAAACTTACATTCTCTGGCCTTTACAGAGTTTGGTACTGAAACAGAATTCGGGGTAGGATTTCCGATGCCGCATGCCAAGTAACACTATATACTGAATTTAACCCACCTGATCCGCAATAGTAGAAGTTTATTGTAGCTACTCACGCATACCACCGAAAACTCGTGTACGTAAACAACTACATTTTAAATTCAAACTCTTTTATATTCCCAATAATAAGAGAATTCTAACTGTATGTTTACATTGATTTGCACATAAACAATACTGTTTCAAATCTATATAAACTTAAGATTTTATTAAAGGTATTAATAAAATTAGAGGTGCGTGCCAGTAATGGGAAAATGCAATACAGGCGAGCCCAAAAGTCTTAATGAGGCTTGCCTGTAGAAATCACTTTTCACCGCTCTGGTTTAACATCCGTGCTTAGACGCACATAATCTGAGGCTGTTATCTCAAACGAGACTCCTCGAAGGCTTACGATCTATAAAACAACCCATAGTCTCTCTCCATAAATATTTTTCTTCTTAATAAAATCCGCGCAAGAGCATGCGGACGTTCAACTCCCATTTTCCCCACTTGGTTCCCTAGCCAAGCATAATTATTAATCGATTCATAGAATTATACGCCATATATTAAAGCTAAAACAAGAAATAATTGTGATCTCTCTCTGTATTTAATCTCACCTTATTATCCCAACTATCTTTAGTATAAAATGATTATAAAATAAATTTTTACGTAATATAAAAATGATATTTAGATCCTGGCTATTCTTTTGTTTTTCTGTGTAAATTTAACGTACTAAACCCCTTTTTGCATTAAATCTTATTTGTTGAAGCTTGATTTTTGAATAAACTTTGTTACTGCACTTCCTCCCATATCGGAAGCTACCTATGATCGAATGTTTTCAATAAATAAATTAAAAAACTGTTAATTATCAACTCTGTTCAATGTTATGAGTGATCCAGACCTTTAAAGCTCGTTGCCAGAACACAACTCTTGAGCTACGATCCCGATTGAAGGCATTGAGACAATCTAATAAAAAGTCATCAGAAGCAAAGGAATTAAGTTCTCAGCAGAGCTAGCAATTATATAAGTAATAGGGAGTTTCGTATTAAGTGCAATAAAATTCCGTTAAAACGAACTTCTCGGTGTGCAAGAATCATTTCGTTGTACTGGAATTTCGTTCCAACGAATATCACTACAAATTATATCAAAAGAATCATTATTTATGTAAATAAGTTCTGTTGCGCTTTTCTGATATAAATAGCAATTTCTGCTTTGTTTTTTTAACTAACTTTACAGTAAAAAGAATATAAAATGACAATAGAACTAGAAAGCGAAAAATAGTTTGCTTAGAAAGAATTTTATTTATAACACCACACACTCAGAAATAGATACAATTAAAATATATACAATTAATTCTTACCTTTCACATATTAATAGGGCAATTTTGTTTTTACTTTTCTTTTTTTCCTGAATTAACATGAAAATTCAACTTCATTGCAACCTAAAATAAGTGGGTAACGCGGGGGTTAATATCTTTCTCAGCTTCTGTTCAGAGAAAAAAAAAAAAACATTAAAGTGTCTGTTGACTCCGTGTACTATTTCTTAACTATCGCACTGAACTGTATAAAGAACAGTTACAAACTTGGAATGAACGGTTATATTCCAGATTATGGGCCCACCTCCGGAGTAAGTGGCTTCTTTTGATTGAATCTTAGTTAGGGTGTTTATCCCACATTGCCGCTATTTCAAAATCGGTGTTTATAGCCAATATTAAAATCGCGGGTTGGGCTTTGCAATCTGGTACCTCTTCCGATTGATCTTTACAAGTACAAGTGTAAGAGTACTAACAATAGCCCGCTATGGTTGGTCTTAGGGTGTTTATCCCTACCTTGTCGCTGCTTAAAAACTGGAAAAAGAGTTCCTGATTTTAAAACAGCGGCAAGGTGGGGATAAACCCTAACTAAGATTCAAGCAAAAGAAGCCACTTCCTCAGGAAGTGTACCCATAATCTGGATATAACCGCATTTGTTGATCGCATAGTCTAGTACTGTTAAGGATCAATGCAGCTATATTTATAACACTCCTCCCCTTCTCTACATCATTCACGAATCGCTCCAAGAATGTAATAATGTCTTCGACTTCTTCAAGAGTGGTATTGTCATTTATTAATTATAGCTCGCCTAACCTTACAGTAGTTCTGGGAAGCGCTATAGAAACAACCTTCCTCCAACCACATAAGTCAAGCATCACAGCTACTCCATAAGTTCTCATTACAACACTTAAAGTTATTGAAGTGTTGTAATGTTGTATTCTTCGTGACTCAAAGGTAGAAGAGCGTTTTCTTATATAAGCTTAAGGGTAAAATAAAACTTGAAGGAATTATAGCAAAGCTTCTAGTTACAAAAACTGCTGATTTTGATTGCGTGACTGAGCAACGATTCTTCATTACAACTTAAATTAGTATTTTGTAACGACTTTGTTAGAAATTTCTTCAGGCAAAAAGTAAAGATAAGACGTCACCTACTGAATGAGCACATGTTAAAAGAACAATAGAAAAAAATCACAAGAAATCGATTGACTTGTCTGACGTAAGTTATATGGGAGAATCGTCCCTTATAATACATGTTTGGTATTCATTCCTTTCCCATGTACTTGATTTAAACTCTCCAGAAAATACTAAGGCAAGTTATTAATAAATACGCAGTGCTGAATCATTTAATCCGAAAATAGGGCGTAATGTTAATCAATAAAAAAAATTCAAAAGTGCTAAAAAAAAAAAAAAAAAAACACAGAAACGAAATCTTCACTCACTGTACTCAGAGAAAAGCGACAGAGCTGTAAATACATAGCGAAACAGCCCAACTTAATTCTTACAACTTCACGTTTAAAATTGAATTTCTTGAGTGCAGTGAATACCGAATAGTTGACTTAAGCAGAGATAGAGAAAACGAACAAGTGCGTCTAGCTGCGCCACCTAAAGAAAGAATCTTTATTGCAACAAGGTGAATAATAATTTTAAAAAAAGGGTCAAAAATGACATTTTTGTCTCGTTTTTAAAAAAGCTTTAAAAAACGCTTAAAAATTGGCGCAACAATCTATAATCATAATTATATTGTAGGATGGCTGCCATTTTGGGTTTTAGTCATCCTTGTAACCACAGGTAGAGGCGCGTCGATCGAGTGCCGAGAATTCCAGCTGCCGGTGGTTACCACCACTATTGAAAGAGGTCGACAATTTGTCACAAGCCTTGACAAAAAGAATTTCAGTTCAACAGTGTTGCGTGTCAGTAGTTGACCAGTAGTCTGTAGACGGCATTTGTTCTGTGTGCTTGTCAGTTGTTGCATACACACTTGAAAGTTTTTATTTTATAATTTTAAAAATTTTAAGCCTCAAATTTTAAAAAAGATAAATTGCGCATTTAACGAAGACCTTCAAAAAGAATTCAAATTTATTAAACTGGACAATTGGTATAGTGATAAAACAAAAGTGGTTTGTCAACATTGTAATGTTAATTTTTCTATTCCTCATGGAGGTAGGAGTGACATTAACCAACGTCTACGTAGTCAGAAACATAAGGATGCTGATAAAAGTTTGAATTCAGTTCAAAGCATCAGCTAGTTCATCGTAAGACGTGGAGAAAGTGATAAAACCGCAGCATGCGAAGCTGTTGTTGCCTATCATACCGTGCATCAAGTTTTCGTACAAATCACTGCTTGTACTTTTAAGCCAAACTGTGGCGTTAAAGTTAAAATTACAGATTTTACTTCTTTACCTGGTGAAACATCCGAACTACAAAGTTATGTTGAAGAAAATAATAGATAAATTCTCCTTACAAAACAAAATCGCTGCTGTGTGCCGATAATGCCAACACAAATTTTGGAGGTTGTAAAAGAGTTGGTAAAAATAATGTATGGAGAAAAATTGAAAATGAGTTGGAGCGAGAGATTATTAGTTTTGGTGCACATATTATTCACAATTGTTTCCAGAGTGCTGTCGACTCTCTACCAATCGATATTGATTGTTTTGCAGTTACAATATACTAATATTTTTTTATATACAGTCAGAGTCAAAGAACTTAACTTTTGTGAATCTGCAGGGGACAATTATGCAAGTTTATTGGAACATGGAAATGCAAGATTTTTGTCCATGGGCCCATCAATTGACAGAATTTTAAGCATGTTTGACGGACTTCGTTCATATTTTCTTTCTCAAGAGAAAAGTCCTGTTATGTTTAACAATTATTTGAAGATCCCCGTTTGAAATTATGGTTGTCATTCGCAGGAGATCAAGTTAACATTTCAAACATATATTAGTTTTATTGAAAAAAGTATTTCAGCTACAGAAGGAGCTATGAATAGTGAAAATGTTACAAACATATTAGAAGCTAGAAAAAACGAACTTTATAACAGATGTTAAAAATAAATTAAATGTTAATATACGGAGGTGAAATTAGTGTGGTCAAGTTTTGAAGTAGTTAAGAACTTTTATGAAACCAGCTTAGAATATGTAAACAAGTGGAAATGCAGTTTGGGAAATACTGAAAACTTTAAATGGGTATTACTGAGAAAGGTACCTGAATGGAAAGAAATAACGAACAGTTTCAACGAGGAGCTTATTACACGAACACATGGAATAAAGAAAACATTTCTGCATCTGAAAGATGGGTTCAAATATTTTCTGAAGTGCGTGAAAAATGTCTAGCTTTCCAGGATTTTAGTAATGTTGTGGAATTTATTCTTTGCTACCTGGAAGTACAGCTTCTGTGGAGAAAATATTTTCCATAGTGAATAGCATGTGGTCGAAGGAGAAATTCAGATTAAGGGTTGAAACCCGTGTTAATTATAAAGCAAAATTGTAATATGGAGCGTGATAAGTTTTACAAGATCTTAAAAAGCAAAAATTTGTTACGCAAAATACGTTCATCCGAAAAATATTCTTGGTGTGAACATGATGAAGTGCAGTTCTCCCCCCGCCACGTGGACCTAAAACATTGTGAATATTTTTTTCTGCTCTTTCCGAACAAGATTTCTCCCCGTCCCGTTTCGGCCTCAAGGAATTATGGTTGTCATGAGTCATGGAGGTAGGAGTGACATTAACCAACATCTACGTAGCCAGAAACATAAGGATGCTGAGAAAACTTGGAATTCGGTTCAAAGCATCAGCTTGTTCATCGTCCCCCGTCCCGTTTTGGCCTCAAGGAATTATGGTCAGCCTATGTATATCATACACGCCCTCACATGTGTAGGCATGAAGACGCTCAAGAACAGTGCGTCCTTTGGTATTAATTTCAAAACTTCTGAAATGTTTTCGCTGTATGGATATTTCGGTGTTGTTTTATATAAATCAACATTATAAACTTCGCACTGCATATTAGTTGCATTGCAATTTTCTGATTACACTATTTGAAACCATACGAGTCTTCTTGAGTAATAAAATTTAGACATTCAGGCATAAATTTTATTAACCATAGATAAACAAATGGGTAGAGAGTGAAGCTTCACAGCGAACAGATTACTACTGACATTTCGAAACTCCAGTTTCCTCGATGTCCTGACGGTGAATACTAACCTTAATGAAGCAATATTAAGTGTCCATCAGTATAACAGCAATTATTCATTAGGATGCTAGTAAGTGAGTAAACGTAGAACAGCATTAATTTGTTACTATATATTCATTACTATATATAGTCAGTTTCCTACATCTACTCTAAAACGAAATTCCTACAAGATTTGTTTCCTTCATGTTTCGTCGACACTAATTTCAGACATGTCATCACGTACTCAACAAAGGGATGTTTACACATGAACCAAATCTACTGCATTATTTACTTGACCTTTCATATGTAGCTGTGATGCCGGTAAATGTAATGTAACTTGACTTGGATTATTGGCAGGCTGTAACAGAAAGGTTAGGGGACAGATACGTCTAACAGGTTACGTTTTGGAATCTCCAATTCCACGAAATACGTGACCATTGTTAACAGTGAGTGCCACTTCGATCTACTCTAAACCACCGTAAGTAGACTTCGGAGAATTCAATGCCATGTAATAAACGAATAGATATACAGTACACTCTCCTTAATCCGGATCGAATATGAAAAATTCTGTTCACAGTTGAGTACCTTGAAAGACACAAGGTTTAGGAAGGCAGATGAGTAAAAACTCTGCGCGCGAAACATACATCACATTGTGTTGTTCAGAATCGTTATTGAACGAGTAGGACGGATGTTATTGCTTATATCGTTTCATTTGCGGGCTACTTTATAAGTATAAATGTACATAAGTTAACATTTTATATAATTATGGGTTCTAAAGAATTAAAAAGTGAAATAAAAAGAAAAACACTTTAGTTTAATTACCATTAACAAGCCCAAAGTGATAGAAAAACTCGAAAATGATGTTCCTGGGGAAAAAAATAATTGCTGAAGAATTTGGAATTGGCCAACTGGCTATGTGAGATATTAAAAAACAAAAAAGAATATAGTTTAAGTCTCTACAGCGATTTTTTTTTTTTTATCAGCACTACCTATATCATTAAATTTTCCATTATTTGTGTTCGAAATTTTTTTTTTCTATATCTTTTACGGCTATCTTTTGCTTCACTAATCCAGATTATCGCTTAATCCGAATGACCTCTCCCCCAATTACTCCGAATTAGCGAGGGTGTACTGTATTTAAATTTAGCCTGAGTTAGTGTAGTTATAATCACCGTCCTCCCCAAACAGGCTGGAAAATGCCCTGGCTCGAATCCCGTCAATGATTCGAGGAACTTGTGAGTTTTTTTCAATCCTTGGTTATTTCGTCGTGCTCAAGAGTAGATATCAAGATTCCCCTCCCCCTATCGGAAACTTGGGTTTTTCGTTCAAAAAAAAAAAAAAAAAAAACGGACAAATCAACCAAAAATACTGCAGATACTGGAAGTTTAAGTGAATTGTAGCAGCGTAACCAATATCAGCAATGGATTAAACTATAATTTATAGCGCTACTTACATGTTTTAATAATTTAACTTTATCACGTAGTCCGCAATGTGTGACATTAATATTCGTAGAGCTTTTAGAATCGGTAATTTGGCGTAGATATAATGTAGTATCGCAAATAGCTGAATTAGTTAGAATCACGTAGGTTGGCAATAGATAGTTAAATTTATTATCTATTATAACTACTTAGAAGTTACAAACGTAACGTTCTAACTTAATACATATAACTTAACTTGATAGGAGATACTCAATTCATATAACGGAAACTTCGTTGGAAATACGAAATACGTATACCGTAAGTTTAGTGTAGTGTTTGCAATTGTATTGAAATTGAATAAAAATCATGTCACAGTACAGAGCAGCACAGCAAAATTCTCAAGGCAGTGCGAGTGCTGTGGCTCGGGGGAGACCTGAGGGGGAGGGGTTGTGCTCTGAATCAGAGCCTTTTGAAATGTACTGCTTGTTTGATGTTTATAGACTATCAGGAATGGACACGATACTGCCAAAGAATTTTTTGCTTAACGTAAGCAGTGTGAGGAAGTTAGGCGCCAACTCGGCGTTGTTATGGGCCTTTATGAGAATTTGAAGAACAGGGTGGATGTCCTTGAAGGATTTAAATTGGGGGCCCATCAAGCTCTCAGCTGCCCACATCAACGCAACACAACGGCAATCCTGAAATATATTCTGCAAAAAACGATAGGTGGAACAGGACCAGAGTATGTCTTCCAGGGGGAAAAAAAAATTGATGACTTGATTATGAAAAATTGAAAAAAATAGAGCAGATATCATCTTTTAAGGGTACAAAAGGTGATACTGTTGTACACGTTGGCACTAACGATATCACGGGTAGGAGACCTGCGGAATTACTTAACAAGTACAGGTCAATGTTGAAACAAAGTCGTGAGTTAGGGTTCATTTGAAAGTGTCTGCAATTCAGCCCAGACACGATAAGAGGGTGTATATGATGAGCTTCTTGTCAATCAATTCGGCCTGGATAGATTGTGCAAGGCTCATGAAGTAAAATTTTTTCTCAGCGTGGTCTGTACGTGTTAACAGGAGAGGTTGCTTCTACAGGGATAGGATACACTTAAATAGAAAAGGTGCAAGAATATTTGCTAATTCGATTGAGGCAGTGTAAGGTGGGCCGAAAAACTTCTATCTTGGGGTATATACAGACTAATAGATTAACAGTAGCCATAGGCAGCAGTGGAAGTGATTCTTGACTTTTATTGGAATTGGGCAGCAGCCTGGAAGGCAACTTCATGGGGAGACTCAAGAGCTGCTGGGGGTCATCATGAAACAATAAATATATGAGCTATATTACGGTAACTAAGAGTAAGAACATGTACATCAATGCTAGGAGTATAGTAAATAAAATTGATGAATTGAAGTACTGGTCAAGACATCAAAGGCGAATATTGTTGGGATATCAGAGACGTGGTGTAACACAGATATAAGGAATGGAAAATTGGAATTTGGGGAGCACAATGTGTATAGAAAGGATAGGAAAGGAGCAGGGATTATGCTGTTAGTTAAGAAACAAAATCTAAAGCAGTCCAGTTGACATTGGTGGACAGTGCAATGTTGAGTCTATTTGGTGTGACATAAGCACTGGAAAAGTAAATGTGAGGGTAGGAGTATGTTATAGGCCAAATGACTCTGATGAGTACAAAGAACAATTATACACAGAAATGACAGTGGGCCAGTAAATCAGAATGTCTTATAAGAGTGGATTTTAACTTCTCAGACAGACTGAAACATGTGTTGGTCATTCGCGCACTAGCAAGACTTTTGTGAATTTATTGGATAACTGTTTTCTACAGCAATATGTTGGAGAGGCAACTAGAGGGAGTAACACTCTTGAACTTATTATCAGCAGTGATTATTCATGCATTAAGAATTTGTAGATAAAGGAATCACTAGGTGGCAGTGATCACAGTGTATTGATGTAGGATTTACTTAAAGATGTAACTACCATTAGAGGTAAAGGGAAGGGTTTTTGCTTTCATAAAAGTGACTACAGTGGTCTCAGACAGTTTTAAAATTCTATAGTAGGACCAAGTGATGATGTTACCAATAGCACATTCTAAATGGGAAGCATTCAAAGATCCAATATAGTTAGGGAAGGACGTTACGTGGTTGTTAAAGTGGTATTAATATAATAACAGCATTCAAAGAATTAATCTTGGAAGCTACCAGGCTTTTCATGCCAACTAAGAGGTACTGTTCAAAAATTCTGTGCTAAATAGATGTCGGATGAACTGATAACACTCGTGGCAGAGAAGAAAAATGCGTGTGATACATATAAATTATCAGGCGATACAGATGCCTATGGTAGATAAGCTAGTCTGTAATCAAGTCACAAATGAATTTAGGCCAGCGAAGGCAGATTACGAGAAATCTTTGGCAATGGATGCAAAGAAAAACAGCAAAGACTTCTTTACTTACACTGTGCTGCCAATTTATTAGGTACACCTACCTAGTAGCATGTTGAGCCGCCTTGAAAACAGCTTGATTTCGTCTAGACATGGATTGAACAAGACGCTGAAAACGTTGTGCAGGAATGGAGTACGTGCAGACATGTGTGTCACGCAATTCCTTGAGATTCGACGGAGGTGTAGGCCTGCAGCGAACAGCCCTTTCCAGCTCATCCCAAAGATGTTCAATAGGATTGAGATCCAGAGAATGAGCGGGTCACTGCAGCAAAGAAAAGTCATTGTCATATTCCTGTAACCATTCCATGTGATTCGAGTACCAAGGTTGTATTCGAGCTCTGTGCACCGGCGCATTATCCTGCTGGAAGTAACCATCTGACTGAGGATAAACTGTCAACATGAACGGATGCACTTAGTCAGCAACAATGCGGCATTCAGATGTGAATCTATGGGTATCAAATGGACCCAACATATGCCAAGAAAACATTCCCCACTGCCCCCATCACCTTGCACAGTAGTCGTCAGACATGACGGGTCCATGGATTCATGTTGTTTTCGCCAAATTCTGAGCTTTCCACCAACATGATGCACCAGGAACTTCGACTCGTCAGACCAAGCAACTGTTTTCCAATCCTCGATAGTCCAGTGCTGGTGTTGCTGTGCCTACAGGAGGCGTGCTCTCTTGTTCTTCATTGATAACAAAGGTACGCGATGTGGCCGTCGGCCATAGTAGCCCATTCTCGACAAAGTGCGACTAGTGGTCCGTTGCGATATTTTGTTCTGCGCACCAAGGTTGTATTCTGACGTGATGTGCGACATTGTGGCCCGTCTGCTTGCACGATTCTAGCCATCCTCCTCTGACCTCTCTCATCAACAAGCGATTTTCTTCCACAGGAGTGCCGTTGAGAGGATGTTTTCTGTTCGTTGCACCATTCTCGATACACACTTGAAACTGTGGTCGTGAAAAGTTCAGGAGAACTGCCGTTTCAGAGATGCTTTGTCCAACACGTCTTGCACCTACTACCATGCCACGTTCAAAGTCCGTTAGATCATTACTTTTCCCCATTCTTGCTACGGTTTTTTTGGCTGATGCTGCATAAGCTTGCTTTCTTGCATCATATGCCAATACTAATGCTAATAAAACACAGGCAATTTATGGACGTAATACAAACGGGTATAAGTGAATTCTTGGGTGACTTTAATGTGACAGTCTTTAACAAGAGTAATTAATTGCGCAAGTCACTGGTAAGTCCACACTAAATCATAAATACGCAGGTATATTTTCTTATTTTCTACTTGTGGGTGCGTTTGAGCATCTAGCCCTGCAGATATTTTATAAAGCTGTTTAGAATGGTATTTCCATAGTGGATATACTGGTTGTATTCTAAATTCCATTTGGTTAATGTACTGTTCGAATTCCATTTCATCCCATTCTGCAGTTTCTCACACCATTTCGCTGTTATCTGTACTGAAACACCCACACGAGACTAATTACTTCATTTGACATTTTGTACTATTAATCACGCAATATTCCTTCCTATAATTCGGCGAAAGTAGTAACGCACGATTATATCATCGGACTTTTCCTATTCATTACGATGTTGTCCCTACAAAGTGCAATTGCAATGCAAACTCTGACAAGAACGTTTTCAATACTGCAACAGGAATTCCTCGCCATTAGAGATGCAGTTTGCCGGAATGTCAATGTAGACCTAAGACCGTTTATGTTTCTCGTAAACACGGACTATTCGTGTTAAAGACACTATTTTCAGTTATGATTACCCCTTTCTTCACATTCCAATGATAATTAATTGTTACATCTCGACAAACAGCTGGAAAGTTTCTCAAGAATGCTCTAACAAGGTCTACGGTTCATGCGCAATTAATTTACTTTAATACCCCTCGTCAAACAACCTCAGAGTCTTAGCTGTAGAGCAAACAATCAATATTTCCATGACTGTCCCTGCCTGCTTTTGTCGTGAAGAGTAATAGGTATTATCAAAGACCTGGCCAGTGGCTGGGCGTAATCGCCTGGGAGAAGCGGGTGTTTCCAGAGGACCAAAATGTTAAAGTTTGTACGGATAAACCAATTAAACAAAATAATTAGCTGAGCTCCGAAACCATGAATGGTGAAGCGTTCTTTGTAAACGTAGCCAAATTTCTAACTCACTTTAGGTGTTGGAAGAGAAGGGGATTATTTCTTGAAAAGTGGCCCTAGTAACAGAAACTTTCTGAACCTTGACACGGCGTAGATCAGTATTGCTATACGTTATCGTATTTACTAGCCAATCTGTTAGCCGTTATTACCTTCGTCCTTGAATATACAGTCTGAAAAGTAATGAGATAAATTCTAAAAAACCAAATGTTCAGAAAAAGATTTTATTTGGAAAATCCTCCAAAATAGTCGCCTTGTCTGACTGTCGAATTCTTTGTAGTACTGTCATTTCTAAATGGGAATGTTGCAAATAATTCGAGAAGTCAAACCAAACTTTTATGAAAAAAAAATAACTAGTTTTCATTGTACGATATTGCACCTGCGCATTTCGCGTTAATGTTCGAAGATTTCTTTCGAAAAAAAGAGGTTACTGATATCAACTTTCCCATTCACCAGGTCCGGTTCCGACTGACTTCATTCCTTTTCCGAAGTTAAAAATGAAGAAAAGAAAACCATTTCATACCATCCAAAGTACCCAAAAGAATATGGTAGACCATCAAGGAGATAACTTTTAAGAAATCTCAGGAATGCTTACAAGATTAAAAGTGGTGTAACAAGCGTATAGAGTCCCATGGAGACAATTTTTAAAGATTTTCATAATAAATTGTTTTTCTGAACACTTTTTTTAGAATTTGTCTTATTGGTTTTTAGGTTTTCTGCGTTTTATTCATGATATGAGCTCCTTTGCATCTACAAAGACAAATCATATAATATTCAAAGAGCCTCAACCAGGAATCGAATTTATGATATTAACTAGAATTTAATCACTTAATTTCTAAGTACGAAATTAAGAAATTTATGTGTAGTCAAATAATTAACTGACACTAAATCTCGATATTATACGCACAAAGTAATATAATGGATAAAGGAGTTAAGTGTTTCTTTTTTTCAGATATATATGATCAAATCCAAACTTAGGCATTTTTATTTTCTTAACTATTGTTTGATGCATATGTCCACTTATGAGTTGTAGAAGTATATTAAATGCAAAATCTCTGTACTAACATATATAACGCACATTCTCAAATATTGAATATAGATGACTTTCAAAAACATTATTACTAAATTACATCATTGCAAGGCAGTATTTTAAATCTTACCAACGGTACGTCGGCTTAGATCAACTTGCGCTGTAGATATGTGAACTCTAATCTTTTCGAATACTATTTCATTGTCAGTTAGCAACATTACCATCACCGTAATAAGAAGAACAGTCAATAGACTATTCCATCTCACTCCGACGACCAATCTCACTAAGATCATCGTCCAAATAAGACTCCGGGCAGTTCTCTTTTCCAGCCTATCTAATTCCCAGACTGACTTTCATTGCACGCTGGAGCTGTTCTTTCACGTGAAGGTTTGACATGAATCCTTCTTTTGAGAACTTCTCAAAATACTTCGCGTTGAAAGTAGCCAGAAATCCTTTCACTTTCACAATAGAATTTAAATCTCTGTGGAATGAAACTAAATTAAGAACTTTACTTCCGTGCTGACCAGTGATATTACTGATATGAAGTTTTTATGCCTCCTACAACCCTAGAATGCAAAGTCTTAAATGCAAGTATGCAAATCAGAGTTAACATGGACATATTACACAGTTGGTAAGATATTCGAGAGGCATTTACATACTCACCCTTATGTACACTTCTCTGCATATCTTATGAATCTTGCGGTAACGGTATTTTACTCAAACTAAGAGTATAACATCTGTTTTATTATTATATTTGTTCGTTCGTACCCTCGTGGGTAGCACGGTCGGTAGGATCGCCGTCCTCCCCGCACCGGCTGGAAAAGACCAGAGTTCGAATCCTGTCGATGATGGGAGGAATTTTTATGGGTCTTTTTCAAAACGTGGCTGACTTAGTCAGTCTCAGGCGAGGGTAGCGTGGTGTTTCCTCCCATAAACTCGGATTTTTCGTCCAGAAAACAGAAAGTCGATCTCAGAACACATGCAACTTACAGACAATATACATGGAGCAACACAGCCTTAGTTGCCGATGCTTCTAAAATCCTATTACAACCAACGAACCTCATTTGTGTTTCCCAACTCTGTCTCTCAATGTTCATTGTTTTGTTTTAATTTCTTCTATTTGTTGTTGCTTGATTTTAGACTTCTTTTTCCCCTCTGTGCTCGTTTATTTCTATATTTTTTTAATTCTGCTTCTTTCGTTTCATTCTCAGTACCTCCCCTTTCTTTCACTTTCCAGTATTCCTTCTTTTACTCCTGTCTTCTCTTTTCCTTGCCATGTTATCTCGGCGCATTATACCGATCTTTTTAAAGGAAGTCGTTTCAAAAAAAAAAAAAAAAGATGGTAGTTAAAGTTACAATAGAAACACCAACAATGGTTTTTCATTGCCTAGCTGGGCACATTATCTTTCTGTGATTATACCAGAAAGTTCGTGCCGTTTCTTAGGGATCAGATCTCATAAAGACTTGTACGATTCTGCGAAACTGAATGCAATCAATACTTGAAAAGTTTGTAAGAGGAACATGCGAATGCAGTTGTAGATATGGACGATCTTAGTGAGTTACTCCATTACGAAAGTAAGGGAAGTGGCTCACATGCTAATGGTATCACGAAAGTCGCTGTAAGAGATAATTATCACCCATTTAACTCAGGTCTGCTGAGGATCGAGCTGTAAATTCAAGAAAACGCTTTATTTATTTTTTTTTTCGGAAAAGGAGACGAATCGATTTCATGTAGCGTTGTCTACTTTCATGCTCACTTTAGGGGAATGATTTCTACAAAACAGTACTTCTTCCAAATTTTTAAGAAGGAAAAATGATTTTGGAATAGTTTAAGCTTATAAATAGATTGAAACAAATAATGTCGTCACTCTGACTGGACTTTGTGGGAAGCACAGTTGTTATAATCACAGTCCTCCCCACATAGGGTGGAAAATACAGTTTGAATTCCGTCAGTGACGCGAGGAATTTATATGGGACTTTTTTTACACTGTGGCTGAGTTAGTCGGTCTCAAGCGAGGACAGCATGGTTTTTATTCCCGGAAACTGTTTTTTTGTCCAGCAAACCGACCACTAACACACGCAATTTTTACAGACATCATATACGGGCGCAATATGACCTAAGTTGCTGATGTGCCTAAAACCTTACAACTAACCAACCAACACTAACTGAAAGATAAAAGCAGCAAACTTCAAAAATTTTATTACACGTCCATCATATCATGAAACCACACAAGATGAGTCAAACGAAAACAAAAATTACTTTGAATTATTTTTTATCAATAACTGGTTATTTATTTTTCACCAAATCTCGATCACAGTTTAGGAAATTGTCCAATCCGTATACCAGACTTTGAGCAGATCATCTTCCTTCACGTCACCGTCCTTGTGCAAACTGCGTTCTGTCAAATCACTCTTTCAAATATTTTAAAATCGTAAACCGAGTAGTTCAGGCTGTACGGAGGATGTTTAATCACTTCCCAACTTAATTTCACTTCTATTCATGAATGGCACAACAGCAGTCCTGGCTGCTGTGCCATTTCATGAGTGAATGTGAAAGAGTCAACTCGAAGAACAGCATTACCATTACGTTTTAGTGCTTTCGAAAGTCTTGCATTGACTTGAGTTGGTGTGACGACGACTGATGTTTCCACTGGATGCTCTGTCTCTTGCTCTTTGGTCAAAAGTACCTGCACTATGTCTCGCCGTCACTGTGAGATTTAAAAAGCCATTTGGGGTAATTAGTTTGTTGAAGAAACCTTCCTGAAAAAATTGGAAAACTGCGTTGCCGTAACTTCGATACATTCGTCACTGAACTCCATATGTCTCTATTGCTCCCCGCGCATAAATTTATTATTAGAAGTGGTGAGTTGGTGGTGGTAGTAGAAAGACAAAATTATGCAAGGAAGTGGGCTTCAGCATCAGTCAAAAATAAATAAATCTGAACATTCATACTATTCCAATTCCTGTAAGATAACCATCCAGTAATGTCACTGCAACGTTGAGAGGCGACTGATTTTCAACCAGTGTTCTACAATTTGCTGTCCATAAGTGAATTTCATGTGATCCAGTCTTCCATTAATCCAAAAGATTTTATATTTTTATCCCTCCCCTGTTCTCATCTGACCTACGAGGGAGAACAGACTTTCTTAATTCATTTCATCACCTTGCAATTGTTCAATACACCTCAGTGAGACCTCCTCTCAGATGTCTGTTTTCCAAACTTTGCGATGCACACCTAAGTCGTTCTTATGTGCAGTGCATCAATTTGCACACAACACTAATCTGATTGCCCTTCTTTGAACCCTCTCCAGAAGTTGTCATTTTTTCAGATGCGATCTCCCAATCTGAATACAGCATTCCAAATGGAGTCTAATGCAGACTTGTGTGGAGGGATAATGACCTCCTTCCTACTAGAAAAGGTCCTATAAACAATGGACATGACACCGTGTTCCTTCCTTCCTATCTATATGTTTACACTGCACGAAAATTATGTCAGATTGAATAGTAACACCTAAGTATTTTTCGTCGTGAAACACTTTTAACTTCTCTTCCCCTAGCTTATACGTAACCCGAGAATTTCTGTTCCCCAAAAGCATAATTACATTTAAGTTAGACATAATTAAGCTTCTAAATGTAATTTTATAATAATTACATTTATAATAATTAAACTTTAGTTGCCATATTTCAGAATACAACTGATACAAGTTCTTTTGAAGCAATATGACCTGGCTCCGTTTGTTAACCACCCACCCCACCTTCATATGTTCGGCAAACTTTGACAGCTTCACTTGTATCCCCTTGTCAATTTACATACGTAGCAGTAAGTAAGTTAAATTCAGACAATCAAAATTTTCTTTTAATTTCACTCATATTTTGAATTAAATGTCAAATATTTGGTGCTACTTTTATTTTTAAACTTAAAAATGTATTCTCGTATTTTTCTATTTGTTTCATATCTTTTGAGTACCAGTATATATTTTAAATATACCAGTGGATATTTTATAAATATCCTACCTGATATTTTTAAAAATTATGATCAAATTAATTTTTTCTCAACTTTTCATAATCCAAAGTGTTTTCTAAGTGGTAAGGACGCTCGAATGAAAGATGCAATGTGAAACGAAGCTAAAATCTCCAAGCGATAATAAAAAAAATTCCTCTGCCCTTTCGAATAACCATGACAGTGCCCAGAAAATACAAAACAGAGTTCAGATTTTATTTTCTACATGTTAAAAGATTTATTTTATTATCTCACAGAAAAATCCTAGCAACTCAAAGAAAGAAATCCAAATTTGTAAGAATTTGTGCCAACGTGAAGCACTTTTATCGAGAGGGACCAATAACTTTTTTAGGGATATGAAGATATTCCAGCTACAAAAATTTAAAATTCCTGAAGCATATTGCCGCTACTTTTCGGCACTGTTATGGAAATTGCATTTGAAAGTTAAAATTGACTTGAAATTTGATTTCTATTTCTGCCTTCACCTGCGGTTCCCAACAAAAAATAGACTTCTACTCTCTTTTATTCCATTCTGTAGACGTTTATAGTTCTCCCTGTGCGAAAATTTTATGTCGAAATAACCACGTTGAATAGCGATTTCCCACCTCTCACTTTTGTTCAGTATGAACTAAGTAAGACCATTATTTCTTCTACGAGTAATATAGTTTACTTTCATAAAAGTGGCAAAGTATATTATACACTAAAATATTCATTTTGAACAACTATAATGCATTGTGATTGCCATTTGATCACACCGGCTTATTTACTAAAATATACGATTTCCCTGAAGGTGTAGTGCATTTGTCACTCGTTTATAGGGGTCTCAATTCGCCTACAAAGAATTCTTAAACTTCTCTTCAATGGAGGCTATAATTAGCCAATCTGAGACGAAGATAACAGAATCATTAAATCTATCAGTTATTACGGTGTTTTTAGCCAGTACAATATGCAGATCAGCTCTTGAACTACTGCACAGAAATAACACACACACAGCAGCGGAATATGGTTTTAGATGTTATGTGCTAAATAAATAATTATACGGACAAAAATATACACTTTAAAAAATTAAACTATGATTATACCACTGTAACTCATGTTCGAAACGACAATAACAATGGAAATAACTGGCGGAAAATATTTGGTTATTTATTCAAAACATGAAAGCGGTTCCAGTACCATGTGTTCAACATGGTAAACCAAGTGGACAAGTTCATCGAAACCAAATCAGCCACATCTGGACAACCATCATTCATAACAAGTTTGTTTCATACAGAAGCACAAAGCAGACAAAGTATTTATGTATTGCAGTAGGTAAAGTACCTTTTGAGGAAACAAATGCCCTCTGCTGTCTCTCTCTCTCTGGCTGATATTCAACTTTGGCATTACCAATTTCTTACCTGCATATAATAGTCCAAATAGAGATCTTCATCTTTGGAATGCTGAGAAGCTTGGAAATCCATCGCGTATAATAAGCCCTGTTCGATAGCATTCCACCACCTGTCCGTTAAGATTCGCTATTCTTTCCATTTGAAACTTCGATTGCAAACCTGTTCCTTCTCTTGCATAATTTCTATATTTGTGCTACCGCACTGCCCTCTACAATATGTGTATAACTAAAATTTGTATATAAAGTATACTTATTGGTGAAGTTCAGAAAGCTTTAGTAACATCATAAATTCGTATCTTAAAATCACACTTTTCATTCCTGGGGGAAATTCGCAAAATTCCAACGTATACTGAGCGAAGCTGTTCGCGATTTTCTTCTTGATGTCTTTCAGTTATCATTCTTCAGTTCATATTTTAATGAAGTTAATATATCACTTCCTTCCAAATTTTTACTTCTCTTTCCTTACTTCGACTCTTTTTTTTATGGTAATCTATCGTAATAATTAACTGGAATGTAATGCTAATTTAGCATTCATTGTGCTGAATCAAAACAAAACAAAGAAAAAATCGAACAGATCGTCTTCAAACATTCGAGGAACTAAATACATAATATTTTAAGCACTGCTGTTTCAATAGTTTAAAAAAAGTTAGGCTGGTTTAAAAACGCAAAGGGCATCTTTGTTGTTATTATGACTTAAGCGTATCTGCGACTTAGAACGTATTGCGCCTTATCTAATGTGTCTGTAAATTTTGTGTTCTGTAGTCTTTTCTTGTTTGCTGGACGAAAAACCCGAGTTTCCGAGAGGAAAAACCCATGCTTCCCTCGCATGAGACTGACTAACTCAGCCACGTTGTGAAAAAAAAGTCCATAAAAATTTCCAGCGTCAGTGACTGGTTCGAACTCAGGTCTTTTCCAACCTGTGGGGAGGACATCGATTATACCAGCTGTTCTACTCACGGAGGCTTGGCAACTGCGGTTGGGCAACTAATCGGTTGCTTTGATGGAACACATTGTTTTTAATGTAATACGCGTAAGGAAGTTTTTTTATTTTATTTATTTTTTTTCACAACAAAATTGTTGCCTGTATTAACTGTGATAAAACATGTTCAAACGAAACATTTTGATGAAAAAACTCTGCGGCCTAACAAGTACATATTATCAAAGTTGATCGAGGAACATGTTCATCGATCACATTCGGAATTCATTCGAAATAATCGAAATATTATCTTAAATCCGCTTGTAATTTATTAATTAAAAGTCTTTGATACTGGATGTACCCAACTATGCATTTGTGTTGTCATTCCTTCATACCACGAAGTGTAGCACATGCATACGCGATATCTCCGTGATTTAATTGGAAAAAAAATCACAAATATGAACAATTGTACCATTCCAGTGTTTGCACGCTCGCTACCATCAGCAACTTAATTACCATCCCAACAGTTTAGCTACCAGTGTGGGCTTAGCATTAGTCTACAGACAATCTTCAGACTATTTATTTACATCCTGTTTTTGTCCAAGAATTCTGTAGGCGGAATATTTCTCCGTCTACAGGACCGCGCTATTTTTTTGCCCTCATCGCCTTTCTCTCTTTGCGAAAGACATCTTTCATAATGTGCGAGTCATTTCATTTCCCTTGCTTCTCATTTCCTGCGTCTCCCTCTGCGTACATCTTCCGCCATCAAGGAGTCGCAATGTCTTTTCTCCATAAACAGCTATTCGAGTTCGAAGATAACAGGAAACATGCTGTATCGGCTTCACGGAGAGTTATATAAGACGGTCGCCCAAGCAGCGAACGTCATTTCCGTTGTAAGAACATTGGTGACAAGGACGCTTTGCTACTTACTCTTAAGAATGCTAAAAGGAGAAAGTTACTATTTGTGTTGTAACGTGAGGGCGTCTCTCCAGGTGTATTTAGATATTAACTTTGCATACCACGGCTAAAGCCGAGCGAAAAGAAATATTTGTTGTTTCAGGTAACTCAAACACACGGTTATTTACACCACTGCGTCTAAACTGAAACATCGAATGTTGTAGTAAGTGAAGCGTAAAAATGTATTGATCGATATTCCCACGTTGTTATTTCCCAGGGAGAAATTTTTTTTATCCCAAAAAGGAACTTAGAAACAAAACAACAGATGGTCACATGATTCTAAATCTGTCAGAAACTACTAAAGAAATATGCCCGCATTATTATAACTTACTCCAAAATGCAAGGACTATCGGAAGTCCAGGAGTAAGAAAAAAAAAAAAAGAAACTTGGAGGCCTTAGAATCGGATCACTAATACGACACTACGAAAAGTGGGCATACAAGGGTTGTTCGCAAAGTAGTAGCAAAAACCTTTATGTGACCAAGGGCTGTTGTTCGAAAAGTCGCAGCAACACAGCTCCCTCGTGAGTAGCACAATTGGTGTGATCACTCTCCTCCCACACCGGGTGGAAAAGACCTGAATTCGAATCCCGTCAATGAAGCGAGGAATTTTATGGGTCTTTTTTGTAATTCTCTGAGTAGTGAAGATATACTGCCAGGACAGCTCATGGGGTTTTGTCAATGACATACAGAAACTTTGCTAGCAGAGTTAAGGAAGTGATTATACCTTTGAATAAAGCCATGATTAGACCGCATCTTGAGTACTGTGTCTGGAGGCCTCGCTTTAAGAAGTATGTAGATCTGTTGCAACGGGTGCAGAGAAGGAAACCAGACAGGTGAATGGACAAAAGAGTGCTCTTACCTAGAAAAGGCTTCAGTTCTGCAAATTGCAGCATCTCGAATCTAGGTACGGGGAGATCAGATTGAAATCTCCCCGCACGTACCTAGCCTTGAATGGATTGAAGGGAGGCACAGGAGAGGCACAAATTCAAGTTGAGGAAGGAAGATTGCAGGATAGGGGATAAATGTACGGAAATTTGCCTTCAGCCAGCGGGTTGTTGATTGTTGAACAAGCTTCCATCTTGTGGAAGTGGATGGGTAGAATAAATTCAAGAAAGAACTAAACAAATCCTTGGAGGGTACTGATGGGTGAACTCCGTAGCTGTTTTTTTGGCTGATGTTATATAAGCGTGCTTTATGGCATCATTTGCCATTACTGCTACTAATGCTAGGAGGAGGCGTCAATATATTGTATTTGTAAATTGAGGGAAACAAAATAAATTGCGTGTATTCTGTGGTCTCTAATTACCTGTTTACTGGTCGAGTCTGCGCGGTAGCACAATGGTATTGTCACCTCCGTCCTCCCCACACCGGGTGGAAGAGGCTCGGGTTTGAATCCCGTCGATGACGCGATTTGGGGAGAACAGTGATTATACTAACTGTGCTATCGCGATGATCATTGACCTGTGGACTTTACTTAATTGGCCAGAATAGGAGAGAGAAAATCATGCCTAAACGCTACAAGCCACCAGAAACATTCCTTTGGGTTTTGGTCCCAAGTAGCTTCAGCCTTTATCAAAGAGCGTTGCTTCATAAATGAAGATCAGGATACCTACATCCAGCACTTACATTTCTCCGTTCAGCGAAACAGAGTTTCCTGTTCATTTGCACTTATGAAAGTGCTGCCGTTATTGTATAATTGTTCTGTCTCCTTCATACGTAGCCTAGATGATGCGATTTATACTGAGAAGTGTGTGCTTGGAAATGTTGCCATTACTTTATAACAACCCACACGGAGAACTGTTCTCAAAGAATGTCGCTTTTTTTACCTTTTAGTTATCTAAAATAGCAACGCATACCGCTATGGTCCATTTTCAAACCTTCAAAATTGTATAACTTTGAAAGAGGAGCATAATGGATGCACCGTAATCCGGTATTCCAGTTGATACTAAAGGCTTTCGATAAGATTCGGGGCTGGGTTGTGGATTCTCGCCGTTGTGTCTATTCTCGCCGGAGACCGACTAATTCAGCCACTTCGTAAAAAAGAGACCCTTAAAAATTCCTGGTGTCATTGTGGGATTCGAACTCAGGTCTTTTCTACACAGTGTTGAGAGGACAACGATTCTACCAACTGTGACCATCACCGAAATGTACAACACGTCCATGTACGACCTGGCATTGATTGTTTTTAGCATTATGACCAACAGGCGAATACGGACTACAAGAAGCCCAACACTATGACCTCGTCTCATCTAGATTCAATTATGAGCACAATACATTGCGGTAGATGATATTCTCCAAGTACACACTTGACCAACTGATCTGAAGACTGTGTGCAATTAATCGCTTCATATGACCTGTTTCCACTGTTTCGTGGTCCAAGATGAGCGAACCACCCCAACAAACGACGTCTGGATTTCGATGAGCTTCTGAACAGCAACTCCCTACAGACCATAGACGTACTTACATACGTTCCTATGGCTATCCGAAGCTCCGATGTAATGTTTTCTAAGAATTACACTAAGTTCGCTTTCCCCACTTTCTTCAAGGATCAGCGATTCCTATCCATCAGATTTTTTGAATCTCGTTCTTCTATCTTTTTACTACATCGGCTACGGTTGACTTGGCGAGGTTCAAACGTGTCTATCACACGTAGTGATAAATTGTTGATTTGGCGTTCCGATGATTTAAGTCTGTCCGAAAAAACTAAGTGCCTTGTGATTTTTTCAGCTTCTTTGCGATATCTGTGCTATCACCTATACGCGTTTAAACCTTTTTTTTTTCTATATCTCTTTCGCACCGTTCACTACATTAATGTCTGAATACTTTTTATAGGGTAGGGCATCTCTGGTTAATTCTTGTAAACTTTTTACGCTTAATAATAGTTTTACGAAACGCATACTCTACCAAACTAGCCATTGAAGACCCTTGCTCCGACATAATAGACGGCCTGAAGGAGAAGGAGGAATGCAGTTTGATAGCTTTTTTTTTATAGATCTCTTCAAAGCTTTCGATTTCATCAACAACAAACTGCTTCTAGAGGTAATGTATTTCTTTGAGATTTCCTTCCGCACAGGTTTGTCTCTAAAATAAACGAGTGCTTCTCTTCCATCTGCCATTCTGCTAGAGGGCGTTCTGTGGGGCACACACGCCTGTCTGCAATTTATTTTATTTATGAACATTCTCATAAAATTACTGTCCTGTAGTCTGTTGATGACATATTTAAACATGATAGGCCAAAACCTTCAGCCGGGGAAAGGTTAAAAAAAATAACAAAACACTAAATCAATGTGACTTGACCTGAAACCATATGACTTGTTCTTAAAACGAAAACATTAAATTACTTTCACTGAACCTGTCTAACCCAGGAGTTCATTTATTTCAAATTATTCATGGGAAAATAACCTGAGAGTTAAAAATGGTTACATTTTGAGATTGTTTAGAATTTTTGCCGAGGGAATTTTAGTCATGAGGTGTCAACATATCGTCTTTTTGTAAATTTCATTTATTTTGTAGTCAGTGGGATGAAAAACTTGAGTTTCCGAAGAGAAAAAAATTTCGTCCACAACAGACTAATTTGGCCACGATATAAAAAGAGCCCATAAAAGCTCATGCCTTTATATCTTCATTTTTTTCTCTCCCAATTACAGCAATCACTTTGATCGCATTCTTTACGATTGCATAATTTATAAACTTCAGAAATCATTGGGGGAAAAAAAAAGTTTGCAATTATAAGCTACTCGTAATTAGTTTACAACTTGAAGGATTTAAAATATCAGGGTCTGTTACCATCTTGAAAAAGTATTAAAAGAGATGTCACTGCGATTAATGAATTACATTAACATCTATTAACGTCCTGTACAGGTGTGGTAAAAAAAATAATAATAATAAAACTGTTTACGGTGCACAATAATTGCCAAATGTCAGTGGCTGCAACCGCCCACATACATTCACTGCAAACAGTTACTCTCGACTGTCATCTCCAAGCAGTTTACTTTGAAGCCTATTTTTAAATGCTGCCTCTGTCTGTCTGTCCAGATTATTGTTTTCTCATGCGCGCACTAACCCATTTATTGATTCAGTGACGCTAAAAGGGAAGTTCGTTCTTAAAAGGGAAAAGTTACTTCATGCCCGATAGCATGGTGTGTCAATATTTACACTAAGGAGGTTGTCTTTATTTAAAATCACACACTGGCGCATCGACGCGATTATGCCTTTCTACTTAAAACAAAAGGAAAAGAGAAAGTTACGAAAACTTTAATTGTCTTTATTAATCACTCATTTATCGTACTTAAAAGATGTTCGAAATGATTTGTTTGCTTAGCCACTGTTTATGACGAAAGGCTTCTTAAAGCGGTCATTCGCAACAAAATTTGGATTAACTCTTTACTCCTGAGTTACGACCCAAAAAATATATATCCGCCACTTCCTTCCCGTCCGATTCTTCGAGTATTATTCCAGCGTCAAAAGAAGAGCTGTAATGGAGGATGAGACTGCAGTGAGTCATTAATATTTCAAAAAATAAACGCGCATAAGCTGCTTAGGAAAATGTAACGATTCACGCGACGTCTCCCATTATTTTTGATTTATTTTTCAACAAACCAGAATATCCATAAGGGTATGCTTAAAAATATAGGCTGCAAGAGCTTTCCGAATCGACAGTAAAAATAAATTCTTTTCGATAAGACAATATGAACAAGTCATTAGTACCATAGCTAACAATCTTAATATACAGGCTGTCCCAAGAGCCTATAGCCATATGGAAAAAAAAAAATGCATCATTGTTAAATGACAAAAAGCAACATTGCATCGTTCACATACTACACTCACTGGTCAAAAAATTAGAAAAAGTTTGGCAATTGGCGCAACAGATAATTAAACATACGTTATGCAAATATAAGTTGGCACATGGTATGATCACACACCATAACATGCTTTCGGAATAATCTCAAGGGGGTATTATCCTAATTACACTCGTAATGAATAAATAATAAATTCTGTACTTTTTATCTATCTTTCTGTTATTCATATTTTAATGGGATTTGCAACTGCATTCTAAAATGAGAACTCAGCGGTTTGGAAAGGTCAGGATTCAAATCTCATCGACGAGTAGAACTCTTAAAGGACTTTTCACTTCAATTACACTACAGATAAAACTGGTCTGCATCAATTTCCTCCCTGAAATAATTTCTACAGATTCTCGTAGGAAATATGTTCGAAAACTGAGATGTGCTCTTAAAAATTTCTCATCACCCTCGATTTTTAAAAATATCGTACTTTAGTGACCGAAAACCAAGACATATAGCTGATTTTATCATCTGTTTTATCTATTTGATTTTTTTCTAGAACATTCAGGAATTTTTAGAGCATTCGGGAGCTTTCTACAACATTCGAGAATGTTCTGGAACGTTCTAGGATATTGTTACGTATGGAAGAAAGGTCGGGTTGTTTTTGGAAGGGTCTAGAACTTTCGACGGAGTTTTCTAGAAACATTGTGAGCCTTCCAGAAACTTTTCTACGGTTATATATACGAGTGCATAGGGAGCTTTAGGGTCAGGCGCCACCTGTGGTTTCCGCATGTGCCACATGTGCGCTGTGAAGAAATACAGTACTACTGTAAATGCCAGAAAAGTGTTGTGTGTTGTATATGACATATTGCGTTAGGTTCTGTTGTATGTCCTAGCATTTGGCCGTAGGGCCCCTGGGGGACCCTACGTTGCCCGCACACACCACTAGGAGGTAGCCAGGCAGCCCATAATTCTCTGGCTGGTCTTCCGCTAGGGTCGCCTGAGCTTCCTAGGCAGAGGCCAAGTAAAAAAAAAATATATATATATATATAAATAAATAAATTAATTAATTAAATAAAAATTAAAAATAAATAAATAAAAAAATAAATAATAATAAAATAAAATAAAATAAAATAAAAAACAAATAAATAAAATAAAATAATAATAAATAAATAAAATAATAATAAATAAAATTAAATAAAAATAAATAAAATATTTTAAAAAATAAAAAATAAAATTTAAAAGAATAATAATAAAAATTTTAAAAAATGCTGGGTCAGCAAATCCTACCCTACATGAGGGTTAGCAGGGAGTCATGTCTGGTCGAGTTGTGGCAAGACCGTGGGGGCCATGTCCATGAAAATTGTTTTCAGTTAGGGAGTACCGATCCAGTCCTATTCTTGTCCACTTACAGAGGGAAGAGAGTGTCCTTTAGAGATGAAGGATAAGATGAAAGTCAGAAGGCAGTTGGATGTGCAAGGTGTGATCTTCTTACAGCAAACAGGTCCTGGGCAAACTTGGTAAAAGCTAGGTAATATTCCTGCTCAGTGATGTACAGATAGTTTCTATCTCGTGGGAGATCATGTATTTTGGAAATTAAACGGCATTTTAAGTCTTCGTAGTGAGGACACGTATAAACCATATGATCCCAGTCCTCTTCCTGGCCACAGGAGCAGTAGGGGTCTTGCTCAATACCCATCAAGGTCAGCTTCTGTTTGATAGATCCATGCCCGGTAATAAGATATGTAGCATGGAGACCAGGAGAAAACCAAGAGGGAGCTTTGGGGAAAACTGTAGTGACCTGGGGAATAAATTTCTTCGTGATTGGTCCTTTGCTTGTGTCTGTCCATCTCTGCTGCCAAGTTTGAGTGAATATAGAGAAGAGGGTTCGCTTTTCCATACGAATCTCGTTTATGAGATTGATCGTGCGATTAAGGATAGTGGCAGGAATTCCTCTTGATAGGCGATAGTGTATTCCACGGCGGATCACCTCCAGGTCCAAAGGCAGGACCCCAGCCAAAACTTGAAGAGCAGGAGTGCTGACTGTGCGGCAGGCCCTTATCATCATGAGTAACATGCAGCGCTGGATGGTTCCAAGTTTCCGTATGTTTCAAACAGTGGTGACTCTGGTAAACCATGCTCCGGCACAGTAAATAATTATAGGCAGGAACACAGACTTATAGAGAAGAGAGAGTGTGCGTCTTTTTAGCCCCTCGTCGCTCCTACTCACACGTGCGATCATGGCCGTGTAGTTGCGGATTTTTGTATGTAGATATGCTAGGTGTGGATAAAAGGACAGTTTACTGTCTAACATAATTCCTAAGTAATTGAGTTCTGTGACCAGAGAGATTGTTCGTCCTGCTAGCTTGATCTGTGGTGGTCGGGTGGTCTGTAGGATTCCCTCGAGTAGAATCTATTTGGTTTTAGCAGGAAAGAGCTGCAACTTGTCGAGTATCTTGGAGTATCCTTAGGGTATAGTTTGCCTTGGCCTCGAGGGATGCTCTGGAGTTTGCAGTTAGCATGAGGATAAGGTCGTCAGCGAAAGCATAAGCAGTGACGTCGCCTAAGTTCATCGTAAGGAGTTCATCCAGGACGACGTTCCACAGGAATATCTGTGCCGACCTAAAATTGGTAGTTTTGCTGACTGGGTTGCAAGGTGGATACACTAAATACTGTTGCTTTTTATGCGAATAAGACAGCCGAGCGAAAGATTGCCACTACAGGGTAAAAAAATGGCTAGACCGTTCAGAAACTACACCAGGCCATAAAAATGTAGCACACCCTCCTTTGGTGGATAAGTCAAAAATCTATTTACCTCCATTGTACATCAAGCTATCTTTTGTTTAAAATATTTGTGAAAGCGATGGACAAAAAAGGAGAAGGATTTTCCTGTTTGAGGCAAAAGTTTCTTCGAATCAATGAGGCTAAGATAAAAGAGGGAATTTTTGTTGATACTCAAATAAAACTATTCCAAGATGAAGAATTCACTAAAAAATTAAATTCTACAGAAATAGAGACTGGAAAGCATTCGAAAACATCTGCCGGAACTTTTTAGGAAATGAGAGATTGTGGATGAGCTAATTTCAGCGTACAGAGAGTTGGGATACAACATGTCGTCGAAGCTTAATTTCCTACATTCCCATTTATACTTTTATCCTGAAAACTTGGGAGCGGTCTTCGATGAACACGGTGAAAAGTTTCACCAAGATATTTCTCAAATGGAAAAAATATACCAGGGAAAATGGAGTCCAAATATGTTGGAATCTCGTACGGATGATTATAAAAGGCAAAAAACGACAAAACAGTGTTTTGCTATCAGATAAACATACATTTAAAAAAAAAAAATAGAATAAGGTTAACAGACCAATTGTTCAATATTTAGTATATTTAGTACTGCATGTAACGTTTTGTTAAACTATATGAAATCTTTTTTTACTAGAAACTTAGTTTTTGATTTTAATCCCTTCTTCCTTAAAACTTGTGGGTGTTACAGCAATATGGTTGCCATATTAAGTTCAGCAACGTCAAATCTGTAAGAATCACCCTGAATTTTAATGGGGAGCGAAAAGAATGGGCTCTTTTTTTTTGTGCAGGACAGTGTAATCTAACTGTAGCGAAATCTTCCCTCCGAATATGCAAACCAACCGATGAACACACTTTTCTACAGACAAAACATCCCGACCCGTTATTGTTCTGTTTGGTTCCCGTAATAATCACAGTGTACACAGCGTGTTTTAACACTCGATTATTTATTACTGGCTGCAACATTTAGCATCCCACTGAGGCATTTATTACCTTTGCAGGAATTTTCAGTTTGTTTGTAGCATTTATCACCTGTCATTATCACACTACTTCATTTTAATTAGAAATCAATCCCCAAACTCAGTTTCACGTCAGCACGGATTGTTCTCCGATAGGTTTCAAAGCAACGGAAATTGCAAACTTCTAAGTTTGTCGAAGAAAAGAAATAACAAATCTATCGCAGTGGCAATTTACTGCGAAAACTGTAGCAAGTAAAATTAATTCCTTCGTGTCTGAGAAATAATTAACACGGTTACATGTAATACGAGATTTACATGAGAGGTCCGCAAGCGTGTTAAAAGTTAGGGGAAATTCAGTTCGTTCGCCATGTTGTAGAGCGATAAGAAACCAATCAGAAAGGATCTGCAACCTAATTACTGATTGTAATAGAAGTACTCGAGCTTCAGTAAAAGTACATCTTGTAAAGGCAGATGATGCAGCATTTGATGTAACTCGAATTCGAAATTGTCATTTGCCGTGGTAAGTTAATAAATAAATAAATAAACAAACCTGTTGAGTTCTCAAAATCATAATTTTCTTTTGATGGCCACGTGACAGTTTTCAATCAGAAATATGAGTGAATTAAGTTTGGGACAATTGCCTATGAAACACGGAAAAAACGTTTTTGAACACATGCTGAAACGCGACTTTGAGAATCTGTAATTTTAAAAGGAACTCACTAGTAGACAACGGTGATGTTGGTGTCTATCATGGAGGGAGACGAAGTTTTGTCGGCAGAATGTGACGTCCACTTCTAAGTAATTCTAAAAAATAAATATTAATAGTAACTAATGACAATCTATATTTTAGTGAATGCCTCATTTTGTCTCTACAGCCTACGTGTTATAGTCTAACAATTCATGTCAGACTATAACAGGAAGACCTCAATAAACTAGCAATTTGAAAGAAAACGTCATGAGTACAGTAAGCTTGATTACGCCTTGATTTTAACAGCGTGTTTTCTAGGCCACAGGCTTTATTTACTCTGGCTGAAAAATATCTAACTTTTCATTCAATATATCTATTTATTAAAGTTTGTTGCGTCTTCTGTGAATGCTTTGTGATGGTTGAAATTTTTCGGCAGGAATTCTTTCCAACGTTTTGCGTAGTAACAGAAATCACAGTTGGTGGAACGATGCAATAGACTAAAGCTACGATAATCAACTGCATTCATAGCTTATTTAAACTATGACTGGCTTGTTTGTTGTAAACTTTGTTTTTTTCACTCATGCTACATGAAATACGGAGTCAAAATGGAAACTTTTATGAAACGGAAAGCTCATTCATAAAATATTTTATTCTTAACCATACGTACAGGCCAAACCGGAGAGACATTAGGAACAAACTTATTGGCACAGAGCCATGATAGACTGAAAAATAGAAAAAGTAAATGAAGACTGCTGATTTTTTTTTCTTATGGAAGACTGCTGATTTTTTTTTTTATGGAAGACTGCTGATTTTTTTTCTTATGGAAGACTGCTGATTTTTTTTTTTTTTTTTTATGGAAGACTGCTGAAGCCTATACTGCTCTCGTATCACAGATTGGGTAAGGGTCGGTAAATTGAAAGAAACTTGCTAGAAGAAATTATTGATATAGAGAAGTATTCCATTGAAAAGCAGCAAATTTTTCAATGGATTACTATTTAAGACTTGCTACTTTGATATTATGGATGAGCTGAGGGTTGACGAACAAGAACAAACTTATTGGCACAAAAACCAGAAGTAATGAAAGTAAAAGCAAACGAGAACCATTGCCATTTGGAATGGAAGACTTTTGAATATTGCAAAACTATGGATCAGTTGAGTGTTGGGTGGGTGGTCTGAGTTAATTTTTTTCGAAAAGAGAAAAAATTAAGAAAGAAAATAAAGTATAAAGTAATTAAGAAACCAGAAGAAAAATCTTGATTTACACAATCAGTAATAGCATCAGAAGATTACTTTTATAGAGGCATTCATAAATTAGCCTATAAAAATAAACTTCCATATATTTTATAGACCCATGAGGGCTTACCTTCAGCATATCTATCCGTCTTCACAATATACAAATTTCAATGAAATTTCATATTTGGTTGTTTTAGAAGCATGTCCCAAACCGTTCCAAATTTCATTAAAATCTGTCAAATAGAAACCCCAAATGTTTTGTTTATATACATCATCAGTTATTTTTTATTTATTTATTTAATACACTTTTGTTTATATTGAAGAGATATTCATAAAATTTCATAATATCAGTTTAGCATGCTACATGAAAATAACTGAGTGAAAATTTATCTCAAAGACTTATTGATTTAAGAAAAATATTTGAAACTGTCCAGCATAATCTCTCTTAAGAAAATGAAAGCCGTTCCCTTTGCCTTTAATAATTATAATTTCCTTGGATACTTCCCATCAGGAAATCGTTTTGGTCAATGCCGGCCACTGGCTCCTTAACTTGAAGACTTGAAGACTGGCAAATGAGTGTTCGGTAATAACCAAGTCAAAAATATTGATTTCTCCTTCCCGCCAATTGTATTTCTAAAAAAAAGTTGATATGGAAAATAGCCAAACAGATCTCATCATTCCCAAGTCCCAATTTATGTCCGGGTTGTTAAAGTCCCCCATAAAATCATATTTTTATAAAAAGGTCCAATAATACCACTACATTAATTTAATAGTTATTTACAAAGAGGCAGAGTACATTTTTAATATCTATTTTAATTTCTTAAGTTAACACGTTTTATTTCGTTGTTGAAAATAAGGCTTCTCTTTCATTTTGTTGATTAGCAGAAAAGTAAAATATCGAAAAGTGCAAATGATGTAATTGCATCTATGTGGAATACAGTAACGCCACTTTTTGGAAATTATATTGAAATTAGAAAAGCGGGCATAGGTATATAGAAAGCAGTTCATTTGTATATAAACATATAATTCTCCTTGAGTTCTCATTCTGTATCATAATCAATACAAACGGCACATATTGTACAAATACTATTTTCACTGGAAGTTGTGTACAGCAAAATTCGTCGAATCAGTCGTTGGTTCTAACTTTATCATCATGAAACTATTCTTGATGTTGTTGAAAATTCAATTTCAGAGAAATTTCTAGTAATGCTACATTCAACATCCTACATTCATTCTTTAAACAAGCTGTGACTCCTCGCTGAGAATTCTATTTCTTCCAAGTTTTTATAGAATGAGTTTTCCATAGAAAATGGTCACATAGTGTTCTTCTCTGCATTGCATTTGTCGCACAGCATCGTACCTTCTCTACCGTACTGACTCGATGCCCTTTGTGAGCCGCTATCCTTTCCCGTTCCCATATGATTTGTATCATAAAAATGATGAAATTTATTTATTCCCTATCTGGCGTTCGAATAATCAGATTGTAAACATGTACTGTGAATCTTTATTTTAAAAATTTGTAAAACTGGCATGCAAAAAAAATCATTTTAATCCAGGAAATGTAGATGACATTATCATAACCATCGAATATGGCATTATTGCATCCGACTCTATTATCACACAAATTGTACATTATCGAAAAACCACCAGTTCGGAAATTCCTGCGTGCTAAAAAAGTGCCACCATTTCCAAACTAAGAACATGCTTTTAAAAGTGCCACCATTTCCAAACCTGGGAATAAAATTAATGAGCCATTTTTGTGGATGCGCGGAAGTGACCATAACGTCGAAAGACTGTGTCGGGAACAACACAGTAACCCTCTCGGATGTTAGGTTTAGATACTCCTTTGAGGTACGCATGAAGTAATAATTTGCAGCTTTCAGAAATGGTATGTTCTACTCATAAATTTTCCCACTGCACTGTTGCCTCTAGTCTCATTTACTTGTATCAATAATTTTGCACGCTATTTCACTATTGTGACCTGTAACTGAACTTTCAATCACCGGTGCGCATACATTACAAAGCAAGTTTTTGTTTAGGAGCGGAAAAAAGGCATTTTCTAGAGAATTGTCAATGTTTTCAGTGGGTATGACCTTTAAAGAGAATTCCTAGCTGTTCCCTATCTATGACCCAATTCCCAAAGGATCACTTTATATCTAGCCAAATAGGATTTTCCAACATACTGACATCGCTATTCGCTGTTACTACCGTTTGTCTGAAAACGTTGGCTTCGTTTATAAGACAAAGAGGCCTCTCCACTCAAGAATGTACTCGCTTGGTCAAGTGCTCCAAATATATGCTTGATACCATATTTAATGGAGCGCATCTTATCCAGAGTTCCACGAACGGGTATAAGTCGATTTCCCTCTTTACAGTTATCTCTCGCATCATTTTTAGACGGAGTTGAACTGGAGTCCAGAAGTCGCCCTACATTAGACACACATGCATCTTTTGAATCACGCGTAGTGGGGCATTATAGTAAAATCTGCAGGAATAACAATTGTATTTTTTAATTCAACTCTTTCTGCTCTTTCTTTTAAAAGTTTATTGTGACATTTATTGCACAGCGCAGTAAACTGTAAAAGAAGCGGTCGCTAAGTATACACGGTACTCTCCTCCTGTATCACAAGTCCAAAATCTACAGTGATCGCTCTTATTGATGATATATATACACTGGTGTTCAAAGAAAGTGCATCACCTAGGAATTTCACATTTCTAACTCTTTTTCGTGATGGTATGTTATCTTAATGACTAGCAACACAAATGGAAATATAAACAAAAGATATTTATTAATAGTTAAGGCAAAGCTAAGTAATATTTGACAGGTGCTCTCAAAATATTCCCAAATGAGCATTTGCAACATTTATACAACAGTTTTGGTAAACACAACAATTATGGCTGAAAAATTATGGCAGAAGCCCTCAGTTTGCTTCAGTTTATCATTTTAAATTGAAAACAAAATGAAAAGTTCACCAGGTGCAAACTAATATTTAATTGAACCGCCTCTGGCCCTGATGACAACAGCACACCGTCGAAGCATTGACAAGGTCAATTTCTGAAGATAATCAACTGATAGTTCGTGGTTCCAAACACGAATTATGAAGTTCGCGAAGGGTCTTTAGTTTCTTTCTGGCAACTACAGATTTCACACGATGCATGCCAACAATTCCCTATAGGATTCGGGTACGGCGGGCTGTTTCCTGGCCATCTAACAGTTGCAATGGACCGTTCTTCCAACCATTTTTTCACCTGTAACAAATGTAAAGACATTACTGTCGAACCTCTAATGCAGAAATGAAGCTAAAGTAACTACAGAAGTGCCTACTTACACTTTTAGCCCGATGACAAGGAGCAGAGTCATCCTGAAAGATGCAGTTACTTGGCAGGTTGAAATGGTCTCTAATGGTTGGCAAAAATTTGCCTTCCAATATAGCCAAGGTTCCGTAAATGCCAGGTATCCATTGGCATTTACGGAACCTTTTATAAACTGCAGATGATACGAGCACCCCCCATATCATTTGGCTGGTAAGGAATTTCACTGTAGACACCATACAGTCTGGATGGTATTCTTCTCCACGTCTACGGCGAATCGTTTGTCTCCCATCAGAGTCATGCAGGTTGAATTTCTTCTCATCCGAGAAAATAACTGACTTCTACTGCTCGGGGGGTCTATTTGACATGCTCCTTACACCAAATTAATTGGGCCTTTTCCATTTTTTGTGTTAGGAGGGGCTTCTTCTTAGGACGACGGGCTACAAAAAAAATTGGGGTGGGTTGTGTATGGGGACACAACCGCAATCGTTTAAGGCGTGAATCCGTCTTTGTGTTATTAGAGGAAGGGTAAGATTTAAATGAATAAAGTCTTGGTGGTTATAAGTGAAGTATAATTTTATTTATCAAAGGCCGATGATAGGAGAAGTAAGATACATATGGCATAGTATTTACATAGATGTTTTTTACAAAGGTTAAAGCTATACACAGAGGCGGATTTAACGGCGGGCGCGCGCCCTAGGCCCCGACTTCTGAAGGGCCCACGCAAAACCCCAACTTTATGCGCAAAACCCCAACAAATTAGTTGAACATATTAGTTCAACTATTAGTTCAAAACTTTGTGATTATTATTATGCTATTATTAATTATATTATACATATATTATATTCAAATTTTATTGGAAATAAAACATTAATAGTACATAATATTTTTTATTTATTTTAAAAAATGGTTAACATGTATTTTTTTCCCTGTCTCTCTCTTTTTTTTAAGGGGCCCAATATTTTCTTCTGCGCCCGGGGCCTCAACCGACCTTAATCCGCTCCTGGCTATACAAGTGTTGCCCAGAGTAGTGGACGATGTAGAAATGTACTTCAAGTTGAACTCACGTTGCATATACTCTATAAGCGATTTGTTTTGAGTAACATCGACATTGAAATCGCCGGTAAGCATAATGGGTATATTGGTATCTGGAATCATATTGGGTACGATTTTCCTGATGGAATCTGAATATTTACATAGCATTTGAAACAGAAACACTTCAATCGAAGTTTGTGATACATTGGGATGTATGTAGACAGAACCGAGTATGAAACGAGATTCACCGCGCACCATCACATCAACTAAACACATATCACCAGTAATATAATTTTTATTTCCAATGATATACGTTTCTTACATTTCTGTTCACATTTCCTTTGCAATTAATTTTTTCCACATTATAAAAATTTTCTTCAACTCAGCACACTATCGGCTTATAACTTTACAAATTTTATTTTATCGGTTATTATTGCTAAATAATATTGTAGATCCTGTTATTCTCTACAAATCGACACCAATTTCAACGTCCTATCTCTTTGCAATCCAAAGTTACACTGCCCAAACGCCGCGCGGCGTCGCCATTTTCAGTGTTCACGCGCAAGCGCTACCCATCCCTCCCTCACCGCTGCACACCCCCACTGCCCACCATTTTAGATACGGACAGAAACCCTCTATCCATGAAAATTTAAATCATTAGATTATCATTTATAGTTTACGAGATATAAGCGCGACAAATCTTGCTATGTTTTTGGTCGCTAGAGTTTTCGTAGAGACCCCCCCTATACCGGACCAAATTTAAAGACGTATTCACGTCAAAAAAAAAAAAAAAAAAAATTGAAGAGGCGTCTTCTGACTGTTATTGCGCTTGTAACCACTCCTGTATGTTCTTCCCATTCTCTTTTCAGCTCAGACGAAGAAGCTTTACGGTTTTTAAGGCATACGCGCTTCAAAACGCGGTTCTGTTTTGGCGTAGAGACTTGTTTGCGTCCGGTTCCTTTTTTCCTATCAGCAGAACCAGTATTCTTGAGTTTGGAAAGAAATCTACTCACTGTCGACTGATTACAAGATACTCTATAAGCAGTATATCTGGATGAACATCCTTCTTCACGTAAAGCAACAAATAGCAACTCTTTCTTCTTGGCGTCAACTGCACGTAACTCGCCATCCCAACACAAGCAAAGAATGACTGCGACTCTTGCAGAGCGTGCTTATATAGCTGAAAGTAACAGCTGATGCAATATTACGTCATCACCTACGCACTTATCTGATGCAATATGTAAGAAATATTGCCATATACTTACGTTATTCGGATGACAATTACAATTTTAAGGAATGATGCACTTTCTTTGAACACCAGTGTATATATATATATATATATACACACACACACACATGCTTTATGTAACCGAGCCAATCCTTGCCTATTTAGTACTGTACTGCAAGTTGGGCGTTAATTTCTTATAGTCCTTTCTGCAAGAAATTGATGAGAACTCGAAAAGTAAACGTAAGTTTTCCATGAATTGTCACGAATATATTTTTATACAAATCTGTGTATGTCTATATATTAATTGTAAGTATATCAGTATTAAATTGTAAGTACAATTAAATTACAATTAAATTGTAATCGGTATTAATTCACATCTTTCTCGCCCTAAGCACGTGCCTTTAATTTAAGCTTAGGATTTTATACTCTAAGTATAAGTTGATCCTGAATTTTTAGCTGGATTTTAGATTTTAAAGGTCGACTTATACACCGAAATATACGGTATATTTCATCATATACCTAGTCTCAATAGGTCCCGCGTTTTTATTTGAGCATTTATTTGGAATACCATGTTGAAAATATCAATTAAAATAACAGAAAATCTTAAACCGTCTGTGAAAACTTGTTATCCACAAAAAATTATCGAGAGAGAAAAGTAAATCACTGTAAGTTCTCAAATGAAACGTGCCGCGTGCACTGTACACTTATTTATTTATTTGTCATTTTTAATATGTATATCCAAGATTATGATAGTACTTATTCAGAAAACGTTCCATGAGCAGAGCATATTAGCTTAACTCTTTCAGTGAATCATTTTCTGAGATTACCTGCAGTTAAATGTATTGAAGTGTTGCTGCTGGCGGATGGGTTGTAATTATTTAAGTATTGTAATGTAATTATTTAGTTGTAACCTACTTACAACTAATTTACCAAAATTACCAGTTGGTATTATCCATACTTAGAGATTTTTTTTAATGTTTCAACTTAATTGAATTTAATTCTATTATTACTTTTACTTTGTTTTTATTAGACTCATTCTTCAATATGGTATGAAATAAACTACACAGTATATAAATCATGTATTGTAAAAAGCAGATTAAAACCTTTTACGTTTCATTAATTAAAATTATTCTTTCAATGATCATCACAAAACTTATTTCGGCTTTTTTATTTTTTTGAAGTAACCTACGATTACTTTTTTCTTTTGTGGCAAGTAAAAGTTCTGCTTAATCAGCAAGTAATGGATAGAAAAAAAAAGTAGAGGAAAGGAAAATAAATTAATCCGGTCTGCACCCAATTCCCTGTTGTCTACACTGAAGTGGGTGATAAAAAATCATCGATGCCACGCGATAGTTCTTCTCACAGGCACAGCAAGATATGTTGTTCTACTTCTCGCATATTTAACAAGAATTAAAAGATGCACGTTTATTTACGCAAAGGCTGCGTGCAAAGCCCTTTCATAAATAGATATCAATTAATCCAAACCGCTTAGTAATTACTACGTAATTAACTTAACACCCTTTAACCTCACAATCATTTATCTATTTTAGCGATCGATCATTCCTATTTTGCTTCTGCTTTATATTGCTCAATAACCTTACAGGAATCCTCCACAAAAGAAAATAATCTGCAAGGACTATACAGAAATATCTTTAGAACCATACAGATCATATAGGAAGCATATGTGGAAATGTGCTTCTGTCCGCGATGGTATAAAAATCATTGCATATTCTTTTATATTTAATTTTAATCATTATTAAATACAGATTTATTCAAACACCTGGTACTCTTCTAAGATTAGAAGATATTAACTAATATAAGATTACATTTTATTAGTTAATATCTTATAATACTTTTAAGATATTAAGTATGCTATAACGTGCTTTTATCGAAACTATTTTTAAATATTACAAAAGTCTGCTACGAAGTACTACATTTTTATATGATGAGAGTTTTTTTTTCATAAAGTTTCCTTAATAAAACGATTTTTATTCGTTTATTTGTATCGCAATGAAATAATCTCAAGTATTCACCTTTTTTAAGATCCCATAGTGTACCTAAAACATCATACGCAATTTTTATATTTACTTAGGCACCACTGGGTTAGAAAAGAAAGCATATCCTTCATGCCAAATCAGCTTCATACAAGTGCAGAAAAATGTAGTTTGAATGCATCAGTGGTGATACATCCTTGCAATAAGTAGCAAACGCAAATGTATTGTTGGAGTTTCAAAACCTTTAGGGCTGGCAGCGCTCTCCAATGACAGCATCGGTGTCTGCAAGTCTTCAGTTGTGAAAACTAAACATATGGGGTGCATTCGATTTTTCTTTGCCTTTTGGAAAAGAATGAACACGTTGCTAAATATCTTGGACAACATCTAAATTAGGAATTTGAACGAAGGCCCGATGCGTGCATTACTGGATAAAACCCTACAAAATCTTATTCAGAAAAATATAGCACCTTACAAGATCCGAAGCCATTTTTCCCGTGTCTTCTAAACAGAGCGTATAATACTTCACCTGTCTAGATATGAGAGAGTGGAATGATTCGATTTTTCCAACGTGTTTCCTCGTGCTTGATTTGAAACGCAGGTGGAAGTGACATTTTTAAGTTTTTTTGTCAGCACATGTACGTCGGAAAAGATACGTCCTACGTTCAAGTACGGACAGTATTTCACTTTGATGTTCAGGGATGTGTGTATGTGGATATTTATATACAGGAGAGACTTAAAAAATTCAGGGAGGAGAAATAATAAACCATAAAACTCTCGACAATGGACAGTTTTAGAATTGCTAAACTATATTAATTTTTTTTTTCATAAAGATTATTTCTGTGTTGTGTTTCTGAAATATTGTCAACGAAACTTGGAAGTTGAATTCTTTACCGCAAGTTTCTAGTCGTGCACCAACGTTTTCATTTCGATTCTTACAGTCGACGTGTTTCATTAATGCACACTTAACTGTGCATTCTGAAAATATCGGGATCACAAAGAGCTACTACTTGTTTCCATTTTACAGTGACAAGCTTGGAAACAAACGATCTCAGAATCAGCGCCGGATAATATAAAGCAGTGAAAATTTATTAAACGTTTACATGAATATTTAATAAATGTGCATGTAAACTATTTTAGAAAGGGTGAGAAACAGAGGCTGAATTCCAAATAGGTGCAAAAACGCGCGCTTTGGGCCCGCGATTTTAATTTTTTGTTCACAACAAAAGGGATTGCTATTACCGTTTTATTTCACTTCGTTGAAGGGCCTGTAAAGCATATCTTTCATCACCGGTAACCAGAAAATATACAACATTCTAAAAATATAAGGGGCGAGAGTTGTCGAGAACATTAAGCTTATGACGCTCGTTGTTTTCTTACCATACGATAGACATTTAGTTTAATTTTTGAGTTTTGTGCGATAAAACATTAAAAAACGAATAAAAAAGAAATATAAAAGTTGGGTGATACTTGCTATTTAAATAAAACTATTTAAAATGACTTATTTTAAGTATTTAAATAAAAGCACGTGTTCAGTCCGGTTTGGAAGGGAATGACCACCGCATATCCCCAGCCCGGATAAAGGGTGAGGGTTGGCGTCAGGAAGGGCATACGGCCGTAAAAATTGCATGCCAAAACAATAAAAAAAAACGCTGACCCCATATATAATGGGAAAAAGCGAGGACAAAAAAAAATTTATATTATCAATATAAGAGTATTTTCATTTTTTTTTTTGTGGATTATATAAAATAAAATGTATAAAAGACTACTGTAAAAAGTGGAGCAGTGCGGAATTAATAGAACGTAACCGCTATGGATAAAGGGTTGGTTAAGTGGAAGAAGAGAGACGACTGGTTACCAATGGACATGGCTCTTCGTGGACATTATTAGTGGTCCCACTGAGTTCAGTGCTAGGTCCATTGTTGTTTTCTATATTTCTTAATATCATTGATTAAGGCGTTAAGCTTGATGTATATCAGGCTTAATATCTAAGTTTGCAGTTGATAAAGACTGACAAGGTGTTAATGACAGTAATCAAGATAAGCTACTGCAACAAGATCTAGAAAAATTAGGCAATGGGATCAGAAATGGCAGTTGAAGTTTAACATTACCCATATGCAGTAACCCCAGAGTAACGTACCAACTGTGTGGTACTACACCCAGGGTAGTGTAAAATGAAAAATACCTCGGGTTAAATTGTGCAGTCAGATATGAAGTTCTCCGAGCAGTGCACACAGCTTGTCAGGACAGCTCGTGGAGTGTTGTCAATGATATACAGGAATTTTGCTAGCACAGATAAGTAGGTGATTATCCCATTGTACAAATCAATGGTTAGGGAGCATATTAAGTACTCCATATAGGCATGGACGCTTCATTTTAGGAAGGATGTGGATCTGTTGCAACGGGTACAGAGAAGAGCATCGAGATTTGTGAGGGGAACAAAAGGCTTCGGTTCAGCAAACTGCAAACTCGCAAGTACCTAGTCTCCAGACGGGAGCTGGTACTTGCAAGGTGAGCTGATTGAGCTGTTTTAAGGCTTTGAATAGATTGAGCAAGCTCAATGCTGATGACATGCTTACTTTTGCTCAGACTACACACAGGAGGGGGCATAAATTCAAATTCAAGAAGGATGATGGATGTGCGAGAGTTTGCCTTCAGCCAGCGTGTAGTTGATTTTTCTCAGAAATTAACAAATTTATAACTCTTGTTGTAAATTTAGGTAGTTTGAATAAATTTAGAAAAGCTGGACAGACTATTAGAGGGGACAGACAGGTGATGTGAGAAGTTGTTTTTTTTTTTTTTTTTTTTTTGGCTGATGCTTTATAGAAGCTTGCTTTTGTTGTTGTAGTAGTGTTTTAGGAGCATCAGTAACTAAGGCCATATTTCTCCGTGTACATTATCTGTAAATTGCGTGTGTTCTGAGGTCGATTTTCTGTTTGCTGGACGAAAAGCCCGCGTTTCCGGGGAAAATACTGCTACCCTCGCCTGAGACCGACTAACTCAGTCACTTTGTTAAAAAATCCCATAAAAATTCCTCACGTCATCGACGGGACTCGAACTCGGGTCTTTTCGACCCGGGGTGGGGAGTATGGCGATCCTACCAACGTGTGCTACCCATCAGGGCATAAGCTTGCTTTCTTGCATCATTTGTCACTACTAATACTAAAAAAATCTGTTTTAATTTAAAACTAACTAGTTAAGGCTTTCGCACAAGCAAACTGGCCTACAGAGATGTCAACTTCTATTGAGAGAATGTTTTAAGGTTCTTTTGTGTGTCTTCAATACAGCAGAACCAGTAAGAACGAACTTAAGTTTAAAACGTTAGCACAGTTAGTTCTTCAATTGTGTTCCATTTTTATATTTTACTATTCAGCATTTATTTGTTTTCAGTTACAGTATTCTTTAATTACGTTCTCAGGTTTGTTCCAGGTTTCATTTGGCGATACTTCGTTAGCATGTCATCAGACAAAGGTGATAAAATCGTCTGTGTCATCTGTAATAAAGAGGTGAATATTTACCTGGTTTGTTCGGGGTGTAAGGCCATCATCTGTGCCTAATTTGCGTGTAAAATATTTAAAAAAATTATCACAACTATCTAAATCCCGATGCAAGTATACTAATTGTTTCAAGTATCTAAATCAAACTACAGCTAATCAAAAGAACGAAACGGAAATGTTATATTCAGATAGCGAATACGAAACAAGTCAGGATAGCAACGTTTTCAGCCATTCTCCCTCAAGATCGGCCATATACAAACGAAATACAACGTTCTCGGTCATATTACCAACGGATCTGAGCAAAAAATGAAGTCCATTATGTACCTTCTTCTCCTGCTATAGGCTGCAATTGAAAAGCAAGATAAAAACTTTAATATGTTACGCAAAAACTACTTCGAACTATCTGAAAAATTGAGCGAAGGGGAGAGAGAGAAAATCTTTATTGCAACTAGGTGAATACAATGTAGAGTATGGGTAACATTGCAACTGCCCTGTTTTGTTTGTTTCTCTTGTTGACTTGTAGGTGCAAGCGAGCTCCTACTTTAATTTCAGTAAAATAACAGATTTATTCATAAAAATATAGCTCGCAATTTCTTCTTTAAGATACAGTATTATAGCTCAATTTTTAAAATATATTTTTGCTGAAATTAATGTAAGTTCTGAATGTGTATACCATAAATAAAAATTGGTGTATCAAAGCTGTCTATTTAGCTCTCATTTCATATTATTTCATTCTGCGTTACTTAATTCGAAGTTTATAATTAAACGGAAATATCGTGACAGTGAAAGTTTACATTTACCTATTAGCGGCTTATTGAACTGAATTTTTTCCCATAAAAAAAGTACTTCATGTATTAGCATTTTATTTTCTTTCGCAGATCTGGAAAAGATTTTTCCATATTTGAAAAAGAGCATTCTTTTTTATTTGTAAATTGTTAATGTCAAAATCATATTGTTCTTAATATTCCTTAGCCCAGACGAGCCTTTCAAGTAATAAATCCTACTCTAGCCGCCATCTTGATTTCGTGCCGCGACCTGTACTCTAGTAGGATATGTTACTGTACCACAGTAACTACGTTAGTACAGATTCCTTTTTGTATTCCTTTTTGAAGAAAAGGATTTAACTGCAACAATTATTTTTAATAAATATTCTAGGAGACCTGACGAAATCCCTGTCTTGTTTTTGAAACGGTGCTGGGAATCAGTAAAAAGTCACTTAACATATTTTTAATAAGTCATTGAAGAATGCATTTATCTCGAATATCTAAAATCAGCATACCTATTCCCCATCCATAACAAGGGATCAAAAAGCAAAACCACCAGCTACAGACCAATAACAATGCTCAAATAGCTTGGCTAAAATTCTGGACACCAATCTATCAAAAACTCACTCCATATTTTCAACCTATATTATCAAAGGCATTACACGGATTTCGTCAAGGCGGGTCTACTGAAACGAATCAAATATCCCTCTGGAACTTCACTTCTATGGAACTGAATAGGCGGAATTGTGTGAAAGTTAGGGGCGTATTCAGGGGTGGGCAGGGAGGGAATATGGCCCCCCCTTAACCAAAATTTTGAGATTAAAGAAACAGACCGGAGGAGGCGTTTTAAAAAATATGTATTACTTTTTTTTTTTTTTTTTTTGCGTATACAAACAATTCGGGTAGGGTTCGTTCCAGTTACGACAGCGAATCAGGCAGTCAAAAAGCAATAAATTCGTACACTTTAGCAGCCAGTATACTAGAAGTTATTCGAGATTAATTAGAAGAGATTAAGATTAATTGAAAGCTTTTAATTAAGTAGAGTCATCCGGGAAGTGTTACAACATACTGACTAAAGCTGAGAAGCATTCTTATAGGGATGGAAATATTGCAATGTTAGAAAAGTTTTAAAATAAATTCATTCTCTTTATTCTGACAAATATAAATCTGGATTTCAAATAAACGTGTGCTCTTACATCAATTTTACTCTTAAAAGCTTTATAATGAATATCAATACTATACTGTTGTGCAGATTTATCACAACGGTATAATTAAGTCCGGTGTGAAGATGACATCATTTTTGACAAAATATATGAAAGTTAATATGATTCTGTGATGACTTTATTTATGTGACACATGCATGTGTGGCAACGTTGAACAATCCTAGATGCTTCTCTGTAAAAACAGAAACAAAACTAGAATTTCTCCATTCAAACAAAATTCTCATTCATGTGTTAACTACCTTTGAAATCACTGGCAGTTGGCTATAAAGTGCCATTGAGCACTGCCTCGATGACAATTAAAAAAATAAAACAAATACCCTTCTGTATTTGTTTTATGTTTATTTTGTTTATTTTAAATTTAAAACAACCGATACTATAAATGATTAAAATGTCATATAATGTATCATATCCGTAAGCTAACAACTAAAAGCGACCTCCCACTCTATAACTGGCTCTCATAGTGTAGATGTAGCTAATTATCGATATGTGTATAGCGAAGCTTTGAAACTCTACCAGCTCGATGGATGAATGAGTGTGCCAGACAAAGAATGGCTCCAATTATAGTCTAGCGTGCTTTTTGTTGGCGTTTGTTTGCAAGGAATAATTTTTTTCTTAATCAGAAAACCCTTTTCGGTGATACGCCTATTATTATTTGTTTATTTATTATTATTATTATTGGTGGTTTTTTTGGGTTTTTTTTTTTTTTTTTTTTTTTGGCACTGCCAACTGAATTTACCATTGGTCGCTAATCAGGGCCATGCAAAGGTGCATGGGGAGCCCGGATGCAAAAGGAGTTAAGGGAAGTCGTTTATTTATGTTGAGACTTTAATGGCTTCCTCGATCGGGGCCCTGGTGCGGTGCATCCAATTTGAGTAGTGCAGCCTGTCTGCACTACTCAAAAAACTTCATATCTGACTGCACGATTACCCCTTGGGTCGTTTTTGTTCTCCACTACCTTGAGTGTAGTACTGTATAGTTGGTACTTTAGGGTTATTGCTACCCTAATGCAGTATTTATCAAAGTAAATTTCAGTTTTGTTTTGTTTGCTATTTGGTTTTTAGAGCATTAGCAACTAAGGGCATATTGCTCCGGGGATATGCTGTGATCATTCCCTGACCTTTCCGCATCCTCCGTATTTGGTGGTCACGGGCTCGAACCCCGGTCTAATCAAGAAGCGTGTGCTACGCACTGCTGCTCCTACCCACCTGGCTACGGAGGAGCCTAAATTTCAGTTGTCACTTCTCAGTCCACCTGCCCAACTTTACAAGATCACGTTGGAGCCAGAGTACCATCATTACTGTTTTTAACAATCCTGCCAACTTTTTTATCAACTGCAAACTTGGACATTAAGCCTGATATACATTCATCAATATCATTGATAAATATAGAAAACAACAATGGTCCCAACACTGAAACTTGGGGGATTTCACTAATAAAATTATTCACCGAAGAGCAGTGTCCATTGATTACCACTGTCTTCTCCCACTCAACCATCCCTTTATTCATAAAATTAACTTAACCCCTAATGTCATACTGCTCCGATTGACACAGCAGTCTTTTATGTGCAACAGTATCAAACGTTTTCCTGAAATCCAAGTAGATATTTTGCATCCAGTTCCTTTGTAACCACATCGTAGTATCCAATCGAATTGGTCAGGCAAGATTTCCCCTTAACAAACCCATGCTGTGTCTGAATTATTACTGCAGTCTTGTCTTTCTTTAACCAGTGATTCATTCCATTATTTTCCCCAGAACAGAAGTTAAACTAATTACGCATGTTACCCTTTGTGAATTGGAGATGTGGGGACCTCCCTTGAATCCAAGGATGCTTTCATAATTATGGCTAATGGTTTGCTTACTTCCTTTGCTGCCGCCCTTAGTATAACTGTACAGATCCCATTCCACCTCTGGTCCCTTTCTTTTGTTTCCCTTTCTTTCTTTTCTTCAACAATTTCTCCTCTACTTTCCTCTTTTATTAAAAAAATCATTTAGGCCCCTGTTAGAGTTTGATAAACTTCTGGCCTCTACTTCACTGTAGAATTTCTCATATGTGAATGCAAATGCAAAATATTCATTAAGATTGTTAGCTGTCAAACCATCGATATCAACTTAAACTATTATATTAAGGTCACCTGGAATGTTAATTCAAATATCCATGTGTATTGTGACTGTAAATTGCGTGTGTTCTCTGGTCGATTTGCTTGGTTTGCTGGGCGAAAACCCCAGTTTTTCCGGGGAAGAAACCTTGCTATTGTAAGCTTTGACTTACTACTAACAAAAAAAAAATATATATATATATTTATATATTTAACATTGGAATATTATATCTTCTTACAACTTAGATTGATTCAGTAAACATTTAATTAAACACGCTGCTAACAATTGTTTAAAATAGGATTAGGTCTTAAATGTTTTAGGAATGTACTTAAAGGCGAAGCAAATTTCTCAGAAGGACGGTGAACTTCAACCTACAGAAGGTCAGGTCAGAATTCCTCGAAAAGGACCGAGTCAGGAGAAGTATACGGAGAAACAGGCTGAAGGAGCTTAGGAAGTCAAGGGCGCAGGAATTTATCGGATATTAAAATAGGGGGGGGAAGGAACTTTAGAACCAGATGGAGTGTATAACGATTTAGTTGGCGGGAAAGAAAGGGTAAGTTGGTCGTTTAGTGGGGGAGTTGGGCGGTGAGTTCTTTTTGGAGGAAGTATAGTGGTAATAGTGTACTGGGGAATATGTCTAAAGGAGTATAAATCGGAAAAGTTTAACTGGAATAGGAGCAGTATAGGCAAGGAGGGAATTTTGAGCGGAGTCCGAATAGCTGAATGTAGGATACGCGAAAGATGACGAAAACCAGATAGTCCGTTAATACAGGATTTCGATCTGATAGTAAAAAGTGAGAAGAGGAAGTACAGAACAAAGGAATCCCGACAATCAAAACCCGAATGGGAAATCGTCCTAAAACCAAGGACTGGCCCAACCTGGAGAAGGAGACAATTAATTGCAAGTACTCTTTATCATTAGTATACCTAGTCCAAGATGTAGTTCGGGAGAGAAGTAACGTAATGTTGGAACTAAAGAGAATGACAAAATAAGGCACTCTGTATTCCTCTCTGCGAATGACTTGATTAACCTGTACGATGGAAGGAGAACACCCAACTGATGTCTTTAAAACTACTGAGAACTGTAATTATTCCTCGAAGTAAATGAGATTTAGTATAAACTTTGGTAACTGTGCATCCCTGTGGAGTTTACTTATACCTGGACAATTAGTTGTAAAATTAACCCTTATTATTAATTTCAGTAACGTATGTACATAAGTTTGAACCCTTATATTAAACAATGTTGCATTATATACGTGTATGTGTCAGTTTGTCTCACTCTATTCCAGCTAACCTAAAATCCCTGGACTTGTATATGCAGTCAGGCTGAAGTTATAGTTACCTAAATAAAATAACGGTAGGAGGTAAAAATATATATATAAACTAATTAAATAATTATATATATAGTACAGTACAAAGTCATACCCCTATACTATCTACGCCTGAGACCGACTAACTCAGTCACGGAGTGCATCCATATGAAGTGGACCAACCTTATTCATCCCCAGATGATGTCACACTAAACTGATTCAACATTGGGGTGGCCACCTATGTCATTGGATGGCCCGCCTTAGATTCTATGGGCTTCTTAACTAAAAGCATAACTCTTCTCCCCCCCCCCCACTGTCCTTTCTATTGTAAATAGGAAAATTAACGAAAACGCTGCTTTTTATGTATGTTTGTGGTATAGTTTAGGGCAAAAGCCTCAATTTATGTAGTTTAACTAATGCACAAGTTAGTGCAATTGCATCGTTTCAGTACATATCCAACTACTTAAGTAGTTATAAATGGGCATCATTAAGTATATCTCATATTGTGAATGCCTTTACAGCGAGTTGCCATGATATTGCACTACTTCGAATAAGTAACGCTTCACCATAGAAGACGATTGTTACTTATTCTCAGCGGATACCATCGCCCATACGGCACAGTTTCGGAGCTTATTGGCTTCTCATCAGTGGGTGGCGAAGGTAATCACATCAGTGGGTGGTTGTGAAGGTATTCACAATATGAGATATACTTAATGATACCAATTTTAACTACTTAAGTAGTTGCTATGTACTGAAATGATGCAATTGCACTAACTTGTACATTAGTTAAACTTTTTACATAACCTGAGGCTTTAGCCCTAAACTATACGTAATCTAAATTTCTCCACACCATCAGGCATTTCTCATATTGTGGATTTATACTTCGCAACTGGGTTGTCATCAATGCAACACTAGGGTGCCTGCCCACCCACTCACCCACCGAAGAGGAGCCAATGAGCTCCGAACCGGTCCCGTCTTGGGGGGTGGCTGATGGCCACGGAGTTTCCGAGAATAGGTAACAACAATCTTCTCTACTGGGGGAAGCGTTGCCTATTCGAGGAATTTATGTTTTTGAGTGGTGTGAGTTGAAGGAGTAACTGTCCCTTTCTTCCTTCGACGGCAATTTCTTCCTCTCCTTCTATCGCCTTTCTAAATCTTTTTTTCTTTCCTAAGTCTAATAGGGATAACAGAGATCTTTATCTCATACCATATTTCAAACAGTGCTATTTCGTTATTGGAGGACGTTCTGTAAAAAATCTTAGGGAATTTTTTTATGGATATTGTAAGTGTTAATTTTAATTCTTTTGCTGACCCTGGTAAAGTTTTCCAGGGTGGGATTAAGTGCTTTGGGCACGGTTTTTGTTTTTTTCTATATACGTGAGGGAACTTTGGAGTTCACTCTGGACACAGAGTATGAACCGAGACAGGTGATTGAGGAATTAGCAAAATGTGTGAATTTATCGAGATTGCAGGGGTTTACTCTCCTGCCTTTGAGGAAATGCCAAGTAGTATGTAACGACTGCGTGACTAGAGATACATTGTTGAGAGGTTTCCCTTTTGAAAATCAAATGATACAACACCATTTGGTGGGGAGTATAAGAAAATATATAACCATTGAACGGTATCCAATTGAAATGCTCAATATATATATTTGAAAAACTCATTAGAAGGATACGGTAAAGTTACGAGAATAGATATGCATGCGTGGGATGGCTTCCCAGAGCTATATACGGGAAAAGTCAAGGTGCAAATGGAAATAAGAAAGCCGGTTTCTAATATTATTCATGTCATGGGGAACAGACTACTGCTGAACTATAGAGGGGTAGAAAAAAAATGTTTGAAGTGCGGAAGTTCGGACCATTTAGTCGCACATTGCACGAAAGGGCGTTGTTTTCATTGTAAAGAAGTTGGGCACATTGGTAGCGACTGCCCAAAATCATGCAGTAAATGTGGTGAAACAAGCCACAAAGCGGACAGCTGCTCAACTCGATCATATGCAGATGCCATTGGAGGAGGGGAAGAAAAGAGAAGTGAAGAGAATTTGAAAGAGGGAAACAACATGGTCATTCTGAAGCCACAGGGAGCCATGAAGAAGGTGGCTTCAGTAGATCCTTTTCAGTAGAACGATTCCACAATGAGGAATCGTTCTTGGTACGCATGGCAACCATTGGTACCTTGAATGTTCGGGGCTTTTCCCCGGGATCCGGAAAAGTTGTCCTCCGCATTTCGCCCCCGGCACATTTCGTCCCCAACACATTTCGCCCCCAGTAGATAATGAATAGGCTATAGAAATGTAAATAATACACCTAATTTTTTATTAATTCTAATTTATTTTGTTTTAATAGAATGAATCAATCAAAGGTAATCAAAGGTAAAGGTAATCAATCATAGAATAAATGCACATTATTATTGTTTAAAACTCGAAGTTGTATGCAGTGCCTCTAAGGTAATCAATCACATTACGATTTTGAAAATCTTGGACTATTCTTTTGATTCTAGCAGGAATTGCAGCATACTTCTTGTTCCATCAGAAAACCACTCCTGGCTACGCGCCAATAACTGAAGATTGTTACTAGCGGAAAAAATAAGCATGCGACCCGGGAGCAGTTCGTCCTGAGAATCATACATTATAAACTGTTTAATAGATTTGATAATTGAGAGCTATTAAGTGCTCGATAATTCCTATATTCTATTATATTATAAATCAACAGGGATTACCTTTATTTTAGATATAGGAAGCTTCTTTTCCAACTCTCCTAGTCCAACTCGCTAATAATTCTTGAGGATGGCGATATCAATTTTGCAAAACAGGTGGGACATCTTCCCCACTGTCAGAACCGTAGTGTTCAGATCGTGCGATCTCAACAATGAGCGCTCAAGGCTTCTGTCTTCAAACACCATACCTCTGGCAGCAAGGAAACCATTACGTGGATTGGCATAAAATTAGATTTTTGAAAGTCTAAACTGTTTAATAAATATGGACCGATTATTTCTTTTGGTCCTGTAGCTGGACTTTAGAGTTAAATTTAGGGGTATACTCATTATCTACTGGGGGCGAAATCCGGGGGGGCGAAATGCGGGGGGGGCGAAATGCGGGGGGGCAACTTTTCCGTAAACCGGGCGTACGCAACATCATGTCTGGAGAATTACGTTATTGATGGGAATCAGAATTTTGTTTGTTCAGGAAAGTCACTTTTACAGCGTATTACAAACACGAAAATTTCAAAACAGATTTAAATGCTTTAGTTTTTGGAGTTTTGGCGAAAGAAATGCCGGGGGGGGGATTATAATCCTACCACCCATTGTAGGAAGGTTTAGTAACCTTCAAAGAGATGTGGAAGTTAACGTAGTCTGTATAGACTGGAAGCTAGATTCACACACAATACGGCTGATAAATGTGCATGCACGAAATGTTGCTCCAGAACGGATACGATTAATTAATAATTTACGTCCATTTATGATGAGTACCCGTTGGATTGTTCTTGGGGGTGATTGGAATTGCGTCTTAGACGCAGTCAAAGATAAGACGGGCACAGGTGATCCTGCAGGAGAGACAAGGGGCGCTCTGGAACGACATCTGTGTAAAATGCAATCTGATAGATGTATGGCAATGGCATAATCCTACAACACATGGCGCAACTTGGTCTAGGGACACAGTAGGCACACGCATTGATCACATTTATGCACCGAGAAGTATGGTAGATAAAGCAACCAGGGTTAGGTATGTCAATATTTCTGAATCACGACCAGTTACAGATCATAAATTGGTAATGTGAATCTCCCTCTATGTACAACAATTGATCATGGTAGAGGTACCTGGCGCCTAAACTCGGCTCTCTTGCAGAAAATAATTTGTGTAACATTGAGAGTCTAACGCATGAGTAAATTTTAAGCAGGCAGTAAAGACAACGTTTCAAAAATTAGAGAAGGAAAGAGGGGTGGAAAGTATGAAAGTGCTAAGGCATCTATATGAAGTGAGGGGACTACTAAAATATTGTTATGATGAAATGGGGGTACGAGAGGTGCAAAAAGAAATACAAACGCATCTGGAAACGCAGGCAGAAAACAAAGCAATACAAATGCGATTGCGGTATAGGCTTGCAGGCAAGAGGGCAGGGTTTATTTTCGATCAATATAACAGGACACAAACAAGCAGTTGCCCCATAAGGCAGATTCAAGTGGGATCACGTCAATATGATACCACAAAGGACATCATGGAGTGTTTTAATGAAGCGTACAAACAGTCGTATGCAGCATTTCAAGCGTTACCAGTAAGCTGGGAGATGTCGTGGTTCTCTGCAGCTCATCGGCAGGAATATAACCAGCCAATCTCTCTGAAGGAAATGTCCCTAGCCTTGGCAGAAATGAAAGGCAATAAAGCGCCAAGTCCGGATGGACTTATAACAGAATTTTACAACAAAGCTTGGGAAAAGATTGGGCCAATTTTGGCTCCAATATTCTCGGTCAGGGCCATGGCAGGTCAAGTCCCGGAAAGTTTTCTGGAGGCCCAAATGGTATTTTAAGAAAACAAGGGAGGATGGGCAAGGAAGTAGGAGACTGGAAGCAGGTATCACTACTTAATGTAGATTAGTAAGAAATATTGTTCAAGGTTTAGCCCTAAATGGTTGTCAAATGAACTAATGAGACTTGTGACAGAGAAGAAAAATGCATGGGATGCATGTAAATTATCAGGCGACACAGAAGCCTATGGCAGATATAAGCTAGTCTGTAATCAAGTCACAAAGGAGGTTAGGCAGGCGAAGGCAGATTACGAGAAATCTTTGGCAAAGGATGCTAAGAAAAACAGCAAGGATTTATTTACTTATATAAACTCTAAAAGTAAGGGGATGAATGTGATTGGTCCACTTGATATCGATGGTTCGACTGTTGATGATCCTGCTCAGATAGCAAACAAACTGAATGAGTATTTTGCATCTACACTCACACAAGAGGAATTATTAAGGTTTGAAAATGCCAGAAGGTTATCAAATTGTAGCAGGATGCTTAATGATTTTGTAATTGAGAGAATAATTGAGAGAATAAATAAAGAAAGGCACCTGGGGTGGATGGGATCTATCCAGTTATATTAAAGGAGGCGGCAAAGAAAGTAAGCAAACCCTTAGCCATAATTATGAGAGCATCCTTGGACTCAAGGGAGGTCCCCACAGACTGGAGGTGATCTGATTGAGGTGTATAAGGCCTTGAATGGGTTGAGCACGCTGAATTCTGATGGGATCCTTCCACTTGTTCAGATTACGAACCTAAGGGGGCATAAATTCAAATTAAGAAAAGACAGATGTAGAATAGATGTGCGGAAATTTGCCTTTATCCAGCGGATGGTTAATTGATGGAACAAGCTTCCATCTGTCGTTGTGGAAGTTGATAGGTTAAATAAATTTAAGGAGGGGCTAGATAGACATTTGGAAGGAATTGTTTTGTAATTTTTTTTTTTTTTTTTTTTTTTTTTGGCTGATGCTGCATAAGCTCGTACACTTGCTTTCTTGCATCACATGCCACTACTACTACTACAAGCTATATGCCAAAATGCTGAATGGTCGCCTTAAAAGACATCTAGGATCCATTATAGGAGCAAATCAGATATATGGGATGCCAGGAAGAGCTTTTGGATCAAATCTGTTTTTTTTTTCTTGAGAGAGACTTGCCACCATATTGTAAGCGGAAAGGTTACAGTATAGTCGTAGTGGTGCTTGACCTACAGAAAGCTTTTGATAAACTTTCCCACAATTATCTTCAAAATTTGTTATACACTGTATAGATATGTTCACAGTTAAGAGCAGCTATTATTAGCTTATACAAAGGGGCAAATACTACCCTGGTGATCAAGGGGCATAGCTCGGATAAAATAAAACTGGAGCGGGGGGGGATGAGAGAGGATTGCCTACTAAGCCCTGCTCTCTTCGCAATGGTATTTGAGCCTATGTTTAGGCAGTTAGATAGCTCCAGAAATATCAGAGGAGTTCATCTCCCTGGATCATATCCTGATTGCAAATATATAGCTCATGCTGACGACGTCATTTTAACTGTGTCTGATTGCAATTCTCTACATAATGCGCTGGATCTCTTCAGCTACTTTAGTTTGCCTAGTGGTCTATGTCTTAATAAAAGCAAAACAAAATGTTAACAATGGGTTAGGGATGCTCCACTACAACTACCAATGGGCCCGTCTTTCTCAGTGGAGCCCATCACCATTCTGGGGGTACTCTTCGCAAGATGGCCAATAATAACAACCCGACAACTATTGAGCTCCAGAAGAAAACATCGCCCGGTGGAACCTAGGTCTATTATCATTCTCTAGAAGAGTATTAATCATGTGGATGATTCTCATCCCAATAGTGATGAATACTGTGGTCGGTAACCACTTTTAAATATCTCACACAGAAAAGGTTACATAGGAGACTATTTAAGCTCTTTTGGAATAATAGGCAACAAGAGAGATTGTAGGCAAGAGAGAGAGAGATTGCATTGTAAAAAGGCTCTCGGAAGCTATGAAATACCACAATTAAAGTGGCTACGGTGGGCGTATGTAATAAAGCACATTCGATCGGCCCTGTGAGACACGCATGTAGCTTCCACCCAAGTCCATGTGACTGCCTGCTCATCAGGCAGTCACATGGACTTGGCCCTCCACGGAGTATTTCTGAGCGAGATTGACCCTAATAAAATACCACTGGGGAGGTTTACTAAGTTGCTAGGAGTTCAGTATACAGACCCTACAGCAGAAACAATAGCACCCTTTTATAAACTTATTATCAAATATCTTCAGAAACTATCGGTAGGACTTTTAGATATGGAAACAAAACTAAAAGTTTCAGAAATATACTGGAAATTATTTGACAGTACAGAATCCCCTAGCACTGCACAGTTTTGACGAAACCCAGATGTTTAGCAATCTTTATAAACATATAGGGTATCGGTCAAGAAGTGACTTAGCTTGGAGGGTGATTTACGGGCATTTTCCGGTAGAGTAAATAAAGCTAAGTTCCGGGTTGAGTGTCAATATTGTAAAGCGCGGGAAACAGTAGAACATGCGCTTTTTTTTACCCTATCCTGCTGCTGTTCAACGTATCTGGAACAGGGTTCATAAAATTATGAGAGTATCGCGATTAACAAGGGATCAGGTGCTATTTTTGCAATTTCCGGCGCCTGTCTCCAAAGCCACACATATTTTGATGTTCGTAATAAATGAAGGAAAATACAAAGCATGGAAAATTAGGAAAAGAAAAATAGAAGGAACATGTCTGGAGATATATAAATATACTATTCAGTCCATGCATGCTGCAATTAGAAGATTTCTGGTGTTAGAGCTACTCCAACTGGGGGAACAGAAATTTCTAAAACAGTGGTGTTATCCAGCACCGCTGTGTCGGTTAGTAGATAATATTAACCCCTATCTTTTAGCCGTGAAGGGTATTGTGTACGGCATGTGCGTTTTGTATACAATAAAGAGTTCTTCTATATGATTTATGTGCAGCTTAGGTGGTAAATTCTAGTCTAAGTTTCTAAGTTAGGGATTATGGCTCAGTAATCTAACTAGCTTAGTCTAAAAGAGATAGGGACTAAGCCGGTTGCAGGCAAATGGTCTCTCTCTCTCCCCACAATGCGGCTGCTTGCTTTTAAATAAAGCCGTGTGTAAAGTTGGAAGAGTGAAAGAGGTGGAGGTCCTGAGAACTCATGTAGGGCAAACCAACGCCAGGAGACTGCCTGCTGAGCAGGCAGTCACATGGACTTGGCCCTCCACGGAGTATTTCTGAGCGAGATTGACCTTATTGGGATATAAGATCATTGTAATGAGTACAAGTGTGACTGGATGGTTGAAACTGCCCCTTTCTGTTTCTAACAGCAGGTTTTCTTTCTTCCCTCTGCTATCCTCTTTTTTTTTTTATCTTTCTTCTTTCTTAAATCTAATAGAGGCAGTAAGTATGGAAGAGGATTATTTATCCCTTACCCATATAAAAACGGTGCTGTATGGGTAATGGTATCCGCTGAGAATAAGCAACAATAGTCTTCTCCTATGGTGAAGCATTTCTTATTCGAGGTAGTGCAATGTCATGGCAACTCATTGTGAAGGTATTCACAATATGAGATATACTTTGTTGCCAGATATCTATGACTGGATTAAAGGACATGTCAGATTTCTATGACTGGATTAAAGGACACTCAAAAATAATTAATGCTACCACTAATGCACTAAATTTGGTATTTGATACCAAGCTAAAGTAATTTTAGGCAGGTGAAAAAAAGAAAAAAAAAAAAAAAAAAAATTAACGTACTGGTTTAATAGCTAGAAATTATTCACATTGAACATATTTTGTACTACTTCGAGCAGCCTTAAAAACTTCGGCACCATTTTTAATTTTCTCAGAAATCTTTAAAATTGAAGTAGATCATTAGTTTGCTTCTTTTTTTTTTTTTTTTTTTTTTTGTGAAACTGAACATCTATTTAACCCATCCCTCCACTTCGAGTTCATTACACTAAAAATTCTTTCTGAATTTGCTGAAGTCTCCGGCACTGAAAAAAACATACGAAATGACCTTGAAAATATTTGAAAGCTTAAAATCAACACTTTTCAAAATTAAATGCCATTGACTCGAAATACTCGAACAAGTTTTAAATTTTTCAGAGGTTGACAGTTTCATAATTTGTTTTCAGTACTAAAACCTCATCAAATAAATCACTGATATCCAACTTTAGTTTTTCTATTAATTTAAAATATTCTGCTACTTCAACGGGTCACAGTTAGGACAACCATTTTTAAAGCTTAATTTGCTGAGTTTCAAAAAACGGGTATTTTCATTAAAATTAAATTTCTTTCCTAAATATTTCAATGCAGCATTATAAAATGCTTTGAAATCATTTATTACTGTGCTTTTAACTACAGGGTCCAATTTCTGAAAATGCTGATGAACTTGATACCCAAAAAATTCTTGATCAAGACGATTCTTCAGTGAATTTTTTAGATCATTCATTATGTAAAAAACATCAGTGGCACACGTTTCATTCTTTTCAAGCTCTTTTATTGCTTTGCAAATTATTTCGAATGCATACATTGAGAAAAGAAAATATAATCCTATAATTATAGGGACGTATGTTGAATTTTCATTAATTTAAAGGCTCAAAGCTTTCCATGAAAGCAAAATTCGTTCTATACATGATTGTAAAGAAAGCCATCTAGTTGGTACATGCCTTAAAATCTGTTTCGGCAAACTCACGAAATTCTTTAAGGTTATCCCTTCTTTTAGCTGAAACAGAAAAATGACCATATATTTTCAAGACAATGTTTTCTATATCAATATAGAAAACATTGCTGGTAGTCATTGCGGTACAAGTAAACACATGGGTTGTGTTAGGGTAGCTAAGAATAGAAACAGGTGCATGTATACCTGCGTGTACACCAATGCTAGGAGTTTGGTAAATAAATTTGATGAATTTGAGGTATTGCTAAAAACATCAAAGGCAGATATTGTTGGGATATCAGAGACGTGGTGTCACACAGATATAAGTAATGCGGAACTGGAATTTGGGGAATACAATCTGTATAGAAAGGATAGACAGGACAGGAGGGGAGGAGGGGTTATGCTATTAATTAAGAAACACATAAAGTCCAAGGAAGTGAAGCCAGTCGACATCGATGGACAGGGCAGTGTCGAGTCAGTTTGGTGTGACATAAGCATAGGGAAATCAAAATTGAGAGTAAGAGTGTGTTATAGGCCTAATGACTCTGATGAGTATAATAAGATATTGTACAGGGAAATAGAGTGAGCCAGTAAATCAGAGAGTCTTATAATGGGGGATTTTAATTTCCCAGATATTGACTGGAATTTGTGGGTTGGTCACTCAAACACTAGCAAGGCTTTTGTGGATTTATTGGATGATTGTTTTCTACATCAGCATGTTCGGGAGGCAACAAGAGGGAGCAATACTCTTGATCTGATTATCAGTAGTGATTCTTCATGCATTAAGAATCTGCAGATAAATGAACCACTAGGTGGCAGTGATCACAGTGTGTTGAAGTGGGATTTACTCAAGGAGGTAACTACCATCAGAGGTAAAGGGAAGGGTTTTTGTTTTCGTAAAGGAGACTATGATGGTCTGAGACAGTATTTAAATTCTGTGCAGTGGGACCAACTGATGATGTTACCAACAGCAAACTCAAAATGGGAAGCATTCAAGGAACTAATCTTGGAGGCTACCAGGCTTTACATACCAACTAAGAAATATTGTTCAAGGTTTAGGCCTAAATGGTTGTCAGATGAACTAATGAGACATGTGGCAGAGAAGAAAAATGCATGGGATACATACAAATTAATGGGTGACATGGAAGCCTATGATAGATATAAGTTGGTCTGTAACCAAGTCACAAAGGAGATTAGGCAGGCAAAGGCAGACTACGAAAAATCATTGGCAAAGGATGCAAAGAAAAACAGAAAAGAGTTCTTTACATACTTGAACTTGAGAAGGAAAGGGATGAATCAGATTGGTCCACTGGATATTGATGGTTCAACAGTTGAGAATCCTGCTCAGGTGGCTAACAATCTAAACGAGTATTTTGCATCTACATTCACGCATGAGGAGTTATTCAGGAAGGAGAATGATGTAGGTAAAGTAAACATTGGCAGTGAGCTGGATGATTTTGTAATAACTGAGAGGAAAGTGGAGGAGAGATTGTTGAGGATAAACATAAAAAAGGCACCTGGGATGGATGGGATCTATCCAGTTATATTAAAGGAGGCAGCAAAGGAAGTATGCAAACCCCTAGCCATAATTATGAGAGCTTCTTTGGACTCAGGGGAGGTACCCATAGACTGGAGATGTGCAAATGTAACCCCAATTCACAAAGGAGGATCAAAGGCTGACACAAGTAATTATAGACCTGTTAGTTTAACTTCTGTTCCAGGTAAATTAATGGAGGCACTGGTTAAAGAAGCACTGCAGGATCATCTAGACAAGAATTCCGTTAGAGCTCAGACGCAGCATGGTTTTGTTAAGGGCAGGTCTTGCCTGACCAATTTGATTGGATACTATGATGTAGTCACAAAAGAACTGGATGCAGGGAATAACTTTAATATTATATATTTGGATCTTAGAAAGGCTTTCGATACTGTTGCACATGGAAGACTGCTGCACAAATTGGAGCAGTGTGGCATTGGAGGCAAATTGCTGCTATGGATAAGGGGATGGTTGAGTGGCAGAAGACAGAGAGTGGTAATCAATGGACACTGCTCAACGTGGACTAATGTTATTAGTGGAGTTCCTCAAGGTTCAGTGTTGGGTCCGTTGTTGTTTTCGGTGTTTATGAATGATATTGATGATGGGATATCAAGTTTAATGTCCAAGTTTGCAGATGATACAAAGGTTGGCAGGGTCGTTAAGGACACTACTGACGCTATGCTGCTGCAACAGGATCTGGAAAGGTTGAACAGATGGGCTGAGAGGTGGCAAATGAAGTTTAACATTGACAAATGTAAAGTACTACATATGGAATACAGTAACCCCAGAGCAACGTATCAACTCTGCGGTACTACACTGACAGTGGTGGAGAATGAAAAGGACCTGGGGGTAATTGTGCAGGCAGATATGAAGTTCTCTGAGCAGTGCAGACGAGCTGCAAGAGTAGCTCATGGTGTCTTGTCAATGATATACAGGAATTTTTCTAGCAGGGATAAGGAGGTGATTATTCCCTTGTATAAGGCAATGGTTAGGCCACATCTTGAGTACTGTATACAGGTCTGGAGGCCTCATTTCAAGAAGGATGTAGAGCTGCTGGAACGGGTACAGAGAAGGGCAACAAGATTAGTAAATGGAACAAAGGGTTGCTCTTACGAAGAAAGGCTTAAGTTTTGCAAATTACAGAGTCTGGAGACTAGGCACCGGCGAGGTGATCTGATAGAGGTGTATAAGGCTTTGAATGGTTTGAGCATGCTCAATGCCAATGGGATTCTTCATCTTGCTCAGAATAATCACCTCAGAGGGCATAAATTCAAATTGAGGAAGGACGGACGTCGGATAGATGTGCGGAAATTTGCCTTTGGCCAGCGGGTGGTTGGTTGGTGGAACCGACTTCCATCACTTGTTGTTGAAGTTGATAGCCTAAACAAATTTAAAGCTCAACTGGACAGGTATTTCGAACGAACGGAGGCGTGAAATGGGAGTGGGTTTTTTTTTTTTTTTTTTTTTTTTGGCTGATGCTGAATAAGCTTGCTTTCTTGCATCATATGCCTCTACTAATGCTAATGCTAATGCTAATATCTAAATTACCGAAAGCATATTTATCTAAATTATGAATAATGTGAGCATGGTAGTTTGCTTTAATTACGTCTTCATTTAATTTCTTAATATTTTTGGAATAAGGAGTTATTACTCACAAAATTACAATTTGCATTGTCTGCACTGAAACTAGATACCCTTTGCCAATCCAATCCTAAATTACTCATTGAATTTTTTAGGCACTCAAGCATTCCATCTGCACTTTCATCAGCATTTTCAAAAATATCAACTAAATAGTTTGTAGGACCGTATTCTTTGTTGAAGTACTGAATTGACAAAGGAAACATTTTCATATTCTTTCTATTAGAAGCATCAATCTGTAAACAAAAAAATAATGGTGAGTCATGATGTTTTAAATCATCCAAAACAATTTGCAATGCTTTTTAACCTAAAACATTACAAATAATGACAGCGGATTTAGTTCTTCCACGATATTTTTGGTACAATTTTTGAATCATTGTAAAGTTTAGAGTTCAATTTCCTGCTACAATCTAATGAGTTATAAGAATGGTGAAGCTTAGTTGAATGATAAATATGAGTTATTTCAGCTGTAGTAACTAAATCCTCTTCTTTCGTATTCTTTTTCACAAGAAACCTATCAAGACGATTTGAAGAATTTTCCGAATAATGAGCTTGTGAGTCTTTATGCTGAGTAACTGCTGAGATTCCCATATAACAAACTTTAAATGCATTTCTGCATAGGCGACATCTCGCCTCATGAGGGTCGTTTTTGTTTAAGCTATCCATTCGTATTCTTGCTCCCAATTTTTGTTATAAAAACAAAGCCTCTTCTTTTTTTGGTGTGGGGAAATTCCATTTTTGATGGCTAAAAAATAAAATATGTTTGTATATAACATGAAATATGTAGGTGCCTATAAATGAAATAGATAAATGTTTCTTTGTAAAGTTATGGGCAAAAACCGACGTTGGCTACATGGAGCCGTGGATCCGTGAATAACGTCATGTGAAATGAAAAAATACAATTTAAGCTTAATAAAATCAGTTTAGTTTTATTTTATTCGGTATTTTCATTTGCGATCAACAATAAAGGTTTGTGGTAACCTTTATTGTTACATGTTTGCACTGTTCTTTTCGATGTTGATGGACGGACATTGACTCTAATTGATCTTGCTCGCGTTCACGCTTACGACTCTCTCTCTCCCTTGCGTTCCGCCGCCGACTTTGGTGCTTGCTTTTCAACGTTAGATTTCTGATTCTGTCGAAATCTTTGAGCACGTTTAGTTAATGTAAGGGGCTCGCATATGGTGAGTATGGACTTGGCACACCGGGGGTCCTGAGCTGAATATCATCATTCTTCTCTTTCTTGGCGATTCCTTTCTACTTCTGACTCTTGCTTTCTCTCAGAGTAACTCGGGAATTTTTTTTTTTTTTTGTTTGGTGCAGCATACGCCTCAGGCTTCCTTGCACCATATGGCTAATAATAATAATAAATAATAATAATATTATTAAATATCAAATTTTCTAATTTTTTTGCATATTCGTCGACGGCATTATATACTCGCCAAAATAAGTATAAATTGTTTATACTATTGTCTATTAGTTTAGAAGATATAACAGCAGTTAGACGTTTCACTTTTCGTGACAGCCTGGGCGCCGTAGGGTACCCCCCCCCCCATCATAGACGTTATTCACGCCAAAACAGTTTAAACAAAGCCATTGAACTCCATATTATAAAAAGTGAGTTTTCCGATACCTGTGATTTTATTAATTATCTACCAGTCGCACGATTTTCGTGAAAATTATATCATGGTCATACAGGTGCAAGTTTTTATGCTTTGTCAAAAAAATATAATTTCATTGACAAGTATGAAATTAAGTGCATGGTGTTCGTGAAACTACATATATGAGCCGGAGAGGCTAGAATAGGTTAAGATTATATCTTTATGATTCATTTTTCAGTGGCGGATTTTTCATTTGAGGGTCTTCTCAAATTTAAGGGTTTTTTTAACATATCCCCTGTTAAAGCTTTGAGCTAAAGCTTTGAAATGAAATTGTAATTTTTTTGTCGGTTTGGGGGCCCTGTGCATGTGGGGTTCGAATCGTACGCCTCCTATGCGGAAATCCGCCACTGTCATTACAAGGCACAGGCATTGGAAAATGAAAATAAAGGATAAATTGCGTCCTTTCTCGTTTCAGTAAAGGACAAGGACAGTTTAGCTAAAATAAAGGATTGTCCTTTGAAATAAAGGATGTCTAGCAACCCTAGATATACTTAATGATGCCAATTTATAATTACTTAATAGTTGACTATGTACTGAAATGATGCAATTGCACTAACTTGTATATTATGTTTGCATATTTATTATGAAACCTCAGTCAATCCCTTTACGTTGCTGGCATCGAGTTTTCTCTTACAAAACAGTGCACTAATTCGCATAGCTTGTCCTACATTGCGGGTAGAGAAAGCGATGACAGCGCAGCCAGGAATTAAAAGAAAAGGAAGAGTTTAATTATTATTATTTATTTTTTTTTTTTTTCTAGAGCGAAGCATAGTGCCTTATGACAGTGATAAAATAAAGGAGCTTAAAAGTTGTCATTTGACGATAGCTATATACAGCTATAGTTTGTATATGTTGTTGAGATTTTTTTAAAAGATAATCCTATGTATCATTATTTTTTTTGTATTTGGTGGAATTGCACCGATTTATTCCGTTCACTGTTGAAACTTTAACCGCTGCAACGGAACGCGTTAGTTATTGAGAGACCACATTATTTATAAATCTGCTCGCCAGAGAGATATGACTGGATGAATGATTTTTAGTTTCATTCATAACGCTTGTACTTAGGAATTAAATGCATGAGAAAGGGAAGGCAATGCTAACACTATTTTAGCTAGCAGGTAAAAAATTGAGAGAACTAACTTGATTTGATATTCATAAATATGCTCCTTACGATTATCAAGACAAGTTTTCATTCTCATGAAAGCTTGCCTCTGGAATTTTAAAAATATGCTGTTATCTAGCTAATCGTACTAAGATGTTTGAGTAACACAAACATTTGCATAAAAGATAATATATCACATTTCATAGCTTGTGTACATGATGTTTCTAATACGATACATAAACCATTTGTAAATTAACAGCGATTGACCTGAAACGGTGCAATTTAAAAAGGAGAACCAAAGTTTACATTGCGATAGCCTTTGTCGAGAATATTACTCGGACAATTTTTAGTTGTTATATGTGTGGTTAGATTTTAGATGCATACTTATTATTTGCTCAAAGACTGATGCGACTTATACTTGGGGAGGTTGACACTACATTCGTACTCACCACATTTAAAATTTGCATCTCTTTTCTCAGTGGCACCATGTTTCTGATAACCTAATGTCCGCTTTTGTTGACTTAACCATTACCTCGAATTTATCAAATTTGTTTATTATGCACTGGCGCAGAAGCAAGTACATGTGCTTCCTTCGGTTTTTGCTTGGTAACCCAAACAAAGCCATGTATTTGCTCGTTGTGGATTCCCAGTAGGCCTTGTAATCCCTGATACCTTACTTTCCGGGCTGCTTCATGTCCTAATGACAGTGTAAGAATCACGTTCACCTCTGTTGGCAGCTATTGTTAATCTATTTCCTGTTATAGGATTTTAAGTGCGTCAGTGACTTAAACCATATTGCGCCTTGTACATTGTCTTAATTGAGTGTTCTGTGGTCGACTTGCCTGTTTGCTGGCAAATCGACACAGAAAACCCAGGTTTCTGAGTTTTTCCGTTGGGAAAATGCAACCCTCGTCTGAGACCGAATTACAGAACCACGTTGTGAAAAAAAGCCCATAAGCATTTCTTGCGTCATTGACGGAAACTGAACCCAGGCCGAATTGACAAGCTACTCCTACGTATCCTGTCTGGACAGAATTGCACTTTCAAATTTAATCCTAACTCACGACTTTTTCTCATCATTGCACTACACCCGTTAAGTAATCCTCAGATCTCCTATTTTTAATCGTTAGTTTCAACATGTATAACATCACCTTTTGTGCCTTAAAAAGATTAGAACTGCTGAACATTAACTTTTGCTCCTGGCAGACATACCCTGGTCCTATTTCAACTATCTCTTTTATAGTATTTCCTGCTTCCTTGGCAGTAGCTACTTTCTGTGGGATGGACCAGAGGGGTCTGCCGTTGAGAAAGTTGTGGGGTGCATTAAGAGCAGACGCTAGCGTTCAGCTGGATAGCTGAGTACGTGATGGTTTCCTCATTTTAATTCCAAGGGCACCAATCCTGTTCAAGGCCTTGTATAGGCCCATCAGGACACTGATGGGCCTCATACATCAATTAGGCCCATCAGGACACTGATGGGCCTAATTGCATTTTATCTCCCTACACACTGCATCGAAAACACGCAAGGACATGTCCTTTGGCTGTATTATGCTCCTCCGACATCACAGGGAAATAGACAAGTAGCACATTATATAAAGCTCCGATTTGTAAGAGAACTCGAGAACTGCTGTAGGCAGTTTTCTCTAAATCCACAAAATTCTCACTATTTTTTTTGTGTTTGTTTCTTTTTTTTTTTTTTTTGCTTTGCTGCTCTAATCTGATTCATAATTTCAGTCCAAGTTTAATTTAAAAATACCACATAAAACTAAGAGATACACCTATCATAACATTATACTACTTTAAGTGACATTATGTAGTATTTGATATTGATAATTATGTTAATTAGTCACGTTTGCTTTGTTATAAATTTATAATTTATTGACGTAATAAAAACATTTCTATTAAATATACTCGAACGAAAATAGAATATTATATTTTATTCATATATTGATATATCAACAACGGTAGTAGAAACTTCTCCCATTTCCATTGCTGTTATTTTAAATAATTTCGAAGACCAAGTAAGACACGTTTGCACCTCATACATCAAACAAAAATAACTACCATTTCAAACAAATGGATAATATACCAATACATTTTAGAAAATACAACAAGTCTACTTACCTGCTTTAAAAATTTCCTCCCACTCCTTGCTTGTGTATCCATTCATAACTTCTGTAATGAACGAATGCACGGTGTGGAGTATTACAAGACCTCCTGGGATCCCCATGGGACGAGCAAATATACAGACTATCAAGGGTACAAGAGCAAAAACAGGCACACATATACTTGCTTGTATACCAATACACTGGTGTTTAAAACTTAAGGACCAACACTATTTCTAAAGGTTACAACCACAAAATCAAACGAAACAGCCTGTGGCGATTTGCATAACTGTGGCCGTTCAGTAGAAAGCTGGTGTACATTCAAAAATTTGAATCGTGATGAGAATGCTCACATAACAGATAAAAGCAGCAGTTATGTGCAAATTACCGAACGGTGAGGACGATTGTTACAGACGTTCGACTGGTTTCGTACAGTGCTACAGACAACGAAATGGCCAGACAACATCTGGATGACTTTACCCGGGGTCGAATAATTGGGAAGCTCGATAAGTGCGCGAGGAGTTTGGCTACAGAGCTCGGTATCGCCCATAGCATCGTTTCACGTGCGTTATCGGCATTCAGAACGACAGGTATAGCTGTTCGATGGGCCAGTGGTGGTCGTTCACGAAAAACAACGCCCAATGATGACCGCTATATACTCCTACAGGCCTAGGGGGACCGAAACCAGACAGCAGGATCCATTGCAAACCAACTGCACAGGACGCAGGTTATTGCGGTTTACTCTGATCAGGCGACTCCACAAACGTGGACTGTTTGCCCAACGACCAGTACGCTGTGTCCCTTTAACACATGCCCATCGGAGACACCGTTTTCAGTGGTGCATCTAACACAAGAACTGGACAGCAGCACAATGGAGTAAGGTACTCTTTACTGATGAGAGTAGATTCAGTCTCAGCAGCGATTCTGGGGGTCAGCTAATCTGGTGAGAGGTTGGCACACGGTATCACCCGCAAACGTCATTGAAAGGATCGATATGTCAGTCGAGGTGTTCTAGTAGTAGTAGTAGTAGTGGCATGTGATGCAAGAAAGTAAGTGTATGAGCTTATGCAGCATGGTTGTTTCACGAGAGGTACCATGAATCGAGAGCGAACGACGAGGAAGCCAGACAATGAGGAGAATGTCCTACGTCTTGCAGAAGGCAATCCGAGTACGAGTACTCGAGCGATAGGCCAACGATTGGGTATTTCCCAATCCACTGTATGGAGGATACTATCAACAAACCAAATGAGTTCATACCATCTGCAATGCGTCCAATCATTGGAGCCTGCGGATTATCCACTCTTGCTAGTTTTGCTACTTGGTTTCTTCAACAGAAACGGTTCGCAAATGCTGACTTCCAGCGAGATCGCTGTTCACGCGACCTCCCGTTCAATGTCCTCTACCGCATGACGAAGGCATTTCGGACCCTGCAATGCTATGTGATTCCGATTCGTCTTTGTGCCCCCTACACCTCCTGCAAGTTTGTCGCACTGGTAGTGAATCACCCTGTATAATTTAGTGCGTACTATGTATGACATATATAGGTAGATCGCATAGTATAGCATTAGCTGCATGGTTGAAAATATGGTTTCAGCGGTGTGCGATTGTGTTTTTTATTGTTTTTGGCGTGATTACTTACTGATAATAATCGTTAGTAATTTAGAAGTTGTAGTTCTAAATTACTAACGTAATTTATGAAATTACGTTAGTAATTTAGTTCTGTTAAGCATCTGTAATATTAATAATTATTGTATTAACATATTAAAAATAAGAAATTGCACAATTATAGATGCTTTACTTCAAGGAAGGCACCAGGAAAGTTTTACAGGTCAAGGGAGGCGTGGGCTCAGAAAGTTTGAGAACCGCTGCCTTAAAATATGATATATGCTTTACAACGTCATCAACTTTTGCCCCTGGCAGACATACTCTGGTCCTGTTCCATCTATCCTTTTTACACAATATAATCCCCGTCTCCCTGACAATAGAGTCACCAACAACAACTGGTTCCTTTGGGACCACACATTCTGCCTTGGAGATTGCCGCTGTGTTTCCTGATGCCCTAGAGTGAGCTCTGGCGTGGAGTTGGCAGCTGACAGAGATTGACGGGCTCGTCATATTAATTTCTTCGAGGGCATCTACCCACCTCAAGCTCTCATAGATGCCCAGTAGAACGCTGATGCCTAATTTCTAGACTCTCTGCACCTGGCACACACAAAGACATCCTCCTTGGCTAGATCATGTTCTGTTCCAGAGAGTTCGGCAAACATTTCACAAGTTTCACATTTTTTTAGGCTGTGATGCATTGGAGAATCGCCTCCCTCAGTCCTCGTCTGGATAGGCGTTATCTTGGATGGACGTACACAACTCCAGATACTGGAAGGTGGTACTGTAACTGGTGCACGCTACTGTACTGAGGTAATCCTTCTCCATGTGCGTCTGTTTTGAGGTCCCATTGGCCCCAATTTCGTGTTTATGGATGATAGCGCCACACCACATCGCACTGCAGCTGTCGATGCTTTTGCAAAGTGAGGACATTGTTCGTATGGATTGGCCTGCCCGTTCAACCGATCTAAATCCCATCGAACACATATGGGACGCTCTCGGGAAACGCCTAGTGGCACATCTACACCCACCAGAAAATGTTCACCAGCTGAAGATGGCGCTGACAGAGGAATGGACGATGTTACCGCAAGAACTTATCAACATTGTTCTAAGTATGGACAGGCGGTGCAAAGCTTGCATCGACATTAGGGGTGGCCATATCTCCTACTGAGGACCACCTCTTCCCTTTGTTCCATCTTTGGCAGTGAGTATCATCTGTATCATGGCAGCCAGTGCTATGTTGCCATTTTTGAATAGTCCTTCTGTACCATTGTTTCCTTCATCATTTCTGTACCTCACGAGATTCCTTTGGTGTGCTTTTCCCATATCCAGGCCACTCCTATGCGAAGCTACAGGTGAAAACCTGACTATTCCTTAAGTTTTGCACAGCAGTGCACTAGTATAGTAAACAAATTTGATGAAGTACTGGTTATCATCATATGCTGTAGGCACGAAACCAAGTACATCTTGTAGGCTTTCTTATGATCAAAGTAATAAAGTAATACATGATTAATGCTTGATTCCTCAGAACACTGCTTTATCTCCCACCCCCTTTATAAAATCGTGAAACCACATGATGTAGGGACATTGGAAAGAGGGCTATTTAAACATGAGATATAGTGAGCACAATTATTATAAAAAAACTGAAACTGTCATATCAGAGCCACCCAAGAACAATCTTCTCTGTCCATGTGTATTGCCCCAGGGGCTGATCTTGGGGATGTATTTTGATTTTGGTGAGCAATTTGGCATAGCGATTTGATTGGATTTTGAATAAATCTAAATTTCTGTTTGCAATTATTACAAATTTTCTTTTGCACGAGTTTTCCGAATTAGTTGCCTTATGTCTGGAGTGGGCGGTTGGGGGTTTCGCCCTAGCCGGCTATACGGGTTTCGAGGTGGTGAGGAGTTTCAAAAGTTAATCTGAGCATTTCCGTGCCCTCGAGTGATTGTTCAAGCTCCTGGAACCTTCCATTAAACTTGGATGGGGAAGGAGTTTTTAATTTGCATTCCTTGAATAGATTTTCGGAACTGTGAGTTTATTGTTTGTGAATATGTAATTTATGTTTTTCATATGATTGAAGATTTCAGTGAAGGGGAAACACATTTCACCATAACATAAAAATCCAAAATTCAAGCTGTCGGTATTATCGCAAATGCAATTAGATCGAGTTTACTACCCATTTGTAGCAGATTCCACCAGCTGGAACACAACTAGAAATTTTTTGTTTTATGGTACTGATCTCCAGAAATGTGTTTTAGTAAAATGTGAGCTAGCAAGAGGTGATAATAGTGTTTGTCTTTACTGCTTTGTTTATTCAGTTGCTACAAGCAGGCAGCTTTGTGTATCAAGCATGCCTTCTCATTTTTGTCCTTTTTATACTGAAATTCTTTTATTCTCTAAAAATGAATAAAATACTCCAGAAAAGTGAAAAGGAAGCGTGCTGGTGAAAATACTACAGATTCAGAGAGAAAAAAAAAGCATTATAGATAGACTGTAAAAAATTCTTAAGTGGTAAAACTTGTAGCAGCCTCATACAGGTGTTTACGGCCAAAATTACACTGGACTGTGGCCCACCGGGGTCCAGTAAGGCTTTATGGCCAGTCTGCTTCTGTCGATAGAGGAAAAAAACGAAATTATTCGACACTTTGAGCGAAATTAAAGATCATGTGATATTGTGCGTATCGCTAAACAGAAAATTTCACTAATTCATAGGTCCGACAGACATAGGTCAAAATTTTTGGCGCCCTCTTGAACTGCTACCCATAGGCGGTGCTTACCTTGCCTACCCACTTGCAGCGGTCCTGTATGAGGTACCTAAAGGACTACTCACTTCTACCATGTACTTAGAATGGTTGTTTGTGAGAAAAAGATCAAGTGTGTTGGCTGTATGGTTAGGATTATCTAGGATTCTGGTAGGTAAACGAACAATCTGTGGTCATTAGAAATTGCAAAAGCCTCAGCATCTCGACCAGTTGGGTCTGCTTGACTAGAAAACGGAAGCCAGCTAGAGTTGTGAACATTAAAATCACCACGGAAAATTACCTCACTGCTAGGAAAGTTGGACTGTAGTAGAAAGTCAAGTTGCAAAGAGAGGAAGTCTGTTATTGTTATTTGGTTTTTTTTAGGAACATTAGCAACTAAGGCCATATTGCTCCGGGGATATGTGGTGGTCATTCCCTGACATTTCCGCATCCTCCGTATTTGGTGGGCACGGGCTCGAACCCCGGTCTAATCAAGAAGCGTGTGCTACGCAATGCTGCTCCTGCCCACCTGGCTGAGGCGCCGAGAGGAAGTCAAAGAGCTCCAAGTGATTTATGGAGTTGAGAGAACGGTAGAGACAACAGACCAATTTGACAGAATGAGATAGAGATTTTAAGCCAGAGATCAAAAAGAGGAGATTCCAAATTACCAAGTCTCTGACAGGGAATATCAGAACAGAACTATCTCCCAGTAGCTGGGAGATAGTTGAATCAACCAATAACTGAGATTCTGTTGGAAAAAGTATGAGGTTGGGCTGACTGTAAGTGGAAATGGACATCATTGAGCTTAGAACTGAGACCACATATATTTGTGAAATTAACTAGGAAGTGTTTGGGAGGTTTAGATCTTTTCACAGATAAGTGTGCTCTATTAGTTTGACAAATCATGGTGTATTCAATAGTAAGAAAAAGTGTGTGGGGGGGGAGACATGCTGTATGAAGTAATGAAATTTTTGGATATGGTTTTTGAATATACCCAGATCCTTGACATAATATGGTCTTGACAATGCCCCCTCCATACACACTATTCGGACACCTCCAGTCACTATCTGGAAGAGTAGAGGTAACAAGATTATACACTAGCTGATCTGAAAGCCTCCTAGAGAGTTACCAATATGTTTAGTCCGGTGTACTAACTAGCAGCCGGCCTGCAAACACCATTTTAGAGCTATACTCTCAAAATGTAGGGAAGTTTGGATCTCACCATGTTCATCATAACCTCAAAAGACATAAATCATACTGCATGATGGAAGAGATAGGGAGGGGTTGACCGGAATTTAGCTCTGGAGACTAAGCATGGATTCCACCACTTCAAGCCTCCAATAAGCAGTTGTGGTACTGCACTGGTTGATGAGCCATCTACCACCTAGTATTGCCTGGTAACACAGAGGGGCAGCATTCCCCCATGTGGTGTGGGTGCCACACCTCAACCCCCTGCTTACATTGGTTCACACAACTGGGTGGTCACCCACAGTGTGCTTGAACATGGAGGTTATACCCAGGATTACTAACAGTCCCACCATCATGAAGATGCAAGCAGAGCATTTGGATATCACAGACTGTCTGGACTTTGCTGAGTCTGCAAGTCACTAAGACAGACAAACTAAGGCAGATAAGACCTTTGGCTGAGACTGCAAAGAAAAGTAGCAAAATATTATTTGCTTATGTTAACATTAGAAGGAAAGGAATGAACCACATTGGCTACCCAGACATGAATTGAATTGCATAACTACTGATTATTCTGTTTCAGTTACTGACAAACCAAATAAATATTTTGCATCTACATTCGTGCATGAAGAGATCTTTGGATGGGAATACCAGTTGCATACAAGTTATAACTGGGAGATAAATGATTTTGTGATAACTGAAATGTAAAAAGAGAAATTCTTGAATCTAAAAGTAAATATTATATCTGAGGCTGATGAAATCTATCAAACTATATTTTTTGAAGCAGCAAAAAGGGTAAACAAACCTTTAGCCATGATTATGAGAGCATCTTTGGATTCAGGCTTTTGGATTGGGGATACTTTTATTCCGGGGAAATAATGAAATCCCTAATTAAAAGAGTAAGGCAGGACCATCTAGACAGGGGTAATCTTGTCTGACCAATTTGATTGGATATTACTGATGCATTAACAAAGGAAATGGATGCAAAAAAATAATTTTGACATTATATATTTAGATGCCAGTGAAGAAAGGCTGCTTTACAAACTGAAGAAGTGTGGCATTAGGGAGAAGTTGTTGCTATGGGTAAAGGGATGGTTGAGTAGCAGAAGACAGAGTGGTTATCAATGAACACTGCACTTCTTGAACTAATATTAGTGAGGTATCCCAGGATTCACTTGGCTTGTCTTCAATATTTATTACTGACACTGATGAAAGCATATTAAGATTAATATCTAAGTTTACAGTTGATAAATAGGTTTGCATGGTTAAGGGCAGGAAATTGAGGAATACTATTGCAACATGATTATGAAATATTAGGCACATGGACTGAGAAGTGACAATTGAGGTTTAATACTGATTATTGGAAGGTATTGTATATGGGTAGCAGTACCTTCCACAATAACATATCTATTGTGTGGTACCACACAAGGTAGTAGAGAACCCAATAATCCAAAGTAGATTCTGTTTATTTCAACATAAAGTTCTCTGAACGATTGTTGTAGTAGGATTTTAGGAGCATCAGTGACTAAGGCCATATTGCTCCATGTATATTATCTGTAAATTGCATGTTCTGAGGTCACATTTTTGTTTTCTGGATGAAAAATCTGAATTTCCAGGAAGGGAAAACCATGCTACCCTCATCTGAGACTGATTGCGAATAAGGCCCATAAAAATTCTAACTCAAGCCTTTTCCATCAGGTATGGGGAGGACTGCAATTCTACCAACTGTGCTACCCACGAAGACCTGAGCAGTTGAGATAGGCTGCTAGGACAGGTTGTGCAATTCTATCAATGATATACAGGAACACTGGCAACATGATCAAGGGGATGGTTAGCCCACAGCCTGAGTGCTCAATACAGGTCTAGAAGCCTTATTTTAGAAAGGATGTGAATCTATTGGAATGAATGTAGACAGGCAACAGGATTAGATAAAAAACTAGTTCCGCAAATTGCAGCATCTGAAAACTGGGGTGAGTAGGTTGGGGTTTTTTTTTTTTTTTTTTGGCTGATGCTATATAAGCATGCTTCCTTACATCACTTTCCACTACTAATAATTAACATTTAGATCACTGTTGTCCATAATTTTAAAAACTTTCCGTGTAAAAATGGATCACCAATACTGTTACTATATGTAGGAATTGCATCAATATAGTCAGTTCCTTTCTTTTACTGCTAACATAAAGAATGCTTATATTAAACAGAAAAAGTTGCAGAATAATAGATATGTATAAACTACCTTCAGCAGAGTAATTCATTGTTGGAATAAACTTCCTTGATGTTGTGGAAGGGAAAATTAAAGATTTGTATTTTCACTTTTTTTTTAATTTGGCTGATGTCATATGAGAATGCTTCCTTCCTAACTAATACCAACCAGTTTTACATCCCTCAAAATATTTGTTTTCAAGGTAAAGTTAAAAAAAAAAAAAAAAGACTGCAGCTATTATCGATCGACCCACTGCAGGATGGAAGCCTCCTCAATAATTCATGTTGAGGAAAATGGGCCATAATCTGCCACGCTGGTCCAGTGCAGGTCAATCCAGATCAACCATATTTAGCAGTCAGGAGCTTGAACCCAGTCTACTCAAAGAGCATGTGCTACTGCAATTCCGCTCCTGACCACTCAAAGATAATAGTTACAGCTTTATAAAGCTCTTTCTTTTAAAAGATAATGCATAATTAATAGAATTCACATATTTTATCTTTCCAGCAGCTAAAAAAATTATAAATTAAAGATCATCCTTAAAAAGAACCAATAATCATTATTTCATTGAGTAATGCAGCATTTATCAAACTAGTTAGGACAAATTAACTGTGTAGGAATGGAGAATGGTAGTATCTCCAGGTAGTGATGAAGGTAATAAATATACATGTGTATTTCTAGATGTGTTGAAATGATTCGCTCAGTTCAGTAAATCATCACATTTGTCTAAATGCATTCTTTTATTAATGTGAATTAAAACAAATTTGAAAATTCTAGATGGCTTATTCTATGAAATCACATCAAGGGTAGGAGCCTTTTATGCAAAAAATCAAATATTTAAAAGCTGTATTTCTTAATACGTACTGTCTTACCTACCACTTATACTTTACAAGTCCTTATCTGAATCTACACTATATACCACATTCTGTACAGAAAACAACAATTACAATCTGCAAAGTACATGTATTCAAACTATGAATTAATTACAAAGCAAATTTTTACATTCTTTTTTTTTTAGTAACCAATTGTAGAACTAACAAATTCCAACACAGTAATTAGTATATCTTCATACATTAATACATACAATGTAACAAACTATTTCTTAATTTTAAAACATCACCAAATGCACAAACATATTCTAGCTACGTTGCCTATAGAGACAATGTCATGAAAATAGTATTAGACAGTGGCCAGACTTGGGAAAATAGACTTTGCTTCTTTGGTTTACATTTTTTTTGCTACCATAACATTTTAAGGTATACAATTGTGCATATTCTTCACATACAGTATGAACATCACATCACATCTTAGGCAGTCAATTACAACAGTCTGGAAAATACTGATATTTTACAAGGAACCTTAATGAAACAGCAATATACATTTAGATTGCCAATTGGACCCAAATAAATAAGTAGCAAGCAAGTAATCCCAATATTTTTATTTTACCTTTTTTTTTTTTTTTTTTTTTTTTCACAATATAGTATAAAAGGCTATTATACAATATAGCACACAAGATCTTTGTCTCATGAACTCTGATAATCATACATTATTTACTGCAATCAGGAAAACTGGTGCAAAATACACCTATGCATATTTACAAGTTGTCAGAAAGGGATGATGATTTATGGATGGAAATTCTAAACTATATTCATATAGGAATGATTCACTGGTGCATTTTTTTAGTTTGAGTAAGAGCAGGGTGGCCAACCATCCCGACATGGCCGGGTTTGTCCCGATTTAGAACTTCAAGTCTCACTTCCCATCATTTATGCCGATAAGAGAGGAAAAAACTTAATTTACTGATTTTATGTATTTTAATTAATTCTTATTGGAATCTAACGAATGTGTTAAAAATTAATTCTAATAACAAGAGAAAAATGAGAAAGTCTAAAGGCATTTTGTTCATAACTGAGTAATGAAGAAAAAATGCGTGTTGATAAAAAATGGGGTGCAATTTTTCTCAAAATTTCCAGAGGCAAATAATTCCACACCCAAATGTTTCATCAGAAAGAGAGAAACCATCTTTTATTATAAAATTTAGAAGCCAAACTTATGGTAAAAGAAAATTAAAACATGTTCGGTTCAGAATTTAAAAACTTTTTAAAATCTTCGGAAGGAGAAGAAATTTTAAAAGTTAGCGAAATCTAAAGAAAAATATATGAAGTAAAAGTAGTCTTCCTTGCTATTTTTAAAAATAACTGTTATAAATAATATTATAGTTTATATAGAACAAATACATATTAACAACAATCATAAAATAAATAAATGGTAATGACATTGATTGATAAAAAAAATGTATTTTAATTGTAATTTTATATTTTTATTTTACTTTTTGAAGAAAAAAATGCTATACTACACATTTGGTTGCAAGTTGTCCCATTTACCAATTCTCAAAATTTGGCCACTGAGTGAGAGTACGTTAACCTTTGAACCATTTTCAGTATAAAGTAAATTTAAGAGTTTCAGCGCGTACAATGCATCGATGCTATCCTGGAGAGTATGGATGCACAGTATGCAATCCAATGAATTACAGCTACTTTTGCAAACGTTGTTCTAATTTCAATGTATTTTAAGCACAGAACAAAACCATGTGTAGTGGGTTAAAAATTGCTTTGATAGTTTTCATAGCTTAATTGTATCAGTACATGCTGAAAATTTAAAAGAAAACTGTTGTTAAAATCTGTTGGGATGTGGTTGCTAATTTAACTTTTTAGCAATGATATTCCACCAGATCTAGTGTAACAGTTTAGAAATTAATGAATAAACTATAACAGATATTATTAAATAAGTTATGAAGCATTTATTTGTTATTGTTTTTTTTTTTAGGAGCATTAGCAACTAAGGCCATATTGCTCCGGGGATATGAGGCGGTCATTTCCTGACCTTTCCGCATCCTCTGCGTATTGGGTGGTCACGGGCTCGAACCCCAGTCTAATCAAGAAGCGTGTGCTATGCACTGCTGCTCCTACCCACCTGGCTACGGAGGCGCCATAAATAAATAAAGCATTTATATTTCCTTTCGCCTTATATCTGAAGTACACCTTCAAAACAACTGATTATCTGAATCTGTTTACTTTCAGAAAATATCTTTACATATTTATCTTGATTTAACAGTTCTTCGTAGCCAAGTAATATTAATGCATTTTTTTAATTTTAGAAATAACAATACATTGTTATTTCTAGAGGAAAATTTTTTTTTAATTAACAGCCACTGCGTTTCACAAACTAGTTTAGTAATAGAGTTAAAATACATATAATACCATAACTGTTAGGAGTAAACTATAGTGCATTTATAACTCTCTTTGTTCCCACAGTCAAGGGGAATATAAACATATCACAGTTTATATTTATAATTATTTGGTATATCAGGAGATTATTAGTAAACCTATATACATTGCCGACGGATGTGTTTTTATTTGAGAACCACTTGCATTCTACAAAACTTTTTTTTTTTCTGAAATAAACTGAGAAAACAATATTCAAATTACACACTTAAGATTTTCAGATTTTAATGCCTTCTAACATAAATCTATAGCCACTCACTCTGTTCACAAGTTATTTTGAAAGCATAAAATTACATTTAAGATCTATATGTTTCTCATGTCTCATCAAAAGTATTTGAAGTTATGTTCAGAAGTTATTTTTTCAAGCTGTGTTTTAATTTCAGATCCATTTTTTTTTAAGTATTGTACTGTAAGAAAAAAAACTTCATTTAATAAAGACCTATAAAATATCTATGATTTTTGAATGAGAGCAACTTAACCTGAAAAATACTATGTTACAAGAAACTAAGGAAATAGCATAGGAGTATTAAGGAGTCAATAAAAGAGTTGCATGTCACTGAGCACCAAACCAAATACCGCTTTTTAAACCAAAACACACACACGCATGCAGAGTAGAAATGAAACCAACTTTTGGAATAAAAGGAGATGGCATGGAATGAATAATCATACTTGTAGAACAGATAATATCTCCCAGTATTAGTATTAGACTAGCTTTATAATGGAAGAAAGCAGACTTTTTTTTTTGCACCTGCAGGCAGTGGGAGGTAGATCCAGCCACTCACTTTCCTCATTACCAAACTCTTTGCCTTGGCAAGTCACATATTCCAATAATCTATATGCTACAGATCCAGCCTTCTGTTATTGCCTACATTTTTATGTTTGTCAGAAATTAAACCAGAGGTAGGAAGAGTGGCCTCAGTTTGTGCACTGGACAACACAGAAACTACTAAATTTCCAAATGTATGGTGGGGTAATTTTTGAGTGAAGAAGGTAACTATCACTACTGCTAAAAATATTGATTATTAATGATTATTACTGTACAATACCATTTATAAGATGGAATGTTTGAAACATGTCAGTCTTCCAGTGGTGTAAGAAATTCACACAACGGACTGATTAGTGTTTGGTATAGTTCTGCTCCAAATAGTGTGAAACCCTATTCCTGGCATATAAAATAATCAGATGATAGTGTGCCACAAAGATCATATTTAATGTTATTAGATGTGATCTTTGTGTATTATTTCACAAATATTTCAGCCCACAAAACATGCTGATCCGCATGTTTTGCAGGCTGAAAAGTCTGGCATAACTCATTGGGGGGTGGGGGGGAGACATACTCCTACCCAAGATTAGCTAACTACAATTCCAACTGAAGAGTCTTTTAAAAATTCCTCCAATATCTGGCAAGATACAAATACAGACCAACAAGTATTTAGTGGCAAAAAGGCTGCTATGGAAATTCTATGCCTTTCAAGATTCCTTAGGCAGTATTCCAAATAAACGACAAGTTATGAATCCACTATACTGTCAAGGATTTTATAGGTGAGAAGTATGGTCCCAAGCTAGTGTATGCTTGAGCTGTTGCCTTGATGTCCAGCACACCTCCCCTGGGAAGGTGGACATTCAAAGATAACACCTTTTACTCAGACAATGAAGCTTATTCTATTGTTCCCCTCACACAATGTGGGGACCCTTCCACATTGGTTTCACCAGTTGATTTCCTGGTGACACAACGGGACATGAATCCACTATACTGTCAAGGATTTTATAGGTGAGAAGTATGGTCCCAAGCTAGTGTATGCTTGAGCTGTTGCCTTGATGTCCAGCACACCTCCCCTGGGAAGGTGGACATTCAAAGATAATACCTTTTACTCAGACAATGAAGCTTATTCTATTGTTCCCCTCACACAATGTGGGGACCCTTCCACATTGGTTTCACCAGTTGATTTCCTGGTGACACAACGGGACTGCTGTTTCAAAGCTGCAGGTGACTGCCTTCAACCAGGTTTCTGAACTGTTTATTCCAAAAGTGTTTCATTTTAAAAACCTTTATATAAGCCAAACTTGAATCAAACTTCAGCATAATAACTGAAAACAATGAATTTCAGTCTCAGCCCATTATTCAGATAACTGAATAATGAATTCCATGATATAATGAACATTTTTCCAACAAGATTAGCGCACAGATGCACACACACACACACACCGAACCACACTTTAAAGATCAGTAAACATGAGCAATACCAGAGTGAGTGAGTGTGTGAGTGAGTGTGAACGATATCTAAAACTTCTTTTAGATATCAATATCTAAAAATCATTAATTAAAATAACACATTTATATTTTTGAAAATGTTTCAATTAAAAAAAAAAAAAAAACTGGTGGCAGTAAAACTGAAATAAATTGAATACCAATCTGCCACTGCTGTTGTGCATAAATTTCAAAAATGGCTTTAAAAGATTTCACTGAACAGACTTACAGCGTTATGGAAAATTCATAAAAAATGCCTGTTTGTGTAATCATCTTGGCAGATGTGGTTGCTGAGCAAAAGTGAGTGAGGGGAACATTGTAGCTGGTTCAAAAAAATTTTACAGCAAAGGGAAATCCATAAGGCATGCCAGTTGTGAGCATCACATGCTAAATGCAACAGGGTGTAAACTGTTACGTCGCCATTTGAGGATGAAACCATATAATGAACAGCTCTAGCAAGAGCTGCTCATCGACGACAAAACCAAGAGGATCAAATTTTGCTGGTAAATTTCTTCAGATCACAGTTTTGTGAGTATGAAGTCTTCTGCTGCAACACACATTTTCTAATTGGTGAATAAAAATTTCAAGATATCATCTATTACTTGAAACTGGTTTTTGATTTGAATCATACAGCCTATTCACGCAATAATGTTTTAATTTGTAAAGGTTGTGGATACCCTATACATTTTACAAAAATGCTATGATGTTTGACATTGCTTTCATAACTGCATTAGCAGCATAGCAATGTCCAGTTTTTACTGAGGAATGAGAGTTATCCCTGTACCTTCACTTTCCACTTTCACTCAGCAGTGAGAAATGGCAGTTGTTTAAGTAGCTAGGTATAAAGTTTGTTCATGTTATGCAGATTTTCTCTTGGTATGCTAGTAAAAATTTTCTAGTAAGGCAAGGATATATCCTACTTCAGTAAAAAAAAATTGTGAGCAAAAATGACAAATATGAACTAAAACCAATAAGTGATCTAATTATCGATAAAGAAAATATTTCCAAAATTAACTGCTCTAAACAAAGCCATTTATATTTATTTAACTAAAAGTTAATTTAAAAACATATGTACAATGGATAATCGATGAAAAAGACTGAGTAAGCAACCAATTCCAGTGAATTTCATTTTTCCAAATTATTGAAACTAGCTATACTGACCTCTGCAAAGTGGATACCTGCCTATAGTGGACATTTCTTCTGACCTAACAGTGTCCACTTTAGATAGGTTTCAATGTATATTAGTGTTCTCTGCCAAATGACAGCTAAACTTTAGGAGGAGGTAATGCTTAGGCAAAATTTTAATTGAGAATGTTACATTAACCTGATATCCTACTCAGCTGGAAAATACCACAGAGAATTAATTAGTCACAATTTTTGCACATCTACAGAAACTCAATACAAGAACAACCTTTTTTTTTTTTTTTTTTTGTTAGTGCATCGGCTTCTGTGGCCATAATGCACCTCCCAAAGTTTTTGCATTTTACTCTGATCCAAGCCCGAGATGGGATTCGAACCCATGACCTTTGGGTTGCCAGGCAGGCACTTTACCCACCTGGCTACCCCGGTTGGCAAGAACAACCTCCACAACACAAGTGTACATACTAATATAAAAGTCAAAACCAAGCATACTCTACTCAGCAGAAAGTGGCAACACACATCATACATCCGACATCAACAGACTGACACTGATCTTGCATTACCCCTAAAATGTAATCACTCCTCCCTTGTTTCATGTGTTTTATATGGTCTTTTATTAATCATAATTGTTTTAGTCTAATTGAGGAAGAGCTTTGGTAAGGATGACTGAAATATTTAGAGTGTATTTTATGTAAGACTGCTTATAATTATATTAAAAAACTGGTCACACAGAAATAACTTTTTTTTAGCCATATCACAGAAGAGCATGTTCTTTTATTTATTAAGAATAGATCTCAACTGTAGAAACTTTATAATTGCTACCATATGAAATATTCAAAAAACAGGGGAAAAAATTCCTATAAAAGTAAGTAAATTATAGATATGTATTGTGAAACTAATAATAAATAAGTAATAAAGCCTGGTGAATGATAATTATCTTAAATAATGAAAACAGGTGAGAGAAATTCATTCAGATATAGCTATTTATGCATAAAATTCTAAACTGTGGTATAAAAAACACCCTATGCAATGACTTTTTTTTATATAGCACCAAAAAAAAATAAATAAATAGAGTAATATCCTTATGGTGTGTAGTACTAACTAGAAAATAAAATTTAATGAAAATATTCATGTAGGATTACAGTTCTTTTATGTGCCTAAATTTTGGGGATCAGTACCACTCAATGATTACACTGCACTACAAAAGAGAGAAACTACTAAAGAGTTAAAAGATCTACTAGCATGAGTTTACCATACCACTGCTTAATTTCAAAACAGGTTCCTGTCCTGGTATTCTAAAACTCTAAAATAAAATCCTAACGTAATCATACTTTACCAAAAAAAAAAGGGGGGGGAGGCATATAATAAAAGTTAATAACTATATGGAGGGTATTAACATGGAAGCAACTGCAGCCATTTGCTAGATGATTGTAATATACACAAAAAGGAAACTGCACTTTTTTTTTTTTTTTTTTTAATTGAAGTTAGTATTACATGCTGTCATAGAATTTGTGTGCAATGGAAAGTATAACCAGTGTCCAATAATATTTAAATTCTGCAAAGGTATAAGGTAAGAATATTATTTATTTGTGACTTTATTCTTCCTCTATTATTTAGGAAGCATATCAGTATAAAAATTCATAGACCACAGATTTTAATGAAGTGTTCCTGTATTAAAGTCTCTTAATTAATAAAATATATCTTCATAAGAAGTGGGTTTCAAACAGTTATATGAACTGCTACTTACAGGGTTTTTTAATTAAAAATTGCATTTGTAAACCGGATTTAGCAGCATAGACACTAAATTATTGGTTTACATTTTTAAAAAAAAGCAAAAAGTAATTAACATTTTGTTTAACATCATATTTTAAGTGTAATGTACAGGTTAAAGGTAAATACAAATTTACCACGCTACTAAAAGATAGCTGAGAAATAGTATCCTCTTACAACTTTCTGTAAGAGGTTAGTATCACACAAAGAGGATATATGTACAACTTTTAACGAACAGCAAACAAGTTACAAAATACTAATTCTTTTCATTAAATGTGCATATTACAACCAGTTTTTAATAAACTATTAAAGCTGAAAAATGTTGAATAATGACAATAAGGAGAAAATTTAGTCTAAAAGTTCAGAATGAGAGAGAGAGAGAGAGAGAGAGAGAGAGAGAGAGAGAGAGAGAGAGAGAGAGAGAGAGAGTGCAAATAACAGCATTTTCTCCCTCTCTTTCTTATGCCAAATTATATTTTAGATGAATATTTTCCTTAGACTGCAAATTACCATGCAATGTAACTGCACAATTCTCAAAAGTTGAAAAAAATAAGACTCCAGTAATTTTATAAAAAAAAAAATTTACAAAGGGACAGTAATCAAACATGATTAATAATGAAATATAAACCAGTTTTATGCCAGAAATATATGCACTATATCCTCACTGCCAAAGACCAACTGAATATGCTTTCCACTTCGTTCTTCACTGAAATGCATCATATGAAACAATGACAACAGTTACCACTGTTACTATTCTTGAAAAACAGAAGTTGTGGCATAATTAAAATTAATTAATTATGCCATGTTAAACAAATTTGAGATCTACATGGACTGACTATTGAAAATATACCTCTGAAAATTTTTTTTGTTCGAAAGTTATGAACAGAATTCAGTTGCTCACAATTAATGTTCAGATGCTAAAAACATGTTACTAATGTTGCTATTGTACCTCTGCTTCATTCTATCATACAGTGGTTAAAAAAATTAATAATTAAAAAAAATGGAGATAAACTGATATATAGAGGTATAGCAACAAAACAAAATCAAAAGCTTATCTGAGGTGCGATGCAAACTGAAAATTTTAATTGTATGATATCTAGAGTTCACATGTGTATGTAGCTTTGTTTAACATGCCTGTGAATGCCAAAATGTTCACCCTTATCACATTTACTTATATCTCATGTTCCTTTTATATATAAAGATGTGATGTACATTCAATATTAACATTCATTTTGTAAAAAATAACTTTAGTTTTTACATAGTAAATACAAAGCCTAAAGTCATACAAAAACATGCGAGCAATAAAATGGCAGTGCTTAAGACTGAATGGTAATGTTATATATAAATTTAAATAGTTTTAATTTCACAAGATGTGAACAGGAAGTATACTTTGTTAGCTAGGTACACAACCCATCTACAATAAGGGAGGAAGATTAATTAATTATGAATAATAAAATACTTTGCAATATAAAACAATCAGAAGTTGATAAATATTAGATAAAATTATATTTAAATGTGAGACAATTTAAACTGTTTCCAACTGTGTAAACAAGAATAACCAATACAAGTGATAATAAAATGTTCGATAGAAAATAGAAAAAAAATTAGAGACAAAAATATATATATTTAAGTAAGAAAAACGGTTTCAACCTCCAAAAACAAAACTAATTTATGATTAGTCAGTGAATCAATAACTAATTTCTTCATTCTCCATTACCACTTAATATTAAAACAAAGTACTCTCATGAACAAATGAGAAAAAAAAAAAAAGGGAGGTTCAAAATACAACATGAAAATCTAATCAAGTGGCATACATAAATGCTGCACAGATGGGCTATCATTTTAAACTTAGGGGAAACCCAGATTAATACTCACAATTCACATTAAGATGATGGATTTTACAGTATATACTAGAACAGGATTGAGCTACCTATGGCAGTAGCCAAGGGTGGCACCAGAGACTATTTTGAGTGGCACTATGAAACAATCATCACAATAAAGCATTACTAGAAAAGCTACTAAAGAGAGAGATGTGGTGACATGGCAATTTAAATTCAAAGTGAAGCTCCCTAAATGTATTTCAACCACCCCTATGCTTGTCCTTTTTGCAAATAAGCAGTAGTTTACATACAGTCTCCTCCAATTGGCACTAGAGACGCTGAATAAGGGTAAACCGAAGTCTCAGTTACATCCCAGCTCCACCCCCCAAATACACCAAGTTTGAGGAGATGATCCTCACTAATCTTCCTGCCTACTGCTTTATAACTGGTCAAAACACTATTAGAGCAACAGTGATGGATAATGTTTCACTTGACATGAAAACCACTACCAAGTAATATGCAAAATAAGCAACCTGCAAACTTCTATGATGAATTCCATCTGCCTTAAACACAATATCAATATTTTCATTTATTTATTACAACAGTAAAAATGTCAAGCTACATTATATCTCTCATGACACTCCTGTCTAGGAACCTTTAAGAAGACCTATGAAGGAAGTACATATTTAAATTTGTTATTTTCTTTATTTGTATGATTATATATTAAATTAAAAACAGCTTCAATAAATAACAGTATGGGTTGCTCATAACATATTGATGATTTGAAGGGCTGTTTAAAAAACTAGTAGACAAAAGTGCACAGTTAAACTGAAATTTGTGTCTCTTTCCCCTGCCAAGAGGAACTGCTTGTCTGCATTATGGTTTTTTTTTTTTTTTTTTTTTTTTTTAAATATTGTAATTTCAGATACTTCAATGGTTGGACTAAAATGCTTTGGACTCTGATAATTTTCTAAGAAGCCAATTTGCTTTTAACATTATATCCTTGGTCCAGCTTACCTTCTAATATCCCTTGAACATGCACTGTAGTGATATACCATAGTTGGTAATATTATTTAACATTTCTGTTTCCTCACTGAATTTAATGAAATATTATTAAACATGTCTTGAAAGAACATGATTAGCCACATTCTGTAAAGCTATATTACAGTGCAGTTCATTTCAGCATTGTCAATGAAAAAAGAATGCTGTATTTTAAATGTGTTTTTGCTTTGGTCGAATAGTGGTATATCAGAACTGTCTGCTATGAAATAAACTGATTTAAATTTCATAAGAAATGTTTATTGCTATCTTCATAAGAACTATTTGCCATATACAGGTCAAATTTTATTGAAAACCAAGAATCAGGCCATTTTGAAGTACATGCGGAATTAATCTAGAAAGAGAAAGTATCTTCTTGGATAAGGAGTCTGTCATTCCAGAAAATTTTAGTTAACAGACTGGGTAAAGTATGTTTCAAACAAACACACTTTATTAGTTATCCTGTTCCCTTATTACATGATTTAGTCACTGCTCTGCTGGATTCTTTATTGTTGACAGTTTATCTATTAATGGTGCAATTTGGGTCAACCAGATTTTGAATCTGTTAAATTTGCCAGTTTATATTTGATAGATATTTGTGTAACATTTTAACAAAATGATTAAAGAGTCACTTATTCGTTACAATTTAATTTTAAATTTGGTTAACCATTACTTTAACTCGTATGCTCCTTGGTCACAGCTTTAAATATTAAATTCTTGCTTGTGGTGGCAGAGTGGTAAATATACTTGCCATTAGTCTTGTTTTAAAACATTTTCCTGAATGAATGGAATAATTCTAGCCTGTAGTCAAATTTAAAATACAATTTATAAAATGTACAGTAAAATCACAATCAGCTTTTGGTTTTGAGAAAGAATACAGATTGCAACATTAATTCTAAACAATCCTCAGAATATGCAAGAGGTGATTTTCATATTTGGATGATTATGATAAACAAATACTAGGATCAGCTGGATAGTTCTTATATTCATTGCTACCAAATAAGAAATCCAGTATATATCACAGTCACTGGGTAGGCAACTACAAGGATTATCTAAACAGATTCCAACTTTGTGGATTACATAGTCTGAACTGCAGAGCACAGGAAGGCCTCACAGAGGCATACAAAATGATTGTTGGGAAATATAGCTTGTCAGATAGGATGCTATCTAATTAAGAGCTACTTAATCAATACCTAGATTCATTATGAACAGGAATAGGTAGATCAAATTTCAAAGTAAGATATGGCAACTTAATACTGAAATCATATTAATATTAAGTGGAAAGGAGTGAAATAAAAAAAATAAAAAACTACAGTAGCAGCCAGCCTAAAACTGATGCAGTTTCTTGGATGGCTTAAGATGGCAATCCTTTAAATATTTGCCAAGTGCAATGGCAAATAAAATGTATAAAAGTGTCTCATTACTACTCAGATAGTTTTGTGTAACATTTTAACAAAATGATTAAAGAGTCACTTATTCATTACAAATAGTATAGTATATTCTATACTATTTAGTAAGGAAATATTTAATGCAATTTATCTGAAAAGGTACACTAGATAAGCAGAGTTAAATATTTAACAGAGAATTATAGAAAAAATGCAACTTAAAGAAATAATGTTAATGTTACTAATTTTAAGAACAGATATTCAGTAAGTATGTGCCCAATAGATAAACAATTACTGAATACTTGTATACTGAACATGCTAAAAAAATTTAACTGTTTTTAAACACGGTGATTATCACAACAATATAAAATAAACAGAATAAATAATTTAACAAAAGTTAGGAATGAACTACAATGCTTTTCAAAAAAACAGGAGGTAAAGCAAATAACCTGAATAGCTTATTTTATTCACCCACTCCCCATTTAGACAACCTTTAAGATTAAGAATATTTATACTTTATGTTCAGCATACATCACAGTAATAAATTCTAGTACAAAACTTAACTATTTTAAAATAAACTATATTTCTGAGAAAAAAAATTATTTTTACTTGTGTTGGCATTTTCAAGCTAAACTGACCACTTCTAGAAATGGATGAAAGCCGGGAATTTAACCTGTGGAATTAATTTAGTTTTCATTTATAAAACTTTGGTTGATTACAGATATGTTTGTTCCCAATTTTTTATAATAATCAATTTGACTTTGTACTTTTCCAGGTTTCAAAATAGGGAATTATGATTGCATTTTACTTTTCCTTTAAATAAGAAATTCATAATTCACTCATTAATTCTCAAGATTATGTAAACTGTACAGCAACATCAACAAATTTGAATTTCAAAGCATCAATATTTCAAACTGTAATCCAGAATGTTACACAATCAAGATTAAAATATTAAATAATGGTCCCAGCAGGCATCATTAAATTATTGATGCCTGCTGGGACCATTATATTTTTACGATTTAGCATTTAATCTGAGAAACAGAAAATGGGATTTTACAGCAAGTAAGAAGTGCCTATAATTTACAGAGCTACACCTAAAAACTTTTGTCATTTTTCTAGTTTTACATTAAATATATGCTAAAATCAATCATCTTTTAACATGGTAGCATCACAGGTATGCCTGAAACTTGCGTGTGCATGCACATGCATTACTTCAGATTCTTATATTTAAAAAAGTAAAAGATTATACCTCAATCTTTTGCGTAGAATGCTTCCAGTCAATGTTCTCCAAATGTAAATAAATAAATTAAACGGATAAAATAATTTTATGAATTCTTTCACTCACAGAGACATGACTGATTCGATGCACAACAGAATCAAAAGCCAAGAGCCCCAACCCAACTCTGAAACACAAACCAACCCAACAAGACCCTGAGTGTAGAAAGATATTGTGTTAGAATAATTAAAATAATTAAAAACAGAAAATCGTTTACGAGAATAAATAATTAAAATCACTATTATAAAATTTGGATGAACACATTAAACATACAAATTTTTTTATGTTCCTTTCCTTCCTTGAGTAGACTAAGCTTTGACTAATCTTCTTCACAGGTCGGAAATAATGCCCACAGTTCTTCCTTCTTTCTCAGTACAAGTAACCGACCTTGTATACAATATTTCTTGTAGTCAGTGTGATTCATCATATCAAGGGTCCACTCATTGTACTCTAGATTTGTGTGTGAAACAACACGCTGCTTCGGTCCGAACATTACACGCATTCCTATTTAATGAAGTGAAAATTTTAAACATGCAACATAAAATTATTAATTGCTGAAACCCTTGAAATGAAGTTACATGTAAATTCTATCAACGTGTGCCATCTTTACCTAATTTTGGATTTCTTGTCTTTTTTACACATGCGGCAATACAAATAATCTCTCCATTTAAGAACTTAACACACACACACACACACACACACACACACACACACACACACACACACACACACACACACACACACACACACACACACACACACACAGCATTATTTCCAACCTGTAAACAAGACAATTAGTTGAAAAGCTTAGTCTACTTAAGCAAGGAAAGCGCATTAAATTTTGTTTAATTTGTATGTTTAATGTGTTCATTCAAATTTTATAATAGTGATTTTCTAATTATTTTAATTATTCTGACATTATCTTTTCTCACACTCATGGTCTCATTGGGTTGGTTTGATGTGTTTCAGGGTTGGGTTGGGCTATCGGCTCCGTTGTGCGTCGAATCAGTCATGTCTAGAAGTGAAAGAATTTGTTTAAATTATTTTATCCATTTATTTTATTCGTTTACATTTGGAGAGCATTGACTGGAAGCATTCTACGCAAAGGATTGAGGTAACCTCTTACTCTTTTAAATATATTGTTACAATGTAGAAGTTATTGATCCTTGTAGCTTTGAGTTTTATTAATTCAGATTCTTACACACTTAAAGGTTTCATGAACTTGAAAATGGAAGTGACTAATAGTTCATATTTATATTTTATGCACTTTTTTTTTTTTTTTTTTAACCAGTAGAATTAATAGGTTTTGTTTTTTTGGAAAAACTGTGTAAAAAACATTTTTAAATTGAAACCTTTTATCAGAATTAAAAAAGAAATAAGTAGGTCTGTCAAGATTCGTACAATTAATCAAAAATGCAGAATAAGATTACTTACAACACTTTATACTGATATATTTATATCTTGCAAAATTTTAATAAATTATCAAAATAAAGTAAAATTATTAACAATGGAAAAAAACATTAATTCAACATATACTGTATATGTTCATCAAATAAAAAAAATCAAGTGGAAAAATATATGTGCTTGTTGGAAATGTTTTATTTTTTTATTACCAATATAAATTAACTTAAAGAAAATTTCTCCGTAAAAATTACAAATGTTCCCAAGGCAGCTATATAAATATTACTAAAGAAAAATTGTTCAATGATAAAAATACCTGTTTAAATGGACAACTTTGATAAATTCCTGAGTTAATGATATACTTTCAATTTTGTGTTACTTAAAACTTTTCAAAAAACTTTATAACTTCAAATGTCATATGATTATAATTTGTTCGAGAGTACACAAAAAAATAAAGTAATAATTTCATTACAGTCTATTTGCATCTCTATAAGCACCACTAGCATTTCAAATGAATCAACCAGAAAACTCCAAGTAGTTGTAAATTCAATAAGTGTCATTTCAGATACTTGAGATATAAAATAACATTAACAGGATGAGCTGTTTAGTTACCAATGCTATAGTTATTAAAATTACCAAAAAATTTGATATTCCCTGTACATCTTATAACATGCACCTGCTAATCATATCTTTTAAACAGAGAAATTTGAGTCAAAAACAAATCAGCAAAATGCTAATGCACACACATAAATATAGGAATATTTTTAACTGAATTAAGTGTCCTTCACATGTACTGGATTACAAAATGCTAATTAAATATGTTGAATATTGATAGTAATGTTCTAACTTTGATGCAATAATAAGATATAACACCTCAGCAACACAATTACTATCTGCTGCAATGATGTATACCTTAGCCCCCTAAAGGCTTCTTTCTTTAGAAAAATCTTAAGATATCCAGACTAGTGGGTCTGGATATCCTAAGTGAAAGTACTTTTCCTTATAAGTGAAATAACATAGCTTTTAAACATGATGTAAGCAATGATTACCATTTAAAAGAAATGCATCACAGACTACAGTAAAATTTAAAAAAAAAAAAAAAAAAAAAAAAAAACTTATTAAATACATTGCTACTTCTAAGCTATTTGAAAACCTTTCACAGTCATTCAGATTGAGTGTCTCTGAATGGTCAGTATTTAATAAAAAATAATAATGCTTTAATGTGGTGTATTTAATGTATTGCTTTTAACCAGTTAAGCCAATTCTTTATCAGTATCAGTTTGTTCAATATATTTTTTTTAAATTCTAGGACTAGAAGCAAAGCACTTTGTCAGAATAAGTTAGTGTTTAAAATGTGGTTGTTTTAATGTATTTCTTTAGTGAGTTCCCTAGTGAATTTGTCAGCTTATAAAGAAGCTGTTAAGTAGCCTATTTTTTTTCCCTATATATTTTTTTTAGCAAATATTTTATGTCAGTAAGTTGAAAACTAAGTCAGTAAGGATGAAAACTATGGCAGCTTTGCTGCCATAGTTTTTGGCCTTTACTTCGCCATATAAATTAAATATAGCATGAGGCATGATCTCTATGAGAGTTTTGAATTAGCTAAGGTATACATCATTAAGTAAACCAGCTTTAGAGGCATGTTTCAACACCCAAACTGAAAGAGCAAAAGAACCATACTACTTGAAATTATCATTCAGATACACAAATGATTATGATGATAAAACCTAACTTTAACAAGAAATTTTTATATTTAATGTTAAAAAAGCACCCATATCCTAATAATGTTAATAATAAATAAATAAATAAATAAATAAATATGCACAGAATGCTCATAAAAAGCACTGCATAAATTTCAGGATAATTCTAGATAAATGAAATAAAAATTCATATTATTTCTGTAAGTTACAAAAAAAGAAAAAAAAAATTAATCATCAAAAAAAAATTTAGAAAAACAGAAATTCAGAGCACTTATTATAAATTACATATTTAGATGTAATAACATTTACTATTCATACCGTTTTGTTGACTCTAACTCAAACTGGAAGCAATTGCATTTTTAAATCATTTTTAGTGCTTATGTGAACACTTTTTTTAAAAGATTTTTCCTAGAACTAGCTGGAGAAAGAGTTCGTGTGAGCCCCTTATTGAATTTTTGTGAATTATACGAGCCCCCCCCGGTTAGAAAAATTAATTTGATAAAATGCAACACTATTTTAAACAGGTATGATCCTTAGCTGAAATTCTTCTTGAATGAGCTGCCCTTGTTAATAAATTAGCAGTACACCCCTGGCTAGAACAAATCCTTGAAATTTATGAAAGCCCTTTTACAAACACTGTGTGTGTGTATGTAAAAAAAATATAATGTATATATACATAAAATTAAAATCCACAGGAATTTCTTAGGTTGCTATTATTCGGCAATATACTAACTGGCTGCTTTTTAGCAGTACCTTAAGATTCTTTTCAAAAACTGAATCATACTTCTAAGGAGGAAAACTTTCTGTGAAATGGACAGAAAAACAAAATACACTTGAAGATAAGGAATAAGTAATAAAATGAACACTAAATAAACAAATACTCTTCACAGGCTGTTTTTTTGAATGACAACAGTAATGGCAGTATCCATGTAAAAAATGATTAAAAAATGACTAACTTTTATGAATATTTTTTGAATTATGCTGGTTTACAAAATTTAGCCATATCATCTATATTGCTTAAAAAATTATACCTCTGCTAAAGAATGCTTCCATATTATAACTGAGTTTACAGAAACTCTTTATAGAATTTACCATAGGCATAAAACTAGCAAAACAAATATGACAATGCTCAACCTTAAAGATCTAGAACATGTTTTGGCTTTATTGCAAAGCAGAAAAATTAAACATGGTATCAGTAACCATCATTATGGAGAGGTGGAAGGGATCACTAATATTGATTTTTTGTGATCAAGCTGTTTCCTATAAGATAGTCATTACTATAATACTAGAGGATTGCAGAGGGATATTTCAGAGTAGCTGGAATCAAATAAAATTCATATGCTTTACTGCTTTCAATTATTGTTCATGAAGATCATTTTCTTCCACTGAGACAAAGTAATAAGGCTTAGGCTTATGTTCAACTTATAAATAAATAAGATTGTTATTGTTATTTGGTTTTTTTTTTAGGAGCATTAGCAACTAAGGCCATATTGCTCAAGGGATATGAGGTAGTCATTCCCTGACCTTTCCGCATCCTCCGTATTTGGTGGTCATGGGCTCGAAACCCGGTCTAATCAAGAAGCGTGTGCTACGCACTGCTGCTCCTGCCCACCTGGCTACGGAAGTGCCAATATAAATAAGAACATGTTGAATTGTTCTGCTTAAGTTACTAACATCTTTTAAAAGTTTTTAAGTTTTAAATATATAATTTAAACTACTTTTTTAAACTGCTATACATTTAAAAATCTGAGAAGAGACATCGCCAGGACAACCATTTCAAAGTTAGTGACCTCTTATCAGCTGGCAAATGGTATTTATTTAGAAACAAGTGAAGATAGAGACCAGCTGCCAGTCAATGAGAAGCCAGTAGCTTTAAAACAGCAGTCTTGGCAATCTCATATTTTTAGTGGAACCTTTTCAGGTGATGCTGTACAATTTAGAAAGCTACAGCAACTTAGGCAGTACTGTGGATAACACTATTTGTTTCATAAGCCAAAATTTTAGTGCCAATTATTCAGCCTCAATCTTCAGTTGAATCAGAATGATCTCCACTATCAGCAGTCAAACATCTTAAAGCATACAATTTTGCTTGTCACTACTATAATATTTTTCCTCATTTCCCATATAATTTATTTCATCTAGTGGATTACTCTAATACCACTCTAATTTTGATTTAGTTTTAATTAATACTAACCATTTATGTTCAGTTTCTTGACAGAATCTCATTCAATTCCAAAAAAAGTCAGGTGAAAGAAGGTGCATGAGATGGTAAAAGCCTGTTAATGTCAAATTTCTTCATTAAAAAGTATTTAAATTTTGGAATTAGTGCTGTTGATAAATTGTCATGATTGAAATAACTAAATTGTTTTTTTTTTTTTTTTTGCTCCAAAACAAAGAACACCCATTTGATCCACGAAAGTCAAGAACTGGAATAAGTTTTAAATTTTTATCCTGATATATTATTCATTAATTTGATTGAAGGTAGGAACAGCTTTGTTAATTCTGAAATTATGCATCAGTTTAATTTTAATATTAGTTATTATCATCCTGAAACACAGTTCACATTATAAAGAATCTTCAATTTAATTATTTTAAAATTCTCTGGGAAATGAATAAATTGTCAGCCAAACTGAATTATTCACCAGTATAAAAAATTCAACTTCACTCCATTTATGTTTTTAAGAAACTCTTTTACAAATATAATTGTAATCAAAATAATTTGGAAATTTCAGCAACTTAAACAGAGCAATTTTTTTTTTCATGAAAATTATAATTCTGCCATTAATATCATTCATTCATAATAAATGCCCGTGCTGTATAATTTTATTATTACATAGAGAAAGGAATATGATTTTAAAATTCGTATGAGAATAAGCTGTTTTATATGAACAAGACTTATGAACTATGAATCAGTTAAAAAAAAAAAAAAAAGAAAGACAAGTTTCCTGAAAGATAAAAATCAGTATTTAAATTCATTTTAAAAACTTTAAAATTTGAAAAAGTACATTATATTAAGAACAACATTAATGATTTCTGAATGCTCTCAAAATATAACAAAATAATCACATTCTTTACCAATGAACAACTTATATCTGCTTGCTTTTTTTTTTTTTTCTCAAAATAGGTAATACTGCCATAAAATAAAATAATTATTCAAAATATCACACTAACAACTAAAAGTTGTCACGATAGCAATTAAAAACATGTAAAAGCTGCTTAAAACAAAAACTGAAAGAATAACAATTCATATAATGTCAATTGAATTGGTGTTTTTTTTTTTCTATGTATGGTGAAAGTAAATTTTACTATTTGAAAAGAATAAAAAATCCAAAAAGGGACTGTTTCAACATTATAGCCAAACAAATTCTTGAATATTTTAAAGCTTTATGGTTTTCTTTTTTCGTTTTTGAAGCAGCATAACCTATAAGTGAAGGTTTGAAAAATTTTGTTTCAAAATCAAGTTGTGTACAATATTTCATAATGTAATACAGTACATTACACAGTAAAGTTTCAGAAAACTAAACATCCCTTGCAAAACATGGTTGATAAACTATAGTAGATGCTCAGCTAAATCTTTATATTTGCTCCACATAATCAGTCCAGTCTAAAATTATAACATTTTCAAGTATAACTTTTTTTTGTGCTGATAAAAAATAAAAAGTATACTGATTAGATTTACTCCTAACTTTTAACTGAACTAGTCAATAGATCTCTAATAATATCATCATCTAATAATAATATATTAATCATTATTAACAATTAAGACCACAATAATCAATAAATAAACTTTACATTCTAAAAACTAAACAGTATTATATACAAATGCTAAGATTAGCAACGGTTTATTCATATTTAATTTTTAAAAAACTAAATATTATAATGAAATGGAACAATACTGGCCTGCAAATTTCGAATTACTTTACAGCATTACGTATCCTATATGTATATAGGTGTATGTCTGTGTGTGTGTGTGTATACACGTATGTGTATGTATATATATATATAACATCTGAGACTAAACTTTGAGTTCCTGGTAATAAGTGCTTCTGTTACCATTACACACTTGCAGACTGTCAGGCATTACAGTTCAATAATTCGAGTACAACAATTCTTTCTTCTTTCTTTCATGAGCTCATACTCTTCACCTTCTGGTGAATTCTGATTGCTACGAACACGGGCTCCAGAGCGTAAGTTCATCCCTAGACTTTGAACTCCTTTTGCAATGCGTGACAATGGTGAAAGTACTAAATCTTTTTTAATAACAATTGGGGATGATAATGGATTGGGAAGGTTTAATGGAAGGGAGAAGTCTTGGATTGCACTTTCACTGTGAGAAGTTTTCATTTTAGCAGTAAGACTTTCTGCATCTAAAGTAACTTCTTCTTGTACAAGAAGATGAGACACTTCATTAGCTGATGAAGCTAGAACAGTTGGTCTAAAATCTAGGTCTTCTGATGATTTTGACAGCTTTCTAGATGCACCGGCTCTGCTTGATGCTGTCAGTAATTCTTCAGGTTTGATGTAAGAAGCTAAATTGCTCTCGGTACTAACGTGAATTTGAGGCATCTGTGAATGAGAAGACAGAATAATGGGAGGAGATTTTGGGCTTAATGCATCTTTACTAACAATGCTTGATGATCTACGCTGAAGTTGTCTTAGAGATGCACGCTTCATAGCATCTAATACAAAGTCATCAACATCAATATTGCTATGATGGTTTCTTTTATACTGATGTCCTACTGAACTTAAATTCTCTAAACTAAAGCTATCACTCTTTAAACTTGGACTAGTAGCCAGAATACCACAACTTTCCAAAAGAGCATCATGTATACTACTGGAGTCATCATGATCAAGGCTCTCTGTAATAGTTATATCTTGGTCCTCAATATCACTACATTCCGAATAATCTGAACTTAGGGTACGGTCAGTGGTGTAAGTTGTGAAACTTGGATTATTCTGTTTTTTTCGTCTTCGAAGGGAGTCATCTTCTGAATCTGAAGAACTATCCATATTAAAAAATGGCATCTGTGAAAGAAATGAAAATATTCATCAATATACAATTCATATACGTACACATATAGTATCCACCAAACACAAGATTAATATAAATCCAATATTTCAAATGTATAATGTACTTCATACATGCCCTCAAATAAACAGGTATCTTCTTTATATGTACTCTGTTGGTTATATAATTCATTTTAGAAGGTATAAAAATTTTATTTCATATTCATTTTGTCCTCCTTTTCATATTATTAGTCCCCTCATGATATATCTTATTACAAACTTTATCATGCATGAATTTTTAGAATCACTACCTGTTTGTATGTAAGTGAATAAATACAGTGTCTTGGCCTTCAAAAAGTCTGTAATAAACAGTACAATTTAAAAAAAATCAGTATTTTTTATTTTATTTTATTCTAACATTCCCCTTCCTCCAAATAATTCTCTAAATATGCTAAGTTACATTCTAATTTTTTTTTTTTTTTTTCTGTTGTTAGTTGTTGGCGCGTCGGCTTCTGTGGCCATAATGCACCCCCCAAAGCGTTTGCATTTTACTCTGATCCAAGCCTGAGGCGGGATTCGAACCCACAACAACTGAGTCCTAACTGGATGCAACCAAACACTGGAACCTAGATGTAGTTGGCCTGTCACGTGCAGGCGACGCATCCTGGCCTCTACCGAGACTAAATCCACCTGGGGAGTCAATGTGAACGACTTAGATTGCAGCCTTGCTGCCAACTAGCCAAATGGCGACCCAGATCTGACACCTTTCCGGGCCTGCTTTATCTCCTTTTCCCGGCGGGGCGACACCCCTGTCTCCTCCTCTCCCTGCAAAACCCACTTCCCCCTCTGGTGTGGCATGGGCATGCCCACTGAACATTTGGGGGCCACCTCCTCTATCAGTCCCTTTCTTCTTTTTCTACCCTCCAGCCTTCCTCTCCCCACCCAAATCTGTCTACCTTCACAGCGCACAGCCCCACATGTCAATATTATAACTACACCAAAATTGCTTGCCTGACCCTTTTCGCCCAAAAATAAAACTCATCCAGCGTACAATCCATTCTCGCTCTTAAGGCAAATCTCTATGACCAAACAAAGCACCAACAGCGATTAAAGCAATGTTTTTTTTTTTTTTTTTTTTTTAATAGGTCCTAGCCATTGAAATCTGAGGAAAGTAGGTGGCAGGATCTGCCAGCGTACTGATTCCTTATTGGTAACACCCGGCTAGCCTCCACGTGGCACAGTATGGGCAACGTCGGGTCCCATCAGGGGCCCAATGGCCAATAAGCCAGATGAACAATGGGCACAACAGACTACACTATACACGATCCACACACTTTAAATCTCTGGCTTGACAGGGTACTGTCACTCGATACAGAGAACACCGTGGAGATGGGAGAAACCCCAGGAGCTGCAAGACCCTCAACATACCAAATAACCTTTGGGTTGCCAGGCAGGCACTTTACCCACCTGGCCAGCCTGGTCGGCGACATTCTAATAGCAAAAATGAAAGATATTATTATTAAATTACCAATTGAATAATAATGCAATTTCTTGAGTTGCAATATTATCACAATATTACTGATATTACAAAATATTTGTAGTGACTTTACTTTTTATTAAAAAGTAGAACTCACTACAGCAGTTTCTATCATATAAAACACAAATGATAATTTGTGGTTTAGATTATAAAACCAAAATTTTGTCATTTGTGCAACCTTGCCCTTGACAAAATGCAATTGAAAAGTTTTAGTCAGACTTTGGGGAGAACTTCAAAATCATAATTAGTGTTTTAGACAATAGAAATCTACTGTAGTGAGTTCTACTCATATTTGATTTTGTTATCAGCAATATTAAATATATTTCTCAAGAATTTGGTTGGTAACTTAATGGTGGTCATTCTAACTTAATAGTAAAAACTATTAGAATATCACTTAACATATTTGTAGTAATAAAATGGGAAGTGCCTCTCTTGTTGAAAGGAAATGTTGTTTATAAAAAATTATATAATAATAACAGTACAGATTTTTTCTTAAGCTCTGACTATACATTTGAAGTAGCACTAAATATACATAAAACGTTAAAAATTTAAAATTATGTCCAGTAATAATTTTAACATTTTAACAAAATACTTAAAATATATATATATACCTACCCCCTGTTTTGAAGGTATAAAACAAAAAAATTATTTATCATAATACATAAAATGAATATAAAATTTATATATAATAAATAAAAAATAAATATAAAAACAACAAATAAAATTATAAAATGAATATTTTATAATTTATCTCATGAGAGACCTTTTTTTTTCTAATTCATTCTGAATTAAAAAAATTACTGGTGGCAGGGTTTTGAGTCCACAATCATTTCAGAATGCTACATTTTTTTCTAACTTCATTTACAAATCATTCACTTAAAATCTATATATATATATATATTAACAGTACACCGAAATTTATGAGCAAAGTCAAGGTACATACCTGAAAGATGATAAACTTTTTTCTTTTCTTTTTTTTTTAAATGGTGATCCCAAACAAAAGGCATAGAACCTAAAACACTAAGCATTTACATTCTTACATATAAACAAATTAAATTTCTACAGACGTTAATTAGAATAATTTTGTCAGTGAGTATGTACAGTACAATAACTGAAAATAAATGGATGCCAACTAGCCAAGGCACATTTTCAGGCTGATTTGAAAGAAAGAGATGGAATTACATGTAAACTCGGAAGAACAGTACCCATGGAAATATCTATAGAAAATGCAAATAGCAGAAACTGAATATCTGACTGAAGGAGTATACAGTTTGTAAAGAGATAGTCATTAATAAACATGACTGCCCAATTCTGTATTTGAGCTTTAGAAAAGTTTTGGAAGCTTGGTTTGGTTTGTTATTGGAGTTGTTGGTGCAATCAGAGAAGTCTTGGCATGGCTCATCTGTGCTTAGGCACCAAAGATTAGAGGGGGAACTCCCAAAAGTAGATATTTTAGTTAATAATTAAGTAGACTATATAGTCTAATGATTGTGTGAGGGATTGGTGTTTTGAGAGGTGTACTTGGCTGGAAAATATGCATTTTGTTTTAATGTTTTCAAAGACCACAATAAGAGATTATGCTTGTAAAAAATTATGCCTGCCCAGATCCCTTGGTCCTCCTTGCACCTAGGTGCACTCTTCAATGAAATAACTCAGAACTTTTATGGACACACTGTATACACACGTAAGAGGCCTGATGTAGCAGAGTAGCCCATAAAAATGTAAAATTTCTTATAATTTATCTCATGAGATATATATATATATATATATATATATATTTTTTTTTTTTTTTTTAATTGAAGTGAATTTTAAAAGTGCAGTGCAAGCATTTGAAAGCTGACTATAGTTCAAGACCACATGATCAGTAAATATGGTTGTCTATTATTATTATAATTATTACTAGAAACAATAAACACTATCAGAAAATTCTTTATAAATGATGTTACAAATACTAATTACAAAAGAGAGCTGATCCCTCATTTCAAGTGCCTAGGGATTCTCGATGTCACAAAGACAGTCTTAGTACAACAGCTTCTATGCATGAACTTATGATTCAATGTAAATCAGCTACTTTTTGTATTTAACCTGGTATCATTCAGAACTTTAGAGTGGTAACAGTTAATCATTTGTAGGTAGTAAGAGATAATAACCATGATACTGTTTTGATTATTTAAGATATTTTTGATTGTGAGGGTTTGAGAGTTCCCATGGGAGCTGAGGGTTTTTACAGACAGTATTTGTTTAGAAGAAAAGTAACACTAGGAGAAAAAGAAAAAGTCTTATTTTTTATTTTTTTTATGCCAAAGAAGCAATATTGTGATATGCTTTTGCCAAGAAAGGTTAGAATTCAGAGTTATTCCAAGTAAAGATATGGGATCTTATACATAAATCCGAGTATTGTTGAAGCAAGGGAACAGCAGGTTCTTTTTTGTAAGAAATAAAACAGGATGGAATTTTAGGAGGAATGAAGTTACCAAGTTTTCTTCTTCCCACTGGAGAAATGTTTGGAGATCAGCATTTAGGAAATGGATGGTAGATATTCAGAAGTTGTAGCTGTTTGTGAAGAGCAGCATTTCTGAAACTGCAAGGAAATATATCATGCTATCATCAGCAAAAACTATCTACAGGATTTCCAATCAGTGAAGGTTGTTAAAGGAGAAAATGAGTAAAAGACTGGAAGGAAAAAAAAAAAAAAAAAAAAAACAGTACCCGGGAACTCCAGTATCAGTTGAGAATTCAGAAGAAATGCTCTACCATTATAAGTAGTTAGCGATTAAAGAGAAAAATGAATATGTAACTGCAAAAAAAGGGGACAAAACCATAGGATGGAAGCTTGTTTAAAACACCTTTATGACAAACATCATCTCAGAAATATCAAGAACAAAAATGATAGACATGTCAAGAGCAAAACAAGTTTCCCCAAACTCTCCCAAAGATGAGTAACATCATCTAAGATTTCAGCAATGAAAAGTTTCAAGAGAGTGTAAAAGTTGATGATTGGACTTCTACATCAATTTGGAAAGAGCTGAGGTAAGTGCAATGAGTAATAATTAGAAAGGACCGTTTTGTAGCCCTTTCTTATGTCTAGATATGAGCAAATTTCCATGCAGATGGGAAAAACATCAGCAGAATAAAAAAAGAGCATAAAAAGGCACCATAAAATGGAGTATGGTACATAAATTTCGATAGAAAAGTTTGAGAAATGCAATCAGTTATCTTGGCATTTCTTAGTCTTCTGAACATGTTTTGGATAAAGGTCTAAATAAGAATCCATCTTATGGTTTGCCTTCCTGTTTTTTGCAATTGGGCAGTCAAATTTTCTCTCCAACTGCTCAACTGTGGGTGATGGTAGCTGCCCCTCTGTCTTTTACTTCTCCACTAATGCTGGAGTTACCTAAGGTTCTGTTTTTTTTTTTCCCTTCTACTCTTTTCCTCTTGTATATTTAATGACCTTCTCACACTGAATAAAAATTTTGTCTATAGTTTTGCTGATGATAGCACACAGCATTCCACAATACAGTTTGGGAAAAAATGTTCTTCACAAATAGATTTTAATATCCACCATCAATTCCTTAAAGTGGATCTTCAGGAAATTATCAAATATGGATAACCTTATTTTTGTAAATATACTGGTATTCGTTTTTATCTTCAGAACATGCCTATAATTCAATTTCAGGATTGGTGTATAAGTTGATCTTAAAATTATATGGTTTCTAGTGCTTCAAAGGGTAGACTCATATATGATAACCCAGAAACAAATTTTTGAGAACACTTGCACTTAAGGACGAGTTATTAGTAAATTTACTAGTGTTACAATTTTTATTATTGCACAATACTATATGATAAATTGCAGCAGTGGATATTTTTGTAATGTTTACGTTTACACAAACACAGAGCACCTATTGTCTTCCCTGTTGATGATCCATTCTTGTCTGACAAATTTGATTGGATATTATGATGTGGTTACAAAGGAACTGGATGCAAAAAATAATTTTGATATCATATACTTTGATTTCGGGAAAGCTTTTGACACTGTTGCACATGGAAGACTACTGCACAATTACTCCCAGGAGCAGAATTGGAGCAGAATAGTATTAAGGGTAAGTTGCTACAATGGATAAAAGGATAGTTGAGTGGGAGAAGACAGAGGGTGGTAATCAATGGGCGCTGCTCTTCGTGGACTAATGTTATTAGTGGAGTCCCACAGAGTTCGGTGTTGGATCCACTGTTGTTTTGTGTATTTATCAATGATATTGATGAAGGTATATCAGGCTTAGTGCCAAAGTTTGCAGATGATACAAAGGTTAGCAGGGTTGTTAATGACAGTAATGGCAGTGTACTACTGCAACAGGATCTAGAAAATTCGGGAAGATGGGCTGAGAAGTGGCAACTGAAGTTTAACACTGACAAATGCAAAGTACTGCATATGGGTAGAAGTAACCCCAGAGGAACATACCAACTGTGTGGTACTACACTTAAGGTGGTAGAAAATGAAAAAGACCTGGGAGTAATTGTGCAGTCAGATATGAAGTTTCTGAGCAATGCAGACAGGCTGCCAGGGCAGGTCATGGAGTTTTGTCAATGATATACAGAAATTTTGCTAGCAGGAAAAGGAGGTGATTGTCCCTCTGTATAAGGCAATGGTCAGGCCAGGCCTTGAGTACTGCATACAGGTCTGGAGGCCTCATTTTAAGAAGGATGTAGATTTCCTTGAGTGTATACAGAGAATGGCAACAAGATTGGTGAAGGGAATGAGAGGATCCTCTTACCAAGAGAGGCTTAAGTTCTGCAAATTGCAGTGGCTGGAGACTAGGCACCTGCGAGGTGATCTGATTGAGGTATATAAGGTCTTGAATGGGTTGAGCATGCTGAATTCTGATGGGATTCTTCCACTTGTTCAGATTACAAACCTAAGGAGGCATAAATTCAAATTAAGAAAGGACAAATTAAGACAGACAGATGTAGAATAGATATGCAGCGCCTCCGTAGCCAGGTGGGAAGGAGCAGCAGTGCGTAGCACACGCTTCTTGATTAGACCGGGGTTCGAGCCCGTCACCACCAAATACGGGGATGCGGAAAGGTCAGGGAATGACCACCGCATATCAAGGAGCAATATGGCCTTAGTTGCTAATGCTCCTAAAAACCAAATAACAACAACAACAACAATAGATATGCAGAAATTTGCTTTCAGCCAGCGGGTGGTTAATTGCTGGAACAAACTTCCATCTGTCATTGTGGAAGTTGTTAGGTTAAATAAATTTAAGGAGGAACTGAACAAACATTTAGAGGGAATTGTTGTGTTATTTTTTTTTTTGGCTGATGCTGCATAAGCTCATACGCTTGCTTTCTTGCATCACATGCCACTATTACTACTACTACTAGTACAGTAAACCCCTGCTATTCGTGGGGATTACGTTCCTGAGAAATGCCACGAATACCGAAAACACAAATACTGAGGTATGGCTTCCATAGTAATAAAGGGGTTCCGTTCCAAAGTATGAAATATATAAGAAAAACTAGTCTAAAATTTTGTCTATATATGTATTATATGTACCTTCATAATATGACTATGTACATAGGCAGTACATAGTGAAATGCAAGCATAAGGCATCGAAATGAAAATAAGAAACAATTTAATATTAAATGTAATATTTATTAGAAATTTCAAACAAATCATTCAATCCAGCGCCTTTGCTATAGCTAAAAAACTTATTCTGCCAGTTCTATCACCAGTTTCGCTAAAGTGTTGATAAAGGTGTTTTGCCTTTTCATGAATGATGAAGAGGGGAATTTTATTTTGGGTTCGGTCTTCTATCCACAGATTTAAAGCCTTTTCCATTTTTTCTAATTTAACATCACAAGTTACAGAGCAAATTTTTGAAGCAATTAGCGCATTTTCACGGACACTACGGCGGATTTTTTCTTCAGATTTCTTGATTGATAGTACCGTTGACTTATTGATTTTATAATGTTTTGCCCCTGACGAGACACTTTCACCATTAGAAATTTTGTCTATTAACTGAATTTTACTCGCTAATGTCATCACCTTCTTTGATCTTTTCACAATTCTCTTGTTATTCATAGCCATATTTTTGTAGGGGTTAGAAAAGAATTTGTCCACAATAAAGTCACTTTCTTCTATTAACACACTCGAAAAAGTCTGTTTACACTAACAAACTGCAAAACGGTAGATTTTTCACTTTTGTAAGCATATCAATTTATAAATTGATAAATTTATTCAATTTATAAGCTTATTAAAGCATATAAGCATATTAAAAGCAAACGACGAAACCTTCCATGACAAGTGCATATCACATACTGAACAAGAATTAGTCAGAAACATCCACGCTTGCGATTTTGTCACCCCTCTCCCACTGAGTGCTGTTTTGACCGGGAAAGATGATTTTAGCCATGCCCATGTTTTTTTATGGTGGAAAATGTTCACGGCAATTTAAAATTCACATTTTTTTAGGTTTCATTTTATATTAAATCAGCAACCGCGAATAGTGGGGGTTTACTGTACTACAACATTCACATGCAACAACTTAACTCCCAGCAAATGAATTTTTATGAAATTTTATATTTTGGTATTTTAGAAAGATTTATCATGCCTTCCCCAATTTCATTAAAATCAGACCAAAAGACATTGGATTCCACCTGTTTCAACTTAACTATATATATATATATATATATATATATATATATATATATATATATATAAAATGCTCTTTTAAACATATTGATTCTAAATAGAGTAGATAACTAATCCAGAATATAGTGGTAAGCCAACTATAATCTTATGGAGCATACTGGCAAAAGAGCGGTAAAATAAAAGTTTTTCTCATTTGTACCACATTTTAAAAGTTTATGTTTCTTCAATGATCAACACAAAACATCTGAGGACTCTTACATATAAATTCAGCTTTTTTTTTTTTAAATAATATTCTGAGTTTACTGTCAGCAGAGGATAGCATCCAGCATATTGCAGTTTTCATAGATATGAGTAATTTCAGACCTCCACAATATTAAATGTGCAAATAAATAAATAAATAGCAGTTTATTTATTTACAGAATGCTGAAGTAATAAAACAACCATAGTTAAAACTCAATTACATAGGATGACAGGCACAGAAATATTAATTTTATATAATCAGTACTGCTATCATAGCAAACATTTTTAATTGATTATACTGGCAAACTAATGCTAATACACTAATGCTTGGAGCACAATAAATAAATGTAATGAATGTGAAGTATTAGTTAAAGTCCAACAACTAGAAACAAATACTGTCGTTCTAATATAGGGTATACACAATACTTTCCACTTCCACATAAACAACCTTCACCTGGAAATTCACTCCTCCTTTGAATCTGAAGAAAACAATAGGTTTTTTGACATACTGGTAAAGAAGGCTAGTTTTTTTTTTTTTTTCCTTACCAGTTCAAAATCTGACATAGTGACAACACAAAAATACACTTCTGACTATTTAAAACTGGCAGAGTAGTGGGCCTATCACTGAAGGTTCTGCAGCACAGCTAAAACACTACACTAAAATCTCATTAATACAAACTATTTATACAAAGTACTTGTTTATATGAAGCACATACCATTCCCCTGTAAAACAATAGGCTTTTCTATATAAATATATTTGTTAATTACAAAATTTGGTTAATATGAATTAGAAATTTTTTCACCCTGTGAGAAACCAATATTGTTATTTTGTATGTTTAATACAAATCTTGGCACAGTTGTTCAATATTGCCCTATTACTGCCTCTGGCCACCTGATTCCATGGTTGCTATAGAGTAAGCACTCTGAAAATTATCATTGTGAAGGATAAGCTGTTAAATTAAAGACAGGAATAACTTGGTTTTGCGAAAGGTTTCTGGTGGATCTGGATTAGTCAACAGAAAAGAGACAGAATGGACCAAACAGACTTGTATTCTGTATGGTCCATTCTTGAAAAATATGAGGCAAAGGATATAATCTTGAGACAGGTTTATTTTATAATTTGCTGCAAAAAAAAAAAAAAAAAAAAAAAAATTGCTGTTCGAGGAGAGTCTTGTTATGGTGGAAAATTAAGAAACAGACACTGTTCTGTTATGCTGCAATTCAGATGGCAGTACAAAAATACACCCATTTGTGACTGGTAAGTTTTCCAAGCCAAGATGCTTTAAAGTTAACCAACTTCCCTGTGATTATGAGGCCAATAGAAGTTCTTGGCTTAGAGTCAAAATTTCTCAGTCTTGATTATCAAAATTGGACAGAAGAATGGCTTCAGAAAAAAGGAACTTTTGATGATTCTAGATCGTTGTGCAGCACATTCTGTGGAGACACTTAAGTTGACAAATACACAGCTGTTGTTTTTACCTCCCAATAACCAGTTTTATGCAGCCATTGGATCAATGCATTATTTATAACCTCAAGAGAGCATATAGAATCTGTCTGATAAAGTACTTGATCCACAACATAGGAGGGAACAATGTGCAGCCAAATTGGAATGTCTTGGATGCAATCCATAATCTTGTTATTGCTTGGGACAAGTATTGCATTAAATGATCATTGAAAAACATGGCACAGCAGATAAATGTGATAGCAACATCGAGGAATAGGGGGGGGGATTTGAAGGAGCATATGGATTTTGTTGGCGAATTTGAAGAGTTTGTGAAGGTGGATGATGAAGTTGCTACCACAGCAATGCCAACACCAGAAAAACTGCTAAGCACCAAGTAAAATGATGTTTTTGTTACCAACAACAGCGAAAGTGAAGAAGCGTGCAAGCACACATACACACTCTGCCATCAAGATGCCCAAAATGCATTGAGCATAATAGAGGATGTGTTGGCCTGCAGTAATGTTGATAAAGAAACAATTACTGCATTTGATAATGTCTGTGCTGTAGTCTTCTGGATGAGCAGAAAACCCACTACACTATTATTATGGGGGACTTCAATGCTAAGGTTGGAAAAAGACAAAACAGCGCAGAAAGGGGAACTATAGGAAATTTTGGAATTGGTGAAAGAAATGAAAGAGGTGAAAGACTTGTGGAATTTGTAGAATCTCAAGGAATGTCAGTAATGAATACCTTTTTCAAGAAAAAGGGTGAACAAAAAGTGGACATGGAAGAGTCGAAATGGATTAACAACTAATGAAATCGACTTTATCCTCACTAACAGAAGATATATTGTGAATGATGTTGCCATCCCGAATAAGGTAAATGTTGGAAGTGATCACAGAACGGTAAGATGTACACTTGATATAGATGTAGGAAAAGAAAAAAACTGACTCGAGTAAATAATACAAAGGTCTTTGAGATAATAGAAGAGGAGAAAAAGCAGTATGTACTGGAACTTAAGAACAAGTTTGAGCTTCTGCAGACTGCTCAGGACCAAGATATCGATGAGGAATATTACAACTTTCTGAAAGTGATAATGCCCAAGAAACCTATAGGGAAAAAGAAATCCAAAGAAGAAAAAATTGGTCAAAAAACACTTGTCATGACGAACCGAAGACGACAAATGAAGAACAAGAAAAACACTGACATGGAGAAAATTGAGTATATTGAGTTATGCAAAGCCATTAGAAAGAGACTCAGAGAGGACATAAGAAGATTTAACACAAGAAAGTAGAACAAGCATTAAGGGAAAACAGAGGATTTAAATCAGCAGCCATGAGCAGTAATACAGAAAGACAAATGATACTGAAACTGAAGAATAGCGATGGTGTACTTATAAACAGCAGAGAAGGCATAATTCAAATAGCAGAAGACTACTATACAGAATTATACAAGGAGCGAGAGAATGATGCCAGCAGTGGGGAAGATGGATTGCAAAGTAGCAACACATACGACATACCCGATATTCTTCCTGATGAGGTAGAACATGCATTGAAAAAAATGAAGAATCAGAAAGCCCCGGGGGAAGATGAAGTTACTGTAGAGTTGTTAAAACTGGGAGGAAGAGACATAACACAAAAACTGGCAAGGCTCTTCACAAAGTGCATTAGAAAAGGTGTGATGCCTAAGCAGTGGAATAATGCAATCGTAGTTTTGCTGCATAAGAAAGGAGATAAATCAGAAATTGGGAATTACAGACCAATTAGCTTGTTATCCCACATCTACAAGTTGTTCACAAGGGTCATTACTAACAGATTAGAAAGAATACTTGATGAGAATCAACTGAAAGAGCAAGCTGGCTTTAGGACAGGATTCTCAACTATGGAACATTTTCGCGTAATATCACAGCTAATGGAGAAAGCAAATGAATATAAAACACCATTATGCCTGGCATTTGTGGATTATGAAAAGGCATTTGATTCCATACAGCATAAGGCAATGTTTCAGTCACTGGAAAGACATGGCATAGATATCCCACATATTATGATTTTGAAGAAAATATATGAGAGTGCTACCTCCTTTATTAGACAAGACAAAGACAGTAGGAAATTTAAAATCGAGAAAGGAGTTCGACAAGGAGACACAATATCTCCGAAGCTGTTTATTGCTGCCCTTGAGGAAGCTTTCAGAAGATTAGACTGGTCGCAGAAAGGAGTCAATGTAAACGGAGAGTACCTAAACCATTTACGATTTGCAGATGACATTGTGGTCATAAGCCACGATCCCAAAGAATTAGAGGAAAATCTTAATCAGTTATGCACAGTTAGTAAGGATTTTGGACTAAAGATGAATATGGCTAAAACAAAAGTAATGATGAACAAGTATGCCACAGAAAGGGAAATAATGATTGCAGGAGCAGTAATTGAAAAGGTGGAGTCATATACTTATCTGGGACAAGTTATTAGCTGTAATAATGATAAATGGCTGGAAGTCAAGAGAAGAATAAACTTTGGATGGATAGCATTCAGGAAATATAGTCACATACTGAAGAGCAATATCCCAGTTTGTCTGATTATTATTATTATTATTTAGGAGCATTAGCAACTAAAGCCATATTGCTCTGGGGATATGCGGTGGTCACTCGCTGACCTTTCCGCATCCTCCATATTTGTTGGCTCACGGGCTCGAACCCCGGTCTAATCAAGAAGCATGTGTTACACACTGCTGCTCCTCCCCACCTGGCTACGGAGGCACCCCCAGGTTGTCTGAAACGTAAAATAATGAACAAATGTATACTCCCCACCATGACTTATGGAAGTGAAACTTGGGCACTCACCAAAAGAATGGAAGAGAAGCTGAGAACTACACAGCGAAGAATGGAACGAGTTATATTGGGAATCAGACTGTTAGATAAGAAGAGAAACACATGGATTAGGCAGCAAACTCAAGTAAAGGACATTCTTATCAAAACTAAAGAACTAAAATGGTTTTGGGCAGGACACATAGCTCGAAGACATGATGACAGATGGACTAAGAAAATAACAGAATGGCACCCAAGAGGAGCTAGAAGAAAACATGGAAGACAAAGGCGGAGATGGATAGATGAAATTCATGAGTTTGTCGGTAGTAAATGGATGGCCAGTGCTCAAAACAGAAGGAACTGGAAAGTTGGTGGAGAGGCCTTCATCCTGCAGTGGATTGAAAATGGCTGATGATGATGGTGTGCTGTAGTTAAAAATGCATATAGGACAAAAAACTGTGCACACAATTGGATCCTTTTTGTAAATTAGATTAACTTATTAAAAAGTTAATAATTTTTATGTCTCGTTTTATATTAATGTAATTCTTTTTACTATATTCCTAATTACTGTATTGTTATTATTATTTTATTATTTTATTTTATGAATTTAAATTGATTTATTTTTTCATTTATTTTTGATATTATTATTATTATTAGATATATAGTATGCACCAAAAAAATTAGGTCCCTTGAACTTTGTATTAATGAGATTCGACTGTATGTAGAAAATCGCCTTTCTTATGCATGATCACCCAAACCCACCATACTGTCAATGTTTACACTGCTGATTAGTTTAACAACTCCTTCTCTCTAAAATAGAAACCATCATTCCCTTTCTGTATGACCTAAGGATGGTTGAAATGGTCACTTAACATCACAGCACAGGCTTCTTTGTAGGAAACCAGAAAAAAAAAAAAAAAGAAAGAAAAGAAAAAAAATTTTAAAAAAATCAAACAAATACTTAATCACTGCCTCCCACCTATATTCCTGTCTTAACACAGTGTACCAGTTGATTCATAAATGCAACATATGCCACGTTAAACAACGGGGATGAAAATTATGGTGCTTAATAAGATAACACACTAGTAACATCTTCCTGGACAATGTGATGGTGAGGGAGGAATTCCAGTCCTTCAGCAGCATGCAGCATCAGCTCTGGCTGAAAACATCGGTTCTTCCCAGTCTCTCACAGCCAACAATGATACATGTATGAGTGTCACTTTACATGCAACATGACACATCCCGGCCCTCATGTTTTCAGTAGGCCTTTACAGGTTACAGAGCATTGCTGCCAGTGTGGCAACCAACAGGTGTTATAACTCAAAAAATGTCAATCTCTAGGTCACCTAGAATACTGGTTTGCTGGTAAGATTTATCACATAGCAAAAGCTCAGGCTTTCCACAAAGGCTTTCCAGTTTGGTCCAGAAACAAGGAGTGAAATACACAATTTTCAGACTTACATTATATTCTCTGTACTTCAGTTGAAGTACTATGAGATAACCTGAAACATATGGCCTTGCCATCTTTTCTAAATTTTACTACTGTTATTTTTATCTTTAATTTTCAAAATTCAAAATGCATACTTTTGTTATCTTTTATAACTGTAAACACCTACAAGCAGTTGTGCAGTTATAAAATGAATTTATTTCAAAGCGGCAATGAAAAGGCAATGTTTTTCACTGCCGCTTTGAAACACCATTTTTTTCATTGCTACACCATTTAATAAATTCACGAGGGCTGCTTCAGATTAGAGTATATTCTTGTAATTCAATGTCGGATTATTCAAAATGCAATGTATTTTGAAGTTACTGCCATTTCCCAACTGAAGATGTAGGGTCTTATATGCCTTTTACTATTAATAATTTGAAGCACACATACAAAGAATTCCAAAGCCAATTACAGTCAAACATCATTATGATGAAGTTGAAGGGACTATATCATACTGTATAGAATATGATATCATTTTACTATATACTGTATGGAGATGGAAACAGAGAAATTCATAATACCTCTAATTCATGCTATGGGCAGCTGTTTGGTTGTCTTTTTAAAATTCATTATGAATTTTCTTAAGATACAGGCTGCTTTTGCTTCTTCACAAGCATAACCTAATGTCCAATATGTTAATCCTAATGCATGGTATAAAAGCATTAAATATTTTTATAATTTAGTCTTCAAGGTGATAAAAACTATGTAGTCTCTTTTTTTTCTTTTTATTTAAGAAAGAAAAAGTATTCCTCTTAAGGAATTTACAAGGTATGTACAATCTATATTTATTTCTGTGACATTCCGTTTTTAAAAATGTAGTGTGTCAATCAAATTCTTGAAAGTAATAACTAGATATAGTTATTACTTTATATGCAATTGCATATGTGCATATAAATACATATTACCAGCAACACTGCATATTTCATTTTTTCAGGCATTAAACTTGGAAATGTGATTTCAATCATTGAAAACATCACAATATTACAATAACGTTAGTGCAGAAAAACATGTCAGCTGTGAGTTACTTTAATTCTTGCCATCCATCAATGACATTGAATAAGAGCATATTCTTTAAATATGTAACATAACAATGCAGTTTAGTTTGCTATAAAAAACATTTAGCCAAATCTACCACTACACTTATGGAATCATGGATTGCTAACCACAGAAAAGAGTTTACTACGGAAGGCAGTATTGTTTGTGTTCACTGTGAAAGGAATGTTCCATGCAGAAAAAAAATTCCAGATCGACCAACAAGTAAAAATAAATTGCACATTGGCCAAAAAAAAGAAAATGTAAGGTAAAATTGCTAAATGCACTCTTACGTGCATAGCAATTTATAGAGATAAGCAACCTTATGTGCAGCACTGTTTATGCCAAAAACTTTGATTCTATTAAAAAAACAAAGTTTTTGATGCTAAATATCATGGATGCTGCAGCTATTGATAAGTTCTTTCTTTCAGATTCTTTTGGTTATAAGACATTTGCTGTTCATTGAGACTTATTTTGCTTTGTACCTAATTCTATATCTGAACTTGAAGTACAGGAACATTTGTTATGCAGTGCTATTGAAGATGTAGAAAAAGTTCAGTTAGAAGAAATTTAACCAAGTTTTAACTTTTAACCAAGCCATGTACTCTTCAGGAGAACAGAAAAGTAACTTTTCAAAGGATCTTTGTTTTGCCTTGGTAAGCAGCAATATCTATTTCAATAAGCATGCCAGAAGTTTCAAATGATTTTTTGAAAAAATACTGTATAAATCTAACATTCCAGATAAATCTATCTTGAGCAAAAAGTAGCTTAAAGATATGTATGATATTATTTGCAAAATTCTTCAAGATACTGGAGAACACTGCATATAGTTGCCTGCTGATGAAACAGCAGATGCTTTGGTATGCGAGAAATTAGATGGAGAGACTTCCAATCTGATTTCTCATTTGCTTACATGTAAGGTTCTCGAAAACACAAAATACTCCACAACTGCAAGGTTTGTGAATGATTCTTTGCAATTACTGTGCCCAGACCAAGAATCAACTCATGTTGATAAAGTCTGCATGTTTGTTAGTGACACTACTATGTATATGATAAAAGCATCTTCTTGCATTACAAGTCTTTCATACAAACCTAATCCATATTACTTGCTTAGCCCATGGCTTACACAGGCTTGCAAAAACAATTTGTGATAAATCAGTGGTTTATAAAACTATTTCTTGTGTAAGAAAGGTTTTCATAAAAGCTCTTACATGCATAGCTATTTACAGAGATAAGCAACCTGGTCTTCCTCTTCCACAAGCCTATTTTTATAAGGTGGGGAATATGGTTATGTGCAGCACTGTTTATGCCAAAAACTTTGATTCTATTAAAAAAAAAGTTTCCAATGCTAGATATCATGGATGCTGCAGCTATTGATGTTGCTAAGGCAATTCTTTCAGATCTTTTGGTTATAAGACATTTGCTGTTCATTGAGACTCATTTTGATTTGTACCTAATCACCTCACAGGTGCCTAGTCTCCAAATTCTGCAATTTGCAGAACTTAAGCCTTTCTTAGTAAGAGTAACCCTTTGTTCCACTCACCAATCTCGTTGCTGTTCTCTGTACTTATTCCAGCAGCTCTACATCCTTCCTAAAATGAGACCTCCAGACCTGTATGCAGTACTCAAAATGTCAAGAAAGTGAAGGAACTCATGGGAAATGATACACAAATAACTGTTATTAAGATTGCCAATAAAGTTGGACTGTCTGTAGGTATCAGTATACACAATACTAATGCAAGATTTAGAGATGTGTTGCACATGCACAAAGTTTGTTCCATGCTTGCTGTCAGGCGACCAAATGGACTGCATCAAAGCCATAGCAGGTAATTTATTCAAAAAACAATATACGCAAGATCCAAGCTTCCTAAGAAAAGTGGTCACCGGGGATGAGAGTTTGGTGTTCACCTACGACCCTCAGACCACAGTGAAATCTGAATGGCACACAAAAATGTCCCCACAGCCCAAGAAGTCTTGTGCAACAAAATTAAATGTCATCATGCTGATCTTTTTTCGACAACAAGGGCATAGTGTACCACAAATTTGTGACTATGGGAAGCATTACTTCTGCTTACTAATTGAGGTTTTAACATACTTTCATGAGAATATAAGGTGAAGATGATCTCAAAAATGGAAAGATGGCTGGAGATCCTGCACCATGACATTGCACCCAGTCACATGACAATGGTAGTTCAGCAGTTCTTGGCTGCAAAAAAAAAAAAAAAAAAAAATCACAGTCATGCAGTATTGCACTCCCTACTTCCCCAACCTTGCACTGTGACTTCTGGCTGCTCCCTAAACTTAAAGTGGATGATATCAAAGAAAATGCCAAAGTGACCTTGTATGCATTGGGAAAAAAAAAAAAAAAAAATTTTTTAAAGAATGTTTCAGAGCTTGGGAAGAGACTAATAGTGTGTGTGCACGTGCACATGAGCAGAAGGAAGGTACTTCGAAAGTGATTAGTTAGTAAGCTCAACTGGTCATTCAATAAACTTTTATGGTAAAATTCCGGGATCATTTTGAATGTACCTTGTATGTCTGCATATTGCATTTGCATGCTAATATGAATAACTGCAAAACCCAGAATAATTTATTGGGGGGGGACTCCCTCTTCCTGAAATCAGCTACAATCCTAATTAAGGAGGTCTTTAAGATTTCTTCAAGTCTCTGATAGGATTCAAACAAATAAGTGACAACAAAGGTCACACCGATCTGCTCTGCAGATGATGTTATTCATTTAGTAAACATATTCCAAATGTTTATCCTAAAATTCTATGCTTCATTCAGACAAACCTCATAATACTGTAGCATTTCAGTATGTTTTTATCATGTAATAAAAATTAATGAAATTTCATGTATTCACATTTATATCTTTTTGTTATAAAATATGTGATAACTTACCAAAGATCCACCAGTCTCTACAACAGAAGATAAAGGAGGTGGAGGAGCTGTTCCATTACCAACTCTTTTCCCAAGAACCTTAACAGTACGCATTGGATTTAGCTTGGCAAAATGCGAGGTAACATTGCTTAAGGCCCTCGATCCTGCACTCTTCAAGACATTTAATTGTCCTTCAGAAATATTACGAGGCATTGATGATAATGATGGCAATTCAAGATGGAAAGACACAATTCCACCAGAATTATGACCCTGGCGAACTCCTCGAATTGAAGAATTTCCCATGCTTCCACATTGTGCAAAAGGCATTTTACTTTTGCGTCGTTCTAGTTTTCCTTCAAAAAATGGTACATTTAAAGATTTTACACTCAGAGCAACCTTGAAGGCTTCACATATGGCTTTCAGAGATTCTGAAAATAAGTGATATATTTTATCATTAAAATTTTTACATTAAATTCAAACAAAATATTATTCATCCTTTTGTGAATAATTCTTTAAACTTTAATATTATGAATGTTGCAACATAAAAACACGAAAATAACCTAAAACTTTCATGCTAAGAAGAGTGTATTAAATTTTAATTAATTTAAATACACCTGCATAACATACAGGGTGTCTCAAAAATATTGGTACAAACGTTTAGGGGAGGTAGGTAACATCTAAAGAAATGTGAATCGCATAGGAACCCATAACTGGAAATGTCACAGGAAAGTAGTAGCAGAAATGACACAAGCCAGTAATTAGTGGCAAACATTTATTTTACATAATATTAACAATGGAGTACGAGATGGATGCATTTCGTGTTGCAACAGATGCTTGAAGGTTCCACCATGAGACGCTATGCATGCGTGACACCGACGCAGCATGGATTGGCAGACATGGTCGAACACACCTGGAGTTTCTTTGACAGTAGCAGCAGCGCAGACGAGTCTCGCCACGAAATCCATCTCCATCTCCACAGGCGATTCATACACTATAGATTTGAGGGCCCCCCCACAGAAAGAAATCAAGGTTCGATAAATCAGGTGAGCATGGGGGCCAGGCAATGGGTCCACCACGGCAAATCCATCGATGCCCAAAACGCCTGTTCAAATGGTCACGAACACACCTTCCATAATGGGCAGGCGCCCCGTCATTTTGAAACAAAATGTTGATCTCACACTTGCTGGAACATCATCAAGTTACCCTGGTAGAACTTGTTCAAGAAAGATCCGATATTTAGCGGAGTTCATGCGGGATGGTAACAGATATGGGCCGACTAAGCAGTCACCGACCATACCTGCCCACACATTTATTGCGAAGCGATGTTGTGCCGCATGGGGGCGCACACCGTGTGGAATGTCGTGAGCCCACACATGAGCATTGTGCTGATTCAATAAGCCTTCCCAAGTGAAATAAGCCTCATTCGTGACCAAAACATAGGCTGGAAAATTCAAGTCTTGAACAATTTCTTGGAGAAACCACTGCGCAAAAGCCACACGTGCAGGATGATCTTGGGGGAGCAGTAACTGAACCCTTTGGAGATGAAAGGGGTATAAGGAATCGTCATGCCAGACACGCTGTACACTGCAACGAGACACTCCTAAGCCAGAGGCAACGGCACGTGTGCTGATAGTAGGATTATTCTGGATGGCATTCAACACACTTTCTTCCATGGTGGGAGTTCGCATCGAATGTGGTCTGTCCACACTACTCCTGTTACCTCTAAATGACCCATAATCGCACAAATTTTGATGCACACGTGCAAACAAACGGTGATCCAGTACATGTCTGTCTGGGAAGCATTCTCCATAAATTCATTGAGCGGCTCATCCATTGCCCTCTGCTAATCTATACACTAGGTGCATGTCTGCCAGCTCACAGTTCGTATATCGATGCAAGCTCTTCGTGTGGCGACTACTGCTTGAATCAGCAAACCACAGCTCACAGTTCATATATCGATGCAAGCTCTTCGTGCAGCGACTACTGCTTGAATCAGCAAACCAGAAATTTTTCCTCTCGCAAACTGATGAACAGAGCTGTGTACCGACTTACGGTGACGTTTCCGGTTATGGGTTCCTATGCGATTCACATTCCTTTAGATGTTACCTACCTCCCCTAAACGTTTGTACCAATATTTTTGAGACACCCTGTATAGACACATATACATATATATAGATCAAGGATCAGGCGATGCATAAATGGATAGAGGTTATTACTACAGTTTTTGATAATTTCAATCCTGGACAATCAATTACTCTGAGCCCACAAATGTTAAGTGAATTCACTGCTGAAAATGTTAAGCTTGCAATAAATTAAATCTCATCATTAATCAAGTTAGTTATCTTTATAAAAAACACAGGACTATTACACTGCTGCACACTTAGGCTTGTAGCACTGACAGTGCTCTTAAAACTTTTTATCAAAATGAAACTCAGCTTGTAGTTACCCTTCCTCCCTCCCTATCCACATATTTGGAAACACATTTTTCATCATCTTTAGGGTTAAAATCTGGTTAGGTGAACAGTCCATTAGGGGTGTTTACCTAATCAGGTTGTGTAACATGACAGAACCAATTTAGGTAAAATTTTCTTACTGCTCTTACACAAGAATGTTCTTTGCTCAGTTTTAGGTGAATTTTCAAATAATGCCTATATCCTTCATACCCGGTCCAAATTTTAAGCACATGTTTTGTTGGTCCCTGGATCTGTAGATCTTCCAACTAATAGAAACATTAATAAAAAATAAATGTTCTTGTTTATACTCCGGCATAATCACCAGGTCAGTGGAGTTTATAGTAAACCATCAACATTAATCGTATTTAGTAGTCATGGGCTTGAGCCCCGGACCACTCAAAGAGCACGTGCTACTGCACTCATGTTCCTAACCACTCAGCTATGTCAAATGTACAACAGCAGTACCAATCCTTTTCAAAATTTCAGGATTTAGATTATCCTTATGGATCTGTGTATCAAATTTCATGTCAATAGGCTGATCAATTTCTCCAAAAGGGCCTGAGAATATCAGCATCCTTAGCAGAATTTTGCCTAGCCTCTAATGAAAATCACATCCATACCTGAAACACTTAATGTCAATACATCTGCTACACAGATAATGTATTAATTATAAGCAACCAAACTCAGAAAGAAAGCTGCATGTTAAAATCCCTTTACAGCTAATACCATATTAATGAACATTTTGCTACAACTATATTAGGATGTAGTTAACTCTCTATCCCAATCGATTATAGTTTTCTGTGTTTATTATTCAAAAATAATAATGAATACTGCAAATGAATTTTTTGAAAAGACAATTAATGACCCTTCAGAATTATTAATAATTGTTGGATCATGTGGGAGAGTTTTATAAACAACTTGAACTAAAAACGAACACATAATTCTAAGCTTTGTAGTGTCAGTAGTAGTCAGTTTCCCCATGATAATGTTGCAACGAGTTAAAAGTAGGGAAATAAGTGGTGGGGTGAATGTACTCATGCTATAACTCTGGGAAAATGATGTATAAAAATTCAAAAGCGATATCAAGTAAAAATTTCTCTATATTTAAAAAGGTACAGAAAATCAGATTTTAGCCTCAGCCAATTACTGTTAAGTAACTCATGTCCTGAAGCAAGTTGTTTAAAAACAAAGCTCATGCTATTTTTAATGTTAACGTAGGCTTAATTCAAGGCCTCCGTAGCCGAGTGGGCAGGAGCGGGAGTGCAGTAGCACACGCTCTTTGAGTAGACCGGGGTTCAAGCCCCTGACTGCTGAATACGGTCAATCTGCCAACCCGCACTGGACCAGCGTGGCAGATTATGGTCCATTTCCCTCAGCATGAATTGTTGAGGAGGCTTCCACCCTGCAGTGGGTTGATAATGGCTGCACTTTATTTTATTTTTTTAGGCTTAATTCACAATTTCCCCAGGTTCTTTAATTTGTTTGAAAACCAACCAATTTTAATGTTTATTTACACAAGGTTTTTATTTGTGTATGATGCAAATGAGCACTTAATTAGTAATTACATACTAAGTGTCGTCCAGCATCATCATCATCATCAGCCATTTTCAATCCACTGCAGGATGAAGGCCTCTCCAGCAACTTTCCAGTTCCTTCTGTTTTGAGCACTGGCCATCCATTTACTACTCAAAAACTCATGAATTTCATCTATCCATCTCCGCCTTTGTCTTCCAGGTTTTCTTCTAGCTCCTCTTGGGTACCATTCTGTTATTTTCTTACTCCATCTGTCATCATGTCTTCGAGCTATGTGTCCTGCCCAAGACCATTTTAGTTCTTTAGTTTTGATAAGAATGTCCTTTACTTGAGTTTGCTGCCTAATCCATGTGTTTCTCTTCTTATCTAACAGTCTGATTCCCAATATAATTCGTTCCATTCTTCGCTGTGTAGTTCTTAGCTTCTCTTCCATTCTTTTGGTGAGTGCCCAAGTTTCACTTCCATAAGTCATGGTGGGGAGTATACATTGATTCAATATTTTACGTTTCAGACAAACTGGGATATTGCTCTTCAGTATGTGACTATATTTCCTGAATGCTATCCATCCAAAATTTATTCTTCTCTTGACTTCCAGCCATTTATCATTATTACAGCTAATAACTTGTCCCAGATAAGTATATGACTCCACCTTTTCAATTACTGCTCCTTCAATCATTATTTCCCTTTCCGTGGCATACTTGTTCATCATTACTTTTGTTTTAGCCATATTAATCTTTAGTCCAAAATCCTTACTAACTGTGCATAACTGATTAAGATTTTCCTCTAATTCTTTGGGATCGTGGCTTATGACCACAATGTCATCTGCAAATCGTAAATGGTTTAGGTACTCTCCGTTCACATTGACTCCTTTCTGCGACCAGTCTATTCTTCTGAAAGCTTCCTCAAGGGCAGCAGTAAACAGCTTCGGAGATATTGTGTCTCCTTGTCGAACTCCTTTCTTGATTTTAAATTTGCTACTGTCTTTGTCTAGTCTAATAAAGGATGTAGCACTCTCATATATTTTCTTCAAAATCATAATATATGGAGTATCTATGCCTTGTCTTTCCAGTGCCCGAAACATTGCCTTATGCTGTATGGAGTCAAATGCCTTTTTATAATCCACAAATGCCAGGCATAATGGTGTTTTATATTCATTTGCTTTCTCCATTAGCTGTGATATTACGTGAAGGTGATCCATAGTTGAGAATCCTGTCCTAAAGCCAGCTTGCTCTTTCGGTTGATTCTCATCAAGTATTCTTTCTAATCTGTTAGTAATGACCCTTGTGAACAACTTGTAGATATGGGATAACAAGCTAATTGGTCTATAATTTCCAATTTCTGATTTATCTCCTTTCTTATGCAGCAAAACTATGATTGCATTATTCCACTGCTTAGGCATCACACCTTTTCTAATGCACTTTGTGAAGAGCCTTGCCAGTTTTTGTGTTATGTCTCTTCCTCCCAATTTTAACAACTCTACAGTAACTTCATCTTCCCGCGGGGCTTTCCAATTCTTCATTTTCTTCAATGCATGTTCCACCTCATCAGGAAGAATATTGGGTATGTCGTATGTGTTGCTACTTTGCAATCCATCTTCCCCACTGCTGGTATCATTCCCTCGCTCCTTGTATAATTCTCTATAGTAGTCTTCTGCTATTTGAATTATGCCTTCTCTGCTGTTTATAAGTACACCATCGCTATTCTTCAGTTTCAGTATCATTTGTCTTTCTGTATTACTGCTCATGGCTGCTGATTTAAATCCTTTGTTTTCCCTTAATGCTTGTTCTACTTTTCTTGTGTTAAATCTTCTTATGTCCTCTCTGAGTCTCTTTCTAATGGCTTTGCATAACTCAGTATACTCAATTTTCTCCCTGTCAGTGTTTTTCTTGCTCTTCATTTGTCGTCTTTGGTTCATCATGACAAGTGTTTTTTGACTAATTTTTTCTTCTTTGGATTTCTGTTTCCCTATAGGTTTCTTGGGCTTTATCACTTTCAGAAAGTTGTAATATTCCTCGTCGATATCTTGGTCCTGAGCAGTCTGCAGAAGCTCAAACTTGTTCTTAAGTTGCAGTTAATGCTTTTTCTCCTCTTCTGTTATCTCAAAGACCTTTGTATTATTTACTCGAGTCAGTGTTTTCCTTTCCTTTCCTACATCTATATCAAGTGTACATCTTACCATTCTGTGATCACTTCCAACATTTACCTTATTCAGGACGGTAACATCATTCACAGTATATCTTCTGTTAGTGAGGATGAAGTCGATTTCATTAGTTGTTAATCCATTTGGACTCTTCCATGTCCACTTTCTGTTCACCCTTTTCTTGAAAAAATTGTTCATTACTGACATTCCTTGAGATTCTGCAAATTCCACAAGTCTTTCACCTCTTTTATTTCTTTCACAAATTCCAAAATTTCCTATAGTTCCTCTTTCTGCGCTGTTTTGCCTTTTTCCAACCTTAGCATTGAAGTCCCCCATAATAATAGTGTAGTGGGTTTTCTGCTCATCTAGAAGACTCTCAATTTCAGTGTACATTTCTTCAACCTCTTCATCATTATGGCTCGATGTTGGTGCATAAACAATTATAATCTTTAGCTTGTACCTCTTAGAAATCTTGAGTATTAGTCTTGACACCCTTGGTGATGTACTTTTGAATTCCAAAATGTTGTTTTTAAAATCTTTATGGACCAGAAACCCAACTCCACCTTCACTCCTTTCACTGTTTCCATTGGTGTACAAAAGATTTCCACTTGATAAACTTATAAGTGATTCATTTCTTCTTCTTGTTTCAGCCAAACCGATGATATTCCAATTCACATTTTCTAATTCCTTTTCCAGTTCTAATATCCAGCATACTACAGCCCAACACTAAGTGTCAGAGACACCCACACAGAACTCCACGAATGTGTTTACATCATCCTTTTCAAGATGATTTTTTGCAACAAATAAAGTGGTTACTTTATTTTCGAGTTACACCTCAGAGGTTTAGTGCCAACAAAGTTCTAGTTTGGTTTCTTTTCAGTTATAAAATAATTTAACTGCCAGTTAGGAAACTTCTTCACATGTGAATGAAGATGCAAAATATTTATTCAGCTGGTCAGCAATCTATACAGGATCATCAACAGCTATGCCATTTATATCTTTGCTACTTTGCTTTGTAGTATTCTTATAACTTGCCTCAGCTTGTTTAAGCCCTCAGTAACTTGATTGTAGATCAGTTTATACAGTCTGCAATAAGTTTATATATTCTTATTGGGAACTAACTAACAGACAATGGTTACATAGCATTGTTGCTGATTTGGTCACAATGTCAGTCAAATCATTTCCCCTAATCCCAATGTGGCTGGGGATCCAGCAGAAGCAAATATCAAAATCAGATTCCAAAAGATAATATAGCCTCTACTGTACTTGGGACAGCAGTGGATGAGAATTTTACCTCATCAATGAAAAAGCCTGCAAATGAACTGGAGAGAATTGGTATACATGATATATTTTAGTGATAGTGGCAGTGGATTTATATATGATCCAAGGATAGTCATATAGCATGCAACTCTTCAGTAAATAGCTGCATTTGTGGGGGGGGGGGCAACCCACTCAAATATCACAGTCTGGGAATTCGGCAGCAGATCCCACAGACAGTTCTGTCTGACTTCAAACCATTTGTGCAGACTGGCAAGAGATCAAAATGTTCAACTTAGTGTGCAGAATAGAGCTGTAGGTAGACAGACAATGAAGTTCGACCTTCCCCCAGTTGCTAAACACGAAGTCACTCGCTGGAAATTTGGCACGTCAGGATGAAGGAAGTTGTCATGGTGATCAGGCAACTGTCTACTGTGATATGTAAATTTCCAAGTAGATCTTGGATACAAATACAGAATGGACCAGGGTTATAGATTTCCCCAATATGGCTCAAAAATGGATGTCTGGCAGGAATTTTAATTTAAAAGTAAACTGCACAGATAACTGTTTTGATTGAGGATATATAACAGTAGCTCATTTGCTTCGATGTACAGGCTTTATACAGATATTCAAAATGCACCAATAGCAATATGTATCAATGATGGTAAACAGAATCCAAGCATCGAAGTACACTGTTTCTTGCTGATACATATGGGGTGTGGCAATAAATTTCCCGGATTGTTATGGTCATGTTCAATGAGTTTGAAAATAAATGGAAGTACTATGTTGTAGTTCAAACCCTCCGACAGATGGTGGTACAGAGATTGCCCAGTAGGCGAACAGGTTGCAAGTAACAACCAGTTTTGTTGGTAGCATTAACATTCCATGTCATGATTTTGCAAGGGATCAATGAACAAATATCAAATTTTGCTTTAAACTGGGAAAATTTCCAACAGAAAGGTATGAAATGTTAAAATCTGTGCGTGATGATGAAAAAACGTTAAGTTGTATCAGTGTGTTTGAATGGTATAAGTCAGGGGTGGCCAACGAGTCGATCGTGGCTTTAATTTTGGTTGATCACGACGAATTTTAAATATACAGTCATCCCTCGATTTGCACGGTCAGGTATATTACCAAAATTTTATATTGCGCAGCAGGTTTTGCTACCCGCACATTATTTTTTTTTATTTGTTTTTTACGAAGCTTCAAAAATAGGAATGAAGGGCAGATTTTGAAAATTTATTTTTGGTTTTTTTTGCATGATTGAAGATTTTATTGAAGGAGAAACACATTTCACCATGATGTAAAATCCCACAGAATTCCAGCTGTTGGTATTATTGCAAATGCAATAAGATTGATTTTACTACTCATTTATAATTAAATTACACTAACAGAAAAGCCCAATAAACCGGAACGCGCAAATAATTTTAATTGTTTTATGGTCGTGACCTCCAGAAATAGCTTTAGAGAAATATCACAAAGGCATTCAAAACTGATTCTTATAATGATATAACCAAACAGAGCAATAAACAGTGGTGTGTTTGTCCGGTTATTTTGGAAACAACTTCCTCATTCTGGAATCCTCTTCATCAATTGTCCTATGTTAGCTGTTCAGGCAGAATATTTTTCCATTTGCGCAACTTAAAGTGTTTTAATCAGTAAGCATTGCTTTTGCTGATTTAATAACTGGACAGTACTTATATGTTAATTTAATACCTTTTGATTTAAAATGAATACTGTGAAAAAGAGCAAAAATGTATCATTTTCATCAAGAGTGGGAACTAGAATACTTTTTTGTAATGGTGAAAGAAAAATGTTGCTGTTTGATTTGCAATGCTTCCATGGCTATACCCAAAAAAGGAAATTTAGAAAGGCACTTCAACGCACTCCATGGTAAATACCAATCGGATTTTCCACCGAATAGTGACCTTAGAAAAAATAAATTAAAAGAACTTAAATCCAGATAATATTCGCGCAACAAAATTTCTTCATGACACCTAATTTACAATCTAAAGCAGTAACAACAGCATCATTTAAAGTGAGTCATCTTCTCGTAAAAAACGCAAATCATTTTCTGATGGTCAATTCATCAAAGACACATTTTTAGAAATAACAGATTCTCTTTTTTGAAAATTTTAAGAACAAAAATGAAATTAAAAGTGCCCTTCAAGATCTGCAATTATCTCGAAATACTGTGATGTGACGCATCGAAAAGATGAGTAAAAATGTGAGCGAACAATTGCGTGCTGATATTGCTAACTGTGTCCTTTTCTTTACGATCTCTTCAAAGGAGACTTTTCAAAATGCAACTCGATGAAAAAGAACCAGTTCTGATATTATACACAGATGTGAGGTGGCTGAGTCGGAGTAAGTTTCTACAGAGATTTCGAAATTTGCTGAATGAAATTAAAAAATTTGTTGATCAAAGGGGAGATGATTATCAGCAGCTACAAGATATGGAGTGGTTGTGTGGTCTGGCTTTTTTGGCAGCTTTTACCAGTAAATTAAGTGATCCTAATTTGGAATTACAAGGAAAAAATAAAAATGTGGGTGACATGATTACTAGTATTTCTGCATATAAACATCAATTTTTGGCAATGGCTAAGAATCTCAAAGAAAAAAAAATTCAACCATTTCGAAATATGCAAGATCATTTGCAAAAATATCCTGTTTTTGAATTTAATAGTGAAAAATATCTTTCTGAAATTGAGAATGTTGTGGACGATTTTGAAACCAGATTCAGTGATTTTTAAACAATTGAAGACATTCAATATATTTCTTATCCATTTAATGTCGACTTAAATACAAAACAAATTGCAGAAAAAAATCGCTGAGATTTTTCACATGGAGAAAATATTATTTGAAAATGAAATTATTACATTGCGAAATGATATCTTCCTAAAATCCAGATCATCAGAAAAAGACTTTTGGAAATATGTTTGCCGAGAAAAGTAGCCAAATGTAAAAAAATTCAGTGAACTTTTAAATTCCTGTTTTGGTTCCACATATCTATGTGAATTGGCCTTTTCATATTTGAAACAAACAAAGAATTGCTGTGCTCTTACGGACTTGCATACAGAAGATTCTTTATGGTTGGCCTTATCACGGTGTATCTCCAATTTTGAAAGTTTGGCAGATGACATGAAGACAAAAACTTTGCATTAACTAAAATTTTAAATACGTATGAATTTAAAATAAAAATTCTGAATTGCATTGAATTTTAAAATTTGTAAACATTTTTCAATAAGTACTGATTAACTTTTTTAACCTTGTGCAATGAAATATTTGTGATGGTAGATTGCAGCACATTTTGAAGGAAAAAAAGAAATTGCATCACAAATTAAGTTGGCCACCCCTGGTATAAGTGGTTCAAATACAGATGGGAAGATGCTCATGATGACCCATGAAGTGGATGTCCATCAACCTCTTAAAATGAGAACAGAGTTGCAAAAGTTAAGGAAATTCTGAGGGCTGATGAGTTGGAAATGAATAAGGAGACAATTATTCATCAAATTATGCATGAAGTTTTAGGGAAAGGGAAAGGCTGTGAAAAATTTGATTTGTGATGCACAGCCTCATGGATGAGAAGAAGCGACAGGGTGTCATCATGTGAAGACTTCACCAAACTTGTAAAGATAATCCTAATTTCTTAAACTGTATTGTCCCAGGAGATGCTGTTTGTTTGTTTGTTTGTTATTTGGTTTTTAGGAGCATTAGCAACTAAGTCCATATTGCTCCGAGGATATGCAGTGGTAATTCCCTGACCTTTCCGCATCCTCCGTATTTGGTGGTCAAGAGCTCAAACCCCAGTCTAATCAAGAAGTGTGTGCTACGTACTACTGCTCCTGCCCACCTGGCTACAGAGGTACCCCTGGAGATGCATTTTGGATGTTTCAGTACAACTCAGAGATGACACGTCAGAGCATGCAGTGGACTTCACAAAATTATCACCAAGGCCCAAAACATTTCATTTACAGAAGTCCAGAATCAAAATGATGCTGATCATATTTTTCTACAAACAGGGTGTGATTCACAAGGAATTTGTATCTGAAGGGGAAGAGAGTCAATGCTGCATTCTACATATAGATGCTTCAAGTACGACTGAAGTGCATTTCCAACGTGAGGCAACAACTTCGAGAGAAAGGTACCTTTTTCTTGCTGCACAATGCCCCCACCTATTCCACACTTGTTGTGAAAACATTTCTTATGAAACATGGCCTTGTACAGATTGACCATCCACCTTACTCCCCCACATCAATGCCAGAACTTGCACTTGGTCATCACGCAACACAGCGACAACCCCCAAGGCAGAATGCGCTGGTCCCACAGGAACTAGTAGTTGTTGGTGACTATTGTCAGGGAAACGGGGAACATGCTTTGTAAAAAGGGTGGAACAGGACCAGGGTATGTGTGCCGGGGGCAAAGGATGATGATGTTGTAGAGGAGATATCATCTTTTAAGGGCACAAAAGGTGATATAGTTGTACACGTTGGCACTAATGATATTAAGAGTAGGAGACTGGCAGAATTACTTAACAAGTACAGGTCACCGTTGAAAAAAAGCCGTGAATTAGGGATGAATTTGAAAGTGTCTGCAATTCTGCCCAGACACAAAAGGAGGGAGTATATGATGAGAGCCTTGTCGATCAATTCGGCCCTGGGAAAATTGTGCAAGGCTCAAGGGGTAGAACTTTTTTCAGCTTGGTCTGTACTTGTTAACAGAAGGGACTGCTTCTAGAGAGATGGGATACACTTAAATAGAAAGGGTGCAAGAATATTTGCTGATGCTATCGAGGCAGTGTTAGGTGGGTCGGAAAACTGCTAGCTTGGAAGGATACAAGGACTAATAGATTAACAGTAGCCACTGGCAGAGGTGAAAGTGATTCTTGCACTGCTTCTATTGGAATGAGCAGAAGCCTGGAAAACAAGATGCAGGATATTTCAGAGACTGCTGGGAGTCACTGCAGTACGAATAAACACATGGGTTGTGTTAGGATAACTAAGAAAAAGAACAGATGCATGTATACTTGCGTGTACACTAATGCTAGCAGTTTCGTAAATAAATTTGATGAATTTGAGGTATTGCTCAAAGCATCAAAGGCGGATATTGTTGGGATGTCAGAGACGTGGTGTCACACAGATATAAGGAATGCAAAACTGGAATTTGGGGAGTACAACGTCTACAGAAAGGATAGACAGGATAGGAAGGGAGGAGGGGTTATGTTAAGAAACACATAAAATCCAAGGAAGTGAAGCCAGTCGACATTGCTGGAAAAAGCAGTGTCAAGTCAGTTTGGTGTGACATAAGCATTGGGAGATCAAAATTGAGAGTAGGAGTGTGCTATAGGCCTAATGACTCTGATGAGTATAATAAGAAACTGAACAGGGAAATAGAGTGGGTCAGTAAATCAGAGTCTTATAATGGGGGATTTTAATTTCCCAGATATTGACTGGAATTTGTGGTTTGGTCACTCACACACTAGAAAGGCTTTTGTGGATTTATTGGATGACTGTTTTTTACATCAGCATATTCAGGAGGCAACTAGAGCGAGTAATACTCTTGATTTGATTATCAGTAGTGATTCTTCATGCATTAAGAATCTGCAGATAGAGGAACCACTAGGTGGCAGTGATCACAGCGTGCTGAAGTGAGATTTACTCAAAGAGGTAACTACCATAAGGGGTAAAGGGAAGGGTTATTGCTTTCGTAAAGGCGACTATGATGTTGTTCCCACTGTATAGAATTTAAATACTGTGCAGCAGTCTTCCAGGTGCAACAGTATTAAAAGCCTTTCTAAGATCCAAGTATATAATGTCAGAGTTATTCCCTGCATCCAGTTCTTTTGTGACTGCATCATAGTATCCAATCAAATTGGTCAGGAACGACTTCCCCTTAACAAAACCATGCTGTGTCTGAGCTATGACTGAAGTCTTGTCCAGATGATCCTGCAGTGCTTCTTTAACCAGTGCCTCCATTAATTTTCCGGGAACAGAAGTTAAACTAACAGGTCTATAATTACTTGTGTCGCCCTTTGATCCTCTTTCGTGAATTGGGGTCACATTTGCACATCTCCAGTACATGGGTACTTCCCCTGAGTCCAAGGAAGCTCTCATAATTATGGCTAAGGGTTTGCTTACTTCCTTTGCTGCCTCCTTTAATATAACTGGATAGATCCCATCCACCTCAGGTGCCTTTCTTGTATTTATCTTCAACAATTTCTCCTCCACTTTACTCTCAGTTATTACAAGATTCTCTAGCTTACTGCCAGATTTGAATACACGTCTGGCATTCCCCTCGCTGAATAACTCCTCATGTGTGAATGTCGATGCAAAATATTCATTTAGTTTGTTAGCTACCTGAGCAGGATCATCAACAGTTGACCCATCGATATCAAGTGGACCAATCTGATTCATCCCCTTCCTTCTAGAGTTTACATAAGTAAAGAATTCTTTGCTGTTTTTCTTTGCATCCCTTGCCAAAAATTTCTCGTAATCTGCCTTCGCCTGCCTAACCTCCTTTGTAACTTGGTTACAGATCAACTTGTATCTATCATAGGCTTCTGTGTCACGTGTTAATTTGTATGTATCCCATGCATTTTTCTTCTCTGCCATATGTCTCATTAGTTCATCTGACATCCACTTAGGCCTAAACCTTGAACAATATTTCTTAGTTGGTATGTAAAGCCTAGTAGCTTCGAAGATAAGTTCTTTGAATGCTTCCCATTTTGAATTTGCTGTTGGTAACATCATCAGTTGGTCCCACTGTATAGAATTTAAATACTGTCTCAATCCATCGTAGTCACCTTTACGAAAGCAATAACCCTTCCCTTTACCCCTAATGGTAGTTGCCTCTTTGAGTAAATCCCACTTCAGCACACTGTGATCACTGCCACCTAGTGGTTCATTTACCTGCAGATTCTTAATGCATGAAGAATCACTACTGATAATCAAATCAAGGGTATTGCTCCCTCTAGTTGCCTCCCGAACATGCTGATGTAGAAAACAATCATCCAATAAATCCACAAAAGCCTTGCTAGTGTGTGAGTGACCAGCCTCCAAATTCCAATCAATATCTGGGAAATTAAAATCCCCCATTATAAGACTCTCTGATTTACTGGCCCACTCTATTTCCCTGTACAATTTCTTATTATACTCATCAGAGTCATTAAGCCTATAGCACACTCCTACTCTCAATTTTGATCTCCCAATGCTTATGTCACACCAAACTGACTCGACACTGCACTGTCCAGCAATGTCGACTGGCTTCACTTCCTTGGATTTTATGTATTTCTTAACTTTAACTTATTTCTTTAACTTCTGTTCCAGGAAAATTAATTGAGGCACTGGTTAAAGAAGCACTGCAGGATCATCTAGACAAGACTTCAGTTATAGCTCGGACACAGCATGGTTTTGTTAAGGGGAGGTCTTGCCTGACCAATTTGATTGGATACTATGATGCAGGGAATAACTTTGATATTATATACTTGGATCTTAGAAAGGCTTTTGATACTGTTGCACATGGAAGACTGCTGCACAAATTGGAGCAGTGTGGCATTGGAGGCAAATTGCTGCTATGGATAAAGGGGTGGTTGAGGGGGAGAAGACAGAGAGTGTTAATCAATGGACACTACTCATCGTGGACTAATGTTATTAGTGGAGTCTCTCAGGGTTCAGTGTTGGGTCCATTGTTGTTTTCTGTATTTATAAATAATATTGATGATGATATATCAAGCTTAATGTCCAAGTTTGTAGACAATACAAAGGTTGGCAGGGTTGTTAAGGACACTACTGATGCTATGCTGCTGCAACAGGATCTAGAATGGTTGAGCAGATGGGCTGAGAGGTGGAAAATGAAGTTTAACATTGACAAATGTAAAGTACTACATATGGGAAACAGCAACCCCAGAGCAACGTATCAAGTCTGTAGTACTACACTGACAGTGGTAGAGAATGAAAAGGACCTGGGGGTAATTGTGCAGGCAGATATGAAGTTCTCTGAGTAGTGCAGATGGGCTGCAAGTGTAGCTCATGGTGTCTTATAAATGATATACAGGAATTTTTCTAGCAGCGATAAGGAGGTGATTATTCCCTTGTATTAGGCAATGGTCAGGCCACACCTTGAGTACTGTATACAGGTCTGGAGGCATCATTTCAAGAAGAATGTAGAGCTGCTGGAACGAGTACAGAGAAGGGTAACACGATTAGTGAATGGAACAAAGGATTGCTCTTATGAAGAAAGGCTTAAGTTTTGCAAATTACAGTGTCTGGAGACTAGTCACCGGCGAGGTGATCTAATAGAGGTGTATAATGCCTTGAATGGTTTGAGCATGCTCAATGCTGATGGGACTCTGCCTCTTGTTCAGAATAATCACCTGAGAGGGCATAAATTCAAATTCAGGAAAGACAGATGTAGGATAGATGTGCGGAAATTTGCCTTTAGCCAGCAGGTAGTTGGTTGGTGGAACAGACTTCCATCCCTTGTTGTGGAAGTTGATAGCCTAAATAAATTTAAGGCTCTGCTGGACAGCTTAAACTTCATTAGTGATTCACATTTAGACTTCTTTCCCGAAAAAGTTGGCATGGTGAGTGATGAGCAGGGGTATCAATTCCATCAAGACATGAAATCACTGGAAAAATTGCTACCAAGAATTATGCTATAAAATTATGTTGGCATACAATTGCTGGATGTTGTACCATGGCACTCTGGAGAAAGTGTACCAATGGAAAACACTTGCACAACACTTTTATTGCACAAATCTTTTACACAATAGTGTGAAATGGTATTGTTGTAACTATGTGTATAAGGTGTTGGATTTAAATTATAAAAGTAAAAAAAAAAAAAAAAAAAAAAAATTTTAACAATTCTTATGTGTTTTGTAATGAAATCATATTAATTAGCTTGTACTGATGTTATCAGTAGTTGCCTTACAAAAACTACATGTGCTATAAAAAAACCAAGGATATATTTGAAATCATCATGCAAAATTCGTTTAGAAAAGTGTATTTGCATCTTTGATTAAAGATTAAGAAAAAAAAAGTTGTCAACTAGTCTGACTTTAATTACTGGATATATGTACTATTTTCTACAATTTCACACACTATTAAGATTCCTTTTAATATCGCCAACAGAAATGTATGAAGATGATTCAAACTGTTGGAACAACAGAGAAGGTTTACATCTTCAAAAAATTTAAAACAATAGATATTTCATAATGAAAACATCAATAAAAGATGTGAATGCATGAAATGACTAAACTGCACTACACCATCCTGTTTGCAGGAAAGCAAAGTAATCAGATTGATAAAATGAGTGATATTTAAGTAGTTAATTTGTGGAATATAATTTATTCTAAATTTATATGAACTTTTGTGATTAATTCATGTAGCAAGTTTTTAAAACAAAGATCTTAATAAGTGAAATTTAACTTTTAAATAAAAAAAAAAAGAAAAAAGAAAAAATATAAAGAAGACTCTTTAAGGGTATAAAAAAAAAGCACAGAAATATTTCTTACCTGCGGCTTCTTCTTCGCTACGAATAGGAACTGCCATATTATTAAAAAATCTTGTGTTAGTAGATCGAAACATTTGAAAATAACCTGTTTGACTATTAACTACATGATGAAGACGAAGACAGTGGTATTTAGATTTAAATATGGAAGGCTGTGGACCTAAAAATAAAAAGGAGGGAGAGGTTAATTATACTGTGCTCTGATTCTAGAAACATGGTGTGGCATCATGTTGCCATGCAAAACTAGTAGTTTGTCATATTATCATCAGCATGAAAAATTACACGTTATTTCCATAACTTTCAGAACTACCATTTTAAAAGAATTTTATTTATTAATTCTAAGCAGCTCATATAGAAATGGTTGTTAAATCTATAATACAAGAATGTTTGTACTAAACTGTACTTGTTACTTGACATTTAGGGCATTGGTCTCAAACTGGCGGCCCGTGGGCTGCATCCGGTACCCGAAGCATGGCCTGCAAATACATTTCAATTATGTATTTGTTGTAAATACAGTGCTTATAGTTTTAGAGGCATAGAGATATGGACTGAGCATATGTGCACGACTGCTATTGAAGGAAAAAGAGATAGAATGAATAGGTTGGGGCTTTGTCTTTGTCACTGTATGCCAGGCTACGTGACTCGGTTAAGGAGGGAGAACTTCCCACGTCGGTACAATCAGTAAATTTAGTTCACCAGCCGACAGTTGTGGCCCTTCAGTATTGTGGTGTTTCCGATTTTTTCTATTGAGCTGGTACTTCTGATATATATTTTCCTTGAGTCAGTCACTAGTTGGTTAGCTGGATGCACAGCTGCGCAGTTCATTTTGCTATATAGATGGAGACAAACTAATGCACGGCTTATAAAACCTGTTTATTTGTGCTTGTTGTTAGATCTAACAATGTAGATTGTTAGATCTAACAACAATAATTTTATTTACAACAAAGTTGTAAATAAAATTATAATAGTGATTTTAATTAAGAGATTAAACTGCAAGCCATGTCTTTAACAAAGGATAAAAGAAAAGTGGACGAAGAAGGACGTGTTTTTCAAGATAAATGGGAAATTATGTACTTTTGTGGTGTTGTGCACAATAAAATTGTATGTTTTATTTGTAATAAGGGAATATCAGTTCCAAAAGAATACAATTTACGTCGCCATTACGAAACAAATCATAAAGAAAAATTTGAAATGTTGGAAGGCAAATTGAGGGAAGAAAAGTTACCGTTTCTGAAATCTGGCTTATAACGACAACAAAATTTTTTTACCGAAGCAAATAAATCCAGTGAAGCAACAGTTCACACAAGTTTTGCTCTCGTGCACATCATTGCAAAACGATCAAAACCATTTACTGATGGCGAATTCCTTAAAGATTGTTTGATTAAGTCTGCTGAACTTATTTGTCCTGACAAACAACAATTATTTAAAATATTAGTTTGTCAGCCAACACGGTAGCAGAACGTATTAACGAAATCGCTAGTGATTTGTAATGTCAGTTAAAAGAAAAAAGCATATAGATTTTGTAGCATTCTAAATTGCAGTTGATGAGAGTACTGACATCACAGATATAGCACAACTTGCCATTTTCGTATGAGGTGTTACTGATGAATTTGAAGTAATTGAGGTATTATTGGAAATAATTCCTATGAAAGAAAAAACTGGTGCACAGGATATTTTTTTTGAAATAAAAACTGTAATATATAAATATAAATTAAGTTGGGATAAAATGGTTGGATTTGCAAGTGATGGTGCAGCTGCTATGGTTGGTAAAAAAAAAAAATGGAGTAGTGGTAAAATTAAGAAATATAGTGAAAGAAGAAAAATTTCAGAATAATTTTTGCACTATACATTGCATTATTCATCAAGAAGCACTTTGTGCCAAAAGTTTGCAGATGGATAATGTTATGGAAACAGTAAACTTTATCTGTGGACGAGCTCTGAATCATCAAGAATATGTTGCATTGCTTGAAGAAATTGAAAGTGAATACTGAGAAATGATTTATTATAACGAGGTGAGGTAGTTAAGTCTAGGAGCTGTATTAAAATGGCTTTTAGATTTAATAAATCAAATCAAAATTTTCATGACACAAAAAAATAAAACCATCGACGAGCTACATAATGATACAGGGATAACAGATTTAGCATTTCTTGTTGACTTAACTGGCCATTTAAATATTCTCAATAAAGAGCTGCAAGGAAAGAATAAACTTAACACTGACATCTTTGCTTGTATTAAAGTTTTTAAAGTTAAATTGCAATTATGGGAAACACAACTGGAATCAAAAAATTTCATATATTTCCTACATCTTAAATCCTGCCCTATTATTTCAAATGAAAAATCTCAAGAATATGCAAGAAAAATAGCATTATTACAATAAGAATTTGAAGAAAGATTTAAAGATTTTAACGATTTGGAGTCCGATTTTACATTATTTTCATTACCATTAAAAACGAACGTGAATAACGCACCAGAAAATCTACAAATGGAACTAATTAATTTACAGTGTGATATAAATCTTATTCAAAGATTTGAAGATACAGATTTGATTAACTTTTATTCGTACTTGTCAAAAGATAAATACACTCAGTAACAAATTTTTACAATAAGAATAATCGCTTTGTTTGGGAGTACATTTATATGTGAACAGTTTTTTTTTGCAGTTGAAAATTATTAAGTCTAAGAAAAGAACCCGATTGACCGATGAGCATCTACAATCTGTGATGAAGATAGTTTCTAATAATTTTTCTACAAGGCTACAAACTTTATCAGATTCGAAATGCCATCTAGTATCAAGTTGTAGTAAGAAATAAATAAGTTTATAATTATATACATACAAACATATGTATTTTTTCTGTATGTGTTGAATAAAAATTTAATAAATAAAAGAAAGAGAATAGGTTGAAAGAGAGAAAGAGAATTTCCAAACTTATTATAAACTTACACTCAACACACCACACACACGCGTCACGTGTAACACCAGGTTATAAAGGGGTGGTATCCATACATTAGGGGTAAGTATGGTGCAATATATATATATATTCATTCTCATTTTGTTAAAAAAAAATTCCGGCCCATCAGCTGCTTTCAGATCGTGCATTCGACCTGGCGCCTCCGTAGCCAGGTGGGCAGGAGCAGCAGTGCATAGCACATGCTTCTTGATTAGACCGGGGTTCGAGCCCGTGAACCACCAAATACGAAGGATGCGGAAAGGTCAGGGGATGACCACCGCATATCCCCGGAGCAATATGGCCTTAGTTGCTAATGCACCTAAATAACAACAACATAACAACAACACATAAGCATTCGACCTGCATGCAATTTGAGTTTGAGACCACTGATTTAGGGCAAATATTTTACTTCAGTAATATAGAAATTTTTCCTTTGGCAAGTGCAGTGCAAGGCTTTTTTGTTTCTTTAATGGTGGTCCTAAAGTAAAGAAAGCAGAAGAATTATAGATGCAGAGTTAAAAGAGCATCATACAACATTTTCAAAAAAATACCTGTAAAAAAGATATACAGCAAATGGACCTGAACATCTGTGTGATAAGCAGAGTGTGTCTATGATGTCCGGTGAAGGGGTCATTCATTAACCTGTTTGCTTCATTTTTAGCAGAGCCAAGGATTTTTGGAAATGTGTTGGGATACCTGAGATGACAGTCACATTTCAGACACATTTGAGTTTTGTACAGATTTAACTGCTGCTCAGAAGCAAGGTAACTCCAGAAATAAAATAGAAGAGCTGCTTCCTCTTTTTTTTTTTTTTTTTTTGTAGTTGCTAATACAAAGAGAAAGCAATAGTTGTAATATGCTTGTACTAAGAATAGCAGTTAAATTAAGCCACTATAGTAGAGCAGTCGTTGTATAAGGCCTTCAATGGTTTGAACAAGTTCAATGCTGATGGGATTCTTCCTCTTGCTTAGATTAATCGCCTGAGGGGGACATAAATTCAAATTGAGGAAAGCCAGTTGTAGAATAGACATGCAGAAATTTGCCTCTAGCCAATGGGTGGTTGATTGCTGAAACAAACTTCCATCTGTCATTGTAGAAGTTGACAGCTTAAATAAATTCAAGGCAGAACTAGACAAACATTTGGAGCAAATGGATGGGTGAAATGGGAAGGGTTTTTTTTTTTTTTTTGGCTGATGCTGTATAAGCTTGCTTCCTTGCATCATATGCCTCTACTAATGCTAGTCATATGCAAGGGTGCATAAGTACATGTGCATTGAGTGATTGCAGTTCATGACTGTTAAATACAACTGTTTCTTGTATTCTCCACTACCTTATGAACTCTGACTACGTTATCCCAGAGCATAAAAAGAAAAAAAATTTATCAAATCAAGGAAATATGATCTTCTCTATAAACAAATCAGGAATTACTGAAGATGAGACACATTCTTTTCCAAAGAAGACAGCATTGTGCATCTGAAGGGTTGCATTAATTAAGTTATCAACTCTCATTAAAAGAACACCTAGACATTACAAATGAGGCAATCCACGATGGAACAGTCCATGATGGAATTCATGATGGGCACTGTTTAATGGATGGGCAATTCATCTTAAGTCCCAATGACTTATATATGTCATTCAGCTTTGAACAAATTTGATAGAAAAGTCTGGAGAACGTGAAAATGATTTGCTGTGGATATTGATGTGGCTGTAAGGTCTACTAATATTGTTTCTATCCTATTGCAGAGTTGTCTATTTTCCGCAATTTGATGGCCAGCTTTCTCTTTGATTACTCGCTGTGTTATGGCAAAGGACAGTGCCTAATCACTTGATAGCCAGTGTTGGAATGCCTGAAACAATAGTTTTTTGATTACTGTATTGCACTCTTTTAGCACCTTTCACTGTACAAGCAGAATTTAAAAACCACTGGTAGATAGTAGTGGTCGTATAGTCCAAGGACGGTGCCGCCCAAAATCCCGACATACCGATTGTATTTAAAAAAAACAAAGTTAGAGTCTATATCTCAGAAACTGTTTTTGCAATAAAAAATGTTTTTCGTGTAATCAAAACGCCCACTAAAAACATTAAAATTTTATTATATATATATATATCAGTTCACAAAAACCACATTACTGCCAATAATCACAGTTTAATGATATCAAAATCACAGATTAAAATTTGCAAAAAATCATACAAAATACAATCAAACGTTTAAGTATTATAATAATCTTAATATACTTCAAAAATCTTAATAATACTTAAATATTATAATAATAATAAGAAGAACATGGGATATTTTTTCCTGTTATAAAATATCCTGCTGGCACCCATGGTTCTGCCTAATGTACAGCAGACTCTCGATTAACCAGGAAGCAGATTAACCGGGACACGTCAAGACACCAAATTAAAAAATCAACCGGAAATCAAAAAAATTCATGTAATAACTAGAAGAGGTATAAACAGATATTTTGCAAGTCGTAAATAAGTGACAAGCGGCATTATAAGTTGTCATTGGGTGATTAGTGTACCTATTATCTTACAATCCCCGCTGTCTTCACACCCGCTACTCAAAAAAACATAAGGAAAAAAAAAAAAAAAAAAGAGAGAGACCAAATGTTTAGTTTGTTTTAGTGCGTCACGTCGATTGTTGTATTCTGTTGCAGTGTAAAAGAACAAATTTTGTTTCGTTATTTATGTCAGGGATGTCAGAATTTTTTTTATAGTAAAAAATATATATTTTTTTTGTTTAGAAATCGCAAAAATGATGGGTAAACAAAAACTTTAAATTATTCAAAAGTTTGAAAACAGTGCATCTGTTAAATCTCTAAGGAATCATTATAATAAGGTTGTATCAAAACGGCCAAACATTAATAAGAATCGCGCGGAATTCAAATTTGTGAATAATAATAATATAGTAGCAATATGTTATTAATTATTCATGAGTTACATAAACTAAACGAAGTAAGAAGTCCTGGAACGTATTTCTTATGTATGTCGGGGAGTTTTGTATTTTTGGATTAACTGGGAAATCGATTATCCGGGATTTGTTTTTTACCATCTATCCCGGAAAATCGAGAGTTTTTTTTTTATGTAATCCCCAAACATGAGAGGTATTAGAACCTATAGTACTTAGTACCGTGCTTTGGTTGGAGGTTGAGAGCACGAAAGAAGATATTTGTTGACATTGGACTTGAACTTCTCTAGATTGTAATTTTCAGGAAATAAGTATGAAGGAAGGTTGTTCCAGAAAATGGCACTTGAATGAATAAACGAGGAAGATGAAAAGTTGGTTCTGTGAATTTGAAGTTGGACAGTAAATGGATGTTGACTGGTGGCGGCCCGTGTTCGGAGTGTTTTGAAAGAGAGAACAGGAATTATAGAAGCCAATTCAGAAGAACAGTGCCCATGGAAGTATCTGTAGAAGAGGCATGCAGCAGAAACAATACGTCTATGAGACAGCAAGTGGAGAGACTCTGTTAGAGATGAATCATTAATTAACCTAACTGCCCTCTTCTGAATGGAATCAAGAAGCCTGAGAGAGGTTTTGGGGGCACCACCCCAGTTGTGGGAACAATATTCCATGGCAGGGCAGATTTGCGATTTATACAGAGTGAGCAGCTGTATGGAAGAAAAGTAAAAAGAGAAAACCAAGTTTTTTACATGTAGAAGAAGCAATATTTGTAATGTGCTTGTGCCAAGAGAGATTAGAAGTCAGGGTAATTCCCAAAAGAGATATATCATTTTTCCTAGAAATCGGAGTGTCACCAAAGATAAGCACAGGAGCTGAAGAATACTTTTTGTGAGATATAAGACAAGACTGAGTTTTAGAAGGGTTGAAATCAACTAAGTTGTCTTTGCCCCACTGGAGAATTACATGAAGATCGGCATTTAAGGAATTGGTAGCAGATTTTCGAGAAGTTGAAGCTGATTGAGCAGGACAAGGTTTCTCAAAATGGAAAGTGGAATGCAATGTGCTACCATCAGCAAAACTATGGATAGGATTTCCAGTCAATGGAAGAAGGTCATTAATATACAAGAGGAAAAGAGTGGGGGAAATAACTGAACCTTGGGGACACCGGCATTAGTGGAGAAGTTAGAAGACAGAGAGCCATCTACCATCACCCTCAGTGAGCGATCAGAGAGAAAACAGGATAACCAATTGCTAAAAACAGTTGACAAACCATAAGATGGAAGCTTGTTTAGAAGACCTTTATGCCAAACATGATCGAAAACCTTTGAGATGTCAAGAGCAACTACTTGTGTTTCACCGAACCTTTCCATTGAATTAGTCCATAAATGGGTAACATAAGCCAGAATATCACCAGTAGACTGACACTGACGGAATCCATACTGGCGATCGTTGATCAGACGGAAGGTTTCTAGCTAGTTTAAAAGTTGGCGGTTAATTGATTTCTCCATTACTTTAGAAAGAGTAGAAGTAATTGCAATGGGACAATAATTGGATAGGAGGGATTTGTCACCCTTTTTTGGAACTGGCTGGATGTGAGAAAATTTCCAAGCAGAAGGAAAAACACCTCTGGAATAAGAAAGTGAAAAAAGGCGACAAAGAATAGGAGTAAGTTCAGGAGCACAGGTTTTCAGAACAAGTGGAGAAATACCATCGGGACCTGGAGCTTTCTTAGCATCAAGACTCGTCAAAATCCTTCTGATATTCTTTTGACGGAAGACCACAGGAGGCATTAAATGGAGAGTGTTGGGAATGGTGGGAGGTGTTTTACCAAGATCATTAATGCATGAGGTGGAAGAAAAATGGAATGCTAGCAGGTCAGCTTTATCCTTGGCTGAAGTGACAACAGAACCATCTGGTTTGGACAGAGGTGGGAGCAGAGATGGGCAAAAGTTGTGGCAATAGCTTTGGCAAGGGACCAGAATGCTCGGCTACCATTAGGGCAAGAAGCAAGTTTTCTACACTTAGCCTGTTCAAACTCCAGTTTGGACTGTTTAATAACTGCTTTACAATTGTTGTGAGCTTTGGTGTAGGCAAAAAATGAAACTGAAGAATTAGAAACAAGCCAATTATGATATGCAACATTCTTCTCTTGAACAGCCTTAGCACATTTATTGGAAAATCAATGTTTAGATAAAGGACGAGATTTTAAAGTGGAGTGTGGGATAAAGGATTCCATTCCTGCAAGAATAATTTCACTGACACGATCTGAGCAAACGTTGTTTTGAAACAGTAATCCGACCAAGGAAAAGAAGGAAAGAAGTCTCGCAGGTCATCCCATTTTGAATTCTTGTAATGCCAAACAACACGAGGTTGGGAATAGCCATGAGATAAAGGCTCCATTGGAGAAGAGACAATCACCAAGTTGTGATCTGAAGTGCCTAAAGGACCTCTCACTTCGACCGTGTACTTAGAAGGGTTGTTTGTGAGAAAAAGGTCAAGCGTGTTGGCTGTATGATTAGGATTGTCCGGTATTCTTGTAGGAAAATGAACAATCTGTGCAAGGTCATTAGTAATTGCAAAAGCCTTAGCATCTCGACCTGCTGGGTCAGTGTGACTAGAAAACGGAAGCCAGCTGGAGTTGTGAACATTAAAATCACCAAGGAAAATTAATTCACTGTTAGGAAACTTGGACTGGAGAAAGTCCAAGTTTCCTAACAGAGTCCAAGTTTCCTTGCAAAGAGAGGAAGTCAAAGAGCTCCAAGTGATTAGCGGAGTTGGGAGAACGGTAGAGACAACAGATTAATTTTACACAATGAGGTAGAGAGATTTTAAGCCAGAGAAGATCAAAGAGAGTAGATTCCAAATTGCAAAGTCTCTGACAGGGAATATCAGAACAGACATATGCACAAGTACCACCTTTGAGATTTTTTTTTTTTTTTTTTGATTTGGTAGTTGTTGGCGCATCGGCTTCTGTGGCCATATTGCACCTCCCAAGGTTTTTGCAGTACTTTGATCCAAGCCCGAGGCGGGAATCGAACCCGCGACCTTTGGGTTGCCGGGCAGGTACTTTGTCCACTCGGCTAGCCCGGTCGGCACCACCTTTGAGACGAAAGGAATCATACAGCGTATAATTTGGGCATCTGAGATGAGCAGTAGTTGAATCAACCGATAACTGAGATTGTCAGAAAAAGTACATAGGGTTTGGCAGACTGCAAGTGGAAATGGACATCGGTAAGATTAGAATTGAGACCATGTATATTTGTGAAATGAATTAGGAAGTGTTTGGGAGGTTTAGATCTTTTCACAGATAAGCTTGCTCTATTAGTTTGACAATTCATGGTGTATTCAATAGTACGAAAAAGTGGGTGGGACATGCTGTATGAAGTAATGAAATTTTTGGATATGGCGTACACGTGGTAAGAATATACCCAGATCCTTGACATAACGTGGCCTCGACAATGCTCCCCGCATACACACTACTCGGACTCTCTCCAGTCACTATCTGGCAGAGTAGAGGTAGCAAGATTATACACTAGCTGATCTGGAAGCCTCCTGGAGAGTTACCAATAAGTTTGGTCTGGTGTACTAACTAGCGGCCGGCCTGCGAACACCATTTTAGAGCTGTACCCTCGAAATGTAAGGAATATTGGATCTCGCCACGATGTTCATCATAACCTCAAAAGTCATCAATCATACTGCATGATGGAAGAGATAGGGAAGGGTTGAGCGGAACCTAGCTCTAGAGACTAAACATGGGTTCCACCACTTCAAGCCTCCAACAAGCAAAGTGGTGGTATTGCACTGGTTGATGAGAGTCATCTACCACCTAGTACTGCCTGATAACATAGAGGGGTGGCATTCCTCCATGTGGTGTGGGCGCCACACATTTCAACCCCTGCTTAAGTTGGTTCACACCTGGGTGGTCATCCACCATGTACAGTTAACCCTCGCTATTCACGGGGTTACGTTCCTGAGAAATGCCGCAAATACCGAAAATGCGAATACTGAGTTTTGGCTCCTTTAGTAATAAAGGGGTTCCGTTCCAAAGTATGAAATATATAAGAAAAACTAGTCTAAAATTTTGTCTATATATGTATTATATGTACCTTCATAATATGACTATGTACATAGGCAGTACATAGTGAAATGCAAGCATATGGCATCGAAATGAAAATAAGAAACAATTTAATATTAAATGTAATATTTATTAGAAATTTCAAACAAAATCTTTCAAACCAGTGCCTTTGCTAGCTAAAAAAACACTTATCCCGCCAGTGCTATCACCAGTTTCGCTAAAGTGTTGATAAAGGAGTTTTGCCTTTTCACGAATGATGAGTGAACTTAACGGAATTTTATTTTGAGTTCGGTCTTCTATCCACAGATTTAAAGCTTTTGCCATTTTTTCTAATTTAACAACACGAGTTACAGAGCAAATGTTTGAAGCAATTAGCGCATTTTCACAGACACTACGGCGGATTTTTTCTTCCGATTTCTTGATTGATCGTACTGTTGACTCATTGATTTTATAATGTTTTGCCACTGAGGAGACTTTCACCATTAGAAATTTTGTCTAATAACTCAATTTTATTCGCTAATGTCATCACCTTCTTTGATCTTTTCACATTTCCCTTGTTATTCGTAGCCAATTTTTGTACGGGTTAGAAAGAACATGTCCACAATAAAATCACTTTCTTCCGTTAAAACACTCAAAAAAAGTCTGTTTTACACTGTAAAACAGTAGATTTATATCACTTTTCTAAGCATATGAATTTACAAAAAGATAAATTTTATTCAATTTATAAGCATATAAATTAAAAGCAAACGACGAAACCTTCCATGACAAGCGCATAACACATACTGAATAAGGATTAGCGAGAAACATCCACGCTCGCGATTTTGTTACCCCTCTCCCCCACACCCACTGAGCGCTGTTTTGACCGGGAAAGATAATTTTTGCCATGCCCATGTTTTTTTATGGCGGAAAATGTTCACGGCGCTTTAAAATTCACATTTTTTTAGATTTCATTTTATATTAAATCAGCGACCGCGAATAGCGGGGGTTTACTGTACTTGTGCATGGAGGTTATACTCAGGATTACTAACTGTCCAACCATCGTGAAGGGGCAAGCAAAGGATTTGGCTGTCACAGACCGTCCGGACTTCGCCGAAATTGGGTCCACTTGACGTGAATGTCACCCGAATATCAGTTCCATCAGCATTTTAGACTCCGAGGTAGCAAGTACAGCTTGTCTGGCATATCTGAGAGAATGTCTGTGACAACCTCAAGGACTACCCTCCCAACACCACAACTTTGAAATCCAAAAACAAACAGTTATGTTAATTAGTGGCCTGTCATGTAAAAACTCTCTCCACTCTCCATAGATGATGTTCAGTTTCTGCTGCATGCCTTTTCTATACATATTTCCATGGGTACTATTCTTCTGAATCTGCAATTCCACCTCTTTCTTAAACACTAGTCCACGTATGTGCCTTAACTGTCAACAACCATTCCTTCTACTCTTTTCTACCAAAATTATTATCTATAGTAATTCTTGTCCAATGTCAATAAGTATTTTTTGCCTTCTCAATCATTAACCATTGGTTCAAATGCCTTTAGCATCTGCAGTCACCATTAAAAGAAAATTAAATCACTTACCTAAATAAAAAGATAGTACAGTGTTTGAAAAAGTGGCTACAATTGGCTGCACTCTTTGTAGCCCAATGTCAGAAGTGGGATCTTACAAGGTTTAGTGCTTTATTAGATAGATAAAGAGTATAAACTATTTTCAAAGCATAATTTTGATTTTTCCTGAATAGAACTTAAATCAAAATTAGTGATTAAATATATAGTGAATTAATTAAGCAAATGCACAATTAATGATGATTAATGGTACATCATGGCAGAAAACATTATTGCAGGGTGGTTTCATAAACTGTTGGAAGTAATATTAAACACACATCAAAGGAATCTTAATCTCAAAACTGCCTTCTAAACATTCATTACCAAATTCGTGTTCTATAAATTTAAAATTTAGAATATTATAGACAAACTTTAAAGAATCTCCAAAACAATAAGAAGCTAGAATACAGATTTGAAAAATAAAAATAAAAAAATCATCAAAATATGAAGATATACAAAATATAATTAAATGAAACACATGGTTAACTCTCAAAACCCATCCATATTTTCAGAATATTATCAGGAAGTCAAGAAAAACAGGATGGGAAAGCCAAAAATCCATAAACATAGACTTTTCTAAACAGCATGTTTGAGAGGCAACCAGAGGGAGTAATACTCTTGATCCGAGTATCAGCAGTGATTCTTCATGCATTAAGAATCTGGAAAATCCCTGAATAAACATGGAGTGGTTTAGAATAAATGGTAAATACTCAGATTTAAAAATAGAGAAACAAAAAAAAAAATTATTAAATAAAATTAAAATATTTGTATAATAGAATAATTCAATGTGATACAGTTAATATGAAATTTGTTTCTTATAATAAAGTAGCAGGAAAGTCACTACCATATACGAAAGATAAACAATTATTTTAAAAGTATTTATGTACATAAGATGTTAAAAATGTCAATTCCAGTATATAATTTTGAAATATACTGTGACAACAACTTTAACATTATGTGCAGGTAATAACAAGCTACAGGCACTGAAAGAGTCATAAAGATAAGGACTTTACCAAGTTCAATCCTTTCTAAATCTTCAAGAAAAACCCTTTGATATCGAATAATCCTGTCTGTCTGGTCATCATATCTGCAAAAAAATAAAATAAATAAATAATAATAATAATAACCACTTTTATAGAAAAAATTCATTGCATTACACAGCTAAAAGTATCATTTCATCTCTGGCATAAGGTAACGTACAACTGTTCTTTCCTTAAAATACCACCAAAATGAACAGGGAAATAGAGTGGGCCAGAAAACCAGATTGTCTTATAGTGGGGATTTTAACTTCCCAGCTTTAGACTGGAACTTGTGGGTTGGTCACTCACACACTAGCAAGGCTTTTATGGATTTATTGGATGATTCTTGTCTAAAACAGCATGTTTGAGAGGCAACCAGAGGGAGTAATACTCTTGATCTGAGTATCAGCAGTGATTCTTCATGCATTAAGAATCTGGAGATAAAGGAACCACTAGGTGGCAGTGATCACAGTGTATTGATGTGGGATTAAAGATGTAACTACCATCAGGGGTAAAGGGAAGGGTTTTGCTTTCATAAAGGTGACTACAGTGGTCTCAGAGATTTTTAAAATTTTATACAGCGAGACAAACTGATGAGATTACCAACAGAAAATTCTAAATAGGAAGCATTCAAGGAATTAATCTTGGAAGTTACTAGGCTTTTCATACCAATTAAGAAATACAGGAATCCTTTGATTAATGTGATTAATTGGTTCCACGAAAATGGCGCGCTATGCAAAATCGCGCTAATCAAAGTTAATAATCAATACAATATAGCCTAATTCATTCCAAGACCTACAATATACCAATCAATATTTTTAAAAATACATTTTTTTATGGCAATTTAATGTACATTAGTATAAAAGCTAAGGATAATTATAAATATTTGCAGTACAGTAATCAAAAGTTTGTGAATTTAAAAAATTACAATATATATCACTTTATTTCCTTTTATCCACTGTAGCAACTTACCTTTAATACCATTCAGCTCCAATTTATACAGTAGTCTTCCATGCACAACAGTGTCAAAAGCTTTCCTGAAATCCAAGCATATGATATCAAAATTATTTTTTGCATCCAGTTCCTTTGTAACCACAACATAATATCCTATAAAATTTGTCAGACAAGACTTTCCCTTAACAAACCCATGCAGTGTCTGAATTATTGCTGCAGTCTTGTCTAGATGATCCTGCAATGCATCTTTAACCAGTGACTCCATTATTTTACCCGGAACAGAAGTTAAACTAACTGGTCTGTAATTACTCTTGTCACCCTTCAATCCCCCTTTGTGAATTGGGGTTACATTTGCACATCTCCAGTCCGTGGGGACCTCTCGAGTCCAAGGATACTCTCATAATTATGGCTAATGGTTTGCTTACTTCCTTTGCTGCCTCCTTTAATATAACTGGTTAGGCAGGCAAAGGCAGAGTATGAGAAATCTTTAGCAAAGGATGCAAAGAAAAACAGCAAAGAATTCTTTAATTATGTAAACTCTAGAAGGAAAGGGATGAATCAGATTGGACCACTTATCATAGATGAGTTGACTATCGTTGAACATGCTCAGGTAGCTGATAAACTGAATGAGTATTTTGCATCAACATTCACACGTGGAGATATTCAATGAGGGGAGTGCCAGAAGTTTATCAAACTCTAACAGGGAGCTAAGTGATTTTGTAATAACTGAAAGCAAAGTGGAGGAGAAATTGTTGAAGTTAAACAATAAAAAGGGCATCTGGGGTGGACAGGATCTATCCAGTCCACTTTAGGAGGATTGGATAGATCCCGTCTGGAGGACTGGATAGATCATATTTAATTATGTGATCTATCCAGTCCACCCCCAGGACTGGAGGTGTTCAAATGTATCACCAATTCACAAAGGGGGTTTCAAAAGGTGACAGGTAATTGTAGACCTGTTAGTTTAACTTGTGTTCTAGCAAAAATAATGGAATCACTGGTTAAAGAAGCATTGCAGAATCATCTAGACAAGTCTGCAGTAATAGTTAAGACACAGCATGGGTTTGTTAAAGGGAGGTCTTGTCTGATCAATTTCATTGGATATTATGATGTGGTCACAAAGAAAATTTGATATCATATACCTGGATTTCAGGAAAGCTTTTGATACTGTTGCACATGGAAGACTGCTGTACTAATTGGAGAAGTATGCCATTAAAGATAAGTTGCTACAATGGATAAAGGGATGGTTGAGTGGGAGATGACAGAGAGTGGTAATCAATGGACACTACTCTTCGTGGACTAATGTTATTAGTAAAGTTCCCCAGGGTTTGGTGTTGGGCCCATTGTTGTTTTGTACATTTATCAATGATATTGATGACAGTATATCAGGTTTAATGTCCAAGTGTGCAGATGATACAAAGGTTGGCAGGGTTGTTAACAACAGTAAAGACAGTATGCTACCAAAGTATATTGGTAGCAATAACCCAAGAGAAATGTACTAACTGTGTGGTACTACACTGAGAGAAGTGGAAAATGAAAAAGACCTGGAGGGTAATTGTACAGTCAAATATGAAGTTCACTGAGCAGTGCATAGGGGCTGCCAAGGCAGGTAATGGAGTCTTGTCAATGATATATAGGAATTTTGCTAGCAGGGACAGGGAGGTGATTATCCCATTATACAAGGCAATGGTGAGGCCGCATCTAGAGTACTGTGTACAGATCTGGAGGCCTCATTTTAGGAAGGATGTAGAGTTGCCAGAACGAGTACAAAGAAGGGCAACAAGATTGGTGAGGGGAACAAGGGGGTGCTCTTACCAAGAAAGGCTTAAGTTCTGCAAATTGGAGCACCTGGAGAGTAGGCACTTGTGAGGTGATCTGATTGAGATGTATAAAGCCTTGAATGGGTTGAGCAAGATGAATGCTGATGGGATTCTTCCTCTTGCTCATATTAAGAACCGGAGGGGGGGGGACACAGATTCAAATTGAGGAAAGACAGTTGTAGAATAGATGTGCAGAAATTTGCCTTTAGCCAGTGGGCAGTTAATGGGAGGAACAGACTTCCATCTTTTGTTGTGGAAGTTGATAGCCTAAATAAATTTAAGGCTGAGCTGGACAGGGATCTGGAATGAATTGAGGGGTGAAATGGGAGGTTTTTTTTTTTTTTTTTGGCTGATTCTGAATAAGCTTGCTTTCTTGCATGTAATAACATATCAACTGGGTGGTACTACACTCAGGGCAGTGGAGAATGAAAAGGGACTTGGGGGGTAATTGCGCAGTCAGATATGAAGTTTTCTTAGTGCAAACAGGCTGCAAGAGTAGTGTCTTGCAGTAGTGTCTCATGGTGACTTGTCAATGATATACAGGAATTTTGATAGCAGGGGTAAGTGGGTGATTGTCCCCTTGTATAAGGCAATGGTCAGGCCACACCTTGAGTACTGCATACAGGTCTGGAGTTGTTGTTGTTATTTGGTTTTTAGGAGCATTAGCAACTAAAGCCATATTGCTCCGGGGATATGCCTGACCTTTCTGCATCCTCCGTATTTGGTGGACACGGGCTCGAACCCCGGTCCAATCAAGAAGAATGTGCTACGCACTGCTACTCCTGCCTACCTGGCTATGGAGGCGTCTTAGGAAAGATGTAGAGCTGCTGGAGTGAGTACAGAGAAGGGCAACAAGATTGATGAGGCAAACAAAGGGTGGGTATTACCAAGTAAGGCTTAAGTTCTACAAATTGCAGCTTCTGGAGACTAGGCACCTTCAAGGTGATCTAATTGAGGTGTATAAGGCCTTGAATAGTTTGAGCAAGCTCAATGCTAATGGGACTCTTTCTCTTGCTCAGATTACTCATCTGAGGGGACATAAGTTGAAACTGATTTAAGTCAACTGTAGAATAGATGTGCAGAAATTCATCTTTAGCTAGTGGGTGGTTGATAGTTGAAACAAACTTTCATCTGTTGTAGTGAAGATCAACAACTTAAATAAGTTCAAGGCAGAACTAGACAAACATTTGCAGTGAATGGATGGGTGAAACAGGAGGGGATTTTTTTGACTGATGCTATATAAGCTTGCTTTCTTGCATCATATGCCTCTACTAATTTTAATTCTAAATCTAAATTCTAATACTAAATCCATAACAGGTTTATAAAAGTTTGACAAATAAGTTCTAGGACTGAGTAAAGTAAAGCAGATATCAGAATTAAAACGCTTCACACTTGTGAGTTAGCTCGTGCAGCTGTTGGAAACATTTTTAAGTGCATTTGAACTGATTGCCATCAATTCCGTTATCATATTTGTTTAATGTTCTGTACACTGTGTAATCATCATGCTTTCAGACTGGATTTGATTTTATGGGACAAGTAATAGTCTGATAAAAATAAATCCACAATCTTATACTTTGTCAAAAATTTCTTGATAATGAGCACCAAAATCAACCATTGTGCTGTTGTTTTGTTGTTTAATGGCATAATGGCTGCTAAGGCCCTATTGCAACCATTGTGCAAACAGGGGCCACATCCTTTTGTCTTGAAACTGACTTACCAGCTTAATTATTGTAAACTAAATGATCCAAAACCTGTGCACAGTATTCCTTATTTACTGCCATAACTGGTGGAGAAAATTCCTTATATTTTCCTTGCTACCAATGAAAGTGATCAACATCACTTCAGTTTCTGATTTTAGAAAAATAAATTATTTCACAGACAATTAATAATGCTATTCTCACTATTTCCTCCAAACTATAAAATAAGATAGAAATTCTGCTGTATCACATTGATAAAGTACTTGTTTTGACCTATGGGTTATTGTAATGATGTTCTGTCTTGCAGAGCATCATTATCATACAAATGTATGATAATGATGCTCTGCAAGACAGAACATCATTTCCAGGCGTCTGTTACCTTTCTGAGTTAAAATTTCATGGTTGCCCTTCATTCCATCAATTAGCACAATAATAACACCTTGAACAAACCAAAAGCTCTTACACAAATGCATGCAAACGATTTATAGTATGTAAATGACCATGTAGAGAGAGAGAGTACTCAACTGTCACAATGGCTTGCTTCTGGTCTCATATGCCCTGACATATGTGCAACGGACTTGGTCCTGAAACTTAATTTTCGAATCTTAAATGCACATGCCTGCACTTTCCTGTATATATATATGTACAGGAAAGTGCTAAAGTTATATGCCCTTCATCATCATCAGCCATTTTCAATCCACTGCAGGATGAAGGGCCTCTCCAGCAACTTTCCAGTTCCTTCTGTTTTGAGCACTGGCCATCCATTTACTACCCACAAACTCATGAATTTCATCCATCCATCTCCGCCTTTGTCTTCCAGGTTTCTTCTAGCTCCTCTTGGGTACCATTCTGTTATTTTCTTAGTCCATATGTCATCATGTCTTCGAGCTATGTGTCCTGCCCAAGACCACTTTAGTTCTTTAGTTTTGATAAGAACGTCCTTTACTTGAGTTTGCTGCCTAACCCATGTGTTTCTCTTCTTATCAAACAGTCTGATTCCCAATATAACTCGTTCCATTCTTCGCTGTGTAGTTCTCAGCTTCTCTTCCATTCATTTGGTGAGTGAACAAGTTTCACTTCAAAAGTCATGGTGGGGAGTATACATTGGTTCATTATTTTACGTTTCAGACAAACTGGGTTATTGCTCTTCAGTATGTGACTATATTTCCTGAATGTATCCATTCAAACTTTATTCTTCTCTTGACTTGCAGCCATTTATCTTTATTACAGCTAATAACTTGTCCCAGATAAGTATATGACTCAACCTTTTCAATTACCGCACCTTCAATCATTATTTCCCTTTCTGTGGCATAGTTGTTCATCATTACTTTTGTTTTAGCCATATTCATCTTTAGTCCAAAATCCTTACTAACTGTGCATAACTGATTAAGATTTTCCTCAAATTCTTTGGGATCATGGCTTATGACCACAATGTCATCTGCAAATCGTAAATGGTTTAAGTACTCTCCGTTCACATTGACTCCTTTCTACGACCAGTCTAATCTTCTGAAAGCTTCCTCAAGGGCAGCAGTAAACAGCTTCGGAGATATTGTGTTTCCTTGTCGAACTCCTTTCTCGATTTTAAATTTCCTACTGTCTTTGTCTAGTCTAATAAAGGAGGTAGCACTCTCATATATTTTCTTCAAAATCATAATATGTGGGGTATCTATGCCTTGTCTTTCCAGTGCCCGAAACATTGCCTTATGCTGTATGGAGTCAAATGCCTTTTTATAATCCACAAATGCCAGGCATAATGGTGTTTTATATTCATTTGCTTTCTCCATTAGCTGTGATATTACGCGAAGGTGATCCATAGTTGAGAATCCTGTCCTAAAGCCAGCTTGCTCTTTCGGTTGATTTTCATCAAGTATTCTTTCTAATCTGTTAGTAATGACCCTTGTGAACAACTTGTAGATGTTGGATAACAAGCTAATTGGTCTATAATTTCCAATTTATCTCCTTTCTTATGCAGCAAAACCATGATTGCATTATTCCACTGCTTAGGCATCACACCTTTTCTAATGCACTTTGTGAAGAGCCTTGCCAGTTTTTGTGTTATGTCTCTTCCTCCCAATTTTAACAACTCTACAGTAACTTCATCTTCCCCCGGGGCTTTCTGATTCTTCATTTTCTTTAATGCATGTTCTACCTCATCAGGAAGAATATCGGGTATGTCGTATGTGTTGCTAATTTGCAATCCATCTTTCCCACTGCTGGCATCATTCTCTCGCTCCTTGTATAATTCTCTATAGTAGTCTTCTGCTATTTGAATTATGCCTTCTCTGCTGTTTATAAGTACACCATCGCTATTCTTCAGTTTCAGTATCATTTGTCTTTCTGTATTACTGTTCATGGCTGCTGATTTAAATCCTTCGTTTTCCCTTAATGCTTGTTCTACTTTTCTTGTGTTAAATCTTCTTATGTCCTCTCTGAGTCTCTTTCTAATGGCTTTGCATAACTCAGTATACTCAATTTTCTCCCTGTCAGTGTTTTTCTTGCTCTTCATTTGTCGTCTTCGGTTCATCATGACAAGTGTTTATTGACTAATTTTTTCTTCTTTGGATATCTTTTTCCCTATAGGTTTCTTGGGCATTATCACTTTCAGAAAGTTGTAATATTCCTCGCCGATATCTTGGTCCTGAGCAGTCTGCAGAAGCTCAAACTTGTTCTTAAGTTCCAGTACATACTGCTTTTTCTCTTCTTCTGTTATCTCAAAGACCTTTGTATTATTTACTCGAGTCAGTTTTTTTCCTTTCCTTTCCTACATCTATATCAAGTGTACATCTTACCATTCTGTGATCACTTCCAACATTTACCTTATTCAGGACGGCAACATCATTCACAATATATCTTCTGTTAGTGAGGATGAAGTCAATTTCATTAGTTGTTAATCCATTTGGACTCTTCCATGTCCACTTTCTGTTCACCCTTTTCTTGAAAAAAGTGTTTTTATTACTGACAGTCCTTGAGATTCTGCAAATTCCACAAGTCTTTCACCTCTTTCATTTCTTTCACCAATTCCAAAATTTCCTATAGTTCCCCTTTCTGCGCTGTTTTGTCTTTTTCCAACCTTAGCATTGAAGTCCCCCATAATAATAGCATAGTGGGTTTTCTGCTGATCTAGAAGACTCAATTTCAGTGTACATTTCTTCAACCTCTTCATCATCATGGCTCGATGTTGGTGCATAAATCATTAATTCACCTATAATGGGAAATGGACAGGATCTCACAGACTTCCAACCAAAGAGCTTTGTTTGTCAGTACACATTTATCAAGTGCTACTACAGAGAAAATTGCTATCACAGTATACAAAAAACCCACAGTATATTCAATAAAATGTTCAAAGATTAGTGTTAACTGAGATTTTAATGAATGTAAAAACACTTGGAAACATCGGTGAACAACTGCAGCTGCAGCTAAAAATATAAAGTGACAAAGTGAAGTTCTTGATGTCTGGAGCAGAGCTTACCTCCTTATCACCATACCACTTCTTATAGTGACAAACTGGTATCTCAGGACAGAATCTTCTTATTTATGAAGTATTGATATCACCATATGACAAACAACCTGAATGACATTTGATATTTATCAAATTGCAAAAAAATTACTGGGAAATTCTATATGCAATCAAGTTACAAATAACTGCATAGAGCATGAAAGTAAAATTTTTATCCAAAAAACTAATTTAATTTTTATCATATGAGAGAAATTTCTTTAACTTAACAAATGTAATCAAAAATGTAAAAAACCATATTTAATAACAATCAAACATTTTCTTGCTGTTCATTCTATCTGGATAAGCACACTGATATTAGCAAAAAATATATATCAGCTTCACCCTTATATCACAAAAAGCTCTACATACAACTTGCATGGACAACCTTTATTATGCAACTTGAACTTGTAATCAAAAATACTCCTCCAGAAATACCATAATCAATTCTGCCTAAATATAAATACTCAACAGAACATAAAAATAATTAACCAACACAAATCTATGATTTCAAAAATCTAAAAATTACATTTTGCATTAAAAACTAACTTTTGAAAGTATTCATAATACGAGGAGTGGTACGAAAGTAATGTGTCCTATTTTTTACCTCAGAAAATTTAATTCCTACAACTATGTCTTTTACATCAATTAATCCTCAATCATTAATAAACACATTGTTATTTTTCCACAAAGTCACCATCATTTTCTATGCATTTCCGCCATCTCCGAAGTCAGACACTGTATTCCAATCCTGTAAAAGTCCTTACTCTTGCTCCAGAGGGCTTCGTGAACGTTGTGCTTGAACTGGTTGTTGTCCGCAAAATGGATTCCACCGAGTGCATCCTTCAGCGGGCCAAAGAGGTGATAGTCGGAAGGTGCAAGATCCGGGCTATGAGAAGGGTGAGGAAGAACAGTGCACCCCAGTTTTGCAATGGCCTCCATTGAGTGCAGATTGGTGTGGAGTCGTGCATTATCATGGAGAAGAACCTCATTAAGATTTTTGTCTGGTCAAACTCTATGGATGCATGCTTTCAACTTTTTCAATGTTTCCACATATTGATTTGAGTTGATTGTGGTGTCACGCTCCATGAAGTCCACAAGCAAGACCCCATCTTTGACCCAAAACACTGTTGCCATAACTTTACCAACAGAAGGCTCTCTTTTGAACTTCGTGCACGGTGAATTTTGATGGTGCCATTCCATCAACTGTCTCTTCATTCCCTGAGTCATAATGATGGACCCTGGTTTCATCACCTGTGACTATGCATGAAAGAAAAATCTCTCCTTCACTCTCGTAGTGCTGGAGAAGTTCCTTACAGATGACTTTCTGGGCTTCTTTGTGCTCGTGTGTCAGCATTTTCGGGACTCATGTGATGATTACCACAGCAGGTTCCCCATTCCTATATCTGCTGCATTGCACAATTTGCATGTTGTGATGTGGTGGTCCACTTTGATCAGCGCATCAATCAGGCTCTTGTTGTTTGTTGTCACTGACGTTACTGGCTGACAGCTTTGGGGGCTTTTCAACAATGTCACTTTCTCCACTCTTAAATTGTCTTACCCAATGTCTAACTGAACTCACATTTACAGTATTGTCATCAAACATTTTTGAGATGCATATGGATTTTGATAGGCGTCACTTCTTCCTTGGTAAGAAATTCAATTACCACTCTTTGCTTGATATGTATATCTGTAACATCCACTATTTTAACTATCCATGTGCTGCACTCACAAGACTGATCACAGCGCCACTCAATACGGTGAAACTAGAGACCTCTAATGACTACTCAGTGACACACGAAATGATCTAGCACCATATTTGAATACAAAAAATTAGGAGGCATAACTTTCATACTTTAAAGCAAAATTTTAAATATGTGAATAATGTAAATAAGGAGAAATTCACAAATAACTTACTCAGCCACATAATATGAATCTTTAGTCAAAACCAATATGGTATCCATATCTTGCTGAGTTGGATCTCCTGTTCTGTAAGAGCAATATTCAATTCAAATTCATTTGAACAGCAAACTGAAGCAAGAATAAAATAAAATTTTTGTTTATTTTTTATTGAGGGCAAAGTTTCAATGCTATTATATTTATATTCTTGAGCTTTTTGTTTAGTAGTTACAACTTATGAGGTTAATCATTAATTTAATTCAGATCTCTCTGACAAAAAGAGACAGAGGTGGGGGAGCTATTTTGAAAACTGTTTTTCATGTTAATTGAAATAATAGGCTGGAAATAAAAATGAAATACAAAAAAAAAAAAATAATAATAATAATAATAATAATAATTTTGCAGAAATCAAATATAAAATAATTTAATTTTATTTAGCTATTTCTAGGGAAAAAAATTCTAGATCTGACTGAATTGAAACAAAAATCTATATAATTTATTTTTCCATTATCTAAAAATCCTTATCTATTTTGTGCTGTCCTACAAGCTGAAGTTCAAAGTTCCACAAATGAAAGTTTTAGGTCTCAGATTCAAAATTGTCCTTTACTTCTCCAGTTGAAGAGTTAAAAAATATTTAATCCAATGGCACATCTCTACATTCCAAAACATACCCAAGATAAGAAAACTTGTGTTTAAAATAATGCTATTCAAAGTAAAAGTTATATGTATCACTGTTCATTAACATAGATGCCATGCTAAAGCACCTTACAGAAATGCATGTTTCTAACAAAAGAACTTTGCCGAGCAATAAAACAGAGGTCCCAGGGTTCTAAACTTCCACTAGTCTTTTGATCTCAATAGACTGCTTTTAGTGTGCAACACCATAAATGTTTGGCCAAGGATCTTCCTCTTGTGCTGTGCCAATGGACAGTCAATTTCCAAAGTTACAGATATGGGGCATATACCAAAAATGAAAGGAAATCCATTATGGAAGCTTAAATGAACATACATAAAATTTTCGTGTGCAGCTCAGATCAAAGCTGATTGGAATGGCAAAGCTGGTTGTGTTCCTGTGGTAATGTATGTGGACATTGGTGTAATGCAGACATTCCAAGATTAAGCCTACATTCTTCCACAAAAAACCTCATAGCAAATTTAAAACTGTTGCACTGGCATATCAACTGCAATTAAACAGTTATACTGAAGTTGTAAGCTTCACTGGCTGTACAGAGTATATATGGAAATTTATTTATTTGTAAACACAAGGTGAGCAATTATCAAATGCAAAAATTTGAATGGAGAATGCTAAAGAATTATTCAAAGAATGCAGTATCATCTTCATAGAAATCATATGTATTTCTTTTTTTTATTTTTCATTATCAAGAAGTATCACCCTAGTCCGTATTTTTTCAACATTTGAACTGAGCAGCTTTAAACAACTGAAATTTTACGTTTCATTGCAAATACGTCAAACTTCAGGATTTTACTGCAGAGCACATTATTTATCCTTCAATGCAAAATATCATTGTGAAATTGGGCAAAATAAAATTTCATAAATGGTTTTTCTATTGAGCTTCAGATGATCACAATCAATCTGCATAGTATCTTTGTTCTTCCTTGCTACTGTTATTACCATAAAATTACTACTGCTGGTGTTGCCTTTATTTTCTTATTTCTAATCCTTATTGTTTGTAATAATGAGAGATACATGCCTTCAAATGGGTTTAGTTACAGTTGGCTATAAAACAGTGTTACAAGTAAGCTGATTGTTTTAATGCACTAAAATTAACTGAACCAGGGGCTCACATCTGGTGAGTAAGGGCTTGGCACACCCATGGTCCTGAGCTGGATATCATCATGCTTCTCTTTCTTGGTGATTCCTTTCTAACTTCTCTCTCTCTCTCTCTCTCTCTCTCTCTCTCTCTCTCTCTCTCTCTCTCCCCCTCTCTCTCTCTCTCTCTCTCTCAGGGTAACTTCGGGAATTTTTTTTTGGCTGGTGCAGCATAAGCCTCAGGCTTCCTTGCACAATATGGCTAATAATAATAATAATAATAATAATAAATAAAAACTTTGGAGATGGGCTCTAGTTATATATCCAGAGAACATTCTCTTATTGGTATATAATTAAAATAGTCATTCTGACTTACTTGCATCATTCTCTTATTGGTATATAATTAAAATAGTCATTCTGACTTACTTGCATTTTTAGAAAAATTAAAAATAAATAAGTAATAATAATAAAAAAAAAAACATGGCAGCAGTGCTAATTACTTACCTAATCTCTATTAGGATAGTGTACAGTGTCTAGTTACAGAGAAATTATTAACCTAAAACATGAGGAATATCTTTTTATGTGACTTGTCTCAACTAACTTTATATGAATTAATATGAACTGCACTTTATATGAATTAATGTAAAGTTGACTTAAATCGAAAATAAAAGCTGAAATGTAATTTGCAGGTTCATTTTCAACCATATGTATAAACGTATCCCTAACAGTAAAAAGATGTACTGGTTAATGGCATTACAACACAAGGACTTCTGATCAGACTTGAGGACTAATCATTTCAGAATGCTATCATTTTCAAAAGAACTTAATCATGCAATGATGCCAGAGCTGAATTCCAATTGGGCAAATACAAAGACGACACGAGAATGTTACAGAGCGATGAAAAGTATCGAAACATACAACAGCTACAAGTTGATCTGTAATAGTACCACAGATAAGATTGAGAAGGCAAAAGCTGAGTATGAAAAAGCACTGGCTAAGAGAGCAAGGAGTTTTTCATGTATGTGAATATGTGAGTAGAAGAAAATGGATCGGACCCATGTGTGCATTGAGCATGAGAAAGTCTTAGATAACTAAGCTGATAAATTGAATAGTTACTTCGCATCAGTCTTTACTAATGAAAGATTCTTTATGCTGGAGATAGGCTGAGCCATATGAAATTACTGATTTTGAAATTACAGATGACTGTTTATTAGAAAAACTTTTGAGACTAAAGGCATGTAAGGCTCCTTGAGTTAATGGCATATACCCATTTTGACGGAGGCAGCCAGAGAATGACTGAATCATTGAGGTTAATTATGGGGGCATCTTTGAACTCAGGAGAGATTTCTTTGAGTTGGAGAAGTGCCAATGTATCACCACTACACAAAGGTGGTTCTAGGAATGAAGTTGGTAACTACAGAATAGTTAGACTTCAGTGGTACGGGAAACCTTAAAGACAATGATTAAGAGTGCAATCTAGGGATATTTAGATAGAAATGGCATTCTGAAGGACACAAAACATGGTTTTGTTAAGGGAAACATGTTTAAATAACCTGGTAAGATACTTTGAAACTTTATTTGTATATTAGCAAGACATTTGACTCAGTTCCTTGTGAAAGGTTATTGTAAAAGCTGGAACATGTTGGAATTATGGGAAAGATTCTAAGATGGGTTGCAGGATGCCTGAAGGGTAGAAAGCAGAGGGATGTGATTAATGGACATTCTTCAGATTGGTGTAATGTCACAAGTGGGGTTCCCCCAAGAATCGGTTCCTGGACCACTGTTGTTTCTGATTTTCATAAATGACATCAACAAAGGGATAAAGGGTACAATGTCAAAATTTTAAGACAATGTAAAGATTGGGAAAGTGATTAATGATCAGTACCTAGCAGTGTTCCTTCAGGACGACTTGAACAGGCCTCAAGAATGGTCAGAAAAGTGGCAGCTATGCTTTAATGCAACAAAATTGTAAGGTCTTACACTTGGGAAATAGCAATCCCAAAATAACTTATATACTTGATAGGGTCAAATTAAAAACAGTAAAGGAAAAACAGGATCTAAGAGTTACAATACAAGCTTTCTAAACACTGCAAACAGGCAACCAGGACAGTTCACGGCATCCTACCAATGATTTATCAAACAATATCCTATGCAGATAGAAATATCATAATCACACTGTTCAAAGCAGTTGTAATACAGCATTTGGAATACTGTATTCAAGTATGGAGACCTCATCTGAAAATAAGACACTGAACTTGAAATGGTACAAAGGGCAACCACACAAGGAAAGACTTCGATACACTGTCAACAAAAAAAATTCTTTGAATTTTTTTCCTTTCTTAAAATAGGCAAATTTTACTAATTTTGGGTGGAGAAAAATGAATATGATCAGAAACTTTTTATTAGCTCTAGTTTTGGAGATACAGCACTTTCACTATTGTCTAAGAATATAGTAATTTCAGTAGTAGTTGGAGTGAAAAGTAATATTAAAACAATCTCATATTTACATTTTCTTGATAGAACAAAAATCACAGTTGTTTTTAATTAAAACATAAAAAAACAAGAACACAAGAAAACTGCACAGGAACCGAAAGTACTTTCTCAAAATGTGGCCTATTCATGACAGCGCCTTCTTTTCCCTTGTCACTTGTATTCCACTTCCGGGGCATCTCTTGTTACTGTCCAACAGTAGTCAGCAAGCATAGATGCATTCCACCCAACCTGATATCTTCTTTCCATTGCTGAAATGCCTTGGTGGAATTGCTCACCATGCTCATCACTCACTGCACCACAGCTGTCAAGTCCAGATGAGAGTCGAGAAAGCGTATTTTCAGTGACATGTTGCAGCCCAATTGATGAAACTTTTCTAGAAGGTTGTTTGTTCACAGTCTCAGCATAGTTTCCAGCTCTTTGGTTTCCCAGGAAGTCATGCACAACACTTTTAAAGGCTTCCCAAGCTGCATTCTCATTTCCCTGGAGGACTCGCTCAAAGTTTTCATCCTTTAAAAGTTCACAAATTTATGGACCAAGAAAGATTCCTTCCTTAACCTTAGCATCGCTCAACAGTGGAAATTGTCCTGTCAGGTACTTGAAAGCTTCTCCATCCTGGTTCATTCCCTTAATAAATTTCTTCATGAGTTCCAGTCTGATGTGTAAAGGGGCAGAAGAATTTTGCTTCTATCAAACCAGAGAATTGTGCTGGACATTTTTTCCTTGGGGAGCAGATTTTCCCTTAAAGGCCAGACTTTTCTCTTGTAGTGTGAGGACCTAGCTTGACTATCCGACTCACACAGGAAACAGCAGTACTTCGTGTATCCTAACTGCATGCCCAGCAGTATTGCAAGCAGAGGATTTGGCTGTCACAGATTGTCCGGATTTCACCAAAATTGGGTCCACTTGACTTGAGTGTCACCCGAATATCAGTTTCATCAGCGTTTTAGACTCCCAGGTAGCAAGTACAGCTTGTCTGGCATATGTGAGAGAATGTCTGTGACAACCTCAAGGACTTAGAAGTTCCCACCAACTAGGTCTTTTCTAGATCATAAACTCTTTTTTTCCCTCAGGGGTTCAATTTCATTTATTAAAATATCCATCATCAATTTTGTGGGCTAATTCCAACTTCATTCTTATTACAAAAATTTTTATAAACCTATTATATATAGCTGAGTCCACAGGCATGACCCACAGTTTCCTATGAGTCAAGCCAACTTCAGTGTTCCCATCACCATGCTATCTTTCTGGTTATAGATTTGGTTGTAACTATTAAATTAAAAAATTATAATAAAATAACAATGAACAAAACTATTCCAAATTACAAAAATGAAAAAAAAAAAAAAAAAAAAAAGCCTACAAACGAATGTTGAAAGGTCAGTTTGTTTCTTTCTGAGTGGTAAAAAAAAATACTTGCACAATTCCTCTGCAACTGTACATTATTAGTGTTTTTTTGCACAAGTGATTATAATCTGCATTCAGTGAATTCTGACTGTTGTAAATAATAAGTTCATGTTATGCATAACCAATTTGCTCCATTTGAGGCATATTTCAAATCACTGGAGGCTGTAAAAACAAAGTCTTTTTTTTCTCTCCATATAAATATACAGAATTATGTATTACATTTAATAGACGTACTTTTGCATTCATTAACCCACAAAAATATTTCTTTACTTACACAGGATCCGCATCAATAAGTGCCCAGCCTCCTAATACCACCTCTGTTTCTGGGATGAGGATCTTTTTACAGTCCTCAATTAGCTGCTTTACTCTTTCATGATATTCTTGTTCCGATCCTTCAATTTCTGAATCTGCTTCCTCCCTTTCTGGACTAATTGCATTAATGTCTTCTGTTACAGGATTACCCAACATGATATCAATAGTAGCTTGACGATAGGCATCTTTAAATCTATTTACATAGTACCTAACAAAAGAAAAGAACAGAGCATGTTTTTTTTTAATACTTATAACTGAATATTTTAAATTGTTGTATTTAATTGAAATGAGTTATATTTTAATGAAATTACTATGCTGATTTCCCCCACCACCAAAAGTAATATATAAGACAGTACAAAAGTTAATCGTGAGAACGAGAATTTTGTTGATGAGCAATAATACATGAATTTATCTACATTATATTTATAATTTTCATAGTTTTATATTTAATAAAAAAAGCTATTACTATTATTTTTTTTTTCTGTGGATAAAAAAAGGCAGGAATATTAACAATATATTACAAAACAGGCTTCTACCTCATGCTGTGAAGGTGAGTAGTTTGAAGAGGGATTGAACACATTAGAAGAGCTGGGCAAATGAAGAGGGTTTTTTTGTGTGATATTGTATATGGAGTGTTCAGAACGTATCTGGATTATGCTTGTTGCTCGGGGTTGAGACAACAGAGCACACTGCAAAAAAAATAACATGTTTAGACACATCTCACATTTACCTTCAGACAGTAAGCTGTTCACTACGGTAGTTTATTCTGCCAAAAAAAAAAAAAAAAAAAGACATTTTGACATCTTGTCATATTTCAAACTGTCAGTGTTAAAGACCAGTGTGTGTGTGTGTGTGTGTGTGTGGGTTAAATTTTACTTTAAAACAGAAAAATCACAAATGAAACAACTAATCTTAAAATATCACACAGGAACTTTGCAATGGGCTATACCCAAGATTTTGGCTGGCATCATTCTTTCAAAGAGAATAGAGAGTCTATCAAAAGTGATCTACAATCTGGATGGCCACCCTCAATATCAACAAAAGATGAAATGACCAAAGATCAACTGTTCGTAAAAATTAATAAACTTGTACTTATGTTGGATCATATAATTCCATTTTAATGAACACATTGAACATGAGACACACCATGAACACCATCAGTAAATCACTTCCAATTTGTTGAACATGTGACCAAATGACATTTTTGAACTATTTATTACAACTGGAGATGAAGCATGGGTTTACAGTTATGATTATGAAAATAAACGGTAGTTATCTTAGCAGAATATTCCTCCTTCCCCAGCCCAAAAAAGGGTAGAAAGTGCACAGCAAAACAAAAGATAGGCCAATAAGAGTTTGGAAGGTCCAGGGGCTTGGAGGGAGGTTTTCAGCATGAGTTTAACATTGGCCTGTTTCTAGTGCATTGGGACGGTCCCTACTCAAAGGTGACTGTGCAACAGGTTGAGTATCAGTTCCAGAGTGAACTCCATGGTTTTCTTAATGATCTCCGGCTTAAACAGGTACAGTCCCAGGCATTTCTTATTTCTGATGAGGGCCACAGCAGTACTTAGTTCATAGAGGTGGAAGGGCAGTGGTGGTCACATTGGCTTCAGGCTGGAAGATCTCATCAAGTATGTTCGTGACAGACTGCTAACAGGTTGTGGCTAGGATGCCTTGTGAGGATTTTATAGAGATAATCACCTCGCCCCTATAGTTTGTAGTGATTTTATACCCCCCCCCCACAGGAGTCAGAGTTCAAGGGAGTAGTAGCTACTAGATTCTGCCATTATTTCTGTTTTCTCTGCCAAATGAGGGGAGTGTATTGGTTTCTTGTTATCTGGTACAGCTATCTGAGGGCTTCAACCTCTCAGGCAGACCATGATCTCTAAACCCTTTGGAAGGCCTTTGGCCTTTCTCTTGCTAATAACTTTGTGGCAAAGTGCCTGTAATTCCAGACACCACCAGGGAATGGCACCAAGGTCAGGGTTCTTTTTCTTTAATGCTTAATCTGATGTGGCAGTGATTAACTTGGTGACCTTCTATTGAAGCACGTCCAGATTTTCTTCCTCTAGTGGGATCATAATTTGATCTGCAAGGGCTGCTTTAAAAATGTCCCAATTGGCCTTATCTATTGCATACCATTGAGAGTTTGTTATTGTTTGTTTGTTATTTGGTTTTTAGGAGCATTAGCAACTAATGCCATATTGCTCGGGGGATATGCGGTGGCCATTCCCTGACCTTTCCGCATTTTCCGTATTTGGTGGTCACGGGCTCGAACCCTGGTCTAATCAAGACGTGTGTGCTACACACTGCTGCTCCTGCCCATCTGGCTACGGAGGCGCCACCATTGAGAGTAACTCTGATGTAGGGGATTCTGGTCAAGGCTCTCGTCAGCTGGAAGGAGATGAGAATCCTTCCAGCTGCCTGTGGTCGGATGTCGTCCAGGTGCTGTTAACCCTTCATCCAGTGATGTTTCCTGCAATGCTCCTTAGTGGCCATTGTCACATCTCTGGTCAACTCATACATGGCATTACAATAGGTGGGAGGGTTGTTTAATTGATTCAAGATGGTTAGAGTAGAACTGGCTAGGAATTTCTCCATCCTTTGGCCATTGCTTGTGCCTGCTGGGTCAGTCATCAGACTGTGCCACAGTGGGGTCCTGCAGTTAATAGCCCCAACTATGATCTTTTCATTTGGAAGAGCTTTTCGTATGGTAAACTTGATCTCTCCCCTGGGTCTGCAGTACAAGAAGATTATGAAATACGATCCCACAGGACTAAATGTTGGCGCAGGAAGCCCAGGCCATGCAGAAGCTAAATATATTCTAGTGGCAGTGATGAGGATCGCAATGGTCACCCATAGGGTGGCAGAATCAACCTGGACAATTTTATATGTCAAGGGATAACCCTAACTTGCTGCATATGAGTATAGGGTTCCTGAATGATCAGGATATCAGCATTTTCTTCATCAGCTTGTGACTTTGATCTGTGTGGCCACTGCCCTTGTCCGCTGTGCATTTATCTGAAGGAACTTGTCTACTCTTTCATTATAACATTTAGGCCATGTATCCATAGTTTATTTTGGTATGGAATGATTATGCTCCATTTTATTCTTCTTACAATTCACAGGCGCCTCCGTAGCCAGGTGGCAAGGAGCAGCAGTGCGTAGCATATTGGGCTACGCACTGCTATGGGGTTCGAGCCTGTCATCACCAAATACGGAGGATGCAGAAAGGTCAGGGAATGACTACCGCATATCCCGGAGCAATATGGCCTTACTTGCTAATGCTCCTAAAAACCAAATAATAAACAAACAAACTTACAATTCACACAGACAGGCTCCGCTTCCTTATTGGGGCAGGTTCCAAAGTCTTGCCCCTTCTCGGCACAGTGACCACACGTTGAAACAGCCTGGGTGCAAGTATGAGAAGTGTGCCCAAACTTGCAACACTTGTAACAACCACATGCTCTCTAAAGCAGTGGCAACCCCAGTTAATATAAATTCTTGTCTGGTGGTTAAATCTTGTCTTGTTTGCCAAGCGGCTGGCACGACCATGATCCAGTTAACTCTGTTTCCTGTTCTGGGTTTAGTTGTGTACTTCAGTATGATAAGGACACTCTTGTCTTGTTCCTGGTGTTGTTGATAGATTTCATTGATATATTTCCTCTGTAAGTTGTGAGGGAGTGATGTCCTTATTAACATCAAAAATGATGATTGAGGGTCCTTTTTGTTTTGGAGGTACAGTAAGGCCTAACTCTGGGATTCTCTGAGCGTCTCTTCTTGTTTCAGTCTCAATGACTGCACCCACATTCCTTGTCTTTCTTATACTTTTAATATTGGTATTCCAAAATTCATCATTTAGACTCTTTATTACTTGATTTTCAATGTCCTCACTTGTTTTCTCTGTACTCTGGTCAGTCTAAGCACAACCACATTGGTTGCTTGATGAGTGTCTTCCTGTTTTGGGTAGTTCCAGCCAGATTTGAAGGCAGAACTCCACTGGGAGTGGTCCTCAGCTTTTCAGTGTAAGAGGGGGCATGCGCTGTGGCACTTGGTTTGCCCTCTCGTCCAAGTAAGCTTCCAACTTGGCTTTAGTCCTCTCCTGCTCCAGGTGCTCGCTGATGAAGATGGTCTCTATTTTACTCCATATATTCACAATCTCTCATCGAAGTCCTGTCATTATCCGATTACTAGGTTTGGACATTAAATTTTCAAGTCGCGTCCTTAACGTTAGTATTTGTTCCAACACTGTGCCTTCTGGTAGTGAGGGGTCATGGGGGAAGCGGATTCTGGTTGTTTTTATCCATCATCAATAGGCTCATTTTGTGTGGATGGGTTGTCTTTCATTTCCTTTACAATATTTGTGCTTCTAGTTTCTCTGTTCGACTTGGGGACTATCATCTTTTTAATACGCTTTTTGCATACCGGTCCTGGCCTATTTTCATCTACATCTTCAGTGGAATTTCCGATAACTTGCTCTGGGTTGGTTTTATAGAGAGTTTGTTGTCAGTTGGGATCATTTGTTGGTACCTTAGTTTGTAGGTCACATATTTTTGCAGAAACATGGATTATCGGAAATCTTCAGTTAATTGGGGTGACACTTGTTTTTTCTAACAGAAGGTATACAATTATGATGATTGGCATCAAACTACAAGTCTATGGCTTGATTTGGTACCAAGCAACAAGCCAGCAAAGTTTTTGTCTATCCTCCCTCTTGTTAATAGCAGCTTGGTGACCTGACCATTAACAAGAGCAATGGATAAATAAAGTATTATTTCTCACAGAAAACCCAATTAAAACTTAAACCAACCTTGTCACTGGTATCCATTGTAAAAAGTCTTCTAGGGAGAACCAATGTTGGGAATTAAATTTCATTTTAAACACTTAAATAAATCGAAAATCAGGAGCTAAGATGCATGCGACTGGTCAATAAGATAGCCAAAATGGCGATCAAGTTTCAGAAGAGTGAAAATCACATATAATTCACTATATGCAATAGAATACTATACAAAGTTACAATGGCTACATGGTGCAATTAGAAGCATGAAAAGCTGCCGGAATACAATAAAGTAAAAAAAAAAAAAATAACAGTGCTACTGCTAAGATTTAAGTACATATGTATGGCAGAGAAAACATTTACTCAATTATATGCAGTAATTAAATGAAAGCGGCCTTCGGAAACACAAAAGGATTGCTAACCAAGATGCCGCTGTCCTTTCCTTACGGAAGAAAGTGTGTGATTGTGATGTCTTTAAGGATGGAATATATAAATAATATACAGAAATAAATATGAAAGCACATTGTAATACATAGTAAGTAAACATGAAATGCAAGGTATATAATTATATCAATTTAAAACTAATGTATTAAGAGAAATTGCTGCCAAAACTCAATCCTATATCATTGTAACAATGATAGTATGGCTGCCAAAGCGATACATATTTAAGGCATATACAAAAATTATAAACTCAAATATTTTGCAAAATACAGCTCCAAAATTGCTAAAACATCACTTGGGGATGCAGTTTATGTTCCTCTTTCAGATGATACCATCGGCGACGCTAAACACCATGTTTATCCTATAATATATACCTTAAACTAGGGAGAGCTGCACACTGCACAGACAGTAGCGAGCTCTCCCATCCTCGACAATACTGTCTGTGCAGCATACCTTTATTCAAATGAATACCATCTCTACAAAATAGATTCCTTCTACCTACAAATGCAGGCCATGCTGATAAAAATTTCTCTCCTAGAACCTTGCAGATTCCTTCAAGTCTCGATTTAATCCACAAGGCTTTCAGCATATAATCCTTCCTTTTGTGTCTGGGCAGAATTGCAGATATATACGCAAACTGTTTTGCAAAAAAGAGAGGGAAATTTTTTCTAAGAAACTGCATTATGAAGGTGGGACACAGAAAGTCTCAATGAAGTAAATGACAATCTCCACATAAATCCAGAGTCGTCGTGTTTTTTTTTAACGAATACAGCAGACTCGATTTACCGGGATCGGTTTAACTGGGACAGTTCAAGACTCCAAATTAAAAAAAATAAATAAATAAATAAAAAAATAAAAAAAAAACACAACCAGAACAGATGTTTTGCAAGTTGTAAATAAGCGACAAGAAGCGGCATTATAAGTCGTCATTGGGAGATTAGTATGCCTATTATCTTGCAACCCCCGCTGTCTTCACATCCACCACTCAAAAAAAACCACTAAATGTTTAGTTTGTTTTAGTGCGTCTCGTCGATTGTTGTGTTCCATTGCACTACAAAAACACATTTTATTTTGTTATTTATGTCAAGGATGTCGAAATTTTTTTAATATTTTTTTTTTGTTTAGAAAATACAAAAATGATGTTAGCCACGCAAAAGAGTTGCGCTTTCAGTTAAACAAAAACTTGAATTATTCAAAAGTTTTAAAAATAAAAACGGTGCATCCGTTAAATCTCTAAAGAACTATTATAATGTTGGTGACCAAACCATACGCGACATCGTAAAAAATAAAGGGAAGCTATTAGATTTAAAATTGACATAAAAAAAAATAAAGGGAAGCAATGTATTGAATACGTGAGTAGTGCGTGGTAAGTTTTTTTCATTTTTTATGTATCGCCATATTTTTTTATGTAGATCCTACAGACTTTGGACTTATGTAAATTTTTTTAAACTCTTTTTTTTTTTTTTTTTTTTTTTTTTTTTTAGGATTGTAAAATTTAAAACAAACAAAAAAAATAATAATAAGCAATCAATAATGACAATCATGGCACGCACAAATAGGAACAAAAATAGCAAAGAAGAGAAGATTTTTAAAATTTGTTTTTTTCAAGATTTCAGTGAAGGGGACACACATTGCACCATAATAACGTAAAAATCATCAGAATTCTAGTTATCGGAATTATCACAAATGCAATAATATGATCGCATTTACTACCCATTTATAATAGATTGCGCTAACAGAAAAGCCCAATAAACCGGAAAATGCAAATTCTTTTTATTGTTTTATGGCAGTGACCTCCAGAAATGTGCTTTAGTAAAATGTGAGCTCGCGTGGAGTGATAATAGTGTTTTCACCTTAACCCTGTGAAGTTTTTTCAGAAAATTTCATTTTGACCATTATCATGATGCCGACTAAGAGAATAAGTGATAGTGGTACTAGTAAATCTACCAAGAAAAAGGAAAGCAATCGATTTGGATCAGAAAATTAAAATAATAAGGATGTATGAAAATTATCAAACATTTTAGCAAGTATTGTGCTGAATTCAGATTTGTCAATAATAATATAGTAGCAATATGTTATTAGTTATCCCCGAATTATGTAAAACTCAACGTATCTCTTACGTATTTAGGGAACTTCTGTATTTTTCGATTAACTGGGAAATCGATTATCTGAATTTTTTTTTTTTTTTTTTTTACCATCTATTCCGGAAAATGAAGAGTCTACTGTATTTCATTTAAGCAAAATAGCACGATAAGCACACACCAGTTTTTTTTTCTTTAAATCTTATTCTGTTAAGAATAAGAAGTTAAAGGATGTAATTTGCTTCAATGAAATACCTGATTACAAATTTAAATAGAGAAAACTATAAAAGCTTTTGAAACTGTTCCTGAAAGGAAGTAGTTTCTTGAAATTGTTCAATGTAGCTAACAACATTATAACTTGACTCGAATACCATTTGCAGTTACTAGGGTATTAAAAAAAAAAAAAAAAAAAAAACTTGGATTAGTGGGGGGGGTAGTCATAAAACACGCCATCTACAGCCATGCTTAACCTTCAAAACTCTACCACACAGAGTTCAATGTCAGTTTTATACCTATGATACTATATGCTATTTCCATTGTATGCAAACCTTTGAACATACAAATTCTAATCTTCTGAACAGCATTTCAGAGGGATACATTAAAATTTGTATATTCATAATACATATCTTGCTACTGGGAAATTGTCAATACAATTATCACATGTGGCACAAAAAGAACAGTTTAATAAAAAAAAAAAACCTTTACTTATATTTTTCATTGCATTATATTTTTCTGTCCTGCTGTCTGGGGAATCTGTGTTTCCTTCAGTGGTAGTGACAGTCTTGGGCTTTTGTTCACTTTAGAAATGATACTGTTATCCTTAAATTGATCTAAATTAATAATATTGTTTCTAAAATGAAAAAAAGGTGAATCTGTTATTCATTCAAGGCACCACTATTACAGTTGTTTCAGGGCTTGCTGAACCCTCATCAGATCCATTTCAACTCTGAATATTTAACAATTCAGTGTTAGTAAATTTGCACAGATTTTTTGTGCAAATTAGGTAGGATGTGAGCAACTATCAATGTAGGGGGCATCTGGATGTTAATGGTATGGCAGCATATATAATGTGGTGCCGTGATGACTTTTATAGGTTCAGCATGGCATCTGACAAAGGTATAGTACTCTTAATAAGGATGGTATACTACTGACAGCATTATTTTAGTGAATGAATCTTATTTGATGAAGGACGTAAAGAATAACAGTGCTACTAACTGAATCCAGTTTTCATCAGGATAACATGAAAACTAAAGTCACCTTGGAGTATTTCCTAATTAGCTTCTTAACACATTGGCTGAGCAAACTTTATCCTTTTTTAATAAATCTGAGAAAAAATAAATATGCAAAGGTTATTAATTTGTGAAAACATTATACTGTTTATTTTACAAAGCTTTGTTCACATGCACAATTGTTGTGTGTAGGCGCATTATAGCCAAAGTTGCTTATGCGCCATGAAACCCCCACAACAACAACAATTGTGTAAGTTGGGTGTTTGTAACTTGGGGAGTGATTTTGACATCTCCTAGATTTGTGTTGCTTTGGTTCATTAGTAACAATCAATATGCCAGTTATAATTCATTTAACATGTAGATAATGGTTGCTTATCTAAGAAGGCTTCAATATGTCACTACCACCCTCCCAGCTATACAGGCCTTAAAAATTTGAACAAAATTGTCATGACCAATATATGCATTTGTTTTAATATTTATACAGGGTGTCTCAAAAATATTGGTATAAATGTTTAAGGGAGGTACGTAACATCTAAAGGAATGTGAATCGCATAGGAACTCATAACCGGAAACGTAATGGGAAAGTAGTAGCAGAGGCACAAGAAGCAGAAATGACACAAGACAGTAATTAGTTGCAAACATTTATTTTACATAATATTAACAATGGAGTAGGAGATGGATGCATTTCATGATGTTACAACAGATGCTTGAAGGTCCACCATGAGATGTGATGCATGCGTGACACCGACGCAGCATGGATTGGCGGACACGGTCAAACACACCTGGAGTTTCTTTGACAGTAGCAGCAGCGCAGACGAGTCTCGCCACGAGATCCATTTCCGTCTCCACAGGCGATTCATACACGATAGATTTGAGGGCCCCACTGAAAGAAATCAAGGCTCGATAAATCAGGTGAGCGTGGGGGCCAGGCAACGGGTCCACCACTGCCAATCTATCGACGCCCAAAAGGCCTGTTCAAATGGTCACAAACACATCTTCCATAATGGGTAGGTGCCCCATCATGTTGAAACCAAATGATGCGTCTCACATTTGCTGGAACATCATCAAGTAACCCTGGTAGAACTTGTTCTAGAAAGATCCGATATTTAGTGGAGTTCATGCAGGATGGTAACAGGTATGGGCTGACAAAGCAGTCACCGACCGTACCTGCCCATACATTTATTGCGAAGCGATGTTGTGCCGCATGGGGGCGCACAGCGTGTTGGCCCTCTGCTAATCCATACACTAGGTGCATGTCTGCCAGCTCAAAGTTCGTATATCGATGCATGCTCTTCGTGCGGCGATTACTGCTTGAATGAGTAAACCAGAAATTTTCCCTCTCGCGAGCTAATGAACAGCACCCTGTACCGACTTAAGGTGATGTTTCCGGTTATGGGTTCCTATGCGATTCACATTCCTTTAGATGTTACCTACCTCCCCTAAACGTTTGTACCAATATTTTTGAGACACCCTGCATACATAATATATAAAGCAAAAAATATGGACATGTGTTTTTCAAAATTTCAATAATTTTTAAAAATTTTGCATACTTAATGGTTATAAACTTGAAAAAGAAGAAAGTAATAACAACAACACACATTTTTATATATTTATATATGTAATATATAAGAAGAAACCTGTGCATGTCTTATATGTAGTGTGCATTCTATGACAACACAAATGACATCACATACAAAATTCAATAACACACACACAAAAGCTAATATCACACATTAAGCAATATGTGTTATAGCTAACTGCTGGGCAATAG